>NW_026711939.1:2639339-3239339 GCF_026419965.1 Kogia breviceps | reverse complement strand
GTATGCGTTTTTTCCTGAATATATTCAGGAAAAAACGCATACGCCCTTTTTGGCCAACCAAGCAACCTGGGAGAGCAAATCAGCACTACAAAGAAATCTCTCGCCCCCCCCTCCCCGGGGCAAAAGGGCCAGGCGAAAAAAGTCTAAAAACCAGAAAGGCAGGACAGCCCACGGAGTCAAGGGAGCCTTGTTAAGCTGATGGGCGGGATGTCAATGGCCAACAGCCAATCTTCACAAGTGTATCCTCTTTCCCAAACCATGTAAAACACAGAACCACAGAGCATAGGGCACTTCCACACATGGGCGTTGACCTTGGGAAAATGAAAAAATCAACCAGACACAGGGACCCCAAAGTTGAGGGCTGCTGTCTTGACAAGAACCTCCACTCCAGTACACGTTTCATATCCCAGGAAAGAGCCAAGTGGACAAAGACGAGTGGACAAGTGGACAAAGACAAGTGGACAAGTGGACAAGTGGTGCTACGTAGGTCCAATGGAGTGTCACTCAGCCATGAAATCCACGTCATGAGGCTGGTAGCAGCATCCTGAGTGGATTTAGGTACGATCATCCTCAGTGAAATAAGTCCCACAAAAAAAGAAACTTATGATATCACTTATCGAGGGAATGTAAAAATCGCTCCCCATGAACGGAATCCCCAAACAGAACAGAGTCACGCTTTTAGAAAACACACTTATGCCTGCTTCAGGGGAAAGGTGAGGTGCGGTGACGCATAAAACTCGAGTTTGAAATGAGCACAGATACCCTTCCGAAAACCGAATATGGAATGGACACGACCTACTCCTTGCTCAATCAACTGGACTCACCAGACCCTGTTCATCGCACAAGTATCTATCCGACTAGTAAGCATCTTAAAAGCTAAGTCTTGATATCTCTGTGTAAGTGCATCAAGTGTGTGTAAAGCGGCCTAAAACCAGCAGGGAAAATCAGCTCAGACCCATTCTGAGGATACATTTCCAACACAAAGAAGAAACAAGCAGGGCAAAACAGAGAGAAATTCTTCCAAAATGCGTTCAGGGACTGGCATGCAACCAGGATTGACCACATCTACAGCCCCAGCGGCAGAAGACATAAGGCTGGACACTCTTGGGGCTGAGACGATTGGTGAGGTTGGGAAAGCAAATGCAGACCCTTGAAAGGAATCCTGCGTGCTCCCCATTCCATGGGTCCCAACTCTCCAGGTTCAACGCAATCTTCCGACAGCGAAAGCACTCATTAGAAACCCAGCGGATGCTACACCGTGGGATCGGGAAAGCTTTCTGAAACTCACCTCAGTTTTCCTCTCCTGGTGCTCGTGTTCTCCATTCAGGCCCCCTTACTAACAATCTCCCCACTTGGAGACTCGGCGCCTTTCCATGCCTCTTTCGTACCGTCTGCAATTTGTCCGCAGGATGAACTGCAAGAGGGGGAACCAATGAGAGACTCGCTGGAGGTGTTTGGTCGGGCACATGTCACTCTCATTTCCCATCACGAAGAAGAATTCACCAGCGGTTCAGCCTGCCACCGCGGATCGACAATAGGGCGTGAAGCCATCCAGCCGTGTTGCGTCCCACTCACAAAAAAGCGACTTGGGAAATGGAGCTCAGGGGCCCTGCACTTCCCAAACCTGCAGAGTTCTAAACGATAACTATCGCCCCAAAATATATTGAGGTCAGGCTACGAAGAGGCGCTGAACGCAAGGCAGAACTGCAGGAAACGGATGTCAACGGGTACATCGGAATGGCCCCGATAGCACATGAAAAGCGCCAGAACGTGGACAATGATGCGGTTGGCCAAAAAGGGCGTATGCGTTTTTTCCTGAATATATTCAGGAAAAAACGCATACGCCCTTTTTGGCCAACCAAGCAACCTGGGAGAGCAAATCAGCACTACAAAGAAATCTCTCGCCCCCCTCCGGGGCAAAAGGGCCAGGCGAAAAAAGTCTAAAAACCAGAAAGGCAGGACAGCCCACGGAGTCAAGGGAGCCTTGTTAAGCTGATGGGCGGGATGTCAATGGCCAACAGCCAATCTTCACAAGTGTATCCTCTTTCCCAAACCATGTCAAACACAGAACCACAGAGCATAGGGCACTTCCACACATGGGCGTTGACCTTGGGAAAATGAAAAAATCAACCAGACACAGGGACCCCAAAGTTGAGGGCTGCTGTCTTGACAAGAACCTCCACTCCGGTACACGTTTCATATCCCAGGAAAGAGCCAAGTGGACAAAGACGAGTGGACAAGTGGACAAAGACAAGTGGACAAGTGGACAAGTGGTGCTACGTAGGTCCAATGGAGTGTCACTCAGCCATGAAATCCACGTCATGAGGCTGGTAGCAGCATCCTGAGTGGATTTAGGTACGATCATCCTCAGTGAAATAAGTCCCACAAAAAAAGAAACTTATGATATCACTTATCGAGGGAATGTAAAAATCGCTCCCCATGAACGGAATCCCCAAACAGAACAGAGTCACGCTTTTAGAAAACACACTTATGCCTGCTTCAGGGGAAAGGTGAGGTGCGGTGACGCATAAAACTCGAGTTTGAAATGAGCACAGATACCCTTCCGAAAACCGAATATGGAATGGACACGACCTACTCCTTGCTCAATCAACTGGACTCACCAGACCCTGTTCATCGCACAAGTATCTATCCGACTAGTAAGCATCTTAAAAGCTAAGTCTTGATATCTCTGTGTAAGTGCATCAAGTGTGTGTAAAGCGGCCTAAAACCAGCAGGGAAAATCAGCTCAGACCCATTCTGAGGATACATTTCCAACACAAAGAAGAAACAAGCAGGGCAAAACAGAGAGAAATTCTTCCAAAATGCGTTCAGGGACTGGCATGCAACCAGGATTGACCACATCTACAGCCCCAGCGGCAGAAGACATAAGGCTGGACACTCTTGGGGCTGAGACGATTGGTGAGGTTGGGAAAGCAAATGCAGACCCTTGAAAGGAATCCGTCGTGCTCCCCATTCCATGGCTCCCAACTCTCCAGGTTCAACGCAATCTTCCGACAGCGAAAGCACTCATTGGAAACCCAGCGGATGCTACACCGTGGGATCGGGAAAGCTTTCTGAAACTCACCTCAGTTTTCCTCTCCTGGTGCTCGTGTTCTCCATTCAGGCCCCCTTACTAACAATCTCCCCACTTGGAGACTCGGCGCCTTTCCATGCCTCTTTCGTACCGTCTGCAATTTGTCCGCAGGATGAACTGCAAGAGGGGGAACCAATGAGAGACTCGCTGGAGGTGTTTGGTCGGGCACATGTCACTCTCATTTCCCATCACGAAGAAGAATTCACCAGCGGTTCAGCCTGCAACCGCGGATCGACAATAGGGCGTGAAGCCATCCAGCCGTGTTGCGTCCCACTCACAAAAAAGCGACTTGGGAAATGGAGCTCAGGGGCCCTGCACTTCCCAAACCTGCAGAGTTCTAAACGATAACTATCGCCCCAAAATATATTGAGGTCAGGCTACGAAGAGGCGCTGAACGCAAGGCAGAACTGCAGGAAACGGATGTCAACGGGTACATCGGAATGGCCCCGATAGCACATGAAAAGCGCCAGAACGTGGACAATGATGCGGTTGGCCAAAAAGGGCGTATGCGTTTTTTCCTGAATATATTCAGGAAAAAACGCATACGCCCTTTTTGGCCAACCAAGCAACCTGGGAGAGCAAATCAGCACTACAAAGAAATCTCTCGCCCCCCCCCGGGGGCAAAAGGGCCAGGCGAAAAAAGTCTAAAAACCAGAAAGGCAGGACAGCCCACGGAGTCAAGGGAGCCTTGTTAAGCTGATGGGCGGGATGTCAATGGCCAACAGCCAATCTTCACAAGTGTATCCTCTTTCCCAAACCATGTAAAACACAGAACCACAGAGCATAGGGCACTTCCACACATGGGCGTTGACCTTGGGAAAATGAAAAAATCAACCAGACACAGGGACCCCAAAGTTGAGGGCTGCTGTCTTGACAAGAACCTCCACTCCGGTACACGTTTCATATCCCAGGAAAGAGCCAAGTGGACAAAGACGAGTGGACAAGTGGACAAAGACAAGTGGACAAGTGGACAAGTGGTGCTACGTAGGTCCAATGGAGTGTCACTCAGCCATGAAGTCCACGTCATGAGGCTGGTAGCAGCAACCTGAGTGGATTTAGGTACGATCATCCTCAGTGAAATAAGTCCCACAAAAAAAGAAACTTATGATATCACTTATCGAGGGAATGTAAAAATCGCTCCCCATGAACGGAATCCCCAAACAGAACAGAGTCACGCTTTTAGAAAACACACTTATGCCTGCTTCAGGGGAAAGGTGAGGTGCGGTGACGCATAAAACTCGAGTTTGAAATGAGCACAGATACCCTTCCGAAAACCGAATATGGAATGGACACGACCTACTCCTTGCTCAATCAACTGGACTCACCAGACCCTGTTCATCGCACAAGTATCTATCCGACTAGTAAGCATCTTAAAAGCTAAGTCTTGATATCTCTGTGTAAGTGCATCAAGGGTGTGTAAAGCGGCCTAAAACCAGCAGGGAAAATCAGCTCAGACCCATTCTGAGGATACATTTCCAACACAAAGAAGAAACAAGCAGGGCAAAACAGAGAGAAATTCTTCCAAAATGCGTTCAGGGACTGGCATGCAACCAGGATTGACCACATCTACAGCCCCAGCGGCAGAAGACATAAGGCTGGACACTCTTGGGGCTGAGACGATTGGTGAGGTTGGGAAAGCCAATGCAGACCCTTGAAAGGAATCCTGCGTGCTCCCCATTCCATGGCTCCCAACTCTCCAGGTTCAACGCAATCTTCCGACAGCGAAAGCACTCATTGGAAACCCAGCGGATGCTACACCGTGGGATCGGGAAAGCTTTCTGAAACTCACCTCAGTTTTCCTCTCCTGGTGCTCGTGTTCTCCATTCAGGCCCCCTTACTAAAAATCTCCCCACTTGGAGACTCGGCGTCTTTCCATGCCTCTTTCGTACCGTCTGCAATTTGTCCGCAGGATGAACTGCAAGAGGGGGAACCAATGAGAGACTCGCTGGAGGTGTTTGGTCGGGCACATGTCACTCTCATTTCCCATCACGAAGAAGAATTCACCAGCGGTTCAGCCTGCCACCGCGGATCGACAATAGGGCGTGAAGCCATCCAGCCGTGTTGCGTCCCACTCACAAAAAAGCGACTTGGGAAATGGAGCTCAGGGGCCCTGCACTTCCCAAACCTGCAGAGTTCTAAACGATAACTATCGCCCCAAAATATATTGAGGTCAGGCTACGAAGAGGCGCTGAACGCAAGGCAGAACTGCAGGAAACGGATGTCAACGGGTACATCGGAATGGCCCCGATAGCACATGAAAAGCGCCAGAACGTGGACAATGATGCGGTTGGCCAAAAAGGGCGTATGCGTTTTTTCCTGAATATATTCAGGAAAAAACGCATACGCCCTTTTTGGCCAACCAAGCAACCTGGGAGAGCAAATCAGCACTACAAAGAAATCTCTCGCCCCCCCCCCCGGGGCAAAAGGGCCAGGCGAAAAAAGTCTAAAAACCAGAAAGGCAGGACAGCCCACGGAGTCAAGGGAGCCTTGTTAAGCTGATGGGCGGGATGTCAATGGCCAACAGCCAATCTTCACAAGTGTATCCTCTTTCCCAAACCATGTAAAACACAGAACCACAGAGCATAGGGCACTTCCACACATGGGCGTTGACCTTGGGAAAATGAAAAAATCAACCAGACACAGGGACCCCAAAGTTGAGGGCTGCTGTCTTGACAAGAACCTCCACTCCGGTACACGTTTCATATCCCAGGAAAGAGCCAAGTGGACAAAGACGAGTGGACAAGTGGACAAAGACAAGTGGACAAGTGGACAAGTGGTGCTACGTAGGTCCAATGGAGTGTCACTCAGCCATGAAGTCCACGTCATGAGGCTGGTAGCAGCATCCTGAGTGGATTTAGGTACGATCATCCTCAGTGAAATAAGTCCCACAAAAAAAGAAACTTATGATATCACTTATCGAGGGAATGTAAAAATCGCTCCCCATGAACGGAATCCCCAAACAGAACAGAGTCACGCTTTTAGAAAACACACTTATGCCTGCTTCAGGGGAAAGGTGAGGTGCGGTGACGCATAAAACTCGAGTTTGAAATGAGCACAGATACCCTTCCGAAAACCGAATATGGAATGGACACGACCTACTCCTTGCTCAATCAACTGGACTCACCAGACCCTGTTCATCGCACAAGTATCTATCCGACTAGTAAGCATCTTAAAAGCTAAGTCTTGATATCTCTGTGTAAGTGCATCAAGTGTGTGTAAAGCGGCCTAAAACCAGCAGGGAAAATCAGCTCAGACCCATTCTGAGGATACATTTCCAACACAAAGAAGAAACAAGCAGGGCAAAACAGAGAGAAATTCTTCCAAAATGCGTTCAGGGACTGGCATGCAACCAGGATTGACCACATCTACAGCCCCAGCGGCAGAAGACATAAGGCTGGACACTCTTGGGGCTGAGACGATTGGTGAGGTTGGGAAAGCCAATGCAGACCCTTGAAAGGAATCCTGCGTGCTCCCCATTCCATGGCTCCCAACTCTCCAGGTTCAACGCAATCTTCCGACAGCGAAAGCACTCATTGGAAACCCAGCGGATGCTACACCGTGGGATCGGGAAAGCTTTCTGAAACTCACCTCAGTTTTCCTCTCCTGGTGCTCGTGTTCTCCATTCAGGCCCCCTTACTAACAATCTCCCCACTTGGAGACTCGGCGCCTTTCCATGCCTCTTTCGTACCGTCTGCAATTTGTCCGCAGGATGAACTCAAGAGGGGGAACCAATGAGAGACTCGCTGGAGGTGTTTGGTCGGGCACATGTCACTCTCATTTCCCATCACGAAGAAGAATTCACCAGCGGTTCAGCCTGCCACCGCGGATCGACAATAGGGCGTGAAGCCATCCAGCCGTGTTGCGTCCCACTCACAAAAAAGCGACTTGGGAAATGGAGCTCAGGGGCCCTGCACTTCCCAAACCTGCAGAGTTCTAAACGATAACTATCGCCCCAAAATATATTGAGGTCAGGCTACGAAGAGGCGCTGAACGCAAGGCAGAACTGCAGGAAACGGATGTCAACGGGTACATCGGAATGGCCCCGATAGCACATGAAAAGCGCCAGAACGTGGACAATGATGCGGTTGGCCAAAAAGGGCGTATGCGTTTTTTCCTGAATATATTCAGGAAAAAACGCATACGCCCTTTTTGGCCAACCAAGCAACCTGGGAGAGCAAATCAGCACTACAAAGAAATCTCTCGCCCCCCCCCCGGGGCAAAAGGGCCAGGCGAAAAAAGTCTAAAAACCAGAAAGGCAGGACAGCCCACGGAGTCAAGGGAGCCTTGTTAAGCTGATGGGCGGGATGTCAATGGCCAACAGCCAATCTTCACAAGTGTATCCTCTTTCCCAAACCATGTAAAACACAGAACCACAGAGCATAGGGCACTTCCACACATGGGCGTTGACCTTGGGAAAATGAAAAAATCAACCAGACACAGGGACCCCAAAGTTGAGGGCTGCTGTCTTGACAAGAACCTCCACTCCGGTACACGTTTCATATCCCAGGAAAGAGCCAAGTGGACAAAGACGAGTGGACAAGTGGACAAAGACAAGTGGACAAGTGGACAAGTGGTGCTACGTAGGTCCAATGGAGTGTCACTCAGCCATGAAATCCACGTCATGAGGCTGGTAGCAGCATCCTGAGTGGATTTAGGTACGATCATCCTCAGTGAAATAAGTCCCACAAAAAAAGAAACTTATGATATCACTTATCGAGGGAATGTAAAAATCGCTCCCCATGAACGGAATCCCCAAACAGAACAGAGTCACGCTTTTAGAAAACACACTTATGCCTGCTTCAGGGGAAAGGTGAGGTGCGGTGACGCATAAAACTCGAGTTTGAAATGAGCACAGATACCCTTCCGAAAACCGAATATGGAATGGACACGACCTACTCCTTGCTCAATCAACTGGACTCACCAGACCCTGTTCATCGCACAAGTATCTATCCGACTAGTAAGCATCTTAAAAGCTAAGTCTTGATATCTCTGTGTAAGTGCATCAAGGGTGTGTAAAGCGGCCTAAAACCAGCAGGGAAAATCAGCTCAGACCCATTCTGAGGATACATTTCCAACACAAAGAAGAAACAAGCAGGGCAAAACAGAGAGAAATTCTTCCAAAATGCGTTCAGGGACTGGCATGCAACCAGGATTGACCACATCTACAGCCCCAGCGGCAGAAGACAGAAGGCTGGACACTCTTGGGGCTGAGACGATTGGTGAGGTTGGGAAAGCAAATGCAGACCCTTGAAAGGAATCCGTCGTGCTCCCCATTCCATGGGTCCCAACTCTCCAGGTTCAACGCAATCTTCCGACAGCGAAAGCACTCATTGGAAACCCAGCGGATGCTACACCGTGGGATCGGGAAAGCTTTCTGAAACTCACCTCAGTTTTCCTCTCCTGGTGCTCGTGTTCTCCATTCAGGCCCCCTTACTAACAATCTCCCCACTTGGAGACTCGGCGCCTTTCCATGCCTCTTTCGTACCGTCTGCAATTTGTCCGCAGGATGAACTGCAAGAGGGGGAACCAATGAGAGACTCGCTGGAGGTGTTTGGTCGGGCACATGTCACTCTCATTTCCCATCACGAAGAAGAATTCACCAGCGGTTCAGCCTGCCACCGCGGATCGACAATAGGGCGTGAAGCCATCCAGCCGTGTTGCGTCCCACTCACAAAAAAGCGACTTGGGAAATGGAGCTCAGGGGCCCTGCACTTCCCAAACCTGCAGAGTTCTAAACGATAACTATCGCCCCAAAATATATTGAGGTCAGGCTACGAAGAGGCGCTGAACGCAAGGCAGAACTGCAGGAAACGGATGTCAACGGGTACATCGGAATGGCCCCGATAGCACATGAAAAGCGCCAGAACGTGGACAATGATGCGGTTGGCCAAAAAGGGCGTATGCGTTTTTTCCTGAATATATTCAGGAAAAAACGCATACGCCCTTTTTGGCCAACCAAGCAACCTGGGAGAGCAAATCAGCACTACAAAGAAATCTCTCGCCCCCCCCCCGGGGCAAAAGGGCCAGGCGAAAAAAGTCTAAAAACCAGAAAGGCAGGACAGCCCACGGAGTCAAGGGAGCCTTGTTAAGCTGATGGGCGGGATGTCAATGGCCAACAGCCAATCTTCACAAGTGTATCCTCTTTCCCAAACCATGTAAAACACAGAACCACAGAGCATAGGGCACTTCCACACATGGGCGTTGACCTTGGGAAAATGAAAAAATCAACCAGACACAGGGACCCCAAAGTTGAGGGCTGCTGTCTTGACAAGAACCTCCACTCCGGTACACGTTTCATATCCCAGGAAAGAGCCAAGTGGACAAAGACGAGTGGACAAGTGGACAAAGACAAGTGGACAAGTGGACAAGTGGTGCTACGTAGGTCCAATGGAGTGTCACTCAGCCATGAAATCCACGTCATGAGGCTGGTAGCAGCATCCTGAGTGGATTTAGGTACGATCATCCTCAGTGAAATAAGTCCCACAAAAAAAGAAACTTATGATATCACTTATCGAGGGAATGTAAAAATCGCTCCCCATGAACGGAATCCCCAAACAGAACAGAGTCACGCTTTTAGAAAACACACTTATGCCTGCTTCAGGGGAAAGGTGAGGTGCGGTGACGCATAAAACTCGAGTTTGAAATGAGCAGATACCCTTCCGAAAACCGAATATGGAATGGACACGACCTACTCCTTGCTCAATCAACTGGACTCACCAGACCCTGTTCATCGCACAAGTATCTATCCGACTAGTAAGCATCTTAAAAGCTAAGTCTTGATATCTCTGTGTAAGTGCATCAAGGGTGTGTAAAGCGGCCTAAAACCAGCAGGGAAAATCAGCTCAGACCCATTCTGAGGATACATTTCCAACACAAAGAAGAAACAAGCAGGGCAAAACAGAGAGAAATTCTTCCAAAATGCGTTCAGGGACTGGCATGCAACCAGGATTGACCACATCTACAGCCCCAGCGGCAGAAGACAGAAGGCTGGACACTCTTGGGGCTGAGACGATTGGTGAGGTTGGGAAAGCAAATGCAGACCCTTGAAAGGAATCCGTCGTGCTCCCCATTCCATGGGTCCCAACTCTCCAGGTTCAACGCAATCTTCCGACAGCGAAAGCACTCATTGGAAACCCAGCGGATGCTACACCGTGGGATCGGGAAAGCTTTCTGAAACTCACCTCAGTTTTCCTCTCCTGGTGCTCGTGTTCTCCATTCAGGCCCCCTTACTAACAATCTCCCCACTTGGAGACTCGGCGCCTTTCCATGCCTCTTTCGTACCGTCTGCAATTTGTCCGCAGGATGAACTGCAAGAGGGGGAACCAATGAGAGACTCGCTGGAGGTGTTTGGTCGGGCACATGTCACTCTCATTTCCCATCACGAAGAAGAATTCACCAGCGGTTCAGCCTGCCACCGCGGATCGACAATAGGGCGTGAAGCCATCCAGCCGTGTTGCGTCCCACTCACAAAAAAGCGACTTGGGAAATGGAGCTCAGGGGCCCTGCACTTCCCAAACCTGCAGAGTTCTAAACGATAACTATCGCCCCAAAATATATTGAGGTCAGGCTACGAAGAGGCGCTGAACGCAAGGCAGAACTGCAGGAAACGGATGTCAACGGGTACATCGGAATGGCCCCGATAGCACATGAAAAGCGCCAGAACGTGGACAATGATGCGGTTGGCCAAAAAGGGCGTATGCGTTTTTTCCTGAATATATTCAGGAAAAAACGCATACGCCCTTTTTGGCCAACCAAGCAACCTGGGAGAGCAAATCAGCACTACAAAGAAATCTCTCGCCCCCCCCCCCGGGGCAAAAGGGCCAGGCGAAAAAAGTCTAAAAACCAGAAAGGCAGGACAGCCCACGGAGTCAAGGGAGCCTTGTTAAGCTGATGGGCGGGATGTCAATGGCCAACAGCCAATCTTCACAAGTGTATCCTCTTTCCCAAACCATGTAAAACACAGAACCACAGAGCATAGGGCACTTCCACACATGGGCGTTGACCTTGGGCAAATGAAAAAATCAACCAGACACAGGGACCCCAAAGTTGAGGGCTGCTGTCTTGACAAGAACCTCCACTCCGGTACACGTTTCATATCCCAGGAAAGAGCCAAGTGGACAAAGACGAGTGGACAAGTGGACAAAGACAAGTGGACAAGTGGACAAGTGGTGCTACGTAGGTCCAATGGAGTGTCACTCAGCCATGAAATCCACGTCATGAGGCTGGTAGCAGCATCCTGAGTGGATTTAGGTACGATCATCCTCAGTGAAATAAGTCCCACAAAAAAAGAAACTTATGATATCACTTATCGAGGGAATGTAAAAATCGCTCCCCATGAACGGAATCCCCAAACAGAACAGAGTCACGCTTTTAGAAAACACACTTATGCCTGCTTCAGGGGAAAGGTGAGGTGCGGTGACGCATAAAACTCGAGTTTGAAATGAGCACAGATACCCTTCCGAAAACCGAATATGGAATGGACACGACCTACTCCTTGCTCAATCAACTGGACTCACCAGACCCTGTTCATCGCACAAGTATCTATCCGACTAGTAAGCATCTTAAAAGCTAAGTCTTGATATCTCTGTGTAAGTGCATCAAGGGTGTGTAAAGCGGCCTAAAACCAGCAGGGAAAATCAGCTCAGACCCATTCTGAGGATACATTTCCAACACAAAGAAGAAACAAGCAGGGCAAAACAGAGAGAAATTCTTCCAAAATGCGTTCAGGGACTGGCATGCAACCAGGATTGACCACATCTACAGCCCGAGCGGCAGAAGACAGAAGGCTGGACACTCTTGGGGCTGAGACGATTGGTGAGGTTGGGAAAGCAAATGCAGACCCTTGAAAGGAATCCGTCGTGCTCCCCATTCCATGGGTCCCAATTCTCCAGGTTCAACGCAATCTTCCGACAGCGAAAGCACTCATTGGAAACCCAGCGGATGCTACACCGTGGGATCGGGAAAGCTTTCTGAAACTCACCTCAGTTTTCCTCTCCTGGTGCTCGTGTTCTCCATTCAGGCCCCCTTACTAACAATCTCCCCACTTGGAGACTCGGCGCCTTTCCATGCCTCTTTCGTACCGTCTGCAATTTGTCCGCAGGATGAACTGCAAGAGGGGGAACCAATGAGAGACTCGCTGGAGGTGTTTGGTCGGGCACATGTCACTCTCATTTCCCATCACGAAGAAGAATTCACCAGCGGTTCAGCCTGCCACCGCGGATCGACAATAGGGCGTGAAGCCATCCAGCCGTGTTGCGTCCCACTCACAAAAAAGCGACTTGGGAAATGGAGCTCAGGGGCCCTGCACTTCCCAAACCTGCAGAGTTCTAAACGATAACTATCGCCCCAAAATATATTGAGGTCAGGCTACGAAGAGGCGCTGAACGCAAGGCAGAACTGCAGGAAACGGATGTCAACGGGTACATCGGAATGGCCCCGATAGCACATGAAAAGCGCCAGAACGTGGACAATGATGCGGTTGGCCAAAAAGGGCGTATGCGTTTTTTCCTGAATATATTCAGGAAAAAACGCATACGCCCTTTTTGGCCAACCAAGCAACCTGGGAGAGCAAATCAGCACTACAAAGAAATCTCTCGCCCCCCCCCGGGGGCAAAAGGGCCAGGCGAAAAAAGTCTAAAAACCAGAAAGGCAGGACAGCCCACGGAGTCAAGGGAGCCTTGTTAAGCTGATGGGCGGGATGTCAATGGCCAACAGCCAATCTTCACAAGTGTATCCTCTTTCCCAAACCATGTAAAACACAGAACCACAGAGCATAGGGCACTTCCACACATGGGCGTTGACCTTGGGAAAATGAAAAAATCAACCAGACACAGGGACCCCAAAGTTGAGGGCTGCTGTCTTGACAAGAACCTCCACTCCGGTACACGTTTCATATCCCAGGAAAGAGCCAAGTGGACAAAGACGAGTGGACAAGTGGACAAAGACAAGTGGACAAGTGGACAAGTGGTGCTACGTAGGTCCAATGGAGTGTCACTCAGCCATGAAATCCACGTCATGAGGCTGGTAGCAGCATCCTGAGTGGATTTAGGTACGATCATCCTCAGTGAAATAAGTCCCACAAAAAAAGAAACTTATGATATCACTTATCGAGGGAATGTAAAAATCGCTCCCCATGAAGGGAATCCCCAAACAGAACAGAGTCACGCTTTTAGAAAACACACTTATGCCTGCTTCAGGGGAAAGGTGAGGTGCGGTGACGCATAAAACTCGAGTTTGAAATGAGCACAGATACCCTTCCGAAAACCGAATATGGAATGGACACGACCTACTCCTTGCTCAATCAACTGGACTCACCAGACCCTGTTCATCGCACAAGTATCTATCCGACTAGTAAGCATCTTAAAAGCTAAGTCTTGATATCTCTGTGTAAGTGCATCAAGGGTGTGTAAAGCGGCCTAAAACCAGCAGGGAAAATCAGCTCAGACCCATTCTGAGGATACATTTCCAACACAAAGAAGAAACAAGCAGGGCAAAACAGAGAGAAATTCTTCCAAAATGCGTTCAGGGACTGGCATGCAACCAGGATTGACCACATCTACAGCCCCAGCGGCAGAAGACAGAAGGCTGGACACTCTTGGGGCTGAGACGATTGGTGAGGTTGGGAAAGCAAATGCAGACCCTTGAAAGGAATCCGTCGTGCTCCCCATTCCATGGGTCCCAACTCTCCAGGTTCAACGCAATCTTCCGACAGCGAAAGCACTCATTGGAAACCCAGCGGATGCTACACCGTGGGATCGGGAAAGCTTTCTGAAACTCACCTCAGTTTTCCTCTCCTGGTGCTCGTGTTCTCCATTCAGGCCCCCTTACTAACAATCTCCCCACTTGGAGACTCGGCGCCTTTCCATGCCTCTTTCGTACCGTCTGCAATTTGTCCGCAGGATGAACTGCAAGAGGGGGAACCAATGAGAGACTCGCTGGAGGTGTTTGGTCGGGCACATGTCACTCTCATTTCCCATCACGAAGAAGAATTCACCAGCGGTTCAGCCTGCCACCGCGGATCGACAATAGGGCGTGAAGCCATCCAGCCGTGTTGCGTCCCACTCACAAAAAAGCGACTTGGGAAATGGAGCTCAGGGGCCCTGCACTTCCCAAACCTGCAGAGTTCTAAACGATAACTATCGCCCCAAAATATATTGAGGTCAGGCTACGAAGAGGCGCTGAACGCAAGGCAGAACTGCAGGAAACGGATGTCAACGGGTACATCGGAATGGCCCCGATAGCACATGAAAAGCGCCAGAACGTGGACAATGATGCGGTTGGCCAAAAAGGGCGTATGCGTTTTTTCCTGAATATATTCAGGAAAAAACGCATACGCCCTTTTTGGCCAACCAAGCAACCTGGGAGAGCAAATCAGCACTACAAAGAAATCTCTCGCCCCCCCCCGGGGGCAAAAGGGCCAGGCGAAAAAAGTCTAAAAACCAGAAAGGCAGGACAGCCCACGGAGTCAAGGGAGCCTTGTTAAGCTGATGGGCGGGATGTCAATGGCCAACAGCCAATCTTCACAAGTGTATCCTCTTTCCCAAACCATGTAAAACACAGAACCACAGAGCATAGGGCACTTCCACACATGGGCGTTGACCTTGGGAAAATGAAAAAATCAACCAGACACAGGGACCCCAAAGTTGAGGGCTGCTGTCTTGACAAGAACCTCCACTCCGGTACACGTTTCATATCCCAGGAAAGAGCCAAGTGGACAAAGACGAGTGGACAAGTGGACAAAGACAAGTGGACAAGTGGACAAGTGGTGCTACGTAGGTCCAATGGAGTGTCACTCAGCCATGAAATCCACGTCATGAGGCTGGTAGCAGCATCCTGAGTGGATTTAGGTACGATCATCCTCAGTGAAATAAGTCCCACAAAAAAAGAAACTTATGATATCACTTATCGAGGGAATGTAAAAATCGCTCCCCATGAACGGAATCCCCAAACAGAACAGAGTCACGCTTTTAGAAAACACACTTATGCCTGCTTCAGGGGAAAGGTGAGGTGCGGTGACGCATAAAACTCGAGTTTGAAATGAGCAGATACCCTTCCGAAAACCGAATATGGAATGGACACGACCTACTCCTTGCTCAATCAACTGGACTCACCAGACCCTGTTCATCGCACAAGTATCTATCCGACTAGTAAGCACCTTAAAAGCTAAGTCTTGATATCTCTGTGTAAGTGCATCAAGGGTGTGTAAAGCGGCCTAAAACCAGCAGGGAAAATCAGCTCAGACCCATTCTGAGGATACATTTCCAACACAAAGAAGAAACAAGCAGGGCAAAACAGAGAGAAATTCTTCCAAAATGCGTTCAGGGACTGGCATGCAACCAGGATTGACCACATCTACAGCCCCAGCGGCAGAAGACATAAGGCTGGACACTCTTGGGGCTGAGACGATTGGTGAGGTTGGGAAAGCAAATGCAGACCCTTGAAAGGAATCCTGCGTGCTCCCCATTCCATGGCTCCCAACTCTCCAGGTTCAACGCAATCTTCCGACAGCGAAAGCACTCATTGGAAACCCAGCGGATGCTACACCGTGGGATCGGGAAAGCTTTCTGAAACTCACCTCAGTTTTCCTCTCCTGGTGCTCGTGTTCTCCATTCAGGCCCCCTTACTAACAATCTCCCCACTTGGAGTCTCGGCGCCTTTCCATGCCTCTTTCGTACCGTCTGCAATTTGTCCGCGGGATGAACTGCAAGAGGGGGAACCAATGAGAGACTCGCTGGAGGTGTTTGGTCGGGCACATGTCACTCTCATTTCCCATCACGAAGAAGAATTCACCAGCGGTTCAGCCTGCAACCGCGGATCGACAATAGGGCGTGAAGCCATCCAGCCGTGTTGCGTCCCACTCACAAAAAAGCGACTTGGGAAATGGAGCTCAGGGGCCCTGCACTTCCCAAACCTGCAGAGTTCTAAACGATAACTATCGCCCCAAAATATATTGAGGTCAGGCTACGAAGAGGCGCTGAACGCAAGGCAGAACTGCAGGAAACGGATGTCAACGGGTACATCGGAATGGCCCCGATAGCACATGAAAAGCGCCAGAACGTGGACAATGATGCGGTTGGCCAAAAAGGGCGTATGCGTTTTTTCCTGAATATATTCAGGAAAAAACGCATACGCCCTTTTTGGCCAACCAAGCAACCTGGGAGAGCAAATCAGCACTACAAAGAAATCTCTCGCCCCCCCCCCGGGGCAAAAGGGCCAGGCGAAAAAAGTCTAAAAACCAGAAAGGCAGGACAGCCCACGGAGTCAAGGGAGCCTTGTTAAGCTGATGGGCGGGATGTCAATGGCCAACAGCCAATCTTCACAAGTGTATCCTCTTTCCCAAACCATGTAAAACACAGAACCACAGAGCATAGGGCACTTCCACACATGGGCGTTGACCTTGGGAAAATGAAAAAATCAACCAGACACAGGGACCCCAAAGTTGAGGGCTGCTGTCTTGACAAGAACCTCCACTCCGGTACACGTTTCATATCCCAGGAAAGAGCCAAGTGGACAAAGACGAGTGGACAAGTGGACAAAGACAAGTGGACAAGTGGACAAGTGGTGCTACGTAGGTCCAATGGAGTGTCACTCAGCCATGAAATCCACGTCATGAGGCTGGTAGCAGCATCCTGAGTGGATTTAGGTATGATCATCCTCAGTGAAATAAGTCCCACAAAAAAAGAAACTTATGATATCACTTATCGAGAGAATGTAAAAATCGCTCCCCATGAACGGAATCCCCAAACAGAACAGAGTCACGCTTTTAGAAAACACACTTATGCCTGCTTCAGGGGAAAGGTGAGGTGCGGTGACGCATAAAACTCGAGTTTGAAATGAGCAGATACCCTTCCGAAAACCGAATATGGAATGGACACGACCTACTCCTTGCTCAATCAACTGGACTCACCAGACCCTGTTCATCGCACAAGTATCTATCCGACTAGTAAGCATCTTAAAAGCTAAGTCTTGATATCTCTGTGTAAGTGCATCAAGTGTGTGTAAAGCGGCCTAAAACCAGCAGGGAAAATCAGCTCAGACCCATTCTGAGGATACATTTCCAACACAAAGAAGAAACAAGCAGGGCAAAACAGAGAGAAATTCTTCCAAAATGCGTTCAGGGACTGGCATGCAACCAGGATTGACCACATCTACAGCCCCAGCGGCAGAAGACATAAGGCTGGACACTCTTGGGGCTGAGACGATTGGTGAGGTTGGGAAAGCAAATGCAGACCCTTGAAAGGAATCCTGCGTGCTCCCCATTCCATGGCTCCCAACTCTCCAGGTTCAACGCAATCTTCCGACAGCGAAAGCACTCATTGGAAACCCAGCGGATGCTACACCGTGGGATCGGGAAAGCTTTCTGAAACTCACCTCAGTTTTCCTCTCCTGGTGCTCGTGTTCTCCATTCAGGCCCCCTTACTAACAATCTCCCCACTTGGAGACTCGGCGCCTTTCCATGCCTCTTTCGTACCGTCTGCAATTTGTCCGCAGGATGAACTGCAAGAGGGGGAACCAATGAGAGACTCGCTGGAGGTGTTTGGTCGGGCACATGTCACTCTCATTTCCCATCACGAAGAAGAATTCACCAGCGGTTCAGCCTGCCACCGCGGATCGACAATAGGGCGTGAAGCCATCCAGCCGTGTTGCGTCCCACTCACAAAAAAGCGACTTGGGAAATGGAGCTCAGGGGCCCTGCACTTCCCAAACCTGCAGAGTTCTAAACGATAACTATCGCCCCAAAATATATTGAGGTCAGGCTACGAAGAGGCGCTGAACGCAAGGCAGAACTGCAGGAAACGGATGTCAACGGGTACATCGGAATGGCCCCGATAGCACATGAAAAGCGCCAGAACGTGGACAATGATGCGGTTGGCCAAAAAGGGCGTATGCGTTTTTTCCTGAATATATTCAGGAAAAAACGCATACGCCCTTTTTGGCCAACCAAGCAACCTGGGAGAGCAAATCAGCACTACAAAGAAATCTCTCGCCCCCCCCCCCCCACCGGGGAAAAAGGGCCAGGCGAAAAAAGTCTAAAAACCAGAAAGGCAGGACAGCCCACGGAGTCAAGGGAGCCTTGTTAAGCTGATGGGCGGGATGTCAATGGCCAACAGCCAATCTTCACAAGTGTATCCTCTTTCCCAAACCATGGAAAACACAGAACCACAGAGCATAGGGCACTTCCACACATGGGCGTTGACCTTGGGAAAATGAAAAAATCAACCAGACACAGGGACCCCAAAGTTGAGGGCTGCTGTCTTGACAAGAACCTCCACTCCGGTACACGTTTCATATCCCAGGAAAGAGCCAAGTGGACAAAGACGAGTGGACAAGTGGACAAAGACAAGTGGACAAGTGGACAAGTGGTGCTACGTAGGTCCAATGGAGTGTCACTCAGCCATGAAATCCACGTCATGGGGCTGGTAGCAGCATCCTGAGTGGATTTAGGTACGATCATCCTCAGTGAAATAAGTCCCACAAAAAAAGAAACTTATGATATCACTTATCGAGGGAATGTAAAAATCGCTCCCCATGAACGGAATCCCCAAACAGAACAGAGTCACGCTTTTAGAAAACACACTTATGCCTGCTTCAGGGGAAAGGTGAGGTGCGGTGACGCATAAAACTCGAGTTTGAAATGAGCACAGATACCCTTCCGAAAACCGAATATGGAATGGACACGACCTACTCCTTGCTCAATCAACTGGACTCACCAGACCCTGTTCATCGCACAAGTATCTATCCGACTAGTAAGCATCTTAAAAGCTAAGTCTTGATATCTCTGTGTAAGTGCATCAAGTGTGTGTAAAGCGGCCTAAAACCAGCAGGGAAAATCAGCTCAGACCCATTCTGAGGATACATTTCCAACACAAAGAAGAAACAAGCAGGGCAAAACAGAGAGAAATTCTTCCAAAATGCGTTCAGGGACTGGCATGCAACCAGGATTGACCACATCTACAGCCCCAGCGGCAGAAGACAGAAGACTGGACACTCTTGGGGCTGAGACGATTGGTGAGGTTGGGAAAGCAAATGCAGACCCTTGAAAGGAATCCTGCGTGCTCCCCATTCCATGGCTCCCAACTCTCCAGGTTCAACGCAATCTTCCGACAGCGAAAGCACTCATTGGAAACCCAGCGGATGCTACACCGTGGGATCGGGAAAGCTTTCTGAAACTCACCTCAGTTTTCCTCTCCTGGTGCTCGTGTTCTCCATTCAGGCCCCCTTACTAACAATCTCCCCACTTGGAGTCTCGGCGCCTTTCCATGCCTCTTTCGTACCGTCTGCAATTTGTCCGCAGGATGAACTGCAAGAGGGGGAACCAATGAGAGACTCGCTGGAGGTGTTTGGTCGGGCACATGTCACTCTCATTTCCCATCACGAAGAAGAATTCACCAGCGGTTCAGCCTGCCACCGCGGATCGACAATAGGGCGTGAAGCCATCCAGCCGTGTTGCGTCCCACTCACAAAAAAGCGACTTGGGAAATGGAGCTCAGGGGCCCTGCACTTCCCAAACCTGCAGAGTTCTAAACGATAACTATCGCCCCAAAATATATTGAGGTCAGGCTACGAAGAGGCGCTGAACGCAAGGCAGAACTGCAGGAAACGGATGTCAACGGGTACATCGGAATGGCCCCGATAGCACATGAAAAGCGCCAGAACGTGGACAATGATGCGGTTGGCCAAAAAGGGCGTATGCGTTTTTTCCTGAATATATTCAGGAAAAAACGCATACGCCCTTTTTGGCCAACCAAGCAACCTGGGAGAGCAAATCAGCACTACAAAGAAATCTCTCGCCCCCCCCCCCCGGGGCAAAAGGGCCAGGCGAAAAAAGTCTAAAAACCAGAAAGGCAGGACAGCCCACGGAGTCAAGGGAGCCTTGTTAAGCTGATGGGCGGGATGTCAATGGCCAACAGCCAATCTTCACAAGTGTATCCTCTTTCCCAAACCATGTAAAACACAGAACCACAGAGCATAGGGCACTTCCACACATGGGCGTTGACCTTGGGAAAATGAAAAAATCAACCAGACACAGGGACCCCAAAGTTGAGGGCTGCTGTCTTGACAAGAACCTCCACTCCGGTACACGTTTCATATCCCAGGAAAGAGCCAAGTTGACAAAGACGAGTGGACAAGTGGACAAAGACAAGTGGACAAGTGGACAAGTGGTGCTACGTAGGTCCAATGGAGTGTCACTCAGCCATGAAATCCACGTCATGAGGCTGGTAGCAGCATCCTGAGTGGATTTAGGTACGATCATCCTCAGTGAAATAAGTCCCACAAAAAAAGAAACTTATGATATCACTTATCGAGGGAATGTAAAAATCGCTCCCCATGAACGGAATCCCCGAACAGAACAGAGTCACGCTTTTAGAAAACACACTTATGCCTGCTTCAGGGGAAAGGTGAGGTGCGGTGACGCATAAAACTCGAGTTTGAAATGAGCACAGATACCCTTCCGAAAACCGAATATGGAATGGACACGACCTACTCCTTGCTCAATCAACTGGACTCACCAGACCCTGTTCATCGCACAAGTATCTATCCGACTAGTAAGCATCTTAAAAGCTAAGTCTTGATATCTCTGTGTAAGTGCATCAAGTGTGTGTAAAGCGGCCTAAAACCAGCAGGGAAAATCAGCTCAGACCCATTCTGAGGATACATTTCCAACACAAAGAAGAAACAAGCAGGGCAAAACAGAGAGAAATTCTTCCAAAATGCGTTCAGGGACTGGCATGCAACCAGGATTGACCACATCTACAGCCCCAGCGGCAGAAGACAGAAGGCTGGACACTCTTGGGGCTGAGACGATTGGTGAGGTTGGGAAAGCAAATGCAGACCCTTGAAAGGAATCCTGCGTGCTCCCCATTCCATGGCTCCCAACTCTCCAGGTTCAACGCAATCTTCCGACAGCGAAAGCACTCATTGGAAACCCAGCGGATGCTACACCGTGGGATCGGGAAAGCTTTCTGAAACTCACCTCAGTTTTCCTCTCCTGGTGCTCGTGTTCTCCATTCAGGCCCCCTTACTAACAATCTCCCCACTTGGAGTCTCGGCGCCTTTCCATGCCTCTTTCGTACCGTCTGCAATTTGTCCGCAGGATGAACTGCAAGAGGGGGAACCAATGAGAGACTCGCTGGAGGTGTTTGGTCGGGCACATGTCACTCTCATTTCCCATCACGAAGAAGAATTCACCAGCGGTTCAGCCTGCCACCGCGGATCGACAATAGGGCGTGAAGCCATCCAGCCGTGTTGCGTCCCACTCACAAAAAAGCGACTTGGGAAATGGAGCTCAGGGGCCCTGCACTTCCCAAACCTGCAGAGTTCTAAACGATAACTATCGCCCCAAAATATATTGAGGTCAGGCTACGAAGAGGCGCTGAACGCAAGGCAGAACTGCAGGAAACGGATGTCAACGGGTACATCGGAATGGCCCCGATAGCACATGAAAAGCGCCAGAACGTGGACAATGATGCGGTTGGCCAAAAAGGGCGTATGCGTTTTTTCCTGAATATATTCAGGAAAAAACGCATACGCCCTTTTTGGCCAACCAAGCAACCTGGGAGAGCAAATCAGCACTACAAAGAAATCTCTCGCCCCCCCCCCCGGGGGCAAAAGGGCCAGGCGAAAAAAGTCTAAAAACCAGAAAGGCAGGACAGCCCACGGAGTCAAGGGAGCCTTGTTAAGCTGATGGGCGGGATGTCAATGGCCAACAGCCAATCTTCACAAGTGTATCCTCTTTCCCAAACCATGTAAAACACAGAACCACAGAGCATAGGGCACTTCCACACATGGGCGTTGACCTTGGGAAAATGAAAAAATCAACCAGACACAGGGACCCCAATGTTGAGGGCTGCTGTCTTGACAAGAACCTCCACTCCGGTACACGTTTCATATCCCAGGAAAGAGCCAAGTGGACAAAGACGAGTGGACAAGTGGACAAAGACAAGTGGACAAGTGGACAAGTGGTGCTACGTAGGTCCAATGGAGTGTCACTCAGCCATGAAATCCACGTCATGAGGCTGGTAGCAGCATCCTGAGTGGATTTAGGTACGATCATCCTCAGTGAAATAAGTCCCACAAAAAAAGAAACTTATGATATCACTTATCGAGGGAATGTAAAAATCGCTCCCCATGAACGGAATCCCCAAACAGAACAGAGTCACGCTTTTAGAAAACACACTTATGCCTGCTTCAGGGGAAAGGTGAGGTGCGGTGACGCATAAAACTCGAGTTTGAAATGAGCAGATACCCTTCCGAAAACCGAATATGGAATGGACACGACCTACTCCTTGCTCAATCAACTGGACTCACCAGACCCTGTTCATCGCACAAGTATCTATCCGACTAGTAAGCATCTTAAAAGCTAAGTCTTGATATCTCTGTGTAAGTGCATCAAGTGTGTGTAAAGCGGCCTAAAACCAGCAGGGAAAATCAGCTCAGACCCATTCTGAGGATACATTTCCAACACAAAGAAGAAACAAGCAGGGCAAAACAGAGAGAAATTCTTCCAAAATGCGTTCAGGGACTGGCATGCAACCAGGATTGACCACATCTACAGCCCGAGCGGCAGAAGACATAAGGCTGGACACTCTTGGGGCTGAGACGATTGGTGAGGTTGGGAAAGCAAATGCAGACCCTTGAAAGGAATCCGTCGTGCTCCCCATTCCATGGCTCCCAACTCTCCAGGTTCAACGCAATCTTCCGACAGCGAAAGCACTCATTGGAAACCCAGCGGATGCTACACCGTGGGATCGGGAAAGCTTTCTGAAACTCACCTCAGTTTTCCTCTCCTGGTGCTCGTGTTCTCCATTCAGGCCCCCTTACTAACAATCTCCCCACTTGGAGACTCGGCGCCTTTCCATGCCTCTTTCGTACCGTCTGCAATTTGTCCGCAGGATGAACTGCAAGAGGGGGAACCAATGAGAGACTCGCTGGAGGTGTTTGGTCGGGCACATGTCACTCTCATTTCCCATCACGAAGAAGAATTCACCAGCGGTTCAGCCTGCAACCGCGGATCGACAATAGGGCGTGAAGCCATCCAGCCGTGTTGCGTCCCACTCACAAAAAAGCGACTTGGGAAATGGAGCTCAGGGGCCCTGCACTTCCCAAACCTGCAGAGTTCTAAACGATAACTATCGCCCCAAAATATATTGAGGTCAGGCTACGAAGAGGCGCTGAACGCAAGGCAGAACTGCAGGAAACGGATGTCAACGGGTACATCGGAATGGCCCCGATAGCACATGAAAAGCGCCAGAACGTGGACAATGATGCGGTTGGCCAAAAAGGGCGTATGCGTTTTTTCCTGAATATATTCAGGAAAAAACGCATACGCCCTTTTTGGCCAACCAAGCAACCTGGGAGAGCAAATCAGCACTACAAAGAAATCTCTCGCCCCCCCCCCCCGGGGCAAAAGGGCCAGGCGAAAAAAGTCTAAAAACCAGAAAGGCAGGACAGCCCACGGAGTCAAGGGAGCCTTGTTAAGCTGATGGGCGGGATGTCAATGGCCAACAGCCAATCTTCACAAGTGTATCCTCTTTCCCAAACCATGTAAAACACAGAACCACAGAGCATAGGGCACTTCCACACATGGGCGTTGACCTTGGGAAAATGAAAAAATCAACCAGACACAGGGACCCCAAAGTTGAGGGCTGCTGTACAACCTCCACTCCGGTACACGTTTCATATCCCAGGAAAGAGCCAAGTGGACAAAGACGAGTGGACAAGTGGACAAAGACAAGTGGACAAGTGGACAAGTGGTGCTACGTAGGTCCAATGGAGTGTCACTCAGCCATGAAATCCACGTCATGAGGCTGGTAGCAGCATCCTGAGTGGATTTAGGTACGATCATCCTCAGTGAAATAAGTCCCACAAAAAAAGAAACTTATGATATCACTTATCGAGGGAATGTAAAAATCGCTCCCCATGAACGGAATCCCCAAACAGAACAGAGTCACGCTTTTAGAAAACACACTTATGCCTGCTTCAGGGGAAAGGTGAGGTGCGGTGACGCATAAAACTCGAGTTTGAAATGAGCACAGATACCCTTCCGAAAACCGAATATGGAATGGACACGACCTACTCCTTGCTCAATCAACTGGATTCACCAGACCCTGTTCATCGCACAAGTATCTATCCGACTAGTAAGCATCTTAAAAGCTAAGTCTTGATATCTCTGTGTAAGTGCATCAAGTGTGTGTAAAGCGGCCTAAAACCAGCAGGGAAAATCAGCTCAGACCCATTCTGAGGATACATTTCCAACACAAAGAAGAAACAAGCAGGGCAAAACAGAGAGAAATTCTTCCAAAATGCGTTCAGGGACTGGCATGCAACCAGGATTGACCACATCTACAGCCCCAGCGGCAGAAGACATAAGGCTGGACACTCTTGGGGCTGAGACGATTGGTGAGGTTGGGAAAGCAAATGCAGACCCTTGAAAGGAATCCGTCGTGCTCCCCATTCCATGGCTCCCAACTCTCCAGGTTCAACGCAATCTTCCGACAGCGAAAGCACTCATTGGAAACCCAGCGGATGCTACACCGTGGGATCGGGAAAGCTTTCTGAAACTCACCTCAGTTTTCCTCTCCTGGTGCTCGTGTTCTCCATTCAGGCCCCCTTACTAACAATCTCCCCACTTGGAGACTCGGCGCCTTTCCATGCCTCTTTCGTACCGTCTGCAATTTGTCCGCAGGATGAACTGCAAGAGGGGGAACCAATGAGAGACTCGCTGGAGGTGTTTGGTCGGGCACATGTCACTCTCATTTCCCATCACGAAGAAGAATTCACCAGCGGTTCAGCCTGCCACCGCGGATCGACAATAGGGCGTGAAGCCATCCAGCCGTGTTGCGTCCCACTCACAAAAAAGCGACTTGGGAAATGGAGCTCAGGGGCCCTGCACTTCCCAAACCTGCAGAGTTCTAAACGATAACTATCGCCCCAAAATATATTGAGGTCAGGCTACGAAGAGGCGCTGAACGCAAGGCAGAACTGCAGGAAACGGATGTCAACGGGTACATCGGAATGGCCCCGATAGCACATGAAAAGCGCCAGAACGTGGACAATGATGCGGTTGGCCAAAAAGGGCGTATGCGTTTTTTCCTGAATATATTCAGGAAAAAACGCATACGCCCTTTTTGGCCAACCAAGCAACCTGGGAGAGCAAATCAGCACTACAAAGAAATCTCTCGCCCCCCCCCGGGGCAAAAGGGCCAGGCGAAAAAAGTCTAAAAACCAGAAAGGCAGGACAGCCCACGGAGTCAAGGGAGCCTTGTTAAGCTGATGGGCGGGATGTCAATGGCCAACAGCCAATCTTCACAAGTGTATCCTCTTTCCCAAACCATGTAAAACACAGAACCACAGAGCATAGGGCACTTCCACACATGGGCGTTGACCTTGGGAAAATGAAAAAATCAACCAGACACAGGGACCCCAAAGTTGAGGGCTGCTGTCTTGACAAGAACCTCCACTCCGGTACACGTTTCATATCCCAGGAAAGAGCCAAGTGGACAAAGACGAGTGGACAAGTGGACAAAGACAAGTGGACAAGTGGACAAGTGGTGCTACGTAGGTCCAATGGAGTGTCACTCAGCCATGAAATCCACGTCATGAGGCTGGTAGCAGCATCCTGAGTGGATTTAGGTACGATCATCCTCAGTGAAATAAGTCCCACAAAAAAAGAAACTTATGATATCACTTATCGAGGGAATGTAAAAATCGCTCCCCATGAACGGAATCCCCAAACAGAACAGAGTCACGCTTTTAGAAAACACACTTATGCCTGCTTCAGGGGAAAGGTGAGGTGCGGTGACGCATAAAACTCGAGTTTGAAATGAGCACAGATACCCTTCCGAAAACTGAATATGGAATGGACACGACCTACTCCTTGCTCAATCAACTGGACTCACCAGACCCTGTTCATCGCACAAGTATCTATCCGACTAGTAAGCATCTTAAAAGCTAAGTCTTGATATCTCTGTGTAAGTGCATCAAGGGTGTGTAAAGCGGCCTAAAACCAGCAGGGAAAATCAGCTCAGACCCATTCTGAGGATACATTTCCAACACAAAGAAGAAACAAGCAGGGCAAAACAGAGAGAAATTCTTCCAAAATGCGTTCAGGGACTGGCATGCAACCAGGATTGACCACATCTACAGCCCCAGCGGCAGAAGACATAAGGCTGGACACTCTTGGGGCTGAGACGATTGGTGAGGTTGGGAAAGCCAATGCAGACCCTTGAAAGGAATCCTGCGTGCTCCCCATTCCATGGCTCCCAACTCTCCAGGTTCAACGCAATCTTCCGACAGCGAAAGCACTCATTGGAAACCCAGCGGATGCTACACCGTGGGATCGGGAAAGCTTTCTGAAACTCACCTCAGTTTTCCTCTCCTGGTGCTCGTGTTCTCCATTCAGGCCCCCTTACTAACAATCTCCCCACTTGGAGACTCGGCGCCTTTCCATGCCTCTTTCGTACCGTCTGCAATTTGTCCGCAGGATGAACTGCAAGAGGGGGAACCAATGAGAGACTCGCTGGAGGTGTTTGGTCGGGCACATGTCACTCTCATTTCCCATCACGAAGAAGAATTCACCAGCGGTTCAGCCTGCCACCGCGGATCGACAATAGGGCGTGAAGCCATCCAGCCGTGTTGCGTCCCACTCACAAAAAAGCGACTTGGGAAATGGAGCTCAGGGGCCCTGCACTTCCCAAACCTGCAGAGTTCTAAACGATAACTATCGCCCCAAAATATATTGAGGTCAGGCTACGAAGAGGCGCTGAACGCAAGGCAGAACTGCAGGAAACGGATGTCAACGGGTACATCGGAATGGCCCCGATAGCACATGAAAAGCGCCAGAACGTGGACAATGATGCGGTTGGCCAAAAAGGGCGTATGCGTTTTTTCCTGAATATATTCAGGAAAAAACGCATACGCCCTTTTTGGCCAACCAAGCAACCTGGGAGAGCAAATCAGCACTACAAAGAAATCTCTCGCCCCCCCCCCCCCGGGGCAAAAGGGCCAGGCGAAAAAAGTCTAAAAACCAGAAAGGCAGGACAGCCCACGGAGTCAAGGGAGCCTTGTTAAGCTGATGGGCGGGATGTCAATGGCCAACAGCCAATCTTCACAAGTGTATCCTCTTTCCCAAACCATGTAAAACACAGAACCACAGAGCATAGGGCACTTCCACACATGGGCGTTGACCTTGGGAAAATGAAAAAATCAACCAGACACAGGGACCCCAAAGTTGAGGGCTGCTGTCTTGACAAGAACCTCCACTCCGGTACACGTTTCATATCCCAGGAAAGAGCCAAGTGGACAAAGACGAGTGGACAAGTGGACAAAGACAAGTGGACAAGTGGACAAGTGGTGCTACGTAGGTCCAATGGAGTGTCACTCAGCCATGAAGTCCACGTCATGAGGCTGGTAGCAGCATCCTGAGTGGATTTAGGTACGATCATCCTCAGTGAAATAAGTCCCACAAAAAAAGAAACTTATGATATCACTTATCGAGGGAATGTAAAAATCGCTCCCCATGAACGGAATCCCCAAACAGAACAGAGTCACGCTTTTAGAAAACACACTTATGCCTGCCTCAGGGGAAAGGTGAGGTGCGGTGACGCATAAAACTCGAGTTTGAAATGAGCACAGATACCCTTCCGAAAACCGAATATGGAATGGACACGACCTACTCCTTGCTCAATCAACTGGACTCACCAGACCCTGTTCATCGCACAAGTATCTATCCGACTAGTAAGCATCTTAAAAGCTAAGTCTTGATATCTCTGTGTAAGTGCATCAAGTGTGTGTAAAGCGGCCTAAAACCAGCAGGGAAAATCAGCTCAGACCCATTCTGAGGATACATTTCCAACACAAAGAAGAAACAAGCAGGGCAAAACAGAGAGAAATTCTTCCAAAATGCGTTCAGGGACTGGCATGCAACCAGGATTGACCACATCTACAGCCCCAGCGGCAGAAGACATAAGGCTGGACACTCTTGGGGCTGAGACGATTGGTGAGGTTGGGAAAGCAAATGCAGACCCTTGAAAGGAATCCTGCGTGCTCCCCATTCCATGGGTCCCAACTCTCCAGGTTCAACGCAATCTTCCGACAGCGAAAGCACTCATTAGAAACCCAGCGGATGCTACACCGTGGGATCGGGAAAGCTTTCTGAAACTCACCTCAGTTTTCCTCTCCTGGTGCTCGTGTTCTCCATTCAGGCCCCCTTACTAACAATCTCCCCACTTGGAGACTCGGCGCCTTTCCATGCCTCTTTCGTACCGTCTGCAATTTGTCCGCAGGATGAACTGCAAGAGGGGGAACCAATGAGAGACTCGCTGGAGGTGTTTGGTCAGGCACATGTCACTCTCATTTCCCATCACGAAGAAGAATTCACCAGCGGTTCAGCCTGCAACCGCGGATCGACAATAGGGCGTGAAGCCATCCAGCCGTGTTGCGTCCCACTCACAAAAAAGCGACTTGGGAAATGGAGCTCAGGGGCCCTGCACTTCCCAAACCTGCAGAGTTCTAAACGATAACTATCGCCCCAAAATATATTGAGCGCAGGCTACGAAGAGGCGCTGAACGCAAGGCAGAACTGCAGGAAACGGATGTCAACGGGTACATCGGAATGGCCCCGATAGCACATGAAAAGCGCCAGAACGTGGACAATGATGCGGTTGGCCAAAAAGGGCGTATGCGTTTTTTCCTGAATATATTCAGGAAAAAACGCATACGCCCTTTTTGGCCAACCAAGCAACCTGGGAGAGCAAATCAGCACTACAAAGAAATCTCTCGCCCCCCCCCCCCCGGGGCAAAAGGGCCAGGCGAAAAAAGTCTAAAAACCAGAAAGGCAGGACAGCCCACGGAGTCAAGGGAGCCTTGTTAAGCTGATGGGCGGGATGTCAATGGCCAACAGCCAATCTTCACAAGTGTATCCTCTTTCCCAAACCATGTAAAACACAGAACCACAGAGCATAGGGCACTTCCACACATGGGCGTTGACCTTGGGAAAATGAAAAAATCAACCAGACACAGGGACCCCAAAGTTGAGGGCTGCTGTCTTGACAAGAACCTCCACTCCGGTACACGTTTCATATCCCAGGAAAGAGCCAAGTGGACAAAGACGAGTGGACAAGTGGACAAAGACAAGTGGACAAGTGGACAAGTGGTGCTACGTAGGTCCAATGGAGTGTCACTCAGCCATGAAATCCACGTCATGAGGCTGGTAGCAGCATCCTGAGTGGATTTAGGTACGATCATCCTCAGTGAAATAAGTCCCACAAAAAAAGAAACTTATGATATCACTTATCGAGGGAATGTAAAAATCGCTCCCCATGAACGGAATCCCCAAACAGAACAGAGTCACGCTTTTAGAAAACACACTTATGCCTGCTTCAGGGGAAAGGTGAGGTGCGGTGACGCATAAAACTCGAGTTTGAAATGAGCACAGATACCCTTCCGAAAACCGAATATGGAATGGACACGACCTACTCCTTGCTCAATCAACTGGACTCACCAGACCCTGTTCATCGCACAAGTATCTATCCGACTAGTAAGCATCTTAAAAGCTAAGTCTTGATATCTCTGTGTAAGTGCATCAAGGGTGTGTAAAGCGGCCTAAAACCAGCAGGGAAAATCAGCTCAGACCCATTCTGAGGATACATTTCCAACACAAAGAAGAAACAAGCAGGGCAAAACAGAGAGAAATTCTTCCAAAATGCGTTCAGGGACTGGCATGCAACCAGGATTGACCACATCTACAGCCCCAGCGGCAGAAGACAGAAGGCTGGACACTCTTGGGGCTGAGACGATTGGTGAGGTTGGGAAAGCAAATGCAGACCCTTGAAAGGAATCCGTCGTGCTCCCCATTCCATGGCTCCCAACTCTCCAGGTTCAACGCAATCTTCCGACAGCGAAAGCACTCATTGGAAACCCAGCGGATGCTACACCGTGGGATCGGGAAAGCTTTCTGAAACTCACCTCAGTTTTCCTCTCCTGGTGCTCGTGTTCTCCATTCAGGCCCCCTTACTAACAATCTCCCCACTTGGAGACTCGGCGCCTTTCCATGCCTCTTTCGTACCGTCTGCAATTTGTCCGCAGGATGAACTGCAAGAGGGGGAACCAATGAGAGACTCGCTGGAGGTGTTTGGTCGGGCACATGTCACTCTCATTTCCCATCACGAAGAAGAATTCACCAGCGGTTCAGCCTGCCACCGCGGATCGACAATAGGGCGTGAAGCCATCCAGCCGTGTTGCGTCCCACTCACAAAAAAGCGACTTGGGAAATGGAGCTCAGGGGCCCTGCACTTCCCAAACCTGCAGAGTTCTAAACGATAACTATCGCCCCAAAATATATTGAGGTCAGGCTACGAAGAGGCGCTGAACGCAAGGCAGAACTGCAGGAAACGGATGTCAACGGGTACATCGGAATGGCCCCGATAGCACATGAAAAGCGCCAGAACGTGGACAATGATGCGGTTGGCCAAAAAGGGCGTATGCGTTTTTTCCTGAATATATTCAGGAAAAAACGCATACGCCCTTTTTGGCCAACCAAGCAACCTGGGAGAGCAAATCAGCACTACAAAGAAATCTCTCGCCCCCCCCCGGGGCAAAAGGGCCAGGCGAAAAAAGTCTAAAAACCAGAAAGGCAGGACAGCCCACGGAGTCAAGGGAGCCTTGTTAAGCTGATGGGCGGGATGTCAATGGCCAACAGCCAATCTTCACAAGTGTATCCTCTTTCCCAAACCATGTAAAACACAGAACCACAGAGCATAGGGCACTTCCACACATGGGCGTTGACCTTGGGAAAATGAAAAAATCAACCAGACACAGGGACCCCAAAGTTGAGGGCTGCTGTCTTGACAAGAACCTCCACTCCGGTACACGTTTCATATCCCAGGAAAGAGCCAAGTGGACAAAGACGAGTGGACAAGTGGACAAAGACAAGTGGACAAGTGGACAAGTGGTGCTACGTAGGTCCAATGGAGTGTCACTCAGCCATGAAATCCACGTCATGAGGCTGGTAGCAGCATCCTGAGTGGATTTAGGTACGATCATCCTCAGTGAAATAAGTCCCACAAAAAAAGAAACTTATGATATCACTTATCGAGGGAATGTAAAAATCGCTCCCCATGAACGGAATCCCCAAACAGAACAGAGTCACGCTTTTAGAAAACACACTTATGCCTGCTTCAGGGGAAAGGTGAGGTGCGGTGACGCATAAAACTCGAGTTTGAAATGAGCACAGATACCCTTCCGAAAACCGAATATGGAATGGACACGACCTACTCCTTGCTCAATCAACTGGACTCACCAGACCCTGTTCATCGCACAAGTATCTATCCGACTAGTAAGCATCTTAAAAGCTAAGTCTTGATATCTCTGTGTAAGTGCATCAAGTGTGTGTAAAGCGGCCTAAAACCAGCAGGGAAAATCAGCTCAGACCCATTCTGAGGATACATTTCCAACACAAAGAAGAAACAAGCAGGGCAAAACAGAGAGAAATTCTTCCAAAATGCGTTCAGGGACTGGCATGCAACCAGGATTGACCACATCTACAGCCCCAGCGGCAGAAGACATAAGGCTGGACACTCTTGGGGCTGAGACGATTGGTGAGGTTGGGAAAGCAAATGCAGACCCTTGAAAGGAATCCGTCGTGCTCCCCATTCCATGGCTCCCAACTCTCCAGGTTCAACGCAATCTTCCGACAGCGAAAGCACTCATTGGAAACCCAGCGGATGCTACACCGTGGGATCGGGAAAGCTTTCTGAAACTCACCTCAGTTTTCCTCTCCTGGTGCTCGTGTTCTCCATTCAGGCCCCCTTACTAACAATCTCCCCACTTGGAGACTCGGCGCCTTTCCATGCCTCTTTCGTACCGTCTGCAATTTGTCCGCAGGATGAACTGCAAGAGGGGGAACCAATGAGAGACTCGCTGGAGGTGTTTGGTCGGGCACATGTCACTCTCATTTCCCATCACGAAGAAGAATTCACCAGCGGTTCAGCCTGCAACCGCGGATCGACAATAGGGCGTGAAGCCATCCAGCCGTGTTGCGTCCCACTCACAAAAAAGCGACTTGGGAAATGGAGCTCAGGGGCCCTGCACTTCCCAAACCTGCAGAGTTCTAAACGATAACTATCGCCCCAAAATATATTGAGGTCAGGCTACGAAGAGGCGCTGAACGCAAGGCAGAACTGCAGGAAACGGATGTCAACGGGTACATCGGAATGGCCCCGATAGCACATGAAAAGCGCCAGAACGTGGACAATGATGCGGTTGGCCAAAAAGGGCGTATGCGTTTTTTCCTGAATATATTCAGGAAAAAACGCATACGCCCTTTTTGGCCAACCAAGCAACCTGGGAGAGCAAATCAGCACTACAAAGAAATCTCTCGCCCCCCCCCGGGGGCAAAAGGGCCAGGCGAAAAAAGTCTAAAAACCAGAAAGGCAGGACAGCCCACGGAGTCAAGGGAGCCTTGTTAAGCTGATGGGCGGGATGTCAATGGCCAACAGCCAATCTTCACAAGTGTATCCTCTTTCCCAAACCATGTCAAACACAGAACCACAGAGCATAGGGCACTTCCACACATGGGCGTTGACCTTGGGAAAATGAAAAAATCAACCAGACACAGGGACCCCAAAGTTGAGGGCTGCTGTCTTGACAAGAACCTCCACTCCGGTACACGTTTCATATCCCAGGAAAGAGCCAAGTGGACAAAGACGAGTGGACAAGTGGACAAAGACAAGTGGACAAGTGGACAAGTGGTGCTACGTAGGTCCAATGGAGTGTCACTCAGCCATGAAGTCCACGTCATGAGGCTGGTAGCAGCATCCTGAGTGGATTTAGGTACGATCATCCTCAGTGAAATAAGTCCCACAAAAAAAGAAACTTATGATATCACTTATCGAGGGAATGTAAAAATCGCTCCCCATGAACGGAATCCCCAAACAGAACAGAGTCACGCTTTTAGAAAACACACTTATGCCTGCTTCAGGGGAAAGGTGAGGTGCGGTGACGCATAAAACTCGAGTTTGAAATGAGCACAGATACCCTTCCGAAAACCGAATATGGAATGGACACGACCTACTCCTTGCTCAATCAACTGGACTCACCAGACCCTGTTCATCGCACAAGTATCTATCCGACTAGTAAGCATCTTAAAAGCTAAGTCTTGATATCTCTGTGTAAGTGCATCAAGGGTGTGTAAAGCGGCCTAAAACCAGCAGGGAAAATCAGCTCAGACCCATTCTGAGGATACATTTCCAACACAAAGAAGAAACAAGCAGGGCAAAACAGAGAGAAATTCTTCCAAAATGCGTTCAGGGACTGGCATGCAACCAGGATTGACCACATCTACAGCCCCAGCGGCAGAAGACATAAGGCTGGACACTCTTGGGGCTGAGACGATTGGTGAGGTTGGGAAAGCCAATGCAGACCCTTGAAAGGAATCCTGCGTGCTCCCCATTCCATGGCTCCCAACTCTCCAGGTTCAACGCAATCTTCCGACAGCGAAAGCACTCATTGGAAACCCAGCGGATGCTACACCGTGGGATCGGGAAAGCTTTCTGAAACTCACCTCAGTTTTCCTCTCCTGGTGCTCGTGTTCTCCATTCAGGCCCCCTTACTAACAATCTCCCCACTTGGAGACTCGGCGCCTTTCCATGCCTCTTTCGTACCGTCTGCAATTTGTCCGCAGGATGAACTGCAAGAGGGGGAACCAATGAGAGACTCGCTGGAGGTGTTTGGTCGGGCACATGTCACTCTCATTTCCCATCACGAAGAAGAATTCACCAGCGGTTCAGCCTGCCACCGCGGATCGACAATAGGGCGTGAAGCCATCCAGCCGTGTTGCGTCCCACTCACAAAAAAGCGACTTGGGAAATGGAGCTCAGGGGCCCTGCACTTCCCAAACCTGCAGAGTTCTAAACGATAACTATCGCCCCAAAATATATTGAGGTCAGGCTACGAAGAGGCGCTGAACGCAAGGCAGAACTGCAGGAAACGGATGTCAACGGGTACATCGGAATGGCCCCGATAGCACATGAAAAGCGCCAGAACGTGGACAATGATGCGGTTGGCCAAAAAGGGCGTATGCGTTTTTTCCTGAATATATTCAGGAAAAAACGCATACGCCCTTTTTGGCCAACCAAGCAACCTGGGAGAGCAAATCAGCACTACAAAGAAATCTCTCGCCCCCCCCCCCCGGGGCAAAAGGGCCAGGCGAAAAAAGTCTAAAAACCAGAAAGGCAGGACAGCCCACGGAGTCAAGGGAGCCTTGTTAAGCTGATGGGCGGGATGTCAATGGCCAACAGCCAATCTTCACAAGTGTATCCTCTTTCCCAAACCATGTAAAACACAGAACCACAGAGCATAGGGCACTTCCACACATGGGCGTTGACCTTGGGAAAATGAAAAAATCAACCAGACACAGGGACCCCAAAGTTGAGGGCTGCTGTCTTGACAAGAACCTCCACTCCGGTACACGTTTCATATCCCAGGAAAGAGCCAAGTGGACAAAGACGAGTGGACAAGTGGACAAAGACAAGTGGACAAGTGGACAAGTGGTGCTACGTAGGTCCAATGGAGTGTCACTCAGCCATGAAGTCCACGTCATGAGGCTGGTAGCAGCATCCTGAGTGGATTTAGGTACGATCATCCTCAGTGAAATAAGTCCCACAAAAAAAGAAACTTATGATATCACTTATCGAGGGAATGTAAAAATCGCTCCCCATGAACGGAATCCCCAAACAGAACAGAGTCACGCTTTTAGAAAACACACTTATGCCTGCTTCAGGGGAAAGGTGAGGTGCGGTGACGCATAAAACTCGAGTTTGAAATGAGCACAGATACCCTTCCGAAAACCGAATATGGAATGGACACGACCTACTCCTTGCTCAATCAACTGGACTCACCAGACCCTGTTCATCGCACAAGTATCTATCCGACTAGTAAGCATCTTAAAAGCTAAGTCTTGATATCTCTGTGTAAGTGCATCAAGTGTGTGTAAAGCGGCCTAAAACCAGCAGGGAAAATCAGCTCAGACCCATTCTGAGGATACATTTCCAACACAAAGAAGAAACAAGCAGGGCAAAACAGAGAGAAATTCTTCCAAAATGCGTTCAGGGACTGGCATGCAACCAGGATTGACCACATCTACAGCCCCAGCGGCAGAAGACATAAGGCTGGACACTCTTGGGGCTGAGACGATTGGTGAGGTTGGGAAAGCAAATGCAGACCCTTGAAAGGAATCCTGCGTGCTCCCCATTCCATGGGTCCCAACTCTCCAGGTTCAACGCAATCTTCCGACAGCGAAAGCACTCATTGGAAACCCAGCGGATGCTACACCGTGGGATCGGGAAAGCTTTCTGAAACTCACCTCAGTTTTCCTCTCCTGGTGCTCGTGTTCTCCATTCAGGCCCCCTTACTAACAATCTCCCCACTTGGAGACTCGGCGCCTTTCCATGCCTCTTTCGTACCGTCTGCAATTTGTCCGCAGGATGAACTGCAAGAGGGGGAACCAATGAGAGACTCGCTGGAGGTGTTTGGTCAGGCACATGTCACTCTCATTTCCCATCACGAAGAAGAATTCACCAGCGGTTCAGCCTGCAACCGCGGATCGACAATAGGGCGTGAAGCCATCCAGCCGTGTTGCGTCCCACTCACAAAAAAGCGACTTGGGAAATGGAGCTCAGGGGCCCTGCACTTCCCAAACCTGCAGAGTTCTAAACGATAACTATCGCCCCAAAATATATTGAGCGCAGGCTACGAAGAGGCGCTGAACGCAAGGCAGAACTGCAGGAAACGGATGTCAACGGGTACATCGGAATGGCCCCGATAGCACATGAAAAGCGCCAGAACGTGGACAATGATGCGGTTGGCCAAAAAGGGCGTATGCGTTTTTTCCTGAATATATTCAGGAAAAAACGCATACGCCCTTTTTGGCCAACCAAGCAACCTGGGAGAGCAAATCAGCACTACAAAGAAATCTCTCGCCCCCCCCCCCGGGGCAAAAGGGCCAGGCGAAAAAAGTCTAAAAACCAGAAAGGCAGGACAGCCCACGGAGTCAAGGGAGCCTTGTTAAGCTGATGGGCGGGATGTCAATGGCCAACAGCCAATCTTCACAAGTGTATCCTCTTTCCCAAACCATGTAAAACACAGAACCACAGAGCATAGGGCACTTCCACACATGGGCGTTGACCTTGGGAAAATGAAAAAATCAACCAGACACAGGGACCCCAAAGTTGAGGGCTGCTGTCTTGACAAGAACCTCCACTCCGGTACACGTTTCATATCCCAGGAAAGAGCCAAGTGGACAAAGACGAGTGGACAAGTGGACAAAGACAAGTGGACAAGTGGACAAGTGGTGCTACGTAGGTCCAATGGAGTGTCACTCAGCCATGAAATCCACGTCATGAGGCTGGTAGCAGCATCCTGAGTGGATTTAGGTACGATCATCCTCAGTGAAATAAGTCCCACAAAAAAAGAAACTTATGATATCACTTATCGAGGGAATGTAAAAATCGCTCCCCATGAACGGAATCCCCAAACAGAACAGAGTCACGCTTTTAGAAAACACACTTATGCCTGCTTCAGGGGAAAGGTGAGGTGCGGTGACGCATAAAACTCGAGTTTGAAATGAGCACAGATACCCTTCCGAAAACCGAATATGGAATGGACACGACCTACTCCTTGCTCAATCAACTGGACTCACCAGACCCTGTTCATCGCACAAGTATCTATCCGACTAGTAAGCATCTTAAAAGCTAAGTCTTGATATCTCTGTGTAAGTGCATCAAGGGTGTGTAAAGCGGCCTAAAACCAGCAGGGAAAATCAGCTCAGACCCATTCTGAGGATACATTTCCAACACAAAGAAGAAACAAGCAGGGCAAAACAGAGAGAAATTCTTCCAAAATGCGTTCAGGGACTGGCATGCAACCAGGATTGACCACATCTACAGCCCCAGCGGCAGAAGACAGAAGGCTGGACACTCTTGGGGCTGAGACGATTGGTGAGGTTGGGAAAGCAAATGCAGACCCTTGAAAGGAATCCGTCGTGCTCCCCATTCCATGGGTCCCAACTCTCCAGGTTCAACGCAATCTTCCGACAGCGAAAGCACTCATTGGAAACCCAGCGGATGCTACACCGTGGGATCGGGAAAGCTTTCTGAAACTCACCTCAGTTTTCCTCTCCTGGTGCTCGTGTTCTCCATTCAGGCCCCCTTACTAACAATCTCCCCACTTGGAGACTCGGCGCCTTTCCATGCCTCTTTCGTACCGTCTGCAATTTGTCCGCAGGATGAACTGCAAGAGGGGGAACCAATGAGAGACTCGCTGGAGGTGTTTGGTCGGGCACATGTCACTCTCATTTCCCATCACGAAGAAGAATTCACCAGCGGTTCAGCCTGCCACCGCGGATCGACAATAGGGCGTGAAGCCATCCAGCCGTGCTGCGTCCCACTCACAAAAAAGCGACTTGGGAAATGGAGCTCAGGGGCCCTGCACTTCCCAAACCTGCAGAGTTCTAAACGATAACTATCGCCCCAAAATATATTGAGGTCAGGCTACGAAGAGGCGCTGAACGCAAGGCAGAACTGCAGGAAACGGATGTCAACGGGTACATCGGAATGGCCCCGATAGCACATGAAAAGCGCCAGAACGTGGACAATGATGCGGTTGGCCAAAAAGGGCGTATGCGTTTTTTCCTGAATATATTCAGGAAAAAACGCATACGCCCTTTTTGGCCAACCAAGCAACCTGGGAGAGCAAATCAGCACTACAAAGAAATCTCTCGCCCCCCCCCCGGGGCAAAAGGGCCAGGCGAAAAAAGTCTAAAAACCAGAAAGGCAGGACAGCCCACGGAGTCAAGGGAGCCTTGTTAAGCTGATGGGCGGGATGTCAATGGCCAACAGCCAATCTTCACAAGTGTATCCTCTTTCCCAAACCATGTCAAACACAGAACCACAGAGCATAGGGCACTTCCACACATGGGCGTTGACCTTGGGAAAATGAAAAAATCAACCAGACACAGGGACCCCAAAGTTGAGGGCTGCTGTCTTGACAAGAACCTCCACTCCGGTACACGTTTCATATCCCAGGAAAGAGCCAAGTGGACAAAGACGAGTGGACAAGTGGACAAAGACAAGTGGACAAGTGGACAAGTGGTGCTACGTAGGTCCAATGGAGTGTCACTCAGCCATGAAATCCACGTCATGAGGCTGGTAGCAGCATCCTGAGTGGATTTAGGTACGATCATCCTCAGTGAAATAAGTCCCACAAAAAAAGAAACTTATGATATCACTTATCGAGGGAATGTAAAAATCGCTCCCCATGAACGGAATCCCCAAACAGAACAGAGTCACGCTTTTAGAAAACACACTTATGCCTGCTTCAGGGGAAAGGTGAGGTGCGGTGACGCATAAAACTCGAGTTTGAAATGAGCACAGATACCCTTCCGAAAACCGAATATGGAATGGACACGACCTACTCCTTGCTCAATCAACTGGACTCACCAGACCCTGTTCATCGCACAAGTATCTATCCGACTAGTAAGCATCTTAAAAGCTAAGTCTTGATATCTCTGTGTAAGTGCATCAAGGGTGTGTAAAGCGGCCTAAAACCAGCAGGGAAAATCAGCTCAGACCCATTCTGAGGATACATTTCCAACACAAAGAAGAAACAAGCAGGGCAAAACAGAGAGAAATTCTTCCAAAATGCGTTCAGGGACTGGCATGCAACCAGGATTGACCACATCTACAGCCCCAGCGGCAGAAGACATAAGGCTGGACACTCTTGGGGCTGAGACGATTGGTGAGGTTGGGAAAGCAAATGCAGACCCTTGAAAGGAATCCTGCGTGCTCCCCATTCCATGGCTCCCAACTCTCCAGGTTCAACGCAATCTTCCGACAGCGAAAGCACTCATTGGAAACCCAGCGGATGCTACACCGTGGGATCGGGAAAGCTTTCTGAAACTCACCTCAGTTTTCCTCTCCTGGTGCTCGTGTTCTCCATTCAGGCCCCCTTACTAACAATCTCCCCACTTGGAGACTCGGCGCCTTTCCATGCCTCTTTCGTACCGTCTGCAATTTGTCCGCAGGATGAACTGCAAGAGGGGGAACCAATGAGAGACTCGCTGGAGGTGTTTGGTCGGGCACATGTCACTCTCATTTCCCATCACGAAGAAGAATTCACCAGCGGTTCAGCCTGCCACCGCGGATCGACAATAGGGCGTGAAGCCATCCAGCCGTGTTGCGTCCCACTCACAAAAAAGCGACTTGGGAAATGGAGCTCAGGGGCCCTGCACTTCCCAAACCTGCAGAGTTCTAAACGATAACTATCGCCCCAAAATATATTGAGGTCAGGCTACGAAGAGGCGCTGAACGCAAGGCAGAACTGCAGGAAACGGATGTCAACGGGTACATCGGAATGGCCCCGATAGCACATGAAAAGCGCCAGAACGTGGACAATGATGCGGTTGGCCAAAAAGGGCGTATGCGTTTTTTCCTGAATATATTCAGGAAAAAACGCATACGCCCTTTTTGGCCAACCAAGCAACCTGGGAGAGCAAATCAGCACTACAAAGAAATCTCTCGCCCCCCCCCCCGGGGCAAAAGGGCCAGGCGAAAAAAGTCTAAAAACCAGAAAGGCAGGACAGCCCACGGAGTCAAGGGAGCCTTGTTAAGCTGATGGGCGGGATGTCAATGGCCAACAGCCAATCTTCACAAGTGTATCCTCTTTCCCAAACCATGTCAAACACAGAACCACAGAGCATAGGGCACTTCCACACATGGGCGTTGACCTTGGGCAAATGAAAAAATCAACCAGACACAGGAACCCCAAAGTTGAGGGCTGCTGTCTTGACAAGAACCTCCACTCCGGTACACGTTTCATATCCCAGGAAAGAGCCAAGTGGACAAAGACGAGTGGACAAGTGGACAAAGACAAGTGGACAAGTGGACAAGTGGTGCTACGTAGGTCCAATGGAGTGTCACTCAGCCATGAAATCCACGTCATGAGGCTGGTAGCAGCATCCTGAGTGGATTTAGGTACGATCATCCTCAGTGAAATAAGTCCCACAAAAAAAGAAACTTATGATATCACTTATCGAGGGAATGTAAAAATCGCTCCCCATGAACGGAATCCCCAAACAGAACAGAGTCACGCTTTTAGAAAACACACTTATGCCTGCTTCAGGGGAAAGGTGAGGTGCGGTGACGCATAAAACTCGAGTTTGAAATGAGCACAGATACCCTTCCGAAAACCGAATATGGAATGGACACGACCTACTCCTTGCTCAATCAACTGGACTCACCAGACCCTGTTCATCGCACAAGTATCTATCCGACTAGTAAGCATCTTAAAAGCTAAGTCTTGATATCTCTGTGTAAGTGCATCAAGGGTGTGTAAAGCGGCCTAAAACCAGCAGGGAAAATCAGCTCAGACCCATTCTGAGGATACATTTCCAACACAAAGAAGAAACAAGCAGGGCAAAACAGAGAGAAATTCTTCCAAAATGCGTTCAGGGACTGGCATGCAACCAGGATTGACCACATCTACAGCCCGAGCGGCAGAAGACAGAAGGCTGGACACTCTTGGGGCTGAGACGATTGGTGAGGTTGGGAAAGCAAATGCAGACCCTTGAAAGGAATCCGTCGTGCTCCCCATTCCATGGGTCCCAATTCTCCAGGTTCAACGCAATCTTCCGACAGCGAAAGCACTCATTGGAAACCCAGCGGATGCTACATCGTGGGATCGGGAAAGCTTTCTGAAACTCACCTCAGTTTTCCTCTCCTGGTGCTCGTGTTCTCCATTCAGGCCCCCTTACTAACAATCTCCCCACTTGGAGACTCGGCGCCTTTCCATGCCTCTTTCGTACCGTCTGCAATTTGTCCGCAGGATGAACTGCAAGAGGGGGAACCAATGAGAGACTCGCTGGAGGTGTTTGGTCGGGCACATGTCACTCTCATTTCCCATCACGAAGAAGAATTCACCAGCGGTTCAGCCTGCCACCGCGGATCGACAATAGGGCGTGAAGCCATCCAGCCGTGTTGCGTCCCACTCACAAAAAAGCGACTTGGGAAATGGAGCTCAGGGGCCCTGCACTTCCCAAACCTGCAGAGTTCTAAACGATAACTATCGCCCCAAAATATATTGAGGTCAGGCTACGAAGAGGCGCTGAACGCAAGGCAGAACTGCAGGAAACGGATGTCAACGGGTACATCGGAATGGCCCCGATAGCACATGAAAAGCGCCAGAACGTGGACAATGATGCGGTTGGCCAAAAAGGGCGTATGCGTTTTTTCCTGAATATATTCAGGAAAAAACGCATACGCCCTTTTTGGCCAACCAAGCAACCTGGGAGAGCAAATCAGCACTACAAAGAAATCTCTCGCCCCCCCCCCCGGGGCAAAAGGTCCAGGCGAAAAAAGTCTAAAAACCAGAAAGGCAGGACAGCCCACGGAGTCAAGGGAGCCTTGTTAAGCTGATGGGCGGGATGTCAATGGCCAACAGCCAATCTTCACAAGTGTATCCTCTTTCCCAAACCATGTAAAACACAGAACCACAGAGCATAGGGCACTTCCACACATGGGCGTTGACCTTGGGAAAATGAAAAAATCAACCAGACACAGGGACCCCAAAGTTGAGGGCTGCTGTCTTGACAAGAACCTCCACTCCGGTACACGTTTCATATCCCAGGAAAGAGCCAAGTGGACAAAGACGAGTGGACAAGTGGACAAAGACAAGTGGACAAGTGGACAAGTGGTGCTACGTAGGTCCAATGGAGTGTCACTCAGCCATGAAATCCACGTCATGAGGCTGGTAGCAGCATCCTGAGTGGATTTAGGTACGATCATCCTCAGTGAAATAAGTCCCACAAAAAAAGAAACTTATGATATCACTTATCGAGGGAATGTAAAAATCGCTCCCCATGAACGGAATCCCCAAACAGAACAGAGTCACGCTTTTAGAAAACACACTTATGCCTGCTTCAGGGGAAAGGTGAGGTGCGGTGACGCATAAAACTCGAGTTTGAAATGAGCACAGATACCCTTCCGAAAACCGAATATGGAATGGACACGACCTACTCCTTGCTCAATCAACTGGACTCACCAGACCCTGTTCATCGCACAAGTATCTATCCGACTAGTAAGCATCTTAAAAGCTAAGTCTTGATATCTCTGTGTAAGTGCATCAAGGGTGTGTAAAGCGGCCTAAAACCAGCAGGGAAAATCAGCTCAGACCCATTCTGAGGATACATTTCCAACACAAAGAAGAAACAAGCAGGGCAAAACAGAGAGAAATTCTTCCAAAATGCGTTCAGGGACTGGCATGCAACCAGGATTGACCACATCTACAGCCCCAGCGGCAGAAGACAGAAGGCTGGACACTCTTGGGGCTGAGACGATTGGTGAGGTTGGGAAAGCAAATGCAGACCCTTGAAAGGAATCCTGCGTGCTCCCCATTCCATGGCTCCCAACTCTCCAGGTTCAACGCAATCTTCCGACAGCGAAAGCACTCATTGGAAACCCAGCGGATGCTACACCGTGGGATCGGGAAAGCTTTCTGAAACTCACCTCAGTTTTCCTCTCCTGGTGCTCGTGTTCTCCATTCAGGCCCCCTTACTAACAATCTCCCCACTTGGAGTCTCGGCGCCTTTCCATGCCTCTTTCGTACCGTCTGCAATTTGTCCGCGGGATGAACTGCAAGAGGGGGAACCAATGAGAGACTCGCTGGAGGTGTTTGGTCGGGCACATGTCACTCTCATTTCCCATCACGAAGAAGAATTCACCAGCGGTTCAGCCTGCCACCGCGGATCGACAATAGGGCGTGAAGCCATCCAGCCGTGTTGCGTCCCACTCACAAAAAAGCGACTTGGGAAATGGAGCTCAGGGGCCCTGCACTTCCCAAACCTGCAGAGTTCTAAACGATAACTATCGCCCCAAAATATATTGAGGTCAGGCTACGAAGAGGCGCTGAACGCAAGGCAGAACTGCAGGAAACGGATGTCAACGAGTACATCGGAATGGCCCCGATAGCACATGAAAAGCGCCAGAACGTGGACAATGATGCGGTTGGCCAAAAAGGGCGTATGCGTTTTTTCCTGAATATATTCAGGAAAAAACGCATACGCCCTTTTTGGCCAACCAAGCAACCTGGGAGAGCAAATCAACACTACAAAGAAATCTCTCGCCCCCCCCCCCCCGGGGCAAAAGGGCCAGGCGAAAAAAGTCTAAAAACCAGAAAGGCAGGACAGCCCACGGAGTCAAGGGAACCTTGTTAAGCTGATGGGCGGGATGTCAATGGCCAACAGCCAATCTTCACAAGTGTATCCTCTTTCCCAAACCATGTCAAACACAGAACCACAGAGCATAGGGCACTTCCACACATGGGCGTTGACCTTGGGAAAATGAAAAAATCAACCAGACACAGGGACCCCAAAGTTGAGGGCTGCTGTCTTGACAAGAACCTCCACTCCGGTACACGTTTCATATCCCAGGAAAGAGCCAAGTGGACAAAGACGAGTGGACAAGTGGACAAAGACAAGTGGACAAGTGGACAAGTGGTGCTACGTAGGTCCAATGGAGTGTCACTCAGCCATGAAATCCACGTCATGAGGCTGGTAGCAGCATCCTGAGTGGATTTAGGTACGATCATCCTCAGTGAAATAAGTCCCACAAAAAAAGAAACTTATGATATCACTTATCGAGGGAATGTAAAAATCGCTCCCCATGAACGGAATCCCCAAACAGAACAGAGTCACGCTTTTAGAAAACACACTTATGCCTGCTTCAGGGGAAAGGTGAGGTGCGGTGACGCATAAAACTCGAGTTTGAAATGAGCACAGATACCCTTCCGAAAACCGAATATGGAATGGACACGACCTACTCCTTGCTCAATCAACTGGACTCACCAGACCCTGTTCATCGCACAAGTATCTATCCGACTAGTAAGCATCTTAAAAGCTAAGTCTTGATATCTCTGTGTAAGTGCATCAAGGGTGTGTAAAGCGGCCTAAAACCAGCAGGGAAAATCAGCTCAGACCCATTCTGAGGATACATTTCCAACACAAAGAAGAAACAAGCAGGGCAAAACAGAGAGAAATTCTTCCAAAATGCGTTCAGGGACTGGCATGCAACCAGGATTGACCACATCTACAGCCCCAGCGGCAGAAGACAGAAGGCTGGACACTCTTGGGGCTGAGACGATTGGTGAGGTTGGGAAAGCAAATGCAGACCCTTGAAAGGAATCCTGCGTGCTCCCCATTCCATGGCTCCCAACTCTCCAGGTTCAACGCAATCTTCCGACAGCGAAAGCACTCATTGGAAACCCAGCGGATGCTACACCGTGGGATCGGGAAAGCTTTCTGAAACTCACCTCAGTTTTCCTCTCCTGGTGCTCGTGTTCTCCATTCAGGCCCCCTTACTAACAATCTCCCCACTTGGAGTCTCGGCGCCTTTCCATGCCTCTTTCGTACCGTCTGCAATTTGTCCGCGGGATGAACTGCAAGAGGGGGAACCAATGAGAGACTCGCTGGAGGTGTTTGGTCGGGCACATGTCACTCTCATTTCCCATCACGAAGAAGAATTCACCAGCGGTTCAGCCTGCCACCGCGGATCGACAATAGGGCGTGAAGCCATCCAGCCGTGTTGCGTCCCACTCACAAAAAAGCGACTTGGGAAATGGAGCTCAGGGGCCCTGCACTTCCCAAACCTGCAGAGTTCTAAACGATAACTATCGCCCCAAAATATATTGAGGTCAGGCTACGAAGAGGCGCTGAACGCAAGGCAGAACTGCAGGAAACGGATGTCAACGAGTACATCGGAATGGCCCCGATAGCACATGAAAAGCGCCAGAACGTGGACAATGATGCGGTTGGCCAAAAAGGGCGTATGCGTTTTTTCCTGAATATATTCAGGAAAAAACGCATACGCCCTTTTTGGCCAACCAAGCAACCTGGGAGAGCAAATCAACACTACAAAGAAATCTCTCGCCCCCCCCCCCCCGGGGCAAAAGGGCCAGGCGAAAAAAGTCTAAAAACCAGAAAGGCAGGACAGCCCACGGAGTCAAGGGAACCTTGTTAAGCTGATGGGCGGGATGTCAATGGCCAACAGCCAATCTTCACAAGTGTATCCTCTTTCCAAAACCATGTCAAACACAGAACCACAGAGCATAGGGCACTTCCACACATGGGCGTTGACCTTGGGAAAATGAAAAAATCAACCAGACACAGGGACCCCAAAGTTGAGGGCTGCTGTCTTGACAAGAACCTCCACTCCGGTACACGTTTCATATCCCAGGAAAGAGCCAAGTGGACAAAGACGAGTGGACAAGTGGACAAAGACAAGTGGACAAGTGGACAAGTGGTGCTACGTAGGTCCAATGGAGTGTCACTCAGCCATGAAATCCACGTCATGAGGCTGGTAGCAGCATCCTGAGTGGATTTAGGTACGATCATCCTCAGTGAAATAAGTCCCACAAAAAAAGAAACTTATGATATCACTTATCGAGAGAATGTAAAAATCGCTCCCCATGAACGGAATCCCCAAACAGAACAGAGTCACGCTTTTAGAAAACACACTTATGCCTGCTTCAGGGGAAAGGTGAGGTGCGGTGACGCATAAAACTCGAGTTTGAAATGAGCACAGATACCCTTCCGAAAACCGAATATGGAATGGACACGACCTACTCCTTGCTCAATCAACTGGACTCACCAGACCCTGTTCATCGCACAAGTATCTATCCGACTAGTAAGCATCTTAAAAGCTAAGTCTTGATATCTCTGTGTAAGTGCATCAAGGGTGTGTAAAGCGGCCTAAAACCAGCAGGGAAAATCAGCTCAGACCCATTCTGAGGATACATTTCCAACACAAAGAAGAAACAAGCAGGGCAAAACAGAGAGAAATTCTTCCAAAATGCGTTCAGGGACTGGCATGCAACCAGGATTGACCACATCTACAGCCCCAGCGGCAGAAGACATAAGGCTGGACACTCTTGGGGCTGAGACGATTGGTGAGGTTGGGAAAGCCAATGCAGACCCTTGAAAGGAATCCTGCGTGCTCCCCATTCCATGGCTCCCAACTCTCCAGGTTCAACGCAATCTTCCGACAGCGAAAGCACTCATTGGAAACCCAGCGGATGCTACACCGTGGGATCGGGAAAGCTTTCTGAAACTCACCTCAGTTTTCCTCTCCTGGTGCTCGTGTTCTCCATTCAGGCCCCCTTACTAACAATCTCCCCACTTGGAGACTCGGCGCCTTTCCATGCCTCTTTCGTACCGTCTGCAATTTGTCCGCAGGATGAACTCAAGAGGGGGAACCAATGAGAGACTCGCTGGAGGTGTTTGGTCGGGCACATGTCACTCTCATTTCCCATCACGAAGAAGAATTCACCAGCGGTTCAGCCTGCCACCGCGGATCGACAATAGGGCGTGAAGCCATCCAGCCGTGTTGCGTCCCACTCACAAAAAAGCGACTTGGGAAATGGAGCTCAGGGGCCCTGCACTTCCCAAACCTGCAGAGTTCTAAACGATAACTATCGCCCCAAAATATATTGAGGTCAGGCTACGAAGAGGCGCTGAACGCAAGGCAGAACTGCAGGAAACGGATGTCAACGGGTACATCGGAATGGCCCCGATAGCACATGAAAAGCGCCAGAACGTGGACAATGATGCGGTTGGCCAAAAAGGGCGTATGCGTTTTTTCCTGAATATATTCAGGAAAAAACGCATACGCCCTTTTTGGCCAACCAAGCAACCTGGGAGAGCAAATCAGCACTACAAAGAAATCTCTCGCCCCCCCCCGGGGCAAAAGGGCCAGGCGAAAAAAGTCTAAAAACCAGAAAGGCAGGACAGCCCACGGAGTCAAGGGAGCCTTGTTAAGCTGATGGGCGGGATGTCAATGGACAACAGCCAATCTTCACAAGTGTATCCTCTTTCCCAAACCATGTAAAACACAGAACCACAGAGCATAGGGCACTTCCACACATGGGCGTTGACCTTGGGAAAATGAAAAAATCAACCAGACACAGGGACCCCAAAGTTGAGGGCTGCTGTCTTGACAAGAACCTCCACTCCGGTACACGTTTCATATCCCAGGAAAGAGCCAAGTGGACAAAGACGAGTGGACAAGTGGACAAAGACAAGTGGACAAGTGGACAAGTGGTGCTACGTAGGTCCAATGGAGTGTCACTCAGCCATGAAATCCACGTCATGAGGCTGGTAGCAGCATCCTGAGTGGATTTAGGTACGATCATCCTCAGTGAAATAAGTCCCACAAAAAAAGAAACTTATGATATCACTTATCGAGGGAATGTAAAAATCGCTCCCCATGAACGGAATCCCCAAACAGAACAGAGTCACGCTTTTAGAAAACACACTTATGCCTGCTTCAGGGGAAAGGTGAGGTGCGGTGACGCATAAAACTCGAGTTTGAAATGAGCACAGATACCCTTCCGAAAACCGAATATGGAATGGACACGACCTACTCCTTGCTCAATCAACTGGACTCACCAGACCCTGTTCATCGCACAAGTATCTATCCGACTAGTAAGCATCTTAAAAGCTAAGTCTTGATATCTCTGTGTAAGTGCATCAAGTGTGTGTAAAGCGGCCTAAAACCAGCAGGGAAAATCAGCTCAGACCCATTCTGAGGATACATTTCCAACACAAAGAAGAAACAAGCAGGGCAAAACAGAGAGAAATTCTTCCAAAATGCGTTCAGGGACTGGCATGCAACCAGGATTGACCACATCTACAGCCCCAGCGGCAGAAGACATAAGGCTGGACACTCTTGGGGCTGAGACGATTGGTGAGGTTGGGAAAGCAAATGCAGACCCTTGAAAGGAATCCTGCGTGCTCCCCATTCCATGGGTCCCAACTCTCCAGGTTCAACGCAATCTTCCGACAGCGAAAGCACTCATTAGAAACCCAGCGGATGCTACACCGTGGGATCGGGAAAGCTTTCTGAAACTCACCTCAGTTTTCCTCTCCTGGTGCTCGTGTTCTCCATTCAGGCCCCCTTACTAACAATCTCCCCACTTGGAGACTCGGCGCCTTTCCATGCCTCTTTCGTACCGTCTGCAATTTGTCCGCAGGATGAACTGCAAGAGGGGGAACCAATGAGAGACTCGCTGGAGGTGTTTGGTCAGGCACATGTCACTCTCATTTCCCATCACGAAGAAGAATTCACCAGCGGTTCAGCCTGCAACCGCGGATCGACAATAGGGCGTGAAGCCATCCAGCCGTGTTGCGTCCCACTCACAAAAAAGCGACTTGGGAAATGGAGCTCAGGGGCCCTGCACTTCCCAAACCTGCAGAGTTCTAAACGATAACTATCGCCCCAAAATATATTGAGCGCAGGCTACGAAGAGGCGCTGAACGCAAGGCAGAACTGCAGGAAACGGATGTCAACGGGTACATCGGAATGGCCCCGATAGCACATGAAAAGCGCCAGAACGTGGACAATGATGCGGTTGGCCAAAAAGGGCGTATGCGTTTTTTCCTGAATATATTCAGGAAAAAACGCATACGCCCTTTTTGGCCAACCAAGCAACCTGGGAGAGCAAATCAGCACTACAAAGAAATCTCTCGCCCCCCCCCCCGGGGCAAAAGGGCCAGGCGAAAAAAGTCTAAAAACCAGAAAGGCAGGACAGCCCACGGAGTCAAGGGAGCCTTGTTAAGCTGATGGGCGGGATGTCAATGGCCAACAGCCAATCTTCACAAGTGTATCCTCTTTCCCAAACCATGTAAAACACAGAACCACAGAGCATAGGGCACTTCCACACATGGGCGTTGACCTTGGGAAAATGAAAAAATCAACCAGACACAGGGACCCCAAAGTTGAGGGCTGCTGTCTTGACAAGAACCTCCACTCCGGTACACGTTTCATATCCCAGGAAAGAGCCAAGTGGACAAAGACGAGTGGACAAGTGGACAAAGACAAGTGGACAAGTGGACAAGTGGTGCTACGTAGGTCCAATGGAGTGTCACTCAGCCATGAAATCCACGTCATGAGGCTGGTAGCAGCATCCTGAGTGGATTTAGGTACGATCATCCTCAGTGAAATAAGTCCCACAAAAAAAGAAACTTATGATATCACTTATCGAGGGAATGTAAAAATCGCTCCCCATGAACGGAATCCCCAAACAGAACAGAGTCACGCTTTTAGAAAACACACTTATGCCTGCTTCAGGGGAAAGGTGAGGTGCGGTGACGCATAAAACTCGAGTTTGAAATGAGCACAGATACCCTTCCGAAAACCGAATATGGAATGGACACGACCTACTCCTTGCTCAATCAACTGGACTCACCAGACCCTGTTCATCGCACAAGTATCTATCCGACTAGTAAGCATCTTAAAAGCTAAGTCTTGATATCTCTGTGTAAGTGCATCAAGGGTGTGTAAAGCGGCCTAAAACCAGCAGGGAAAATCAGCTCAGACCCATTCTGAGGATACATTTCCAACACAAAGAAGAAACAAGCAGGGCAAAACAGAGAGAAATTCTTCCAAAATGCGTTCAGGGACTGGCATGCAACCAGGATTGACCACATCTACAGCCCCAGCGGCAGAAGACAGAAGGCTGGACACTCTTGGGGCTGAGACGATTGGTGAGGTTGGGAAAGCAAATGCAGACCCTTGAAAGGAATCCGTCGTGCTCCCCATTCCATGGGTCCCAACTCTCCAGGTTCAACGCAATCTTCCGACAGCGAAAGCACTCATTGGAAACCCAGCGGATGCTACACCGTGGGATCGGGAAAGCTTTCTGAAACTCACCTCAGTTTTCCTCTCCTGGTGCTCGTGTTCTCCATTCAGGCCCCCTTACTAACAATCTCCCCACTTGGAGACTCGGCGCCTTTCCATGCCTCTTTCGTACCGTCTGCAATTTGTCCGCAGGATGAACTGCAAGAGGGGGAACCAATGAGAGACTCGCTGGAGGTGTTTGGTCGGGCACATGTCACTCTCATTTCCCATCACGAAGAAGAATTCACCAGCGGTTCAGCCTGCCACCGCGGATCGACAATAGGGCGTGAAGCCATCCAGCCGTGTTGCGTCCCACTCACAAAAAAGCGACTTGGGAAATGGAGCTCAGGGGCCCTGCACTTCCCAAACCTGCAGAGTTCTAAACGATAACTATCGTCCCAAAATATATTGAGGTCAGGCTACGAAGAGGCGCTGAACGCAAGGCAGAACTGCAGGAAACGGATGTCAACGGGTACATCGGAATGGCCCCGATAGCACATGAAAAGCGCCAGAACGTGGACAATGATGCGGTTGGCCAAAAAGGGCGTATGCGTTTTTTCCTGAATATATTCAGGAAAAAACGCATACGCCCTTTTTGGCCAACCAAGCAACCTGGGAGAGCAAATCAGCACTACAAAGAAATCTCTCGCCCCCCCCCCCCGGGGCAAAAGGGCCAGGCGAAAAAAGTCTAAAAACCAGAAAGGCAGGACAGCCCACGGAGTCAAGGGAGCCTTGTTAAGCTGATGGGCGGGATGTCAATGGCCAACAGCCAATCTTCACAAGTGTATCCTCTTTCCCAAACCATGTCAAACACAGAACCACAGAGCATAGGGCACTTCCACACATGGGCGTTGACCTTGGGAAAATGAAAAAATCAACCAGACACAGGGACCCCAAAGTTGAGGGCTGCTGTCTTGACAAGAACCTCCACTCCGGTACACGTTTCATATCCCAGGAAAGAGCCAAGTGGACAAAGACGAGTGGACAAGTGGACAAAGACAAGTGGACAAGTGGACAAGTGGTGCTACGTAGGTCCAATGGAGTGTCACTCAGCCATGAAATCCACGTCATGAGGCTGGTAGCAGCATCCTGAGTGGATTTAGGTACGATCATCCTCAGTGAAATAAGTCCCACAAAAAAAGAAACTTATGATATCACTTATCGAGGGAATGTAAAAATCGCTCCCCATGAACGGAATCCCCAAACAGAACAGAGTCACGCTTTTAGAAAACACACTTATGCCTGCTTCAGGGGAAAGGTGAGGTGCGGTGACGCATAAAACTCGAGTTTGAAATGAGCAGATACCCTTCCGAAAACCGAATATGGAATGGACACGACCTACTCCTTGCTCAATCAACTGGACTCACCAGACCCTGTTCATCGCACAAGTATCTATCCGACTAGTAAGCATCTTAAAAGCTAAGTCTTGATATCTCTGTGTAAGTGCATCAAGGGTGTGTAAAGCGGCCTAAAACCAGCAGGGAAAATCAGCTCAGACCCATTCTGAGGATACATTTCCAACACAAAGAAGAAACAAGCAGGGCAAAACAGAGAGAAATTCTTCCAAAATGCGTTCAGGGACTGGCATGCAACCAGGATTGACCACATCTACAGCCCCAGCGGCAGAAGACATAAGGCTGGACACTCTTGGGGCTGAGACGATTGGTGAGGTTGGGAAAGCAAATGCAGACCCTTGAAAGGAATCCTGCGTGCTCCCCATTCCATGGCTCCCAACTCTCCAGGTTCAACGCAATCTTCCGACAGCGAAAGCACTCATTGGAAACCCAGCGGATGCTACACCGTGGGATCGGGAAAGCTTTCTGAAACTCACCTCAGTTTTCCTCTCCTGGTGCTCGTGTTCTCCATTCAGGCCCCCTTACTAACAATCTCCCCACTTGGAGTCTCGGCGCCTTTCCATGCCTCTTTCGTACCGTCTGCAATTTGTCCGCGGGATGAACTGCAAGAGGGGGAACCAATGAGAGACTCGCTGGAGGTGTTTGGTCGGGCACATGTCACTCTCATTTCCCATCACGAAGAAGAATTCACCAGCGGTTCAGCCTGCCACCGCGGATCGACAATAGGGCGTGAAGCCATCCAGCCGTGTTGCGTCCCACTCACAAAAAAGCGACTTGGGAAATGGAGCTCAGGGGCCCTGCACTTCCCAAACCTGCAGAGTTCTAAACGATAACTATCGCCCCAAAATATATTGAGGTCAGGCTACGAAGAGGCGCTGAACGCAAGGCAGAACTGCAGGAAACGGATGTCAACGGGTACATCGGAATGGCCCCGATAGCACATGAAAAGCGCCAGAACGTGGACAATGATGCGGTTGGCCAAAAAGGGCGTATGCGTTTTTTCCTGAATATATTCAGGAAAAAACGCATACGCCCTTTTTGGCCAACCAAGCAACCTGGGAGAGCAAATCAGCACTACAAAGAAATCTCTCGCCCCCCCCCCCCCCCACCGGGGCAAAAGGGCCAGGCGAAAAAAGTCTAAAAACCAGAAAGGCAGGACAGCCCACGGAGTCAAGGGAGCCTTGTTAAGCTGATGGGCGGGATGTCAATGGCCAACAGCCAATCTTCACAAGTGTATCCTCTTTCCCAAACCATGGAAAACACAGAACCACAGAGCATAGGGCACTTCCACACATGGGCGTTGACCTTGGGAAAATGAAAAAATCAACCAGACACAGGGACCCCAAAGTTGAGGGCTGCTGTCTTGACAAGAACCTCCACTCCAGTACACGTTTCATATCCCAGGAAAGAGCCAAGTGGACAAAGACGAGTGGACAAGTGGACAAAGACAAGTGGACAAGTGGACAAGTGGTGCTACGTAGGTCCAATGGAGTGTCACTCAGCCATGAAATCCACGTCATGGGGCTGGTAGCAGCATCCTGAGTGGATTTAGGTACGATCATCCTCAGTGAAATAAGTCCCACAAAAAAAGAAACTTATGATATCACTTATCGAGGGAATGTAAAAATCGCTCCCCATGAACGGAATCCCCAAACAGAACAGAGTCACGCTTTTAGAAAACACACTTATGCCTGCTTCAGGGGAAAGGTGAGGTGCGGTGACGCATAAAACTCGAGTTTGAAATGAGCACAGATACCCTTCCGAAAACCGAATATGGAATGGACACGACCTACTCCTTGCTCAATCAACTGGACTCACCAGACCCTGTTCATCGCACAAGTATCTATCCGACTAGTAAGCATCTTAAAAGCTAAGTCTTGATATCTCTGTGTAAGTGCATCAAGTGTGTGTAAAGCGGCCTAAAACCAGCAGGGAAAATCAGCTCAGACCCATTCTGAGGATACATTTCCAACACAAAGAAGAAACAAGCAGGGCAAAACAGAGAGAAATTCTTCCAAAATGCGTTCAGGGACTGGCATGCAACCAGGATTGACCACATCTACAGCCCCAGCGGCAGAAGACAGAAGGCTGGACACTCTTGGGGCTGAGACGATTGGTGAGGTTGGGAAAGCAAATGCAGACCCTTGAAAGGAATCCTGCGTGCTCCCCATTCCATGGCTCCCAACTCTCCAGGTTCAACGCAATCTTCCGACAGCGAAAGCACTCATTGGAAACCCAGCGGATGCTACACCGTGGGATCGGGAAAGCTTTCTGAAACTCACCTCAGTTTTCCTCTCCTGGTGCTCGTGTTCTCCATTCAGGCCCCCTTACTAACAATCTCCCCACTTGGAGTCTCGGCGCCTTTCCATGCCTCTTTCGTACCGTCTGCAATTTGTCCGCAGGATGAACTGCAAGAGGGGGAACCAATGAGAGACTCGCTGGAGGTGTTTGGTCGGGCACATGTCACTCTCATTTCCCATCACGAAGAAGAATTCACCAGCGGTTCAGCCTGCCACCGCGGATCGACAATAGGGCGTGAAGCCATCCAGCCGTGTTGCGTCCCACTCACAAAAAAGCGACTTGGGAAATGGAGCTCAGGGGCCCTGCACTTCCCAAACCTGCAGAGTTCTAAACGATAACTATCGCCCCAAAATATATTGAGGTCAGGCTACGAAGAGGCGCTGAACGCAAGGCAGAACTGCAGGAAACGGATGTCAACGGGTACATCGGAATGGCCCCGATAGCACATGAAAAGCGCCAGAACGTGGACAATGATGCGGTTGGCCAAAAAGGGCGTATGCGTTTTTTCCTGAATATATTCAGGAAAAAACGCATACGCCCTTTTTGGCCAACCAAGCAACCTGGGAGAGCAAATCAGCACTACAAAGAAATCTCTCGCCCCCCCCCCCGGGGCAAAAGGGCCAGGCGAAAAAAGTCTAAAAACCAGAAAGGCAGGACAGCCCACGGAGTCAAGGGAGCCTTGTTAAGCTGATGGGCGGGATGTCAATGGCCAACAGCCAATCTTCACAAGTGTATCCTCTTTCCCAAACCATGTAAAACACAGAACCACAGAGCATAGGGCACTTCCACACATGGGCGTTGACCTTGGGAAAATGAAAAAATCAACCAGACACAGGGACCCCAAAGTTGAGGGCTGCTGTCTTGACAAGAACCTCCACTCCGGTACACGTTTCATATCCCAGGAAAGAGCCAAGTGGACAAAGACGAGTGGACAAGTGGACAAAGACAAGTGGACAAGTGGACAAGTGGTGCTACGTAGGTCCAATGGAGTGTCACTCAGCCATGAAATCCACGTCATGAGGCTGGTAGCAGCATCCTGAGTGGATTTAGGTACGATCATCCTCAGTGAAATAAGTCCCACAAAAAAAGAAACTTATGATATCACTTATCGAGGGAATGTAAAAATCGCTCCCCATGAACGGAATCCCCAAACAGAACAGAGTCACGCTTTTAGAAAACACACTTATGCCTGCTTCAGGGGAAAGGTGAGGTGCGGTGACGCATAAAACTCGAGTTTGAAATGAGCACAGATACCCTTCCGAAAACCGAATATGGAATGGACACGACCTACTCCTTGCTCAATCAACTGGACTCACCAGACCCTGTTCATCGCACAAGTATCTATCCGACTAGTAAGCATCTTAAAAGCTAAGTCTTGATATCTCTGTGTAAGTGCATCAAGTGTGTGTAAAGCGGCCTAAAACCAGCAGGGAAAATCAGCTCAGACCCATTCTGAGGATACATTTCCAACACAAAGAAGAAACAAGCAGGGCAAAACAGAGAGAAATTCTTCCAAAATGCGTTCAGGGACTGGCATGCAACCAGGATTGACCACATCTACAGCCCCAGCGGCAGAAGACAGAAGGCTGGACACTCTTGGGGCTGAGACGATTGGTGAGGTTGGGAAAGCAAATGCAGACCCTTGAAAGGAATCCGTCGTGCTCCCCATTCCATGGGTCCCAACTCTCCAGGTTCAACGCAATCTTCCGACAGCGAAAGCACTCATTGGAAACCCAGCGGATGCTACACCGTGGGATCGGGAAAGCTTTCTGAAACTCACCTCAGTTTTCCTCTCCTGGTGCTCGTGTTCTCCATTCAGGCCCCCTTACTAACAATCTCCCCACTTGGAGTCTCGGCGCCTTTCCATGCCTCTTTCGTACCGTCTGCAATTTGTCCGCAGGATGAACTGCAAGAGGGGGAACCAATGAGAGACTCGCTGGAGGTGTTTGGTCGGGCACATGTCACTCTCATTTCCCATCACGAAGAAGAATTCACCAGCGGTTCAGCCTGCCACCGCGGATCGACAATAGGGCGTGAAGCCATCCAGCCGTGTTGCGTCCCACTCACAAAAAAGCGACTTGGGAAATGGAGCTCAGGGGCCCTGCACTTCCCAAACCTGCAGAGTTCTAAACGATAACTATCGCCCCAAAATATATTGAGGTCAGGCTACGAAGAGGCGCTGAACGCAAGGCAGAACTGCAGGAAACGGATGTCAACGGGTACATCGGAATGGCCCCGATAGCACATGAAAAGCGCCAGAACGTGGACAATGATGCGGTTGGCCAAAAAGGGCGTATGCGTTTTTTCCTGAATATATTCAGGAAAAAACGCATACGCCCTTTTTGGCCAACCAAGCAACCTGGGAGAGCAAATCAGCACTACAAAGAAATCTCTCGCCCCCCCCCCCGGGGCAAAAGGGCCAGGCGAAAAAAGTCTAAAAACCAGAAAGGCAGGACAGCCCACGGAGTCAAGGGAGCCTTGTTAAGCTGATGGGCGGGATGTCAATGGCCAACAGCCAATCTTCACAAGTGTATCCTCTTTCCCAAACCATGTAAAACACAGAACCACAGAGCATAGGGCACTTCCACACATGGGCGTTGACCTTGGGAAAATGAAAAAATCAACCAGACACAGGGACCCCAAAGTTGAGGGCTGCTGTCTTGACAAGAACCTCCACTCCGGTACACGTTTCATATCCCAGGAAAGAGCCAAGTGGACAAAGACGAGTGGACAAGTGGACAAAGACAAGTGGACAAGTGGACAAGTGGTGCTACGTAGGTCCAATGGAGTGTCACTCAGCCATGAAATCCACGTCATGAGGCTGGTAGCAGCATCCTGAGTGGATTTAGGTACGATCATCCTCAGTGAAATAAGTCCCACAAAAAAAGAAACTTATGATATCACTTATCGAGGGAATGTAAAAATCGCTCCCCATGAACGGAATCCCCAAACAGAACAGAGTCACGCTTTTAGAAAACACACTTATGCCTGCTTCAGGGGAAAGGTGAGGTGCGGTGACGCATAAAACTCGAGTTTGAAATGAGCACAGATACCCTTCCGAAAACCGAATATGGAATGGACACGACCTACTCCTTGCTCAATCAACTGGACTCACCAGACCCTGTTCATCGCACAAGTATCTATCCGACTAGTAAGCATATTAAAAGCTAAGTCTTGATATCTCTGTGTAAGTGCATCAAGTGTGTGTAAAGCGGCCTAAAACCAGCAGGGAAAATCAGCTCAGACCCATTCTGAGGATACATTTCCAACACAAAGAAGAAACAAGCAGGGCAAAACAGAGAGAAATTCTTCCAAAATGCGTTCAGGGACTGGCATGCAACCAGGATTGACCACATCTACAGCCCCAGCGGCAGAAGACAGAAGGCTGGACACTCTTGGGGCTGAGACGATTGGTGAGGTTGGGAAAGCAAATGCAGACCCTTGAAAGGAATCCTGCGTGCTCCCCATTCCATGGCTCCCAACTCTCCAGGTTCAACGCAATCTTCCGACAGCGAAAGCACTCATTGGAAACCCAGCGGATGCTACACCGTGGGATCGGGAAAGCTTTCTGAAACTCACCTCAGTTTTCCTCTCCTGGTGCTCGTGTTCTCCATTCAGGCCCCCTTACTAACAATCTCCCCACTTGGAGTCTCGGCGCCTTTCCATGCCTCTTTCGTACCGTCTGCAATTTGTCCGCAGGATGAACTGCAAGAGGGGGAACCAATGAGAGACTCGCTGGAGGTGTTTGGTCGGGCACATGTCACTCTCATTTCCCATCACGAAGAAGAATTCACCAGCGGTTCAGCCTGCCACCGCGGATCGACAATAGGGCGTGAAGCCATCCAGCCGTGTTGCGTCCCACTCACAAAAAAGCGACTTGGGAAATGGAGCTCAGGGGCCCTGCACTTCCCAAACCTGCAGAGTTCTAAACGATAACTATCGCCCCAAAATATATTGAGGTCAGGCTACGAAGAGGCGCTGAACGCAAGGCAGAACTGCAGGAAACGGATGTCAACGGGTACATCGGAATGGCCCCGATAGCACATGAAAAGCGCCAGAACGTGGACAATGATGCGGTTGGCCAAAAAGGGCGTATGCGTTTTTTCCTGAATATATTCAGGAAAAAACGCATACGCCCTTTTTGGCCAACCAAGCAACCTGGGAGAGCAAATCAGCACTACAAAGAAATCTCTCGCCCCCCCCCCCGGGGGCAAAAGGGCCAGGCGAAAAAAGTCTAAAAACCAGAAAGGCAGGACAGCCCACGGAGTCAAGGGAGCCTTGTTAAGCTGATGGGCGGGATGTCAATGGCCAACAGCCAATCTTCACAAGTGTATCCTCTTTCCCAAACCATGTAAAACACAGAACCACAGAGCATAGGGCACTTCCACACATGGGCGTTGACCTTGGGAAAATGAAAAAATCAACCAGACACAGGGACCCCAAAGTTGAGGGCTGCTGTCTTGACAAGAACCTCCACTCCGGTACACGTTTCATATCCCAGGAAAGAGCCAAGTGGACAAAGACGAGTGGACAAGTGGACAAAGACAAGTGGACAAGTGGACAAGTGGTGCTACGTAGGTCCAATGGAGTGTCACTCAGCCATGAAATCCACGTCATGAGGCTGGTAGCAGCATCCTGAGTGGATTTAGGTACGATCATCCTCAGTGAAATAAGTCCCACAAAAAAAGAAACTTATGATATCACTTATCGAGGGAATGTAAAAATCGCTCCCCATGAACGGAATCCCCAAACAGAACAGAGTCACGCTTTTAGAAAACACACTTATGCCTGCTTCAGGGGAAAGGTGAGGTGCGGTGACGCATAAAACTCGAGTTTGAAATGAGCACAGATACCCTTCCGAAAACCGAATATGGAATGGACACGACCTACTCCTTGCTCAATCAACTGGACTCACCAGACCCTGTTCATCGCACAAGTATCTATCCGACTAGTAAGCATCTTAAAAGCTAAGTCTTGATATCTCTGTGTAAGTGCATCAAGGGTGTGTAAAGCGGCCTAAAATCAGCAGGGAAAATCAGCTCAGACCCATTCTGAGGATACATTTCCAACACAAAGAAGAAACAAGCAGGGCAAAACAGAGAGAAATTCTTCCAAAATGCGTTCAGGGACTGGCATGCAACCAGGATTGACCACATCTACAGCCCCAGCGGCAGAAGACAGAAGGCTGGACACTCTTGGGGCTGAGACGATTGGTGAGGTTGGGAAAGCAAATGCAGACCCTTGAAAGGAATCCGTCGTGCTCCCCATTCCATGGGTCCCAACTCTCCAGGTTCAACGCAATCTTCCGACAGCGAAAGCACTCATTGGAAACCCAGCGGATGCTACACCGTGGGATCGGGAAAGCTTTCTGAAACTCACCTCAGTTTTCCTCTCCTGGTGCTCGTGTTCTCCATTCAGGCCCCCTTACTAACAATCTCCCCACTTGGAGACTCGGCGCCTTTCCATGCCTCTTTCGTACCGTCTGCAATTTGTCCGCAGGATGAACTGCAAGAGGGGGAACCAATGAGAGACTCGCTGGAGGTGTTTGGTCGGGCACATGTCACTCTCATTTCCCATCACGAAGAAGAATTCACCAGCGGTTCAGCCTGCCACCGCGGATCGACAATAGGGCGTGAAGCCATCCAGCCGTGTTGCGTCCCACTCACAAAAAAGCGACTTGGGAAATGGAGCTCAGGGGCCCTGCACTTCCCAAACCTGCAGAGTTCTAAACGATAACTATCGCCCCAAAATATATTGAGGTCAGGCTACGAAGAGGCGCTGAACGCAAGGCAGAACTGCAGGAAACGGATGTCAACGGGTACATCGGAATGGCCCCGATAGCACATGAAAAGCGCCAGAACGTGGACAATGATGCGGTTGGCCAAAAAGGGCGTATGCGTTTTTTCCTGAATATATTCAGGAAAAAACGCATACGCCCTTTTTGGCCAACCAAGCAACCTGGGAGAGCAAATCAGCACTACAAAGAAATCTCTCGCCCCCCCCCCCCGGGCAAAAGGGCCAGGCGAAAAAAGTCTAAAAACCAGAAAGGCAGGACAGCCCACGGAGTCAAGGGAGCCTTGTTAAGCTGATGGGCGGGATGTCAATGGCCAACAGCCAATCTTCACAAGTGTATCCTCTTTCCCAAACCATGTAAAACACAGAACCACAGAGCATAGGGCACTTCCACACATGGGCGTTGACCTTGGGAAAATGAAAAAATCAACCAGACACAGGGACCCCAAAGTTGAGGGCTGCTGTCTTGACAAGAACCTCCACTCCGGTACACGTTTCATATCCCAGGAAAGAGCCAAGTGGACAAAGACGAGTGGACAAGTGGACAAAGACAAGTGGACAAGTGGACAAGTGGTGCTACGTAGGTCCAATGGAGTGTCACTCAGCCATGAAATCCACGTCATGAGGCTGGTAGCAGCATCCTGAGTGGATTTAGGTACGATCATCCTCAGTGAAATAAGTCCCACAAAAAAAGAAACTTATGATATCACTTATCGAGGGAATGTAAAAATCGCTCCCCATGAACGGAATCCCCAAACAGAACAGAGTCACGCTTTTAGAAAACACACTTATGCCTGCTTCAGGGGAAAGGTGAGGTGCGGTGACGCATAAAACTCGAGTTTGAAATGAGCACAGATACCCTTCCGAAAACCGAATATGGAATGGACACGACCTACTCCTTGCTCAATCAACTGGACTCACCAGACCCTGTTCATCGCACAAGTATCTATCCGACTAGTAAGCATCTTAAAAGCTAAGTCTTGATATCTCTGTGTAAGTGCATCAAGGGTGTGTAAAGCGGCCTAAAACCAGCAGGGAAAATCAGCTCAGACCCATTCTGAGGATACATTTCCAACACAAAGAAGAAACAAGCAGGGCAAAACAGAGAGAAATTCTTCCAAAATGCGTTCAGGGACTGGCATGCAACCAGGATTGACCACATCTACAGCCCCAGCGGCAGAAGACATAAGGCTGGACACTCTTGGGGCTGAGACGATTGGTGAGGTTGGGAAAGCAAATGCAGACCCTTGAAAGGAATCCGTCGTGCTCCCCATTCCATGGCTCCCAACTCTCCAGGTTCAACGCAATCTTCCGACAGCGAAAGCACTCATTGGAAACCCAGCGGATGCTACACCGTGGGATCGGGAAAGCTTTCTGAAACTCACCTCAGTTTTCCTCTCCTGGTGCTCGTGTTCTCCATTCAGGCCCCCTTACTAACAATCTCCCCACTTGGAGTCTCGGCGCCTTTCCATGCCTCTTTCGTACCGTCTGCAATTTGTCCGCGGGATGAACTGCAAGAGGGGGAACCAATGAGAGACTCGCTGGAGGTGTTTGGTCGGGCACATGTCACTCTCATTTCCCATCACGAAGAAGAATTCACCAGCGGTTCAGCCTGCCACCGCGGATCGACAATAGGGCGTGAAGCCATCCAGCCGTGTTGCGTCCCACTCACAAAAAAGCGACTTGGGAAATGGAGCTCAGGGGCCCTGCACTTCCCAAACCTGCAGAGTTCTAAACGATAACTATCGCCCCAAAATATATTGAGGTCAGGCTACGAAGAGGCGCTGAACGCAAGGCAGAACTGCAGGAAACGGATGTCAACGGGTACATCGGAATGGCCCCGATAGCACATGAAAAGCGCCAGAACGTGGACAATGATGCGGTTGGCCAAAAAGGGCGTATGCGTTTTTTCCTGAATATATTCAGGAAAAAACGCATACGCCCTTTTTGGCCAACCAAGCAACCTGGGAGAGCAAATCAACACTACAAAGAAATCTCTCGCCCCCCCCCCCCCGGGGCAAAAGGGCCAGGCGAAAAAAGTCTAAAAACCAGAAAGGCAGGACAGCCCACGGAGTCAAGGGAGCCTTGTTAAGCTGATGGGCGGGATGTCAATGGCCAACAGCCAATCTTCACAAGTGTATCCTCTTTCCAAAACCATGTCAAACACAGAACCACAGAGCATAGGGCACTTCCACACATGGGCGTTGACCTTGGGAAAATGAAAAAATCAACCAGACACAGGGACCCCAAAGTTGAGGGCTGCTGTCTTGACAAGAACCTCCACTCCGGTACACGTTTCATATCCCAGGAAAGAGCCAAGTGGACAAAGACGAGTGGACAAGTGGACAAAGACAAGTGGACAAGTGGACAAGTGGTGCTACGTAGGTCCAATGGAGTGTCACTCAGCCATGAAATCCACGTCATGAGGCTGGTAGCAGCATCCTGAGTGGATTTAGGTACGATCATCCTCAGTGAAATAAGTCCCACAAAAAAAGAAACTTATGATATCACTTATCGAGAGAATGTAAAAATCGCTCCCCATGAACGGAATCCCCAAACAGAACAGAGTCACGCTTTTAGAAAACACACTTATGCCTGCTTCAGGGGAAAGGTGAGGTGCGGTGACGCATAAAACTCGAGTTTGAAATGAGCAGATACCCTTCCGAAAACCGAATATGGAATGGACACGACCTACTCCTTGCTCAATCAACTGGACTCACCAGACCCTGTTCATCGCACAAGTATCTATCCGACTAGTAAGCATCTTAAAAGCTAAGTCTTGATATCTCTGTGTAAGTGCATCAAGTGTGTGTAAAGCGGCCTAAAACCAGCAGGGAAAATCAGCTCAGACCCATTCTGAGGATACATTTCCAACACAAAGAAGAAACAAGCAGGGCAAAACAGAGAGAAATTCTTCCAAAATGCGTTCAGGGACTGGCATGCAACCAGGATTGACCACATCTACAGCCCCAGCGGCAGAAGACATAAGGCTGGACACTCTTGGGGCTGAGACGATTGGTGAGGTTGGGAAAGCAAATGCAGACCCTTGAAAGGAATCCTGCGTGCTCCCCATTCCATGGCTCCCAACTCTCCAGGTTCAACGCAATCTTCCGACAGCGAAAGCACTCATTGGAAACCCAGCGGATGCTACACCGTGGGATCGGGAAAGCTTTCTGAAACTCACCTCAGTTTTCCTCTCCTGGTGCTCGTGTTCTCCATTCAGGCCCCCTTACTAACAATCTCCCCACTTGGAGACTCGGCGCCTTTCCATGCCTCTTTCGTACCGTCTGCAATTTGTCCGCAGGATGAACTGCAAGAGGGGGAACCAATGAGAGACTCGCTGGAGGTGTTTGGTCGGGCACATGTCACTCTCATTTCCCATCACGAAGAAGAATTCACCAGCGGTTCAGCCTGCCACCGCGGATCGACAATAGGGCGTGAAGCCATCCAGCCGTGTTGCGTCCCACTCACAAAAAAGCGACTTGGGAAATGGAGCTCAGGGGCCCTGCACTTCCCAAACCTGCAGAGTTCTAAACGATAACTATCGCCCCAAAATATATTGAGGTCAGGCTACGAAGAGGCGCTGAACGCAAGGCAGAACTGCAGGAAACGGATGTCAACGGGTACATCGGAATGGCCCCGATAGCACATGAAAAGCGCCAGAACGTGGACAATGATGCGGTTGGCCAAAAAGGGCGTATGCGTTTTTTCCTGAATATATTCAGGAAAAAACGCATACGCCCTTTTTGGCCAACCAAGCAACCTGGGAGAGCAAATCAGCACTACAAAGAAATCTCTCGCCCCCCCCCCCCCACCGGGGCAAAAGGGCCAGGCGAAAAAAGTCTAAAAACCAGAAAGGCAGGACAGCCCACGGAGTCAAGGGAGCCTTGTTAAGCTGATGGGCGGGATGTCAATGGCCAACAGCCAATCTTCACAAGTGTATCCTCTTTCCCAAACCATGTAAAACACAGAACCACAGAGCATAGGGCACTTCCCCACATGGGCGTTGACCTTGGGAAAATGAAAAAATCAACCAGACACAGGGACCCCAAAGTTGAGGGCTGCTGTCTTGACAAGAACCTCCACTCCGGTACACGTTTCATATCCCAGGAAAGAGCCAAGTGGACAAAGACGAGTGGACAAGTGGACAAAGACAAGTGGACAAGTGGACAAGTGGTGCTACGTAGGTCCAATGGAGTGTCACTCAGCCATGAAATCCACGTCATGGGGCTGGTAGCAGCATCCTGAGTGGATTTAGGTACGATCATCCTCAGTGAAATAAGTCCCACAAAAAAAGAAACTTATGATATCACTTATCGAGGGAATGTAAAAATCGCTCCCCATGCACTGAATCCCCAAACAGAACAGAGTCACGCTTTTAGAAAACACACTTATGCCTGCTTCAGGGGAAAGGTGAGGTGCGGTGACGCATAAAACTCGAGTTTGAAATGAGCACAGATACCCTTCCGAAAACCGAATATGGAATGGACACGACCTACTCCTTGCTCAATCAACTGGACTCACCAGACCCTGTTCATCGCACAAGTATCTATCCGACTAGTAAGCATCTTAAAAGCTAAGTCTTGATATCTCTGTGTAAGTGCATCAAGTGTGTGTAAAGCGGCCTAAAACCAGCAGGGAAAATCAGCTCAGACCCATTCTGAGGATACATTTCCAACACAAAGAAGAAACAAGCAGGGCAAAACAGAGAGAAATTCTTCCAAAATGCGTTCAGGGACTGGCATGCAACCAGGATTGACCACATCTACAGCCCCAGCGGCAGAAGACAGAAGGCTGGACACTCTTGGGGCTGAGACGATTGGTGAGGTTGGGAAAGCAAATGCAGACCCTTGAAAGGAATCCTGCGTGCTCCCCATTCCATGGCTCCCAACTCTCCAGGTTCAACGCAATCTTCCGACAGCGAAAGCACTCATTGGAAACCCAGCGGATGCTACACCGTGGGATCGGGAAAGCTTTCTGAAACTCACCTCAGTTTTCCTCTCCTGGTGCTCGTGTTCTCCATTCAGGCCCCCTTACTAACAATCTCCCCACTTGGAGTCTCGGCGCCTTTCCATGCCTCTTTCGTACGGTCTGCAATTTGTCCGCAGGATGAACTGCAAGAGGGGGAACCAATGAGAGACTCGCTGGAGGTGTTTGGTCGGGCACATGTCACTCTCATTTCCCATCACGAAGAAGAATTCACCAGCGGTTCAGCCTGCCACCGCGGATCGACAATAGGGCGTGAAGCCATCCAGCCGTGTTGCGTCCCACTCACAAAAAAGCGACTTGGGAAATGGAGCTCAGGGGCCCTGCACTTCCCAAACCTGCAGAGTTCTAAACGATAACTATCGCCCCAAAATATATTGAGGTCAGGCTACGAAGAGGCGCTGAACGCAAGGCAGAACTGCAGGAAACGGATGTCAACGGGTACATCGGAATGGCCCCGATAGCACATGAAAAGCGCCAGAACGTGGACAATGATGCGGTTGGCCAAAAAGGGCGTATGCGTTTTTTCCTGAATATATTCAGGAAAAAACGCATACGCCCTTTTTGGCCAACCAAGCAACCTGGGAGAGCAAATCAGCACTACAAAGAAATCTCTCGCCCCCCCCCCGGGGCAAAAGGGCCAGGCGAAAAAAGTCTAAAAACCAGAAAGGCAGGACAGCCCACGGAGTCAAGGGAGCCTTGTTAAGCTGATGGGCGGGATGTCAATGGCCAACAGCCAATCTTCACAAGTGTATCCTCTTTCCCAAACCATGTAAAACACAGAACCACAGAGCATAGGGCACTTCCACACATGGGCGTTGACCTTGGGAAAATGAAAAAATCAACCAGACACAGGGACCCCAAAGTTGAGGGCTGCTGTCTTGACAAGAACCTCCACTCCGGTACACGTTTCATATCCCAGGAAAGAGCCAAGTGGACAAAGACGAGTGGACAAGTGGACAAAGACAAGTGGACAAGTGGACAAGTGGTGCTACGTAGGTCCAATGGAGTGTCACTCAGCCATGAAATCCACGTCATGAGGCTGGTAGCAGCATCCTGAGTGGATTTAGGTACGATCATCCTCAGTGAAATAAGTCCCACAAAAAAAGAAACTTATGATATCACTTATCGAGGGAATGTAAAAATCGCTCCCCATGAACGGAATCCCCAAACAGAACAGAGTCACGCTTTTAGAAAACACACTTATGCCTGCTTCAGGGGAAAGGTGAGGTGCGGTGACGCATAAAACTCGAGTTTGAAATGAGCACAGATACCCTTCCGAAAACCGAATATGGAATGGACACGACCTACTCCTTGCTCAATCAACTGGACTCACCAGACCCTGTTCATCGCACAAGTATCTATCCGACTAGTAAGCATCTTAAAAGCTAAGTCTTGATATCTCTGTGTAAGTGCATCAAGTGTGTGTAAAGCGGCCTAAAACCAGCAGGGAAAATCAGCTCAGACCCATTCTGAGGATACATTTCCAACACAAAGAAGAAACAAGCAGGGCAAAACAGAGAGAAATTCTTCCAAAATGCGTTCAGGGACTGGCATGCAACCAGGATTGACCACATCTACAGCCCCAGCGGCAGAAGACAGAAGGCTGGACACTCTTGGGGCTGAGACGATTGGTGAGGTTGGGAAAGCAAATGCAGACCCTTGAAAGGAATCCTGCGTGCTCCCCATTCCATGGCTCCCAACTCTCCAGGTTCAACGCAATCTTCCGACAGCGAAAGCACTCATTGGAAACCCAGCGGATGCTACACCGTGGGATCGGGAAAGCTTTCTGAAACTCACCTCAGTTTTCCTCTCCTGGTGCTCGTGTTCTCCATTCAGGCCCCCTTACTAACAATCTCCCCACTTGGAGTCTCGGCGCCTTTCCATGCCTCTTTCGTACCGTCTGCAATTTGTCCGCAGGATGAACTGCAAGAGGGGGAACCAATGAGAGACTCGCTGGAGGTGTTTGGTCGGGCACATGTCACTCTCATTTCCCATCACGAAGAAGAATTCACCAGCGGTTCAGCCTGCCACCGCGGATCGACAATAGGGCGTGAAGCCATCCAGCCGTGTTGCGTCCCACTCACAAAAAAGCGACTTGGGAAATGGAGCTCAGGGGCCCTGCACTTCCCAAACCTGCAGAGTTCTAAACGATAACTATCGCCCCAAAATATATTGAGGTCAGGCTACGAAGAGGCGCTGAACGCAAGGCAGAACTGCAGGAAACGGATGTCAACGGGTACATCGGAATGGCCCCGATAGCACATGAAAAGCGCCAGAACGTGGACAATGATGCGGTTGGCCAAAAAGGGCGTATGCGTTTTTTCCTGAATATATTCAGGAAAAAACGCATACGCCCTTTTTGGCCAACCAAGCAACCTGGGAGAGCAAATCAGCACTACAAAGAAATCTCTCGCCCCCCCCCCCGGGGCAAAAGGGCCAGGCGAAAAAAGTCTAAAAACCAGAAAGGCAGGACAGCCCACGGAGTCAAGGGAGCCTTGTTAAGCTGATGGGCGGGATGTCAATGGCCAACAGCCAATCTTCACAAGTGTATCCTCTTTCCCAAACCATGTCAAACACAGAACCACAGAGCATAGGGCACTTCCACACATGGGCGTTGACCTTGGGCAAATGAAAAAATCAACCAGACACAGGAACCCCAAAGTTGAGGGCTGCTGTCTTGACAAGAACCTCCACTCCGGTACACGTTTCATATCCCAGGAAAGAGCCAAGTGGACAAAGACGAGTGGACAAGTGGACAAAGACAAGTGGACAAGTGGACAAGTGGTGCTACGTAGGTCCAATGGAGTGTCACTCAGCCATGAAATCCACGTCATGAGGCTGGTAGCAGCATCCTGAGTGGATTTAGGTACGATCATCCTCAGTGAAATAAGTCCCACAAAAAAAGAAACTTATGATATCACTTATCGAGGGAATGTAAAAATCGCTCCCCATGAACGGAATCCCCAAACAGAACAGAGTCACGCTTTTAGAAAACACACTTATGCCTGCTTCAGGGGAAAGGTGAGGTGCGGTGACGCATAAAACTCGAGTTTGAAATGAGCACAGATACCCTTCCGAAAACCGAATATGGAATGGACACGACCTACTCCTTGCTCAATCAACTGGACTCACCAGACCCTGTTCATCGCACAAGTATCTATCCGACTAGTAAGCATCTTAAAAGCTAAGTCTTGATATCTCTGTGTAAGTGCATCAAGGGTGTGTAAAGCGGCCTAAAACCAGCAGGGAAAATCAGCTCAGACCCATTCTGAGGATACATTTCCAACACAAAGAAGAAACAAGCAGGGCAAAACAGAGAGAAATTCTTCCAAAATGCGTTCAGGGACTGGCATGCAACCAGGATTGACCACATCTACAGCCCGAGCGGCAGAAGACAGAAGGCTGGACACTCTTGGGGCTGAGACGATTGGTGAGGTTGGGAAAGCAAATGCAGACCCTTGAAAGGAATCCGTCGTGCTCCCCATTCCATGGGTCCCAATTCTCCAGGTTCAACGCAATCTTCCGACAGCGAAAGCACTCATTGGAAACCCAGCGGATGCTACATCGTGGGATCGGGAAAGCTTTCTGAAACTCACCTCAGTTTTCCTCTCCTGGTGCTCGTGTTCTCCATTCAGGCCCCCTTACTAACAATCTCCCCACTTGGAGACTCGGCGCCTTTCCATGCCTCTTTCGTACCGTCTGCAATTTGTCCGCAGGATGAACTGCAAGAGGGGGAACCAATGAGAGACTCGCTGGAGGTGTTTGGTCGGGCACATGTCACTCTCATTTCCCATCACGAAGAAGAATTCACCAGCGGTTCAGCCTGCCACCGCGGATCGACAATAGGGCGTGAAGCCATCCAGCCGTGTTGCGTCCCACTCACAAAAAAGCGACTTGGGAAATGGAGCTCAGGGGCCCTGCACTTCCCAAACCTGCAGAGTTCTAAACGATAACTATCGCCCCAAAATATATTGAGGTCAGGCTACGAAGAGGCGCTGAACGCAAGGCAGAACTGCAGGAAACGGATGTCAACGGGTACATCGGAATGGCCCCGATAGCACATGAAAAGCGCCAGAACGTGGACAATGATGCGGTTGGCCAAAAAGGGCGTATGCGTTTTTTCCTGAATATATTCAGGAAAAAACGCATACGCCCTTTTTGGCCAACCAAGCAACCTGGGAGAGCAAATCAGCACTACAAAGAAATCTCTCGCCCCCCCCCCCCGGGGCAAAAGGTCCAGGCGAAAAAAGTCTAAAAACCAGAAAGGCAGGACAGCCCACGGAGTCAAGGGAGCCTTGTTAAGCTGATGGGCGGGATGTCAATGGCCAACAGCCAATCTTCACAAGTGTATCCTCTTTCCCAAACCATGTAAAACACAGAACCACAGAGCATAGGGCACTTCCACACATGGGCGTTGACCTTGGGAAAATGAAAAAATCAACCAGACACAGGGACCCCAAAGTTGAGGGCTGCTGTCTTGACAAGAACCTCCACTCCGGTACACGTTTCATATCCCAGGAAAGAGCCAAGTGGACAAAGACGAGTGGACAAGTGGACAAAGACAAGTGGACAAGTGGACAAGTGGTGCTACGTAGGTCCAATGGAGTGTCACTCAGCCATGAAATCCACGTCATGAGGCTGGTAGCAGCATCCTGAGTGGATTTAGGTACGATCATCCTCAGTGAAATAAGTCCCACAAAAAAAGAAACTTATGATATCACTTATCGAGGGAATGTAAAAATCGCTCCCCATGAACGGAATCCCCAAACAGAACAGAGTCACGCTTTTAGAAAACACACTTATGCCTGCTTCAGGGGAAAGGTGAGGTGCGGTGACGCATAAAACTCGAGTTTGAAATGAGCACAGATACCCTTCCGAAAACCGAATATGGAATGGACACGACCTACTCCTTGCTCAATCAACTGGACTCACCAGACCCTGTTCATCGCACAAGTATCTATCCGACTAGTAAGCATCTTAAAAGCTAAGTCTTGATATCTCTGTGTAAGTGCATCAAGGGTGTGTAAAGCGGCCTAAAACCAGCAGGGAAAATCAGCTCAGACCCATTCTGAGGATACATTTCCAACACAAAGAAGAAACAAGCAGGGCAAAACAGAGAGAAATTCTTCCAAAATGCGTTCAGGGACTGGCATGCAACCAGGATTGACCACATCTACAGCCCCAGCGGCAGAAGACAGAAGGCTGGACACTCTTGGGGCTGAGACGATTGGTGAGGTTGGGAAAGCAAATGCAGACCCTTGAAAGGAATCCTGCGTGCTCCCCATTCCATGGCTCCCAACTCTCCAGGTTCAACGCAATCTTCCGACAGCGAAAGCACTCATTGGAAACCCAGCGGATGCTACACCGTGGGATCGGGAAAGCTTTCTGAAACTCACCTCAGTTTTCCTCTCCTGGTGCTCGTGTTCTCCATTCAGGCCCCCTTACTAACAATCTCCCCACTTGGAGTCTCGGCGCCTTTCCATGCCTCTTTCGTACCGTCTGCAATTTGTCCGCGGGATGAACTGCAAGAGGGGGAACCAATGAGAGACTCGCTGGAGGTGTTTGGTCGGGCACATGTCACTCTCATTTCCCATCACGAAGAAGAATTCACCAGCGGTTCAGCCTGCCACCGCGGATCGACAATAGGGCGTGAAGCCATCCAGCCGTGTTGCGTCCCACTCACAAAAAAGCGACTTGGGAAATGGAGCTCAGGGGCCCTGCACTTCCCAAACCTGCAGAGTTCTAAACGATAACTATCGCCCCAAAATATATTGAGGTCAGGCTACGAAGAGGCGCTGAACGCAAGGCAGAACTGCAGGAAACGGATGTCAACGAGTACATCGGAATGGCCCCGATAGCACATGAAAAGCGCCAGAACGTGGACAATGATGCGGTTGGCCAAAAAGGGCGTATGCGTTTTTTCCTGAATATATTCAGGAAAAAACGCATACGCCCTTTTTGGCCAACCAAGCAACCTGGGAGAGCAAATCAACACTACAAAGAAATCTCTCGCCCCCCCCCCCCCCGGGGGAAAAGGGCCAGGCGAAAAAAGTCTAAAAACCAGAAAGGCAGGACAGCCCACGGAGTCAAGGGAACCTTGTTAAGCTGATGGGCGGGATGTCAATGGCCAACAGCCAATCTTCACAAGTGTATCCTCTTTCCAAAACCATGTCAAACACAGAACCACAGAGCATAGGGCACTTCCACACATGGGCGTTGACCTTGGGAAAATGAAAAAATCAACCAGACACAGGGACCCCAAAGTTGAGGGCTGCTGTCTTGACAAGAACCTCCACTCCGGTACACGTTTCATATCCCAGGAAAGAGCCAAGTGGACAAAGACGAGTGGACAAGTGGACAAAGACAAGTGGACAAGTGGACAAGTGGTGCTACGTAGGTCCAATGGAGTGTCACTCAGCCATGAAATCCACGTCATGAGGCTGGTAGCAGCATCCTGAGTGGATTTAGGTACGATCATCCTCAGTGAAATAAGTCCCACAAAAAAAGAAACTTATGATATCACTTATCGAGAGAATGTAAAAATCGCTCCCCATGAACGGAATCCCCAAACAGAACAGAGTCACGCTTTTAGAAAACACACTTATGCCTGCTTCAGGGGAAAGGTGAGGTGCGGTGACGCATAAAACTCGAGTTTGAAATGAGCACAGATACCCTTCCGAAAACCGAATATGGAATGGACACGACCTACTCCTTGCTCAATCAACTGGACTCACCAGACCCTGTTCATCGCACAAGTATCTATCCGACTAGTAAGCATCTTAAAAGCTAAGTCTTGATATCTCTGTGTAAGTGCATCAAGGGTGTGTAAAGCGGCCTAAAACCAGCAGGGAAAATCAGCTCAGACCCATTCTGAGGATACATTTCCAACACAAAGAAGAAACAAGCAGGGCAAAACAGAGAGAAATTCTTCCAAAATGCGTTCAGGGACTGGCATGCAACCAGGATTGACCACATCTACAGCCCCAGCGGCAGAAGACATAAGGCTGGACACTCTTGGGGCTGAGACGATTGGTGAGGTTGGGAAAGCCAATGCAGACCCTTGAAAGGAATCCTGCGTGCTCCCCATTCCATGGCTCCCAACTCTCCAGGTTCAACGCAATCTTCCGACAGCGAAAGCACTCATTGGAAACCCAGCGGATGCTACACCGTGGGATCGGGAAAGCTTTCTGAAACTCACCTCAGTTTTCCTCTCCTGGTGCTCGTGTTCTCCATTCAGGCCCCCTTACTAACAATCTCCCCACTTGGAGACTCGGCGCCTTTCCATGCCTCTTTCGTACCGTCTGCAATTTGTCCGCAGGATGAACTCAAGAGGGGGAACCAATGAGAGACTCGCTGGAGGTGTTTGGTCGGGCACATGTCACTCTCATTTCCCATCACGAAGAAGAATTCACCAGCGGTTCAGCCTGCCACCGCGGATCGACAATAGGGCGTGAAGCCATCCAGCCGTGTTGCGTCCCACTCACAAAAAAGCGACTTGGGAAATGGAGCTCAGGGGCCCTGCACTTCCCAAACCTGCAGAGTTCTAAACGATAACTATCGCCCCAAAATATATTGAGGTCAGGCTACGAAGAGGCGCTGAACGCAAGGCAGAACTGCAGGAAACGGATGTCAACGGGTACATCGGAATGGCCCCGATAGCACATGAAAAGCGCCAGAACGTGGACAATGATGCGGTTGGCCAAAAAGGGCGTATGCGTTTTTTCCTGAATATATTCAGGAAAAAACGCATACGCCCTTTTTGGCCAACCAAGCAACCTGGGAGAGCAAATCAGCACTACAAAGAAATCTCTCGCCCCCCCCCGGGGCAAAAGGGCCAGGCGAAAAAAGTCTAAAAACCAGAAAGGCAGGACAGCCCACGGAGTCAAGGGAGCCTTGTTAAGCTGATGGGCGGGATGTCAATGGCCAACAGCCAATCTTCACAAGTGTATCCTCTTTCCCAAACCATGTAAAACACAGAACCACAGAGCATAGGGCACTTCCACACATGGGCGTTGACCTTGGGAAAATGAAAAAATCAACCAGACACAGGGACCCCAAAGTTGAGGGCTGCTGTCTTGACAAGAACCTCCACTCCGGTACACGTTTCATATCCCAGGAAAGAGCCAAGTGGACAAAGACGAGTGGACAAGTGGACAAAGACAAGTGGACAAGTGGACAAGTGGTGCTACGTAGGTCCAATGGAGTGTCACTCAGCCATGAAATCCACGTCATGAGGCTGGTAGCAGCATCCTGAGTGGATTTAGGTACGATCATCCTCAGTGAAATAAGTCCCACAAAAAAAGAAACTTATGATATCACTTATCGAGGGAATGTAAAAATCGCTCCCCATGAACGGAATCCCCAAACAGAACAGAGTCACGCTTTTAGAAAACACACTTATGCCTGCTTCAGGGGAAAGGTGAGGTGCGGTGACGCATAAAACTCGAGTTTGAAATGAGCACAGATACCCTTCCGAAAACCGAATATGGAATGGACACGACCTACTCCTTGCTCAATCAACTGGACTCACCAGACCCTGTTCATCGCACAAGTATCTATCCGACTAGTAAGCATCTTAAAAGCTAAGTCTTGATATCTCTGTGTAAGTGCATCAAGTGTGTGTAAAGCGGCCTAAAACCAGCAGGGAAAATCAGCTCAGACCCATTCTGAGGATACATTTCCAACACAAAGAAGAAACAAGCAGGGCAAAACAGAGAGAAATTCTTCCAAAATGCGTTCAGGGACTGGCATGCAACCAGGATTGACCACATCTACAGCCCCAGCGGCAGAAGACATAAGGCTGGACACTCTTGGGGCTGAGACGATTGGTGAGGTTGGGAAAGCAAATGCAGACCCTTGAAAGGAATCCTGCGTGCTCCCCATTCCATGGGTCCCAACTCTCCAGGTTCAACGCAATCTTCCGACAGCGAAAGCACTCATTAGAAACCCAGCGGATGCTACACCGTGGGATCGGGAAAGCTTTCTGAAACTCACCTCAGTTTTCCTCTCCTGGTGCTCGTGTTCTCCATTCAGGCCCCCTTACTAACAATCTCCCCACTTGGAGACTCGGCGCCTTTCCATGCCTCTTTCGTACCGTCTGCAATTTGTCCGCAGGATGAACTGCAAGAGGGGGAACCAATGAGAGACTCGCTGGAGGTGTTTGGTCAGGCACATGTCACTCTCATTTCCCATCACGAAGAAGAATTCACCAGCGGTTCAGCCTGCAACCGCGGATCGACAATAGGGCGTGAAGCCATCCAGCCGTGTTGCGTCCCACTCACAAAAAAGCGACTTGGGAAATGGAGCTCAGGGGCCCTGCACTTCCCAAACCTGCAGAGTTCTAAACGATAACTATCGCCCCAAAATATATTGAGCGCAGGCTACGAAGAGGCGCTGAACGCAAGGCAGAACTGCAGGAAACGGATGTCAACGGGTACATCGGAATGGCCCCGATAGCACATGAAAAGCGCCAGAACGTGGACAATGATGCGGTTGGCCAAAAAGGGCGTATGCGTTTTTTCCTGAATATATTCAGGAAAAAACGCATACGCCCTTTTTGGCCAACCAAGCAACCTGGGAGAGCAAATCAGCACTACAAAGAAATCTCTCGCCCCCCCCCCCGGGGCAAAAGGGCCAGGCGAAAAAAGTCTAAAAACCAGAAAGGCAGGACAGCCCACGGAGTCAAGGGAGCCTTGTTAAGCTGATGGGCGGGATGTCAATGGCCAACAGCCAATCTTCACAAGTGTATCCTCTTTCCCAAACCATGTAAAACACAGAACCACAGAGCATAGGGCACTTCCACACATGGGCGTTGACCTTGGGAAAATGAAAAAATCAACCAGACACAGGGACCCCAAAGTTGAGGGCTGCTGTCTTGACAAGAACCTCCACTCCGGTACACGTTTCATATCCCAGGAAAGAGCCAAGTGGACAAAGACGAGTGGACAAGTGGACAAAGACAAGTGGACAAGTGGACAAGTGGTGCTACGTAGGTCCAATGGAGTGTCACTCAGCCATGAAATCCACGTCATGAGGCTGGTAGCAGCATCCTGAGTGGATTTAGGTACGATCATCCTCAGTGAAATAAGTCCCACAAAAAAAGAAACTTATGATATCACTTATCGAGGGAATGTAAAAATCGCTCCCCATGAACGGAATCCCCAAACAGAACAGAGTCACGCTTTTAGAAAACACACTTATGCCTGCTTCAGGGGAAAGGTGAGGTGCGGTGACGCATAAAACTCGAGTTTGAAATGAGCACAGATACCCTTCCGAAAACCGAATATGGAATGGACACGACCTACTCCTTGCTCAATCAACTGGACTCACCAGACCCTGTTCATCGCACAAGTATCTATCCGACTAGTAAGCATCTTAAAAGCTAAGTCTTGATATCTCTGTGTAAGTGCATCAAGGGTGTGTAAAGCGGCCTAAAACCAGCAGGGAAAATCAGCTCAGACCCATTCTGAGGATACATTTCCAACACAAAGAAGAAACAAGCAGGGCAAAACAGAGAGAAATTCTTCCAAAATGCGTTCAGGGACTGGCATGCAACCAGGATTGACCACATCTACAGCCCCAGCGGCAGAAGACAGAAGGCTGGACACTCTTGGGGCTGAGACGATTGGTGAGGTTGGGAAAGCAAATGCAGACCCTTGAAAGGAATCCGTCGTGCTCCCCATTCCATGGGTCCCAACTCTCCAGGTTCAACGCAATCTTCCGACAGCGAAAGCACTCATTGGAAACCCAGCGGATGCTACACCGTGGGATCGGGAAAGCTTTCTGAAACTCACCTCAGTTTTCCTCTCCTGGTGCTCGTGTTCTCCATTCAGGCCCCCTTACTAACAATCTCCCCACTTGGAGACTCGGCGCCTTTCCATGCCTCTTTCGTACCGTCTGCAATTTGTCCGCAGGATGAACTGCAAGAGGGGGAACCAATGAGAGACTCGCTGGAGGTGTTTGGTCGGGCACATGTCACTCTCATTTCCCATCACGAAGAAGAATTCACCAGCGGTTCAGCCTGCCACCGCGGATCGACAATAGGGCGTGAAGCCATCCAGCCGTGTTGCGTCCCACTCACAAAAAAGCGACTTGGGAAATGGAGCTCAGGGGCCCTGCACTTCCCAAACCTGCAGAGTTCTAAACGATAACTATCGTCCCAAAATATATTGAGGTCAGGCTACGAAGAGGCGCTGAACGCAAGGCAGAACTGCAGGAAACGGATGTCAACGGGTACATCGGAATGGCCCCGATAGCACATGAAAAGCGCCAGAACGTGGACAATGATGCGGTTGGCCAAAAAGGGCGTATGCGTTTTTTCCTGAATATATTCAGGAAAAAACGCATACGCCCTTTTTGGCCAACCAAGCAACCTGGGAGAGCAAATCAGCACTACAAAGAAATCTCTCGCCCCCCCCCCCCGGGGCAAAAGGGCCAGGCGAAAAAAGTCTAAAAACCAGAAAGGCAGGACAGCCCACGGAGTCAAGGGAGCCTTGTTAAGCTGATGGGCGGGATGTCAATGGCCAACAGCCAATCTTCACAAGTGTATCCTCTTTCCCAAACCATGTCAAACACAGAACCACAGAGCATAGGGCACTTCCACACATGGGCGTTGACCTTGGGAAAATGAAAAAATCAACCAGACACAGGGACCCCAAAGTTGAGGGCTGCTGTCTTGACAAGAACCTCCACTCCGGTACACGTTTCATATCCCAGGAAAGAGCCAAGTGGACAAAGACGAGTGGACAAGTGGACAAAGACAAGTGGACAAGTGGACAAGTGGTGCTACGTAGGTCCAATGGAGTGTCACTCAGCCATGAAATCCACGTCATGAGGCTGGTAGCAGCATCCTGAGTGGATTTAGGTACGATCATCCTCAGTGAAATAAGTCCCACAAAAAAAGAAACTTATGATATCACTTATCGAGGGAATGTAAAAATCGCTCCCCATGAACGGAATCCCCAAACAGAACAGAGTCACGCTTTTAGAAAACACACTTATGCCTGCTTCAGGGGAAAGGTGAGGTGCGGTGACGCATAAAACTCGAGTTTGAAATGAGCAGATACCCTTCCGAAAACCGAATATGGAATGGACACGACCTACTCCTTGCTCAATCAACTGGACTCACCAGACCCTGTTCATCGCACAAGTATCTATCCGACTAGTAAGCATCTTAAAAGCTAAGTCTTGATATCTCTGTGTAAGTGCATCAAGGGTGTGTAAAGCGGCCTAAAACCAGCAGGGAAAATCAGCTCAGACCCATTCTGAGGATACATTTCCAACACAAAGAAGAAACAAGCAGGGCAAAACAGAGAGAAATTCTTCCAAAATGCGTTCAGGGACTGGCATGCAACCAGGATTGACCACATCTACAGCCCCAGCGGCAGAAGACATAAGGCTGGACACTCTTGGGGCTGAGACGATTGGTGAGGTTGGGAAAGCAAATGCAGACCCTTGAAAGGAATCCTGCGTGCTCCCCATTCCATGGCTCCCAACTCTCCAGGTTCAACGCAATCTTCCGACAGCGAAAGCACTCATTGGAAACCCAGCGGATGCTACACCGTGGGATCGGGAAAGCTTTCTGAAACTCACCTCAGTTTTCCTCTCCTGGTGCTCGTGTTCTCCATTCAGGCCCCCTTACTAACAATCTCCCCACTTGGAGTCTCGGCGCCTTTCCATGCCTCTTTCGTACCGTCTGCAATTTGTCCGCAGGATGAACTGCAAGAGGGGGAACCAATGAGAGACTCGCTGGAGGTGTTTGGTCGGGCACATGTCACTCTCATTTCCCATCACGAAGAAGAATTCACCAGCGGTTCAGCCTGCCACCGCGGATCGACAATAGGGCGTGAAGCCATCCAGCCGTGTTGCGTCCCACTCACAAAAAAGCGACTTGGGAAATGGAGCTCAGGGGCCCTGCACTTCCCAAACCTGCAGAGTTCTAAACGATAACTATCGCCCCAAAATATATTGAGGTCAGGCTACGAAGAGGCGCTGAACGCAAGGCAGAACTGCAGGAAACGGATGTCAACGGGTACATCGGAATGGCCCCGATAGCACATGAAAAGCGCCAGAACGTGGACAATGATGCGGTTGGCCAAAAAGGGCGTATGCGTTTTTTCCTGAATATATTCAGGAAAAAACGCATACGCCCTTTTTGGCCAACCAAGCAACCTGGGAGAGCAAATCAGCACTACAAAGAAATCTCTCGCCCCCCCCCCCGGGGCAAAAGGGCCAGGCGAAAAAAGTCTAAAAACCAGAAAGGCAGGACAGCCCACGGAGTCAAGGGAGCCTTGTTAAGCTGATGGGCGGGATGTCAATGGCCAACAGCCAATCTTCACAAGTGTATCCTCTTTCCCAAACCATGTAAAACACAGAACCACAGAGCATAGGGCACTTCCACACATGGGCGTTGACCTTGGGAAAATGAAAAAATCAACCAGACACAGGGACCCCAAAGTTGAGGGCTGCTGTCTTGACAAGAACCTCCACTCCGGTACACGTTTCATATCCCAGGAAAGAGCCAAGTGGACAAAGACGAGTGGACAAGTGGACAAAGACAAGTGGACAAGTGGACAAGTGGTGCTACGTAGGTCCAATGGAGTGTCACTCAGCCATGAAATCCACGTCATGAGGCTGGTAGCAGCATCCTGAGTGGATTTAGGTACGATCATCCTCAGTGAAATAAGTCCCACAAAAAAAGAAACTTATGATATCACTTATCGAGGGAATGTAAAAATCGCTCCCCATGAACGGAATCCCCAAACAGAACAGAGTCACGCTTTTAGAAAACACACTTATGCCTGCTTCAGGGGAAAGGTGAGGTGCGGTGACGCATAAAACTCGAGTTTGAAATGAGCACAGATACCCTTCCGAAAACCGAATATGGAATGGACACGACCTACTCCTTGCTCAATCAACTGGACTCACCAGACCCTGTTCATCGCACAAGTATCTATCCGACTAGTAAGCATCTTAAAAGCTAAGTCTTGATATCTCTGTGTAAGTGCATCAAGTGTGTGTAAAGCGGCCTAAAACCAGCAGGGAAAATCAGCTCAGACCCATTCTGAGGATACATTTCCAACACAAAGAAGAAACAAGCAGGGCAAAACAGAGAGAAATTCTTCCAAAATGCGTTCAGGGACTGGCATGCAACCAGGATTGACCACATCTACAGCCCCAGCGGCAGAAGACAGAAGGCTGGACACTCTTGGGGCTGAGACGATTGGTGAGGTTGGGAAAGCAAATGCAGACCCTTGAAAGGAATCCGTCGTGCTCCCCATTCCATGGGTCCCAACTCTCCAGGTTCAACGCAATCTTCCGACAGCGAAAGCACTCATTGGAAACCCAGCGGATGCTACACCGTGGGATCGGGAAAGCTTTCTGAAACTCACCTCAGTTTTCCTCTCCTGGTGCTCGTGTTCTCCATTCAGGCCCCCTTACTAACAATCTCCCCACTTGGAGTCTCGGCGCCTTTCCATGCCTCTTTCGTACCGTCTGCAATTTGTCCGCAGGATGAACTGCAAGAGGGGGAACCAATGAGAGACTCGCTGGAGGTGTTTGGTCGGGCACATGTCACTCTCATTTCCCATCACGAAGAAGAATTCACCAGCGGTTCAGCCTGCCACCGCGGATCGACAATAGGGCGTGAAGCCATCCAGCCGTGTTGCGTCCCACTCACAAAAAAGCGACTTGGGAAATGGAGCTCAGGGGCCCTGCACTTCCCAAACCTGCAGAGTTCTAAACGATAACTATCGCCCCAAAATATATTGAGGTCAGGCTACGAAGAGGCGCTGAACGCAAGGCAGAACTGCAGGAAACGGATGTCAACGGGTACATCGGAATGGCCCCGATAGCACATGAAAAGCGCCAGAACGTGGACAATGATGCGGTTGGCCAAAAAGGGCGTATGCGTTTTTTCCTGAATATATTCAGGAAAAAACGCATACGCCCTTTTTGGCCAACCAAGCAACCTGGGAGAGCAAATCAGCACTACAAAGAAATCTCTCGCCCCCCCCCCCGGGGCAAAAGGGCCAGGCGAAAAAAGTCTAAAAACCAGAAAGGCAGGACAGCCCACGGAGTCAAGGGAGCCTTGTTAAGCTGATGGGCGGGATGTCAATGGCCAACAGCCAATCTTCACAAGTGTATCCTCTTTCCCAAACCATGTAAAACACAGAACCACAGAGCATAGGGCACTTCCACACATGGGCGTTGACCTTGGGAAAATGAAAAAATCAACCAGACACAGGGACCCCAAAGTTGAGGGCTGCTGTCTTGACAAGAACCTCCACTCCGGTACACGTTTCATATCCCAGGAAAGAGCCAAGTGGACAAAGACGAGTGGACAAGTGGACAAAGACAAGTGGACAAGTGGACAAGTGGTGCTACGTAGGTCCAATGGAGTGTCACTCAGCCATGAAATCCACGTCATGAGGCTGGTAGCAGCATCCTGAGTGGATTTAGGTACGATCATCCTCAGTGAAATAAGTCCCACAAAAAAAGAAACTTATGATATCACTTATCGAGGGAATGTAAAAATCGCTCCCCATGAACGGAATCCCCAAACAGAACAGAGTCACGCTTTTAGAAAACACACTTATGCCTGCTTCAGGGGAAAGGTGAGGTGCGGTGACGCATAAAACTCGAGTTTGAAATGAGCACAGATACCCTTCCGAAAACCGAATATGGAATGGACACGACCTACTCCTTGCTCAATCAACTGGACTCACCAGACCCTGTTCATCGCACAAGTATCTATCCGACTAGTAAGCATATTAAAAGCTAAGTCTTGATATCTCTGTGTAAGTGCATCAAGTGTGTGTAAAGCGGCCTAAAACCAGCAGGGAAAATCAGCTCAGACCCATTCTGAGGATACATTTCCAACACAAAGAAGAAACAAGCAGGGCAAAACAGAGAGAAATTCTTCCAAAATGCGTTCAGGGACTGGCATGCAACCAGGATTGACCACATCTACAGCCCCAGCGGCAGAAGACAGAAGGCTGGACACTCTTGGGGCTGAGACGATTGGTGAGGTTGGGAAAGCAAATGCAGACCCTTGAAAGGAATCCTGCGTGCTCCCCATTCCATGGCTCCCAACTCTCCAGGTTCAACGCAATCTTCCGACAGCGAAAGCACTCATTGGAAACCCAGCGGATGCTACACCGTGGGATCGGGAAAGCTTTCTGAAACTCACCTCAGTTTTCCTCTCCTGGTGCTCGTGTTCTCCATTCAGGCCCCCTTACTAACAATCTCCCCACTTGGAGTCTCGGCGCCTTTCCATGCCTCTTTCGTACCGTCTGCAATTTGTCCGCAGGATGAACTGCAAGAGGGGGAACCAATGAGAGACTCGCTGGAGGTGTTTGGTCGGGCACATGTCACTCTCATTTCCCATCACGAAGAAGAATTCACCAGCGGTTCAGCCTGCCACCGCGGATCGACAATAGGGCGTGAAGCCATCCAGCCGTGTTGCGTCCCACTCACAAAAAAGCGACTTGGGAAATGGAGCTCAGGGGCCCTGCACTTCCCAAACCTGCAGAGTTCTAAACGATAACTATCGCCCCAAAATATATTGAGGTCAGGCTACGAAGAGGCGCTGAACGCAAGGCAGAACTGCAGGAAACGGATGTCAACGGGTACATCGGAATGGCCCCGATAGCACATGAAAAGCGCCAGAACGTGGACAATGATGCGGTTGGCCAAAAAGGGCGTATGCGTTTTTTCCTGAATATATTCAGGAAAAAACGCATACGCCCTTTTTGGCCAACCAAGCAACCTGGGAGAGCAAATCAGCACTACAAAGAAATCTCTCGCCCCCCCCCCCGGGGGCAAAAGGGCCAGGCGAAAAAAGTCTAAAAACCAGAAAGGCAGGACAGCCCACGGAGTCAAGGGAGCCTTGTTAAGCTGATGGGCGGGATGTCAATGGCCAACAGCCAATCTTCACAAGTGTATCCTCTTTCCCAAACCATGTAAAACACAGAACCACAGAGCATAGGGCACTTCCACACATGGGCGTTGACCTTGGGAAAATGAAAAAATCAACCAGACACAGGGACCCCAAAGTTGAGGGCTGCTGTCTTGACAAGAACCTCCACTCCGGTACACGTTTCATATCCCAGGAAAGAGCCAAGTGGACAAAGACGAGTGGACAAGTGGACAAAGACAAGTGGACAAGTGGACAAGTGGTGCTACGTAGGTCCAATGGAGTGTCACTCAGCCATGAAATCCACGTCATGAGGCTGGTAGCAGCATCCTGAGTGGATTTAGGTACGATCATCCTCAGTGAAATAAGTCCCACAAAAAAAGAAACTTATGATATCACTTATCGAGGGAATGTAAAAATCGCTCCCCATGAACGGAATCCCCAAACAGAACAGAGTCACGCTTTTAGAAAACACACTTATGCCTGCTTCAGGGGAAAGGTGAGGTGCGGTGACGCATAAAACTCGAGTTTGAAATGAGCACAGATACCCTTCCGAAAACCGAATATGGAATGGACACGACCTACTCCTTGCTCAATCAACTGGACTCACCAGACCCTGTTCATCGCACAAGTATCTATCCGACTAGTAAGCATCTTAAAAGCTAAGTCTTGATATCTCTGTGTAAGTGCATCAAGGGTGTGTAAAGCGGCCTAAAATCAGCAGGGAAAATCAGCTCAGACCCATTCTGAGGATACATTTCCAACACAAAGAAGAAACAAGCAGGGCAAAACAGAGAGAAATTCTTCCAAAATGCGTTCAGGGACTGGCATGCAACCAGGATTGACCACATCTACAGCCCCAGCGGCAGAAGACAGAAGGCTGGACACTCTTGGGGCTGAGACGATTGGTGAGGTTGGGAAAGCAAATGCAGACCCTTGAAAGGAATCCGTCGTGCTCCCCATTCCATGGGTCCCAACTCTCCAGGTTCAACGCAATCTTCCGACAGCGAAAGCACTCATTGGAAACCCAGCGGATGCTACACCGTGGGATCGGGAAAGCTTTCTGAAACTCACCTCAGTTTTCCTCTCCTGGTGCTCGTGTTCTCCATTCAGGCCCCCTTACTAACAATCTCCCCACTTGGAGACTCGGCGCCTTTCCATGCCTCTTTCGTACCGTCTGCAATTTGTCCGCAGGATGAACTGCAAGAGGGGGAACCAATGAGAGACTCGCTGGAGGTGTTTGGTCGGGCACATGTCACTCTCATTTCCCATCACGAAGAAGAATTCACCAGCGGTTCAGCCTGCCACCGCGGATCGACAATAGGGCGTGAAGCCATCCAGCCGTGTTGCGTCCCACTCACAAAAAAGCGACTTGGGAAATGGAGCTCAGGGGCCCTGCACTTCCCAAACCTGCAGAGTTCTAAACGATAACTATCGCCCCAAAATATATTGAGGTCAGGCTACGAAGAGGCGCTGAACGCAAGGCAGAACTGCAGGAAACGGATGTCAACGGGTACATCGGAATGGCCCCGATAGCACATGAAAAGCGCCAGAACGTGGACAATGATGCGGTTGGCCAAAAAGGGCGTATGCGTTTTTTCCTGAATATATTCAGGAAAAAACGCATACGCCCTTTTTGGCCAACCAAGCAACCTGGGAGAGCAAATCAGCACTACAAAGAAATCTCTCGCCCCCCCCCCCGGGCAAAAGGGCCAGGCGAAAAAAGTCTAAAAACCAGAAAGGCAGGACAGCCCACGGAGTCAAGGGAGCCTTGTTAAGCTGATGGGCGGGATGTCAATGGCCAACAGCCAATCTTCACAAGTGTATCCTCTTTCCCAAACCATGTAAAACACAGAACCACAGAGCATAGGGCACTTCCACACATGGGCGTTGACCTTGGGAAAATGAAAAAATCAACCAGACACAGGGACCCCAAAGTTGAGGGCTGCTGTCTTGACAAGAACCTCCACTCCGGTACACGTTTCATATCCCAGGAAAGAGCCAAGTGGACAAAGACGAGTGGACAAGTGGACAAGTGGACAAGTGGTGCTACGTAGGTCCAATGGAGTGTCACTCAGCCATGAAATCCACGTCATGAGGCTGGTAGCAGCATCCTGAGTGGATTTAGGTACGATCATCCTCAGTGAAATAAGTCCCACAAAAAAAGAAACTTATGATATCACTTATCGAGGGAATGTAAAAATCGCTCCCCATGAACGGAATCCCCAAACAGAACAGAGTCACGCTTTTAGAAAACACACTTATGCCTGCTTCAGGGGAAAGGTGAGGTGCGGTGACGCATAAAACTCGAGTTTGAAATGAGCACAGATACCCTTCCGAAAACCGAATATGGAATGGACACGACCTACTCCTTGCTCAATCAACTGGACTCACCAGACCCTGTTCATCGCACAAGTATCTATCCGACTAGTAAGCATCTTAAAAGCTAAGTCTTGATATCTCTGTGTAAGTGCATCAAGGGTGTGTAAAGCGGCCTAAAACCAGCAGGGAAAATCAGCTCAGACCCATTCTGAGGATACATTTCCAACACAAAGAAGAAACAAGCAGGGCAAAACAGAGAGAAATTCTTCCAAAATGCGTTCAGGGACTGGCATGCAACCAGGATTGACCACATCTACAGCCCCAGCGGCAGAAGACATAAGGCTGGACACTCTTGGGGCTGAGACGATTGGTGAGGTTGGGAAAGCAAATGCAGACCCTTGAAAGGAATCCTGCGTGCTCCCCATTCCATGGCTCCCAACTCTCCAGGTTCAACGCAATCTTCCGACAGCGAAAGCACTCATTGGAAACCCAGCGGATGCTACACCGTGGGATCGGGAAAGCTTTCTGAAACTCACCTCAGTTTTCCTCTCCTGGTGCTCGTGTTCTCCATTCAGGCCCCCTTACTAACAATCTCCCCACTTGGAGTCTCGGCGCCTTTCCATGCCTCTTTCGTACCGTCTGCAATTTGTCCGCGGGATGAACTGCAAGAGGGGGAACCAATGAGAGACTCGCTGGAGGTGTTTGGTCGGGCACATGTCACTCTCATTTCCCATCACGAAGAAGAATTCACCAGCGGTTCAGCCTGCCACCGCGGATCGACAATAGGGCGTGAAGCCATCCAGCCGTGTTGCGTCCCACTCACAAAAAAGCGACTTGGGAAATGGAGCTCAGGGGTCCTGCACTTCCCAAACCTGCAGAGTTCTAAACGATAACTATCGCCCCAAAATATATTGAGGTCAGGCTACGAAGAGGCGCTGAACGCAAGGCAGAACTGCAGGAAACGGATGTCAACGGGTACATCGGAATGGCCCCGATAGCACATGAAAAGCGCCAGAACGTGGACAATGATGCGGTTGGCCAAAAAGGGCGTATGCGTTTTTTCCTGAATATATTCAGGAAAAAACGCATACGCCCTTTTTGGCCAACCAAGCAACCTGGGAGAGCAAATCAACACTACAAAGAAATCTCTCGCCCCCCCCCCCCGGGGCAAAAGGGCCAGGCGAAAAAAGTCTAAAAACCAGAAAGGCAGGACAGCCCACGGAGTCAAGGGAGCCTTGTTAAGCTGATGGGCGGGATGTCAATGGCCAACAGCCAATCTTCACAAGTGTATCCTCTTTCCAAAACCATGTCAAACACAGAACCACAGAGCATAGGGCACTTCCACACATGGGCGTTGACCTTGGGAAAATGAAAAAATCAACCAGACACAGGGACCCCAAAGTTGAGGGCTGCTGTCTTGACAAGAACCTCCACTCCGGTACACGTTTCATATCCCAGGAAAGAGCCAAGTGGACAAAGACGAGTGGACAAGTGGACAAAGACAAGTGGACAAGTGGACAAGTGGTGCTACGTAGGTCCAATGGAGTGTCACTCAGCCATGAAATCCACGTCATGAGGCTGGTAGCAGCATCCTGAGTGGATTTAGGTACGATCATCCTCAGTGAAATAAGTCCCACAAAAAAAGAAACTTATGATATCACTTATCGAGAGAATGTAAAAATCGCTCCCCATGAACGGAATCCCCAAACAGAACAGAGTCACGCTTTTAGAAAACACACTTATGCCTGCTTCAGGGGAAAGGTGAGGTGCGGTGACGCATAAAACTCGAGTTTGAAATGAGCAGATACCCTTCCGAAAACCGAATATGGAATGGACACGACCTACTCCTTGCTCAATCAACTGGACTCACCAGACCCTGTTCATCGCACAAGTATCTATCCGACTAGTAAGCATCTTAAAAGCTAAGTCTTGATATCTCTGTGTAAGTGCATCAAGTGTGTGTAAAGCGGCCTAAAACCAGCAGGGAAAATCAGCTCAGACCCATTCTGAGGATACATTTCCAACACAAAGAAGAAACAAGCAGGGCAAAACAGAGAGAAATTCTTCCAAAATGCGTTCAGGGACTGGCATGCAACCAGGATTGACCACATCTACAGCCCCAGCGGCAGAAGACATAAGGCTGGACACTCTTGGGGCTGAGACGATTGGTGAGGTTGGGAAAGCAAATGCAGACCCTTGAAAGGAATCCTGCGTGCTCCCCATTCCATGGCTCCCAACTCTCCAGGTTCAACGCAATCTTCCGACAGCGAAAGCACTCATTGGAAACCCAGCGGATGCTACACCGTGGGATCGGGAAAGCTTTCTGAAACTCACCTCAGTTTTCCTCTCCTGGTGCTCGTGTTCTCCATTCAGGCCCCCTTACTAACAATCTCCCCACTTGGAGACTCGGCGCCTTTCCATGCCTCTTTCGTACCGTCTGCAATTTGTCCGCAGGATGAACTGCAAGAGGGGGAACCAATGAGAGACTCGCTGGAGGTGTTTGGTCGGGCACATGTCACTCTCATTTCCCATCACGAAGAAGAATTCACCAGCGGTTCAGCCTGCCACCGCGGATCGACAATAGGGCGTGAAGCCATCCAGCCGTGTTGCGTCCCACTCACAAAAAAGCGACTTGGGAAATGGAGCTCAGGGGCCCTGCACTTCCCAAACCTGCAGAGTTCTAAACGATAACTATCGCCCCAAAATATATTGAGGTCAGGCTACGAAGAGGCGCTGAACGCAAGGCAGAACTGCAGGAAACGGATGTCAACGGGTACATCGGAATGGCCCCGATAGCACATGAAAAGCGCCAGAACGTGGACAATGATGCGGTTGGCCAAAAAGGGCGTATGCGTTTTTTCCTGAATATATTCAGGAAAAAACGCATACGCCCTTTTTGGCCAACCAAGCAACCTGGGAGAGCAAATCAGCACTACAAAGAAATCTCTCGCCCCCCCCCCCCCACCGGGGCAAAAGGGCCAGGCGAAAAAAGTCTAAAAACCAGAAAGGCAGGACAGCCCACGGAGTCAAGGGAGCCTTGTTAAGCTGATGGGCGGGATGTCAATGGCCAACAGCCAATCTTCACAAGTGTATCCTCTTTCCCAAACCATGTAAAACACAGAACCACAGAGCATAGGGCACTTCCACACATGGGCGTTGACCTTGGGAAAATGAAAAAATCAACCAGACACAGGGACCCCAAAGTTGAGGGCTGCTGTCTTGACAAGAACCTCCACTCCGGTACACGTTTCATATCCCAGGAAAGAGCCAAGTGGACAAAGACGAGTGGACAAGTGGACAAAGACAAGTGGACAAGTGGACAAGTGGTGCTACGTAGGTCCAATGGAGTGTCACTCAGCCATGAAATCCACGTCATGGGGCTGGTAGCAGCATCCTGAGTGGATTTAGGTACGATCATCCTCAGTGAAATAAGTCCCACAAAAAAAGAAACTTATGATATCACTTATCGAGGGAATGTAAAAATCGCTCCCCATGAACGGAATCCCCAAACAGAACAGAGTCACGCTTTTAGAAAACACACTTATGCCTGCTTCAGGGGAAAGGTGAGGTGCGGTGACGCATAAAACTCGAGTTTGAAATGAGCACAGATACCCTTCCGAAAACCGAATATGGAATGGACACGACCTACTCCTTGCTCAATCAACTGGACTCACCAGACCCTGTTCATCGCACAAGTATCTATCCGACTAGTAAGCATCTTAAAAGCTAAGTCTTGATATCTCTGTGTAAGTGCATCAAGTGTGTGTAAAGCGGCCTAAAACCAGCAGGGAAAATCAGCTCAGACCCATTCTGAGGATACATTTCCAACACAAAGAAGAAACAAGCAGGGCAAAACAGAGAGAAATTCTTCCAAAATGCGTTCAGGGACTGGCATGCAACCAGGATTGACCACATCTACAGCCCCAGCGGCAGAAGACAGAAGGCTGGACACTCTTGGGGCTGAGACGATTGGTGAGGTTGGGAAAGCAAATGCAGACCCTTGAAAGGAATCCTGCGTGCTCCCCATTCCATGGCTCCCAACTCTCCAGGTTCAACGCAATCTTCCGACAGCGAAAGCACTCATTGGAAACCCAGCGGATGCTACACCGTGGGATCGGGAAAGCTTTCTGAAACTCACCTCAGTTTTCCTCTCCTGGTGCTCGTGTTCTCCATTCAGGCCCCCTTACTAACAATCTCCCCACTTGGAGTCTCGGCGCCTTTCCATGCCTCTTTCGTACGGTCTGCAATTTGTCCGCAGGATGAACTGCAAGAGGGGGAACCAATGAGAGACTCGCTGGAGGTGTTTGGTCGGGCACATGTCACTCTCATTTCCCATCACGAAGAAGAATTCACCAGCGGTTCAGCCTGCCACCGCGGATCGACAATAGGGCGTGAAGCCATCCAGCCGTGTTGCGTCCCACTCACAAAAAAGCGACTTGGGAAATGGAGCTCAGGGGCCCTGCACTTCCCAAACCTGCAGAGTTCTAAACGATAACTATCGCCCCAAAATATATTGAGGTCAGGCTACGAAGAGGCGCTGAACGCAAGGCAGAACTGCAGGAAACGGATGTCAACGGGTACATCGGAATGGCCCCGATAGCACATGAAAAGCGCCAGAACGTGGACAATGATGCGGTTGGCCAAAAAGGGCGTATGCGTTTTTTCCTGAATATATTCAGGAAAAAACGCATACGCCCTTTTTGGCCAACCAAGCAACCTGGGAGAGCAAATCAGCACTACAAAGAAATCTCTCGCCCCCCCCCCCGGGGCAAAAGGGCCAGGCGAAAAAAGTCTAAAAACCAGAAAGGCAGGACAGCCCACGGAGTCAAGGGAGCCTTGTTAAGCTGATGGGCGGGATGTCAATGGCCAACAGCCAATCTTCACAAGTGTATCCTCTTTCCCAAACCATGTAAAACACAGAACCACAGAGCATAGGGCACTTCCACACATGGGCGTTGACCTTGGGAAAATGAAAAAATCAACCAGACACAGGGACCCCAAAGTTGAGGGCTGCTGTCTTGACAAGAACCTCCACTCCGGTACACGTTTCATATCCCAGGAAAGAGCCAAGTGGACAAAGACGAGTGGACAAGTGGACAAAGACAAGTGGACAAGTGGACAAGTGGTGCTACGTAGGTCCAATGGAGTGTCACTCAGCCATGAAATCCACGTCATGAGGCTGGTAGCAGCATCCTGAGTGGATTTAGGTACGATCATCCTCAGTGAAATAAGTCCCACAAAAAAAGAAACTTATGATATCACTTATCGAGGGAATGTAAAAATCGCTCCCCATGAACGGAATCCCCAAACAGAACAGAGTCACGCTTTTAGAAAACACACTTATGCCTGCTTCAGGGGAAAGGTGAGGTGCGGTGACGCATAAAACTCGAGTTTGAAATGAGCACAGATACCCTTCCGAAAACCGAATATGGAATGGACACGACCTACTCCTTGCTCAATCAACTGGACTCACCAGACCCTGTTCATCGCACAAGTATCTATCCGACTAGTAAGCATCTTAAAAGCTAAGTCTTGATATCTCTGTGTAAGTGCATCAAGTGTGTGTAAAGCGGCCTAAAACCAGCAGGGAAAATCAGCTCAGACCCATTCTGAGGATACATTTCCAACACAAAGAAGAAACAAGCAGGGCAAAACAGAGAGAAATTCTTCCAAAATGCGTTCAGGGACTGGCATGCAACCAGGATTGACCACATCTACAGCCCCAGCGGCAGAAGACAGAAGGCTGGACACTCTTGGGGCTGAGACGATTGGTGAGGTTGGGAAAGCAAATGCAGACCCTTGAAAGGAATCCTGCGTGCTCCCCATTCCATGGCTCCCAACTCTCCAGGTTCAACGCAATCTTCCGACAGCGAAAGCACTCATTGGAAACCCAGCGGATGCTACACCGTGGGATCGGGAAAGCTTTCTGAAACTCACCTCAGTTTTCCTCTCCTGGTGCTCGTGTTCTCCATTCAGGCCCCCTTACTAACAATCTCCCCACTTGGAGTCTCGGCGCCTTTCCATGCCTCTTTCGTACCGTCTGCAATTTGTCCGCAGGATGAACTGCAAGAGGGGGAACCAATGAGAGACTCGCTGGAGGTGTTTGGTCGGGCACATGTCACTCTCATTTCCCATCACGAAGAAGAATTCACCAGCGGTTCAGCCTGCCACCGCGGATCGACAATAGGGCGTGAAGCCATCCAGCCGTGTTGCGTCCCACTCACAAAAAAGCGACTTGGGAAATGGAGCTCAGGGGCCCTGCACTTCCCAAACCTGCAGAGTTCTAAACGATAACTATCGCCCCAAAATATATTGAGGTCAGGCTACGAAGAGGCGCTGAACGCAAGGCAGAACTGCAGGAAACGGATGTCAACGGGTACATCGGAATGGCCCCGATAGCACATGAAAAGCGCCAGAACGTGGACAATGATGCGGTTGGCCAAAAAGGGCGTATGCGTTTTTTCCTGAATATATTCAGGAAAAAACGCATACGCCCTTTTTGGCCAACCAAGCAACCTGGGAGAGCAAATCAGCACTACAAAGAAATCTCTCGCCCCCCCCCCCGGGGCAAAAGGGCCAGGCGAAAAAAGTCTAAAAACCAGAAAGGCAGGACAGCCCACGGAGTCAAGGGAGCCTTGTTAAGCTGATGGGCGGGATGTCAATGGCCAACAGCCAATCTTCACAAGTGTATCCTCTTTCCCAAACCATGTAAAACACAGAACCACAGAGCATAGGGCACTTCCACACATGGGCGTTGACCTTGGGAAAATGAAAAAATCAACCAGACACAGGGACCCCAAAGTTGAGGGCTGCTGTCTTGACAAGAACCTCCACTCCGGTACACGTTTCATATCCCAGGAAAGAGCCAAGTGGACAAAGACGAGTGGACAAGTGGACAAAGACAAGTGGACAAGTGGACAAGTGGTGCTACGTAGGTCCAATGGAGTGTCACTCAGCCATGAAATCCACGTCATGAGGCTGGTAGCAGCATCCTGAGTGGATTTAGGTACGATCATCCTCAGTGAAATAAGTCCCACAAAAAAAGAAACTTATGATATCACTTATCGAGGGAATGTAAAAATCGCTCCCCATGAACGGAATCCCCAAACAGAACAGAGTCACGCTTTTAGAAAACACACTTATGCCTGCTTCAGGGGAAAGGTGAGGTGCGGTGACGCATAAAACTCGAGTTTGAAATGAGCACAGATACCCTTCCGAAAACCGAATATGGAATGGACACGACCTACTCCTTGCTCAATCAACTGGACTCACCAGACCCTGTTCATCGCACAAGTATCTATCCGACTAGTAAGCATCTTAAAAGCTAAGTCTTGATATCTCTGTGTAAGTGCATCAAGGGTGTGTAAAGCGGCCTAAAACCAGCAGGGAAAATCAGCTCAGACCCATTCTGAGGATACATTTCCAACACAAAGAAGAAACAAGCAGGGCAAAACAGAGAGAAATTCTTCCAAAATGCGTTCAGGGACTGGCATGCAACCAGGATTGACCACATCTACAGCCCCAGCGGCAGAAGACAGAAGGCTGGACACTCTTGGGGCTGAGACGATTGGTGAGGTTGGGAAAGCAAATGCAGACCCTTGAAAGGAATCCTGCGTGCTCCCCATTCCATGGCTCCCAACTCTCCAGGTTCAACGCAATCTTCCGACAGCGAAAGCACTCATTGGAAACCCAGCGGATGCTACACCGTGGGATCGGGAAAGCTTTCTGAAACTCACCTCAGTTTTCCTCTCCTGGTGCTCGTGTTCTCCATTCAGGCCCCCTTACTAACAATCTCCCCACTTGGAGTCTCGGCGCCTTTCCATGCCTCTTTCGTACCGTCTGCAATTTGTCCGCAGGATGAACTGCAAGAGGGGGAACCAATGAGAGACTCGCTGGAGGTGTTTGGTCGGGCACATGTCACTCTCATTTCCCATCACGAAGAAGAATTCACCAGCGGTTCAGCCTGCCACCGCGGATCGACAATAGGGCGTGAAGCCATCCAGCCGTGTTGCGTCCCACTCACAAAAAAGCGACTTGGGAAATGGAGCTCAGGGGCCCTGCACTTCCCAAACCTGCAGAGTTCTAAACGATAACTATCGCCCCAAAATATATTGAGGTCAGGCTACGAAGAGGCGCTGAACGCAAGGCAGAACTGCAGGAAACGGATGTCAACGGGTACATCGGAATGGCCCCGATAGCACATGAAAAGCGCCAGAACGTGGACAATGATGCGGTTGGCCAAAAAGGGCGTATGCGTTTTTTCCTGAATATATTCAGGAAAAAACGCATACGCCCTTTTTGGCCAACCAAGCAACCTGGGAGAGCAAATCAGCACTACAAAGAAATCTCTCGCCCCCCCCCCCCGGGGGCAAAAGGGCCAGGCGAAAAAAGTCTAAAAACCAGAAAGGCAGGACAGCCCACGGAGTCAAGGGAGCCTTGTTAAGCTGATGGGCGGGATGTCAATGGCCAACAGCCAATCTTCACAAGTGTATCCTCTTTCCCAAACCATGTAAAACACAGAACCACAGAGCATAGGGCACTTCCACACATGGGCGTTGACCTTGGGAAAATGAAAAAATCAACCAGACACAGGGACCCCAATGTTGAGGGCTGCTGTCTTGACAAGAACCTCCACTCCGGTACACGTTTCATATCCCAGGAAAGAGCCAAGTGGACAAAGACGAGTGGACAAGTGGACAAAGACAAGTGGACAAGTGGACAAGTGGTGCTACGTAGGTCCAATGGAGTGTCACTCAGCCATGAAATCCACGTCATGGGGCTGGTAGCAGCATCCTGAGTGGATTTAGGTACGATCATCCTCAGTGAAATAAGTCCCACAAAAAAAGAAACTTATGATATCACTTATCGAGGGAATGTAAAAATCGCTCCCCATGAACGGAATCCCCAAACAGAACAGAGTCACGCTTTTAGAAAACACACTTATGCCTGCTTCAGGGGAAAGGTGAGGTGCGGTGACGCATAAAACTCGAGTTTGAAATGAGCACAGATACCCTTCCGAAAACCGAATATGGAATGGACACGACCTACTCCTTGCTCAATCAACTGGACTCACCAGACCCTGTTCATCGCACAAGTATCTATCCGACTAGTAAGCATCTTAAAAGCTAAGTCTTGATATCTCTGTGTAAGTGCATCAAGTGTGTGTAAAGCGGCCTAAAACCAGCAGGGAAAATCAGCTCAGACCCATTCTGAGGATACATTTCCAACACAAAGAAGAAACAAGCAGGGCAAAACAGAGAGAAATTCTTCCAAAATGCGTTCAGGGACTGGCATGCAACCAGGATTGACCACATCTACAGCCCGAGCGGCAGAAGACATAAGGCTGGACACTCTTGGGGCTGAGACGATTGGTGAGGTTGGGAAAGCAAATGCAGACCCTTGAAAGGAATCCGTCGTGCTCCCCATTCCATGGCTCCCAACTCTCCAGGTTCAACGCAATCTTCCGACAGCGAAAGCACTCATTGGAAACCCAGCGGATGCTACACCGTGGGATCGGGAAAGCTTTCTGAAACTCACCTCAGTTTTCCTCTCCTGGTGCTCGTGTTCTCCATTCAGGCCCCCTTACTAACAATCTCCCCACTTGGAGACTCGGCGCCTTTCCATGCCTCTTTCGTACCGTCTGCAATTTGTCCGCAGGATGAACTGCAAGAGGGGGAACCAATGAGAGACTCGCTGGAGGTGTTTGGTCGGGCACATGTCACTCTCATTTCCCATCACGAAGAAGAATTCACCAGCGGTTCAGCCTGCAACCGCGGATCGACAATAGGGCGTGAAGCCATCCAGCCGTGTTGCGTCCCACTCACAAAAAAGCGACTTGGGAAATGGAGCTCAGGGGCCCTGCACTTCCCAAACCTGCAGAGTTCTAAACGATAACTATCGCCCCAAAATATATTGAGGTCAGGCTACGAAGAGGCGCTGAACGCAAGGCAGAACTGCAGGAAACGGATGTCAACGGGTACATCGGAATGGCCCCGATAGCACATGAAAAGCGCCAGAACGTGGACAATGATGCGGTTGGCCAAAAAGGGCGTATGCGTTTTTTCCTGAATATATTCAGGAAAAAACGCATACGCCCTTTTTGGCCAACCAAGCAACCTGGGAGAGCAAATCAGCACTACAAAGAAATCTCTCGCCCCCCCCCCGGGGCAAAAGGGCCAGGCGAAAAAAGTCTAAAAACCAGAAAGGCAGGACAGCCCACGGAGTCAAGGGAGCCTTGTTAAGCTGATGGGCGGGATGTCAATGGCCAACAGCCAATCTTCACAAGTGTATCCTCTTTCCCAAACCATGTAAAACACAGAACCACAGAGCATAGGGCACTTCCACACATGGGCGTTGACCTTGGGAAAATGAAAAAATCAACCAGACACAGGGACCCCAAAGTTGAGGGCTGCTGTCTTGACAAGAACCTCCACTCCGGTACACGTTTCATATCCCAGGAAAGAGCCAAGTGGACAAAGACGAGTGGACAAGTGGACAAAGACAAGTGGACAAGTGGACAAGTGGTGCTACGTAGGTCCAATGGAGTGTCACTCAGCCATGAAATCCACGTCATGAGGCTGGTAGCAGCATCCTGAGTGGATTTAGGTACGATCATCCTCAGTGAAATAAGTCCCACAAAAAAAGAAACTTATGATATCACTTATCGAGGGAATGTAAAAATCGCTCCCCATGAACGGAATCCCCAAACAGAACAGAGTCACGCTTTTAGAAAACACACTTATGCCTGCTTCAGGGGAAAGGTGAGGTGCGGTGACGCATAAAACTCGAGTTTGAAATGAGCACAGATACCCTTCCGAAAACCGAATATGGAATGGACACGACCTACTCCTTGCTCAATCAACTGGACTCACCAGACCCTGTTCATCGCACAAGTATCTATCCGACTAGTAAGCATCTTAAAAGCTAAGTCTTGATATCTCTGTGTAAGTGCATCAAGTGTGTGTAAAGCGGCCTAAAACCAGCAGGGAAAATCAGCTCAGACCCATTCTGAGGATACATTTCCAACACAAAGAAGAAACAAGCAGGGCAAAACAGAGAGAAATTCTTCCAAAATGCGTTCAGGGACTGGCATGCAACCAGGATTGACCACATCTACAGCCCCAGCGGCAGAAGACATAAGGCTGGACACTCTTGGGGCTGAGACGATTGGTGAGGTTGGGAAAGCAAATGCAGACCCTTGAAAGGAATCCTGCGTGCTCCCCATTCCATGGCTCCCAACTCTCCAGGTTCAACGCAATCTTCCGACAGCGAAAGCACTCATTGGAAACCCAGCGGATGCTACACCGTGGGATCGGGAAAGCTTTCTGAAACTCACCTCAGTTTTCCTCTCCTGGTGCTCGTGTTCTCCATTCAGGCCCCCTTACTAACAATCTCCCCACTTGGAGACTCGGCGCCTTTCCATGCCTCTTTCGTACCGTCTGCAATTTGTCCGCAGGATGAACTGCAAGAGGGGGAACCAATGAGAGACTCGCTGGAGGTGTTTGGTCGGGCACATGTCACTCTCATTTCCCATCACGAAGAAGAATTCACCAGCGGTTCAGCCTGCCACCGCGGATCGACAATAGGGCGTGAAGCCATCCAGCCGAGTTGCGTCCCACTCACAAAAAAGCGACTTGGGAAATGGAGCTCAGGGGCCCTGCACTTCCCAAACCTGCAGAGTTCTAAACGATAACTATCGCCCCAAAATATATTGAGGTCAGGCTACGAAGAGGCGCTGAACGCAAGGCAGAACTGCAGGAAACGGATGTCAACGGGTACATCGGAATGGCCCCGATAGCACATGAAAAGCGCCAGAACGTGGACAATGATGCGGTTGGCCAAAAAGGGCGTATGCGTTTTTTCCTGAATATATTCAGGAAAAAACGCATACGCCCTTTTTGGCCAACCAAGCAACCTGGGAGAGCAAATCAGCACTACAAAGAAATCTCTCGCCCCCCCCCCGGGGCAAAAGGGCCAGGCGAAAAAAGTCTAAAAACCAGAAAGGCAGGACAGCCCATGGAGTCAAGGGAGCCTTGTTAAGCTGATGGGCGGGATGTCAATGGCCAACAGCCAATCTTCACAAGTGTATCCTCTTTCCCAAACCATGTAAAACACAGAACCACAGAGCATAGGGCACTTCCACACATGGGCGTTGACCTTGGGAAAATGAAAAAATCAACCAGACACAGGGACCCCAAAGTTGAGGGCTGCTGTCTTGACAAGAACCTCCACTCCGGTACACGTTTCATATCCCAGGAAAGAGCCAAGTGGACAAAGACGAGTGGACAAGTGGACAAAGACAAGTGGACAAGTGGACAAGTGGTGCTACGTAGGTCCAATGGAGTGTCACTCAGCCATGAAATCCACGTCATGAGGCTGGTAGCAGCATCCTGAGTGGATTTAGGTACGATCATCCTCAGTGAAATAAGTCCCACAAAAAAAGAAACTTATGATATCACTTATCGAGGGAATGTAAAAATCGCTCCCCATGAACGGAATCCCCAAACAGAACAGAGTCACGCTTTTAGAAAACACACTTATGCCTGCTTCAGGGGAAAGGTGAGGTGCGGTGACGCATAAAACTCGAGTTTGAAATGAGCACAGATACCCTTCCGAAAACCGAATATGGAATGGACACGACCTACTCCTTGCTCAATCAACTGGACTCACCAGACCCTGTTCATCGCACAAGTATCTATCCGACTAGTAAGCATCTTAAAAGCTAAGTCTTGATATCTCTGTGTAAGTGCATCAAGTGTGTGTAAAGCGGCCTAAAACCAGCAGGGAAAATCAGCTCAGACCCATTCTGAGGATACATTTCCAACACAAAGAAGAAACAAGCAGGGCAAAACAGAGAGAAATTCTTCCAAAATGCGTTCAGGGACTGGCATGCAACCAGGATTGACCACATCTACAGCCCCAGCGGCAGAAGACATAAGGCTGGACACTCTTGGGGCTGAGACGATTGGTGAGGTTGGGAAAGCAAATGCAGACCCTTGAAAGGAATCCTGCGTGCTCCCCATTCCATGGCTCCCAACTCTCCAGGTTCAACGCAATCTTCCGACAGCGAAAGCACTCATTGGAAACCCAGCGGATGCTACACCGTGGGATCGGGAAAGCTTTCTGAAACTCACCTCAGTTTTCCTCTCCTGTTGCTCGTGTTCTCCATTCAGGCCCCCTTACTAACAATCTCCCCACTTGGAGACTCGGCGCCTTTCCATGCCTCTTTCGTACCGTCTGCAATTTGTCCGCAGGATGAACTGCAAGAGGGGGAACCAATGAGAGACTCGCTGGAGGTGTTTGGTCGGGCACATGTCACTCTCATTTCCCATCACGAAGAAGAATTCACCAGCGGTTCAGCCTGCCACCGCGGATCGACAATAGGGCGTGAAGCCATCCAGCCGAGTTGCGTCCCACTCACAAAAAAGCGACTTGGGAAATGGAGCTCAGGGGCCCTGCACTTCCCAAACCTGCAGAGTTCTAAACGATAACTATCGCCCCAAAATATATTGAGGTCAGGCTACGAAGAGGCGCTGAACGCAAGGCAGAACTGCAGGAAACGGATGTCAACGGGTACATCGGAATGGCCCCGATAGCACATGAAAAGCGCCAGAACGTGGACAATGATGCGGTTGGCCAAAAAGGGCGTATGCGTTTTTTCCTGAATATATTCAGGAAAAAACGCATACGCCCTTTTTGGCCAACCAAGCAACCTGGGAGAGCAAATCAGCACTACAAAGAAATCTCTCGCCCCCCCCCCGGGGCAAAAGGGCCAGGCGAAAAAAGTCTAAAAACCAGAAAGGCAGGACAGCCCATGGAGTCAAGGGAGCCTTGTTAAGCTGATGGGCGGGATGTCAATGGCCAACAGCCAATCTTCACAAGTGTATCCTCTTTCCCAAACCATGTAAAACACAGAACCACAGAGCATAGGGCACTTCCACACATGGGCGTTGACCTTGGGAAAATGAAAAAATCAACCAGACACAGGGACCCCAAAGTTGAGGGCTGCTGTCTTGACAAGAACCTCCACTCCGGTACACGTTTCATATCCCAGGAAAGAGCCAAGTGGACAAAGACGAGTGGACAAGTGGACAAAGACAAGTGGACAAGTGGACAAGTGGTGCTACGTAGGTCCAATGGAGTGTCACTCAGCCATGAAATCCACGTCATGAGGCTGGTAGCAGCATCCTGAGTGGATTTAGGTACGATCATCCTCAGTGAAATAAGTCCCACAAAAAAAGAAACTTATGATATCACTTATCGAGGGAATGTAAAAATCGCTCCCCATGAACGGAATCCCCAAACAGAACAGAGTCACGCTTTTAGAAAACACACTTATGCCTGCTTCAGGGGAAAGGTGAGGTGCGGTGACGCATAAAACTCGAGTTTGAAATGAGCACAGATACCCTTCCGAAAACCGAATATGGAATGGACACGACCTACTCCTTGCTCAATCAACTGGACTCACCAGACCCTGTTCATCGCACAAGTATCTATCCGACTAGTAAGCATCTTAAAAGCTAAGTCTTGATATCTCTGTGTAAGTGCATCAAGTGTGTGTAAAGCGGCCTAAAACCAGCAGGGAAAATCAGCTCAGACCCATTCTGAGGATACATTTCCAACACAAAGAAGAAACAAGCAGGGCAAAACAGAGAGAAATTCTTCCAAAATGCGTTCAGGGACTGGCATGCAACCAGGATTGACCACATCTACAGCCCCAGCGGCAGAAGACATAAGGCTGGACACTCTTGGGGCTGAGACGATTGGTGAGGTTGGGAAAGCAAATGCAGACCCTTGAAAGGAATCCTGCGTGCTCCCCATTCCATGGGTCCCAACTCTCCAGGTTCAACGCAATCTTCCGACAGCGAAAGCACTCATTGGAAACCCAGCGGATGCTACACCGTGGGATCGGGAAAGCTTTCTGAAACTCACCTCAGTTTTCCTCTCCTGGTGCTCGTGTTCTCCATTCAGGCCCCCTTACTAACAATCTCCCCACTTGGAGACTCGGCGCCTTTCCATGCCTCTTTCGTACCGTCTGCAATTTGTCCGCAGGATGAACTGCAAGAGGGGGAACCAATGAGAGACTCGCTGGAGGTATTTGGTCGGGCACATGTCACTCTCATTTCCCATCACGAAGAAGAATTCACCAGCGGTTCAGCCTGCCACCGCGGATCGACAATAGGGCGTGAAGCCATCCAGCCGTGTTGCGTCCCACTCACAAAAAAGCGACTTGGGAAATGGAGCTCAGGGGCCCTGCACTTCCCAAACCTGCAGAGTTCTAAACGATAACTATCGCCCCAAAATATATTGAGGTCAGGCTACGAAGAGGCGCTGAACGCAAGGCAGAACTGCAGGAAACGGATGTCAACGGGTACATCGGAATGGCCCCGATAGCACATGAAAAGCGCCAGAACGTGGACAATGATGCGGTTGGCCAAAAAGGGCGTATGCGTTTTTTCCTGAATATATTCAGGAAAAAACGCATACGCCCTTTTTGGCCAACCAAGCAACCTGGGAGAGCAAATCAGCACTACAAAGAAATCTCTCGCCCCCCCCCCCACGGGGCAAAAGGGCCAGGCGAAAAAAGTCTAAAAACCAGAAAGGCAGGACAGCCCACGGAGTCAAGGGAGCCTTGTTAAGCTGATGGGCGGGATGTCAATGGCCAACAGCCAATCTTCACAAGTGTATCCTCTTTCCCAAACCATGTAAAACACAGAACCACAGAGCATAGGGCACTTCCACACATGGGCGTTGACCTTGGGAAAATGAAAAAATCAACCAGACACAGGGACCCCAAAGTTGAGGGCTGCTGTCTTGACAAGAACCTCCACTCCGGTACACGTTTCATATCCCAGGAAAGAGCCAAGTGGACAAAGACGAGTGGACAAGTGGACAAAGACAAGTGGACAAGTGGACAAGTGGTGCTACGTAGGTCCAATGGAGTGTCACTCAGCCATGAAATCCACGTCATGAGGCTGGTAGCAGCATCCTGAGTGGATTTAGGTACGATCATCCTCAGTGAAATAAGTCCCACAAAAAAAGAAACTTATGATATCACTTATCTAGGGAATGTAAAAATCGCTCCCCATGAACGGAATCCCCAAACAGAACAGAGTCACGCTTTTAGAAAACACACTTATGCCTGCTTCAGGGGAAAGGTGAGGTGCGGTGACGCATAAAACTCGAGTTTGAAATGAGCACAGATACCCTTCCGAAAACCGAATATGGAATGGACACGACCTACTCCTTGCTCAATCAACTGGACTCACCAGACCCTGTTCATCGCACAAGTATCTATCCGACTAGTAAGCATCTTAAAAGCTAAGTCTTGATATCTCTGTGTAAGTGCCTCAAGGGTGTGTAAAGCGGCCTAAAACCAGCAGGGAAAATCAGCTCAGACCCATTCTGAGGATACATTTCCAACACAAAGAAGAAACAAGCAGGGCAAAACAGAGAGAAATTCTTCCAAAATGCGTTCAGGGACTGGCATGCAACCAGGATTGACCACATCTACAGCCCCAGCGGCAGAAGACATAAGGCTGGACACTCTTGGGGCTGAGACGATTGGTGAGGTTGGGAAAGCAAATGCAGACCCTTGAAAGGAATCCGTCGTGCTCCCCATTCCATGGGTCCCAACTCTCCAGGTTCAACGCAATCTTCCGACAGCGAAAGCACTCATTGGAAACCCAGCGGATGCTACACCGTGGGATCGGGAAAGCTTTCTGAAACTCACCTCAGTTTTCCTCTCCTGGTGCTCGTGTTCTCCATTCAGGCCCCCTTACTAACAATCTCCCCACTTGGAGACTCGGCGCCTTTCCATGCCTCTTTCGTACCGTCTGCAATTTGTCCGCAGGATGAACTGCAAGAGGGGGAACCAATGAGAGACTCGCTGGAGGTGTTTGGTCGGGCACATGTCACTCTCATTTCCCATCACGAAGAAGAATTCACCAGCGGTTCAGCCTGCAACCGCGGATCGACAATAGGGCGTGAAGCCATCCAGCCGTGTTGCGTCCCACTCACAAAAAAGCGACTTGGGAAATGGAGCTCAGGGGCCCTGCACTTCCCAAACCTGCAGAGTTCTAAACGATAACTATCGCCCCAAAATATATTGAGGTCAGGCTACGAAGAGGCGCTGAACGCAAGGCAGAACTGCAGGAAACGGATGTCAACGGGTACATCGGAATGGCCCCGATAGCACATGAAAAGCGCCAGAACGTGGACAATGATGCGGTTGGCCAAAAAGGGCGTATGCGTTTTTTCCTGAATATATTCAGGAAAAAACGCATACGCCCTTTTTGGCCAACCAAGCAACCTGGGAGAGCAAATCAGCACTACAAAGAAATCTCTCGCCCCCCCCCGGGGGCAAAAGGGCCAGGCGAAAAAAGTCTAAAAACCAGAAAGGCAGGACAGCCCACGGAGTCAAGGGAGCCTTGTTAAGCTGATGGGCGGGATGTCAATGGCCAACAGCCAATCTTCACAAGTGTATCCTCTTTCCCAAACCATGTAAAACACAGAACCACAGAGCATAGGGCACTTCCACACATGGGCGTTGACCTTGGGAAAATGAAAAAATCAACCAGACACAGGGACCCCAAAGTTGAGGGCTGCTGTCTTGACAAGAACCTCCACTCCGGTACACGTTTCATATCCCAGGAAAGAGCCAAGTGGACAAAGACGAGTGGACAAGTGGACAAAGACAAGTGGACAAGTGGACAAGTGGTGCTACGTAGGTCCAATGGAGTGTCACTCAGCCATGAAATCCACGTCATGAGGCTGGTAGCAGCATCCTGAGTGGATTTAGGTACGATCATCCTCAGTGAAATAAGTCCCACAAAAATAGAAACTTATGATATCACTTATCGAGGGAATGTAAAAATCGCTCCCCATGAACGGAATCCCCAAACAGAACAGAGTCACGCTTTTAGAAAACACACTTATGCCTGCTTCAGGGGAAAGGTGAGGTGCGGTGACGCATAAAACTCGAGTTTGAAATGAGCACAGATACCCTTCCGAAAACCGAATATGGAATGGACACGACCTACTCCTTGCTCAATCAACTGGACTCACCAGACCCTGTTCATCGCACAAGTATCTATCCGACTAGTAAGCATCTTAAAAGCTAAGTCTTGATATCTCTGTGTAAGTGCATCAAGTGTGTGTAAAGCGGCCTAAAACCAGCAGGGAAAATCAGCTCAGACCCATTCTGAGGATACATTTCCAACACAAAGAAGAAACAAGCAGGGCAAAACAGAGAGAAATTCTTCCAAAATGCGTTCAGGGACTGGCATGCAACCAGGATTGACCACATCTACAGCCCCAGCGGCAGAAGACATAAGGCTGGACACTCTTGGGGCTGAGACGATTGGTGAGGTTGGGAAAGCAAATGCAGACCCTTGAAAGGAATCCTGCGTGCTCCCCATTCCATGGCTCCCAACTCTCCAGGTTCAACGCAATCTTCCGACAGCGAAAGCACTCATTGGAAACCCAGCGGATGCTACACCGTGGGACCGGGAAAGCTTTCTGAAACACCTCAGTTTTCATCTCCTGGTGCTCGTGTTCTCCATTCAGGCCCCCTTACTAACAATCTCCCCACTTGGAGACTCGGCGCCTTTCCATGCCTCTTTCGTACCGTCTGCAATTTGTCCGCAGGATGAACTGCAAGAGGGGGAACCAATGAGAGACTCGCTGGAGGTGTTTGGTCGGGCACATGTCACTCTCATTTCCCATCGCGAAGAAGAATTCACCAGCGCTTCAGCCTGCCACCGCGGATGGACAATAGGGCGTGAAGCCATCCAGCCGTGTTGCGTCCCACTCACAAAAAAGCGACTTGGGAAATGGAGCTCAGGGGCACTGCACTTCCCAAACCTGCAGAGTTCTAAACGATAACTATCGCCCCAAAATATATTGAGGTCAGGCTACGAAGAGGCGTTGAACGCAAGGCAGAATTGCAGGAAACGGATGTCAACGGGTACATCGGAATGGCCCCGATAGCACATGAAATGCGCCAGAACGTGGACAATGATGCGGTTGGCCAAAAAGGGCGTGACGCATACGCCATTTGTGGCCAACCAAGCAACCTGGGAGAGCAAATCAGCACTACAAAGAAATCTCTCGCCCCACCCCCCCCGGGGCAAAAGGGCCAGGCGAAAAAAGTCTAAAAACCAGAAAGGCAGGACAGCCCACGGAGTCAAGGGAGCCTTGTTAAGCTGATGGGCGGGATGTCAATGGCCAACAGCCAATCTTCACAAGTGTATCCTCTTTCCCAAACTATGTAAAAGACAGAACCACAGAGCATAGTGCACTTCCACACATGGGCGTTGACCTTGGGAAAATGAAAAAATCAACCAGACACAGGGACCCCAAAGTTGAGGGCTGCTGTCTTGACAAGAACCTCCACTCCGGTACACGTTTCATATCCCAGGAAAGAGCCAAGTGGACAAAGACGAGTGGACAAGTGGACAAAGACAAGTGGACAAGTGGTGCTACGTAGGTCCAATGGAGTGTCACTCAGCCATGAAATCCACGTCATGAGGCTGGTAGCAGCATCCTGAGTGGATTTAGGTACGATCATCCTCAGTGAAATAAGTCCCACAAAAAAAGAAACTTATGATATCACTTATCGAGGGAATGTAAAAATCGCTCCACATGAACGGAATCCCCAAACAGAACAGAGTCACGCTTTTAGAAAACACACTTATGCCTGCTACAGGGGAAAGGTGAGGTGGGGTGACGCATAAAACTCGAGTTTGGAATGAGCACAGATACCCTTCCGAAAACCGAATATGGAATGGACACGACCTACTCCTTGCTCAATCAACTGGACTCACCAGACCCTGTTCATCGCACAAGTATCTATCCGACTAGTAAGCATCTTAAAAGCTAAGTCTTGATATCTCTGTGTAAGTGCATCAAGGGTGTGTAAAGCGGTCTAAAAACAGCAGGGAAAATCAGCTCAGACCCATTCTGAGGATACATTTCCAACATAAAGAAGAAACAAGCAGGGCAAAACAGAGAGAAATTCTTCCAAAATGCGTTCAGGGACTGGCATGCAACCAGGATTGACCACATCTACAGCCCCAGCGGCAGAAGACATAAGGCTGGACACTCTTGGGGCTGAGACGATTGGTGAGGTTGGGAAAGCAAATGCAGACCCTTGAAAGGAATCCTGCGTGCTCCCCATTCCATGGCTCCCAACTCTCCAGGTTCAACGCAATCTTCCGACAGCGAAAGCACTCATTGGAAACCCAGCGGATGCTACACCGTGGGATCGGGAAAGCTTTCTGAAACTCACCTCAGTTTTCCTCTCCTGGTGCTCGTGTTCTCCATTCAGGCCCCCTTACTAACAATCTCCCCACTTGGAGACTCGGCGCCTTTCCATGCCTCTTTCGTACCGTCTGCAATTTGTCCGCAGGATGAACTGCAAGAGGGGAAACCAATGAGAGACTCGCTGGAGGTGTTTGGTCGGGCACATGTCACTCTCATTTCCCATCACGAAGAAGAATTCACCAGAGGTTCAGCCTGCCACCCCGGATCGACAATAGGGCGTGAAGCCATCCAGCCGTGTTGCGTCCCACTCACAAAAAAGCGACTTGGGAAATGGAGCTCAGGGGCCCTGCACTTCCCAAACCTGCAGAGTTCTAAACGATAACTATCGCCCCAAAATATATTGAGGTCAGGCTACGAAGAGGCGCTGAACGCAAGGCAGAACTGCAGGAAACGGATGTCAACGGGTATATCGGAATGGCCCCGATAGCACATGAAAAGCGCCAGAACGTGGACAATGATGCGGTTGGCCAAAAAGGGCGTATGCGTTTTTTCCTGAATATATTCAGGAAAAAACGCATACGCCCTTTTTGGCCAACCAAGCAACCTGGGAGAGCAAATCAGCACTACAAAGAAATCTCTCGCCCCCCCCCCCCCCGGGGCAAAAGGGCCAGGCGAAAAAAGTCTAAAAACCAGAAAGGCAGGACAGCCCACGGAGTCAAGGGAGCCTTGTTAAGCTGATGGGCGGGATGTCAATGGCCAACAGCCAATCTTCACAAGTGTATCCTCTTTCCCAAACCATGTAAAACACAGAACCACAGAGCATAGGGCACTTCCACACATGGGCGTTGACCTTGGGAAAATGAAAAAATCAACCAGACACAGGGACCCCAAAGTTGAGGGCTGCTGTCTTGACAAGAACCTCCACTCCGGTACACGTTTCATATCCCAGGAAAGAGCCAAGTGGAGAAGTGGACAAAGACAAGTGGACAAGTGGACAAGTGGTGCTACGTAGGTCCAATGGAGTGTCACTCAGCCATGAAATCCACGTCATGAGGCTGGTAGCAGCATCCTGAGTGGATTTAGGTACGATCATCCTCAGTGAAATAAGTCCCACAAAAAAAGAAACTTATGATATCACTTATCGAGGGAATGTAAAAATCGCTCCCCATGAACGGAATCCCCAAACAGAACAGAGTCACGCTTTTAGAAAACACACTTATGCCTGCTTCAGGGGAAAGGTGAGGTGCGGTGACGCATAAAACTCGAGTTTGAAATGAGCACAGATACCCTTCCGAAAACCGAATATGGAATGGACACGACCTACTCCTTGCTCAATCAACTGGACTCACCAGACCCTGTTCATCGCACAAGTATCTATCCGACTAGTAAGCATCTTAAAAGCTAAGTCTTGATATCTCTGTGTAAGTGCCTCAAGGGTGTGTAAAGCGGCCTAAAACCAGCAGGGAAAATCAGCTCAGACCCATTCTGAGGATACATTTCCAACACAAAGAAGAAACAAGCAGGGCAAAACAGAGAGAAATTCTTCCAAAATGCGTTCAGGGACTGGCATGCAACCAGGATTGACCACATCTACAGCCCCAGCGGCAGAAGACATAAGGCTGGACACTCTTGGGGCTGAGACGATTGGTGAGGTTGGGAAAGCAAATGCAGACCCTTGAAAGGAATCCTGCGTGCTCCCCATTCCATGGCTCCCAACTCTCCAGGTTCAACGCAATCTTCCGACAGCGAAAGCACTCATTGGAAACCCAGCGGATGCTACACCGTGGGATCGGGAAAGCTTTCTGAAACTCACCTCAGTTTTCCTCTCCTGGTGCTCGTGTTCTCCATTCAGGCCCCCTTACTAACAATCTCCCCACTTGGAGACTCGGCGCCTTTCCATGCCTCTTTCGTACCGTCTGCAATTTGTCCGCAGGATGAACTGCAAGAGGGGGAACCAATGAGAGACTCGCTGGAGGTGTTTGGTCGGGCACATGTCACTCTCATTTCCCATCACGAAGAAGAATTCACCAGCGGTTCAGCCTGCAACCGCGGATCGACAATAGGGCGTGAAGCCATCCAGCCGTGTTGCATCCCACTCACAAAAAAGCGACTTGGGAAATGAAGCTCAGGGGCCCTGCACTTCCCAAACCTGCAGAGTTCTAAACGATAACTATCGCCCCAAAATATATTGAGGTCAGGCTACGAAGAGGCGCTGAACGCAAGGCAGAACTGCAGGAAACGGATGTCAACGGGTACATCGGAATGGCCCCGATAGCACATGAAAAGCGCCAGAACGTGGACAATGATGCGGTTGGCCAAAAAGGGCGTATGCGTTTTTTCCTGAATATATTCAGGAAAAAACGCATACGCCCTTTTTGGCCAACCAAGCAACCTGGGAGAGCAAATCAGCACTACAAAGAAATCTCTCGCCCCCCCCCCCGGGGCAAAAGGGCCAGGCGAAAAAAGTCTAAAAACCAGAAAGGCAGGACAGCCCACGGAGTCAAGGGAGCCTTGTTAAGCTGATGGGCGGGATGTCAATGGCCAACAGCCAATCTTCACAAGTGTATCCTCTTTCCCAAACCATGTAAAACACAGAACCACAGAGCATAGGGCACTTCCACACATGGGCGTTGACCTTGGGAAAATGAAAAAATCAACCAGACACAGGGACCCCAAAGTTGAGGGCTGCTGTCTTGACAAGAACCTCCACTCCGGTACACGTTTCATATCCCAGGAATGAGCCAAGTGGACAAAGACGAGTGGACAAGTGGACAAAGACAAGTGGACAAGTGGACAAGTGGTGCTACGTAGGTCCAATGGAGTGTCACTCAGCCATGAAGTCCACGTCATGAGGCTGGTAGCAGCATCCTGAGTGGATTTAGGTACGATCATCCTCAGTGAAATAAGTCCCACAAAAAAAGAAACTTATGATATCACTTATCGAGGGAATGTAAAAATCGCTCCCCATGAACGGAATCCCCAAACAGAACAGAGTCACGCTTTTAGAAAACACACTTATGCCTGCTTCAGGGGAAAGGTGAGGTGCGGTGACGCATAAAACTCGAGTTTGAAATGAGCACAGATACCCTTCCGAAAACCGAATATGGAATGGACACGACCTACTCCTTGCTCAATCAACTGGACTCACCAGACCCTGTTCATCGCACAAGTATCTATCCGACTAGTAAGCATCTTAAAAGCTAAGTCTTGATATCTCTGTGTAAGTGCATCAAGTGTGTGTAAAGCGGCCTAAAACCAGCAGGGAAAATCAGCTCAGACCCATTCTGAGGATACATTTCCAACACAAAGAAGAAACAAGCAGGGCAAAACAGAGAGAAATTCTTCCAAAATGCGTTCAGGGACTGGCATGCAACCAGGATTGACCACATCTACAGCCCCAGCGGCAGAAGACATAAGGCTGGACACTCTTGGGGCTGAGACGATTGGTGAGGTTGGGAAAGCCAATGCAGACCCTTGAAAGGAATCCTGCGTGCTCCCCATTCCATGGCTCCCAACTCTCCAGGTTCAACGCAATCTTCCGACAGCGAAAGCACTCATTGGAAACCCAGCAGATGCTACACCGTGGGATCGGGAAAGCTTTCTGAAACTCACCTCAGTTTTCCTCTCCTGGTGCTCGTGTTCTCCATTCAGGCCCCCTTACTAACAATCTCCCCACTTGGAGACTCGGCGCCTTTCCATGCCTCTTTCGTACCGTCTGCAATTTGTCCGCAGGATGAACTGCAAGAGGGGGAACCAATGAGAGACTCGCTGGAGGTGTTTGGTCGGGCACATGTCACTCTCATTTCCCATCACGAAGAAGTATTCACCAGCGGTTCAGCCTGCAACCGCGGATCGACAATAGGGCGTGAAGCCATCCAGCCGTGTTGCGTCCCACTCACAAAAAAGCGACTTGGGAAATGGAGCTCAGGGGCCCTGCACTTCCCAAACCTGCAGAGTTCTAAACGATAACTATCGCCTCAAAATATATTGAGGTCAGGCTACGAAGAGGCGCTGAACGCAAGGCAGAACTGCAGGAAACGGATGTCAACGGGTACATCGGAATGGCCCCGATAGCACATGAAAAGCGCCAGAACGTGGACAATGATGCGGTTGGCCAAAAAGGGCGTATGCGTTTTTTCCTGAATATATTCAGGAAAAAACGCATACGCCCTTTTTGGCCAACCAAGCAACCTGGGAGAGCAAATCAGCACTACAAAGAAATCTCTCGCCCCCCTCCCCCGGGGCAAAAGGGCCAGGCGAAAAAAGTCTAAAAACCAGAAAGGCAGGACAGCCCACGGAGTCAAGGGAGCCTTGTTAAGCTGATGGGCGGGATGTCAATTGCCAACAGCCAATCTTCACAAGTGTATCCTCTTTCCCAAACCATGTAAAACACAGAACCACAGAGCATAGGGCACTTCCACACATGGGCGTTGACCTTGGGAAAATGAAAAAATCAACCAGACACAGGGACCCCAAAGTTGAGGGCTGCTGTCTTGACAAGAACCTCCACTCCGGTACACGTTTCATATCCCAGGAAAGAGCCAAGTGGACAAAGACGAGTGGACAAGTGGACAAAGACAAGTGGACAAGTGGACAAGTGGTGCTACGTAGGTCCAATGGAGTGTCACTCAGCCATGAAATCCACGTCATGAGGCTGGTAGCAGCATCCTGAGTGGATTTAGGTACGATCATCCTCAGTGAAATAAGTCCCACAAAAAAAGAAACTTATGATATCACTTATCGAGGGAATGTAAAAATCGCTCCCCATGAACGGAATCCCCAAACAGAACAGAGTCACGCTTTTAGAAAACACACTTATGCCTGCTTCAGGGGAAAGGTGAGGTGCGGTGACGCATAAAACTCGAGTTTGAAATGAGCACAGATACCCTTCCGAAAACCGAATATGGAATGGACACGACCTACTCCTTGCTCAATCAACTGGACTCACCAGACCCTGTTCATCGCACAAGTATCTATCCGACTAGTAAGCATCTTCAAAGCTAAGTCTTGATATCTCTGTGTAAGTGCCTCAAGGGTGTGTAAAGCGGCCTAAAACCAGCAGGGAAAATCAGCTCAGACCCATTCTGAGGATACATTTCCAACACAAAGAAGAAACAAGCAGGGCAAAACAGAGAGAAATTCTTCCAAAATGCGTTCAGGGACTGGCATGCAACCAGGATTGACCACATCTACAGCCCCAGCGGCAGAAGACATAAGGCTGGACACTCTTGGGGCTGAGACGATTGGTGAGGTTGGGAAAGCAAATGCAGACCCTTGAAAGGAATCCTGCGTGCTCCCCATTCCATGGCTCCCAACTCTCCAGGTTCAACGCAATCTTCCGACAGCGAAAGCACTCATTGGAAACCCAGCGGATGCTACACCGTGGGATCGGGAAAGCTTTCTGAAACTCACCTCAGTTTTCCTCTCCTGGTGCTCGTGTTCTCCATTCAGGCCCCCTTACTAACAATCTCCCCACTTGGAGACTCGGCGCCTTTCCATGCCTCTTTCGTACCGTCTGCAATTTGTCCGCAGGATGAACTGCAAGAGGGGGAACCAATGAGAGACTCGCTGGAGGTGTTTGGTCGGGCACATGTCACTCTCATTTCCCATCACGAAGAAGAATTCACCAGCGGTTCAGCCTGCAACCGCGGATCGACAATAGGGCGTGAAGCCATCCAGCCGTGTTGCGTCCCACTCACAAAAAAGCGACTTGGGAAATGGAGCTCAGGGGCCCTGCACTTCCCAAACCTGCAGAGTTCTAAACGATAACTATCGCCCCAAAATATATTGAGGTCAGGCTACGAAGAGGCGCTGAACGCAAGGCAGAACTGCAGGAAACGGATGTCAACGGGTACATCGGAATGGCCCCGATAGCACATGAAAAGCGCCAGAACGTGGACAATGATGCGGTTGGCCAAAAAGGGCGTATGCGTTTTTTCCTGAATATATTCAGGAAAAAACGCATACGCCCTTTTTGGCCAACCAAGCAACCTGGGAGAGCAAATCAGCACTACAAAGAAATCTCTCGCCCCCCCCCCCGGGGCAAAAGGGCCAGGCGAAAAAAGTCTAAAAACCAGAAAGGCAGGACAGCCCACGGAGTCAAGGGAGCCTTGTTAAGCTGATGGGCGGGATGTCAATGGCCAACAGCCAATCTTCACAAGTGTATCCTCTTTCCCAAACCATGTAAAACACAGAACCACAGAGCATAGGGCACTTCCACACATGGGCGTTGACCTTGGGAAAATGAAAAAATCAACCAGACACAGGGACCCCAAAGTTGAGGGCTGCTGTCTTGACAAGAACCTCCACTCCGGTACACGTTTCATATCCCAGGAAAGAGCCAAGTGGACAAAGACGAGTGGACAAGTGGACAAAGACAAGTGGACAAGTGGACAAGTGGTGCTACGTAGGTCCAATGGAGTGTCACTCAGCCATGAAATCCACGTCATGAGGCTGGTAGCAGCATCCTGAGTGGATTTAGGTACGATCATCCTCAGTGAAATAAGTCCCACAAAAAAAGAAACTTATGATATCACTTATCGAGGGAATGTAAAAATCGCTCCCCATGAACGGAATCCCCAAACAGAACAGAGTCACGCTTTTAGAAAACACACTTATGCCTGCTTCAGGGGAAAGGTGAGGTGCGGTGACGCATAAAACTCGAGTTTGAAATGAGCACAGATACCCTTCCGAAAACCGAATATGGAATGGACACGACCTACTCCTTGCTCAATCAACTGGACTCACCAGACCCTGTTCATCGCACAAGTATCTATCCGACTAGTAAGCATCTTAAAAGCTAAGTCTTGATATCTCTGTGTAAGTGCATCAAGTGTGTGTAAAGCGGCCTAAAACCAGCAGGGAAAATCAGCTCAGACCCATTCTGAGGATACATTTCCAACACAAAGAAGAAACAAGCAGGGCAAAACAGAGAGAAATTCTTCCAAAATGCGTTCAGGGACTGGCATGCAACCAGGATTGACCACATCTACAGCCCCAGCGGCAGAAGACATAAGGCTGGACACTCTTGGGGCTGAGACGATTGGTGAGGTTGGGAAAGCAAATGCAGACCCTTGAAAGGAATCCGTCGTGCTCCCCATTCCATGGGTCCCAACTCTCCAGGTTCAACGCAATCTTCCGACAGCGAAAGCACTCATTGGAAACCCAGCGGATGCTACACCGTGGGATCGGGAAAGCTTTCTGAAACTCACCTCAGTTTTCCTCTCCTGGTGCTCGTGTTCTCCATTCAGGCCCCCTTACTAACAATCTCCCCACTTGGAGACTCGGCGCCTTTCCATGCCTCTTTCGCACCGTCTGCAATTTGTCCGCAGGATGAACTGCAAGAGGGGGAACCAATGAGAGACTCGCTGGAGGTGTTTGGTCGGGCACATGTCACTCTCATTTCCCATCACGAAGAAGAATTCACCAGCGGTTCAGCCTGCCACCGCGGATCGACAATAGGGCGTGAAGCCATCCAGCCGTGTTGCGTCCCACTCACAAAAAAGCGACTTGGGAAATGGAGCTCAGGGGCCCTGCACTTCCCAAACCTGCAGAGTTCTAAACGATAACTATCGCCCCAAAATATATTGAGGTCAGGCTACGAAGAGGCGCTGAACGCAAGGCAGAACTGCAGGAAACGGATGTCAACGGGTACATCGGAATGGCCCCGATAGCACATGAAAAGCGCCAGAACGTGGACAATGATGCGGTTGGCCAAAAAGGGCGTATGCGTTTTTTCCTGAATATATTCAGGAAAAAACGCATACGCCCTTTTTGGCCAACCAAGCAACCTGGGAGAGCAAATCAGCACTACAAAGAAATCTCTCGCCCCCCCCCCCCGGGGCAAAAGGGCCAGGCGAAAAAAGTCTAAAAACCAGAAAGGCAGGACAGCCCACGGAGTCAAGGGAGCCTTGTTAAGCTGATGGGCGGGATGTCAATGGCCAACAGCCAATCTTCACAAGTGTATCCTCTTTCCCAAACCATGTAAAACACAGAACCACAGAGCATAGGGCACTTCCACACATGGGCGTTGACCTTGGGAAAATGAAAAAATCAACCAGACACAGGGACCCCAAAGTTGAGGGCTGCTGTCTTGACAAGAACCTCCACTCCGGTACACGTTTCATATCCCAGGAAAGAGCCAAGTGGACAAAGACGAGTGGACAAGTGGACAAAGACAAGTGGACAAGTGGACAAGTGGTGCTACGTAGGTCCAATGGAGTGTCACTCAGCCATGAAATCCACGTCATGAGGCTGGTAGCAGCATCCTGAGTGGATTTAGGTACGATCATCCTCAGTGAAATAAGTCCCACAAAAAAAGAAACTTATGATATCACTTATCGAGGGAATGTAAAAATCGCTCCCCATGAACGGAATCCCCAAACAGAACAGAGTCACGCTTTTAGAAAACACACTTATGCCTGCTTCAGGGGAAAGGTGAGGTGCGGTGACGCATAAAACTCGAGTTTGAAATGAGCACAGATACCCTTCCGAAAACCGAATATGGAATGGACACGACCTACTCCTTGCTCAATCAACTGGACTCACCAGACCCTGTTCATCGCACAAGTATCTATCCGACTAGTAAGCATCTTAAAAGCTAAGTCTTGATATCTCTGTGTAAGTGCATCAAGGGTGTGTAAAGCGGCCTAAAACCAGCAGGGAAAATCAGCTCAGACCCATTCTGAGGATACATTTCCAACACAAAGAAGAAACAAGCAGGGCAAAACAGAGAGAAATTCTTCCAAAATGCGTTCAGGGACTGGCATGCAACCAGGATTGACCACATCTACAGCCCCAGCGGCAGAAGACATAAGGCTGGACACTCTTGGGGCTGAGACGATTGGTGAGGTTGGGAAAGCAAATGCAGACCCTTGAAAGGAATCCTGCGTGCTCCCCATTCCATGGCTCCCAACTCTCCAGGTTCAACGCAATCTTCCGACAGCGAAAGCACTCATTGGAAACCCAGCGGATGCTACACCGTGGGATCGGGAAAGCTTTCTGAAACTCACCTCAGTTTTCCTCTCCTGGTGCTCGTGTTCTCCATTCAGGCCCCCTTACTAACAATCTCCCCACTTGGAGACTCGGCGCCTTTCCATGCCTCTTTCGTACCGTCTGCAATTTGTCCGCAGGATGAACTGCAAGAGGGGGAACCAATGAGAGACTCGCTGGAGGTGTTTGGTCGGGCACATGTCACTCTCATTTCCCATCACGAAGAAGAATTCACCAGCGGTTCAGCCTGCAACCGCGGATCGACAATAGGGCGTGAAGCCATCCAGCCGTGTTGCGTCCCACTCACAAAAAAGCGACTTGGGAAATGGAGCTCAGGGGCCCTGCACTTCCCAAACCTGCAGAGTTCTAAACGATAACTATCGCCCCAAAATATATTGAGGTCAGGCTACGAAGAGGCGCTGAACGCAAGGCAGAACTGCAGGAAACGGATGTCAACGGGTACATCGGAATGGCCCCGATAGCACATGAAAAGCGCCAGAACGTGGACAATGATGCGGTTGGCCAAAAAGGGCGTATGCGTTTTTTCCTGAATATATTCAGGAAAAAACGCATACGCCCTTTTTGGCCAACCAAGCAACCTGGGAGAGCAAATCAGCACTACAAAGAAATCTCTCGCCCCACCCCCCCCGGGGCAAAAGGGCCAGGCGAAAAAAGTCTAAAAACCAGAAAGGCAGGACAGCCCACGGAGTCAAGGGAGCCTTGTTAAGCTGATGGGCGGGATGTCAATGGCCAACAGCCAATCTTCACAAGTGTATCCTCTTTCCCAAACCATGTAAAACACAGAACCACAGAGCATAGGGCACTTCCCCACATGGGCGTTGACCTTGGGAAAATGAAAAAATCAACCAGACACAGGGACCCCAAAGTTGAGGGCTGCTGTCTTGACAAGAACCTCCACTCCGGTACACGTTTCATATCCCAGGAAAGAGCCAAGTGGACAAAGACGAGTGGACAAGTGGACAAAGACAAGTGGACAAGTGGACAAGTGGTGCTACGTAGGTCCAATGGAGTGTCACTCAGCCATGAAATCCACGTCATGAGGCTGGTAGCAGCATCCTGAGTGGATTTAGGTACGATCATCCTCAGTGAAATAAGTCCCACAAAAAAAGAAACTTATGATATCACTTATCGAGGGAATGTAAAAATCGCTCCCCATGAACGGAATCCCCAAACAGAACAGAGTCACGCTTTTAGAAAACACACTTATGCCTGCTTCAGGGGAAAGGTGAGGTGCGGTGACGCATAAAACTCGAGTTTGAAATGAGCACAGATACCCTTCCGAAAACCGAATATGGAATGGACACGACCTACTCCTTGCTCAATCAACTGGACTCACCAGACCCTGTTCATCGCACAAGTATCTATCCGACTAGTAAGCATCTTAAAAGCTAAGTCTTGATATCTCTGTGTAAGTGCCTCAAGGGTGTGTAAAGCGGCCTAAAACCAGCAGGGAAAATCAGCTCAGACCCATTCTGAGGATACATTTCCAACACAAAGAAGAAACAAGCAGGGCAAAACAGAGAGAAATTCTTCCAAAATGCGTTCAGGGACTGGCATGCAACCAGGATTGACCACATCTACAGCCCCAGCGGCAGAAGACATAAGGCTGGACACTCTTGGGGCTGAGACGATTGGTGAGGTTGGGAAAGCAAATGCAGACCCTTGAAAGGAATCCGTCGTGCTCCCCATTCCATGGGTCCCAACTCTCCAGGTTCAACGCAATCTTCCGACAGCGAAAGCACTCATTGGAAACCCAGCGGATGCTACACCGTGGGATCGGGAAAGCTTTCTGAAACTCACCTCAGTTTTCCTCTCCTGGTGCTCGTGTTCTCCATTCAGGCCCCCTTACTAACAATCTCCCCACTTGGAGACTCGGCGCCTTTCCATGCCTCTTTCGTACCGTCTGCAATTTGTCCGCAGGATGAACTGCAAGAGGGGGAACCAATGAGAGACTCGCTGGAGGTGTTTGGTCGGGCACATGTCACTCTCATTTCCCATCACGAAGAAGAATTCACCAGCGGTTCAGCCTGCAACCGCGGATCGACAATAGGGCGTGAAGCCATCCAGCCGTGTTGCGTCCCACTCACAAAAAAGCGACTTGGGAAATGGAGCTCAGGGGCCCTGCACTTCCCAAACCTGCAGAGTTCTAAACGATAACTATCGCCCCAAAATATATTGAGGTCAGGCTACGAAGAGGCGCTGAACGCAAGGCAGAACTGCAGGAAACGGATGTCAACGGGTACATCGGAATGGCCCCGATAGCACATGAAAAGCGCCAGAACGTGGACAATGATGCGGTTGGCCAAAAAGGGCGTATGCGTTTTTTCCTGAATATATTCAGGAAAAAACGCATACGCCCTTTTTGGCCAACCAAGCAACCTGGGAGAGCAAATCAGCACTACAAAGAAATCTCTCGCCCCACCCCCCCCGGGGCAAAAGGGCCAGGCGAAAAAAGTCTAAAAACCAGAAAGGCAGGACAGCCCACGGAGTCAAGGGAGCCTTGTTAAGCTGATGGGCGGGATGTCAATGGCCAACAGCCAATCTTCACAAGTGTATCCTCTTTCCCAAACCATGTAAAACACAGAACCACAGAGCATAGGGCACTTCCCCACATGGGCGTTGACCTTGGGAAAATGAAAAAATCAACCAGACACAGGGACCCCAAAGTTGAGGGCTGCTGTCTTGACAAGAACCTCCACTCCGGTACACGTTTCATATCCCAGGAAAGAGCCAAGTGGACAAAGACGAGTGGACAAGTGGACAAAGACAAGTGGACAAGTGGACAAGTGGTGCTACGTAGGTCCAATGGAGTGTCACTCAGCCATGAAATCCACGTCATGAGGCTGGTAGCAGCATCCTGAGTGGATTTAGGTACGATCATCCTCAGTGAAATAAGTCCCACAAAAAAAGAAACTTATGATATCACTTATCGAGGGAATGTAAAAATCGCTCCCCATGAACGGAATCCCCAAACAGAACAGAGTCACGCTTTTAGAAAACACACTTATGCCTGCTTCAGGGGAAAGGTGAGGTGCGGTGACGCATAAAACTCGAGTTTGAAATGAGCACAGATACCCTTCCGAAAACCGAATATGGAATGGACACGACCTACTCCTTGCTCAATCAACTGGACTCACCAGACCCTGTTCATCGCACAAGTATCTATCCGACTAGTAAGCATCTTAAAAGCTAAGTCTTGATATCTCTGTGTAAGTGCCTCAAGGGTGTGTAAAGCGGCCTAAAACCAGCAGGGAAAATCAGCTCAGACCCATTCTGAGGATACATTTCCAACACAAAGAAGAAACAAGCAGGGCAAAACAGAGAGAAATTCTTCCAAAATGCGTTCAGGGACTGGCATGCAACCAGGATTGACCACATCTACAGCCCCAGCGGCAGAAGACATAAGGCTGGACACTCTTGGGGCTGAGACGATTGGTGAGGTTGGGAAAGCAAATGCAGACCCTTGAAAGGAATCCGTCGTGCTCCCCATTCCATGGGTCCCAACTCTCCAGGTTCAACGCAATCTTCCGACAGCGAAAGCACTCATTGGAAACCCAGCGGATGCTACACCGTGGGATCGGGAAAGCTTTCTGAAACTCACCTCAGTTTTCCTCTCCTGGTGCTCGTGTTCTCCATTCAGGCCCCCTTACTAACAATCTCCCCACTTGGAGACTCGGCGCCTTTCCATGCCTCTTTCGTACCGTCTGCAATTTGTCCGCAGGATGAACTGCAAGAGGGGGAACCAATGAGAGACTCGCTGGAGGTGTTTGGTCGGGCACATGTCACTCTCATTTCCCATCACGAAGAAGAATTCACCAGCGGTTCAGCCTGCAACCGCGGATCGACAATAGGGCGTGAAGCCATCCAGCCGTGTTGCGTCCCACTCACAAAAAAGCGACTTGGGAAATGGAGCTCAGGGGCCCTGCACTTCCCAAACCTGCAGAGTTCTAAACGATAACTATCGCCCCAAAATATATTGAGGTCAGGCTACGAAGAGGCGCTGAACGCAAGGCAGAACTGCAGGAAACGGATGTCAACGGGTACATCGGAATGGCCCCGATAGCACATGAAAAGCGCCAGAACGTGGACAATGATGCGGTTGGCCAAAAAGGGCGTATGCGTTTTTTCCTGAATATATTCAGGAAAAAACGCATACGCCCTTTTTGGCCAACCAAGCAACCTGGGAGAGCAAATCAGCACTACAAAGAAATCTCTCGCCCCCCCCCCCCCCGGGGCAAAAGGGCCAGGCGAAAAAAGTCTAAAAACCAGAAAGGCAGGACAGCCCACGGAGTCAAGGGAGCCTTGTTAAGCTGATGGGCGGGATGTCAATGGCCAACAGCCAATCTTCACAAGTGTATCCTCTTTCCCAAACCATGTAAAACACAGAACCACAGAGCATAGGGCACTTCCACACATGGGCGTTGACCTTGGGAAAATGAAAAAATCAACCAGACACAGGGACCTCAAAGTTGAGGGCTGCTGTCTTGACAAGAACCTCCACTCCGGTACATGTTTCATATCCCAGGAAAGAGCCAAGTGGACAAAGACGAGTGGACAAGTGGACAAAGACAAGTGGACAAGTGGACAAGTGGTGCTACGTAGGTCCAATGGAGTGTCACTCAGCCATGAAGTCCACGTCATGAGGCTGGTAGCAGCATCCTGAGTGGATTTAGGTACGATCATCCTCAGTGAAATAAGTCCCACAAAAAAAGAAACTTATGATATCACTTATCGAGGGAATGTAAAAATCGCTCCCCATGAACGGAATCCCCAAACAGAACAGAGTCACGCTTTTAGAAAACACACTTATGCCTGCTTCAGGGGAAAGGTGAGGTGCGGTGACGCATAAAACTCGAGTTTGAAATGAGCACAGATACCCTTCCGAAAACCGAATATGGAATGGACACGACCTACTCCTTGCTCAATCAACTGGACTCACCAGACCCTGTTCATCGCACAAGTATCTATCCGACTAGTAAGCATCTTAAAAGCTAAGTCTTGATATCTCTGTGTAAGTGCCTCAAGGGTGTGTAAAGCGGCCTAAAACCAGCAGGGAAAATCAGCTCAGACCCATTCTGAGGATACATTTCCAACACAAAGAAGAAACAAGCAGGGCAAAACAGAGAGAAATTCTTCCAAAATGCGTTCAGGGACTGGCATGCAACCAGGATTGACCACATCTACAGCCCCAGCGGCAGAAGACATAAGGCTGGACACTCTTGGGGCTGAGACGATTGGTGAGGTTGGGAAAGCAAATGCAGACCCTTGAAAGGAATCCGTCGTGCTCCCCATTCCATGGGTCCCAACTCTCCAGGTTCAACGCAATCTTCCGACAGCGAAAGCACTCATTGGAAACCCAGCGGATGCTACACCGTGGGATCGGGAAAGCTTTCTGAAACTCACCTCAGTTTTCCTCTCCTGGTGCTCGTGTTCTCCATTCAGGCCCCCTTACTAACAATCTCCCCACTTGGAGACTCGGCGCCTTTCCATGCCTCTTTCGTACCGTCTGCAATTTGTCCGCAGGATGAACTGCAAGAGGGGGAACCAATGAGAGACTCGCTGGAGGTGTTTGGTCGGGCACATGTCACTCTCATTTCCCATCACGAAGAAGAATTCACCAGCGGTTCAGCCTGCAACCGCGGATCGACAATAGGGCGTGAAGCCATCCAGCCGTGTTGCGTCCCACTCACAAAAAAGCGACTTGGGAAATGGAGCTCAGGGGCCCTGCACTTCCCAAACCTGCAGAGTTCTAAACGATAACTATCGCCCCAAAATATATTGAGGTCAGGCTACGAAGAGGCGCTGAACGCAAGGCAGAACTGCAGGAAACGGATGTCAACGGGTACATCGGAATGGCCCCGATAGCACATGAAAAGCGCCAGAACGTGGACAATGATGCGGTTGGCCAAAAAGGGCGTATGCGTTTTTTCCTGAATATATTCAGGAAAAAACGCATACGCCCTTTTTGGCCAACCAAGCAACCTGGGAGAGCAAATCAGCACTACAAAGAAATCTCTCGCCCCCCCCCCCCGGGGAAAAAGGGCCAGGCGAAAAAAGTCTAAAAACCAGAAAGGCAGGACAGCCCACGGAGTCAAGGGAGCCTTGTTAAGCTGATGGGCGGGATGTCAATGGCCAACAGCCAATCTTCACAAGTGTATCCTCTTTCCCAAACCATGTAAAACACAGAACCACAGAGCATAGGGCACTTCCACACATGGGCGTTGACCTTGGGAAAATGAAAAAATCAACCAGACACAGGGACCTCAAAGTTGAGGGCTGCTGTCTTGACAAGAACCTCCACTCCGGTACACGTTTCATATCCCAGGAAAGAGCCAAGTGGACAAAGACGAGTGGACAAGTGGACAAAGACAAGTGGACAAGTGGACAAGTGGTGCTACGTAGGTCCAATGGAGTGTCACTCAGCCATGAAGTCCACGTCATGAGGCTGGTAGCAGCATCCTGAGTGGATTTAGGTACGATCATCCTCAGTGAAATAAGTCCCACAAAAAAAGAAACTTATGATATCACTTATCGAGGGAATGTAAAAATCGCTCCCCATGCACTGAATCCCCAAACAGAACAGAGTCACGCTTTTAGAAAACACACTTATGCCTGCTTCAGGGGAAAGGTGAGGTGCGGTGACGCATAAAACTCGAGTTTGAAATGAGCACAGATACCCTTCCGAAAACCGAATATGGAATGGACACGACCTACTCCTTGCTCAATCAACTGGACTCACCAGACCCTGTTCATCGCACAAGTATCTATCCGACTAGTAAGCATCTTAAAAGCTAAGTCTTGATATCTCTGTGTAAGTGCATCAAGGGTGTGTAAAGCGGCCTAAAACCAGCAGGGAAAATCAGCTCAGACCCATTCTGAGGATACATTTCCAACACAAAGAAGAAACAAGCAGGGCAAAACAGAGAGAAATTCTTCCAAAATGCGTTCAGGGACTGGCATGCAACCAGGATTGACCACATCTACAGCCCCAGCGGCAGAAGACATAAGGCTGGACACTCTTGGGGCTGAGACGATTGGTGAGGTTGGGAAAGCAAATGCAGACCCTTGAAAGGAATCCTGCGTGCTCCCCATTCCATGGCTCCCAACTCTCCAGGTTCAACGCAATCTTCCGACAGCGAAAGCACTCATTGGAAACCCAGCGGATGCTACACCGTGGGATCGGGAAAGCTTTCTGAAACTCACCTCAGTTTTCCTCTCCTGGTGCTCGTGTTCTCCATTCAGGCCCCCTTACTAACAATCTCCCCACTTGGAGACTCGGCGCCTTTCCATGCCTCTTTCGTACCGTCTGCAATTTGTCCGCAGGATGAACTGCAAGAGGGGGAACCAATGAGAGACTCGCTGGAGGTGTTTGGTCGGGCACATGTCACTCTCATTTCCCATCACGAAGAAGAATTCACCAGCGGTTCAGCCTGCAACCGCGGATCGACAATAGGGCGTGAAGCCATCCAGCCGTGTTGCGTCCCACTCACAAAAAAGCGACTTGGGAAATGGAGCTCAGGGGCCCTGCACTTCCCAAACCTGCAGAGTTCTAAACGATAACTATCGCCCCAAAATATATTGAGCGCAGGCTACGAAGAGGCGCTGAACGCAAGGCAGAACTGCAGGAAACGGATGTCAACGGGTACATCGGAATGGCCCCGATAGCACATGAAAAGCGCCAGAACGTGGACAATGATGCGGTTGGCCAAAAAGGGCGTATGCGTTTTTTCCTGAATATATTCAGGAAAAAACGCATACGCCCTTTTTGGCCAACCAAGCAACCTGGGAGAGCAAATCAGCACTACAAAGAAATCTCTCGCCCCCCCCCCGGGGGCAAAAGGGCCAGGCGAAAAAAGTCTAAAAACCAGAAAGGCAGGACAGCCCACGGAGTCAAGGGAGCCTTGTTAAGCTGATGGGCGGGATGTCAATGGCCAACAGCCAATCTTCACAAGTGTATCCTCTTTCCCAAACCATGTAAAACACAGAACCACAGAGCATAGGGCACTTCCACACATGGGCGTTGACCTTGGGAAAATGAAAAAATCAACCAGACACAGGGACCCCAAAGTTGAGGGCTGCTGTCTTGACAAGAACCTCCACTCCGGTACACGTTTCATATCCCAGGAAAGAGCCAAGTGGACAAAGACGAGTGGACAAGTGGACAAAGACAAGTGGACAAGTGGACAAGTGGTGCTACGTAGGTCCAATGGAGTGTCACTCAGCCATGAAATCCACGTCATGAGGCTGGTAGCAGCATCCTGAGTGGATTTAGGTACGATCATCCTCAGTGAAATAAGTCCCACAAAAAAAGAAACTTATGATATCACTTATCGAGGGAATGTAAAAATCGCTCCCCATGAACGGAATCCCCAAACAGAACAGAGTCACGCTTTTAGAAAACACACTTATGCCTGCTTCAGGGGAAAGGTGAGGTGCGGTGACGCATAAAACTCGAGTTTGAAATGAGCACAGATACCCTTCCGAAAACCGAATATGGAATGGACACGACCTACTCCTTGCTCAATCAACTGGACTCACCAGACCCTGTTCATCGCACAAGTATCTATCCGACTAGTAAGCATCTTAAAAGCTAAGTCTTGATATCTCTGTGTAAGTGCATCAAGTGTGTGTAAAGCGGCCTAAAACCAGCAGGGAAAATCAGCTCAGACCCATTCTGAGGATACATTTCCAACACAAAGAAGAAACAAGCAGGGCAAAACAGAGAGAAATTCTTCCAAAATGCGTTCAGGGACTGGCATGCAACCAGGATTGACCACATCTACAGCCCCAGCGGCAGAAGACAGAAGGCTGGACACTCTTGGGGCTGAGACGATTGGTGAGGTTGGGAAAGCAAATGCAGACCCTTGAAAGGAATCCTGCGTGCTCCCCATTCCATGGCTCCCAACTCTCCAGGTTCAACGCAATCTTCCGACAGCGAAAGCACTCATTGGAAACCCAGCGGATGCTACACCGTGGGATCGGGAAAGCTTTCTGAAACTCACCTCAGTTTTCCTCTCCTGGTGCTCGTGTTCTCCATTCAGGTCCCCTTACTAACAATCTCCCCACTTGGAGACTCGGCGCCTTTCCATGCCTCTTTCGTACCGTCTGCAATTTGTCCGCAGGATGAACTGCAAGAGGGGGAACCAATGAGAGACTCGCTGGAGGTGTTTGGTCGGGCACATGTCACTCTCATTTCCCATCACGAAGAAGAATTCACCAGCGGTTCAGCCTGCCACCGCGGATCGACAATAGGGCGTGAAGCCATCCAGCCGTGTTGCGTCCCACTCACAAAAAAGCGACTTGGGAAATGGAGCTCAGGGGCCCTGCACTTCCCAAACCTGCAGAGTTCTAATCGATAACTATCGCCCCAAAATATATTGAGGTCAGGCTACGAAGAGGCGCTGAACGCAAGGCAGAACTGCAGGAAACGGATGTCAACGGGTACATCGGAATGGCCCCGATAGCACATGAAAAGCGCCAGAACGTGGACAATGATGCGGTTGGCCAAAAAGGGCGTATGCGTTTTTTCCTGAATATATTCAGGAAAAAACGCATACGCCCTTTTTGGCCAACCAAGCAACCTGGGAGAGCAAATCAGCACTACAAAGAAATCTCTCGCCCCCCCCCGGGGGCAAAAGGGCCAGGCGAAAAAAGTCTAAAAACCAGAAAGGCAGGACAGCCCACGGAGTCAAGGGAGCCTTGTTAAGCTGATGGGCGGGATGTCAATGGCCAACAGCCAATCTTCACAAGTGTATCCTCTTTCCCAAACCATGTAAAACACAGAACCACAGAGCATAGGGCACTTCCACACATGGGCGTTGACCTTGGGAAAATGAAAAAATCAACCAGACACAGGGACCCCAAAGTTGAGGGCTGCTGTCTTGACAAGAACCTCCACTCCGGTACACGTTTCATATCCCAGGAAAGAGCCAAGTGGACAAAGACGAGTGGACAAGTGGACAAAGACAAGTGGACAAGTGGACAAGTGGTGCTACGTAGGTCCAATGGAGTGTCACTCAGCCATGAAATCCACGTCATGAGGCTGGTAGCAGCATCCTGAGTGGATTTAGGTACGATCATCCTCAGTGAAATAAGTCCCACAAAAAAAGAAACTTATGATATCACTTATCGAGGGAATGTAAAAATCGCTCCCCATGCACGGAATCCCCAAACAGAACAGAGTCACGCTTTTAGAAAACACACTTATGCCTGCTTCAGGGGAAAGGTGAGGTGCGGTGACGCATAAAACTCGAGTTTGAAATGAGCACAGATACCCTTCCGAAAACCGAATATGGAATGGACACGACCTACTCCTTGCTCAATCAACTGGACTCACCAGACCCTGTTCATCGCACAAGTATCTATCCGACTAGTAAGCATCTTCAAAGCTAAGTCTTGATATCTCTGTGTAAGTGCATCAAGGGTGTGTAAAGCGGCCTAAAACCAGCAGGGAAAATCAGCTCAGACCCATTCTGAGGATACATTTCCAACACAAAGAAGAAACAAGCAGGGCAAAACAGAGAGAAATTCTTCCAAAATGCGTTCAGGGACTGGCATGCAACCAGGATTGACCACATCTACAGCCCCAGCGGCAGAAGACATAAGGCTGGACACTCTTGGGGCTGAGACGATTGGTGAGGTTGGGAAAGCAAATGCAGACCCTTGAAAGGAATCCTGCGTGCTCCCCATTCCATGGCTCCCAACTCTCCAGGTTCAACGCAATCTTCCGACAGCGAAAGCACTCATTGGAAACCCAGCGGATGCTACACCGTGGGATCGGGAAAGCTTTCTGAAACTCACCTCAGTTTTCCTCTCCTGGTGCTCGTGTTCTCCATTCAGGCCCCCTTACTAACAATCTCCCCACTTGGAGACTCGGCGCCTTTCCATGCCTCTTTCGTACCGTCTGCAATTTGTCCGCAGGATGAACTGCAAGAGGGGGAACCAATGAGAGACTCGCTGGAGGTGTTTGGTCGGGCACATGTCACTCTCATTTCCCATCACGAAGAAGAATTCACCAGCGGTTCAGCCTGCCACCGCGGATCGACAATAGGGCGTGAAGCCATCCAGCCGTGTTGCGTCCCACTCACAAAAAAGCGACTTGGGAAATGGAGCTCAGGGGCCCTGCACTTCCCAAACCTGCAGAGTTCTAAACGATAACTATCGCCCCAAAATATATTGAGGTCAGGCTACGAAGAGGCGCTGAACGCAAGGCAGAACTGCAGGAAACGGATGTCAACGGGTACATCGGAATGGCCCCGATAGCACATGAAAAGCGCCAGAACGTGGACAATGATGCGGTTGGCCAAAAAGGGCGTATAGGTTTTTTCCTGAATATATTCAGGAAAAAACGCATACGCCCTTTTTGGCCAACCAAGCAACCTGGGAGAGCAAATCAGCACTACAAAGAAATCTCTCGCCCCCCCCCGGGGGCAAAAGGGCCAGGCGAAAAAAGTCTAAAAACCAGAAAGGCAGGACAGCCCACGGAGTCAAGGGAGCCTTGTTAAGCTGATGGGCGGGATGTCAATGGCCAACAGCCAATCTTCACAAGTGTATCCTCTTTCCCAAACCATGTAAAACACAGAACCACAGAGCATAGGGCACTTCCACACATGGGCGTTGACCTTGGGAAAATGAAAAAATCAACCAGACACAGGGACCCCAAACTTGAGGGCTGCTGTCTTGACAAGAACCTCCACTCCGGTACACGTTTCATATCCCAGGAAAGAGCCAAGTGGACAAAGACGAGTGGACAAGTGGACAAAGACAAGTGGACAAGTGGACAAGTGGTGCTACGTAGGTCCAATGGAGTGTCACTCAGCCATGAAATCCACGTCATGAGGCTGGTAGCAGCATCCTGAGTGGATTTAGGTACGATCATCCTCAGTGAAATAAGTCCCACAAAAAAAGAAACTTATGATATCACTTATCGAGGGAATGTAAAAATCGCTCCCCATGAACGGAATCCCCAAACAGAACAGAGTCACGCTTTTAGAAAACACACTTATGCCTGCTTCAGGGGAAAGGTGAGGTGCGGTGACGCATAAAACTCGAGTTTGAAATGAGCACAGATACCCTTCCGAAAACCGAATATGGAATGGACACGACCTACTCCTTGCTCAATCAACTGGACTCACCAGACCCTGTTCATCGCACAAGTATCTATCCGACTAGTAAGCATCTTCAAAGCTAAGTCTTGATATCTCTGTGTAAGTGCCTCAAGGGTGTGTAAAGCGGCCTAAAACCAGCAGGGAAAATCAGCTCAGACCCATTCTGAGGATACATTTCCAACACAAAGAAGAAACAAGCAGGGCAAAACAGAGAGAAATTCTTCCAAAATGCGTTCAGGGACTGGCATGCAACCAGGATTGACCACATCTACAGCCCCAGCGGCAGAAGACATAAGGCTGGACACTCTTGGGGCTGAGACGATTGGTGAGGTTGGGAAAGCAAATGCAGACCCTTGAAAGGAATCCTGCGTGCTCCCCATTCCATGGCTCCCAACTCTCCAGGTTCAACGCAATCTTCCGACAGCGAAAGCACTCATTGGAAACCCAGCGGATGCTACACCGTGGGATCGGGAAAGCTTTCTGAAACTCACCTCAGTTTTCCTCTCCTGGTGCTTGTGTTCTCCATTCAGGCCCCCTTACTAACAATCTCCCCACTTGGAGACTCGGCGCCTTTCCATGCCTCTTTCGTACCGTCTGCAATTTGTCCGCAGGATGAACTGCAAGAGGGGGAACCAATGAGAGACTCGCTGGAGGTGTTTGGTCGGGCACATGTCACTCTCATTTCCCATCACGAAGAAGAATTCACCAGCGGTTCAGCCTGCCACCGCGGATCGACAATAGGGCGTGAAGCCATCCAGCCGTGTTGCGTCCCACTCACAAAAAAGCGACTTGGGAAATGGAGCTCAGGGGCCCTGCACTTCCCAAACCTGCAGAGTTCTAAACGATAACTATCGCCCCAAAATATATTGAGGTCAGGCTACGAAGAGGCGCTGAACGCAAGGCAGAACTGCAGGAAACGGATGTCAACGGGTACATCGGAATGGCCCCGATAGCACATGAAAAGCGCCAGAACGTGGACAATGATGCGGTTGGCCAAAAAGGGCGTATGCGTTTTTTCCTGAATATATTCAGGAAAAAACGCATACGCCCTTTTTGGCCAACCAAGCAACCTGGGAGAGCAAATCAGCACTACAAAGAAATCTCTCGCCCCCCCCCCACCCGGGGCAAAAGGGCCAGGCGAAAAAAGTCTAAAAACCAGAAAGGCAGGACAGCCCACGGAGTCAAGGGAGCCTTGTTAAGCTGATGGGCGGGATGTCAATGGCCAACAGCCAATCTTCACAAGTGTATCCTCTTTCCCAAACCATGTAAAACACAGAACCACAGAGCATAGGGCACTTCCACACATGGGCGTTGACCTTGGGAAAATGAAAAAATCAACCAGACACAGGGACCCCAAAGTTGAGGGCTGCTGTCTTGACAAGAACCTCCACTCCGGTACACGTTTCATATCCCAGGAAAGAGCCAAGTGGACAAAGACGAGTGGACAAGTGGACAAAGACAAGTGGACAAGTGGACAAGTGGTGCTACGTAGGTCCAATGGAGTGTCACTCAGCCATGAAATCCACGTCATGAGGCTGGTAGCAGCATCCTGAGTGGATTTAGGTACGATCATCCTCAGTGAAATAAGTCCCACAAAAAAAGAAACTTATGATATCACTTATCGAGGGAATGTAAAAATCGCTCCCCATGAACGGAATCCCCAAACAGAACAGAGTCACGCTTTTAGAAAACACACTTATGCCTGCTTCAGGGGAAAGGTGAGGTGCGGTGACGCATAAAACTCGAGTTTGAAATGAGCACAGATACCCTTCCGAAAACCGAATATGGAATGGACACGACCTACTCCTTGCTCAATCAACTGGACTCACCAGACCCTGTTCATCGCACAAGTATCTATCCGACTAGTAAGCATCTTAAAAGCTAAGTCTTGATATCTCTGTGTAAGTGCATCAAGGGTGTGTAAAGCGGCCTAAAACCAGCAGGGAAAATCAGCTCAGACCCATTCTGAGGATACATTTCCAACACAAAGAAGAAACAAGCAGGGCAAAACAGAGAGAAATTCTTCCAAAATGCGTTCAGGGACTGGCATGCAACCAGGATTGACCACATCTACAGCCCCAGCGGCAGAAGACATAAGGCTGGACACTCTTGGGGCTGAGACGATTGGTGAGGTTGGGAAAGCAAATGCAGACCCTTGAAAGGAATCCTGCGTGCTCCCCATTCCATGGCTCCCAACTCTCCAGGTTCAACGCAATCTTCCGACAGCGAAAGCACTCATTGGAAACCCAGCGGATGCTACACCGTGGGATCGGGAAAGCTTTCTGAAACTCACCTCAGTTTTCCTCTCCTGGTGCTCGTGTTCTCCATTCAGGCCCCCTTACTAACAATCTCCCCACTTGGAGACTCGGCGCCTTTCCATGCCTCTTTCGTACCGTCTGCAATTTGTCCGCAGGATGAACTGCAATAGGGGGAACCAATGAGAGACTCGCTGGAGGTGTTTGGTCGGGCACATGTCACTCTCATTTCCCATCACGAAGAAGAATTCACCAGCGGTTCAGCCTGCCACCGCGGATCGACAATAGGGCGTGAAGCCATCCAGCCGTGTTGCGTCCCACTCACAAAAAAGCGACTTGGGAAATGGAGCTCAGGGGCCCTGCACTTCCCAAACCTGCAGAGTTCTAAACGATAACTATCGCCCCAAAATATATTGAGGTCAGGCTACGAAGAGGCGCTGAACGCAAGGCAGAACTGCAGGAAACGGATGTCAACGGGTACATCGGAATGGCCCCGATAGCACATGAAAAGCGCCAGAACGTGGACAATGATGCGGTTGGCCAAAAAGGGCGTATGCGTTTTTTCCTGAATATATTCAGGAAAAAACGCATACGCCCTTTTTGGCCAACCAAGCAACCTGGGAGAGCAAATCAGCACTACAAAGAAATCTCTCGCCCCCCCCCCCCCGGGGCAAAAGGGCCAGGCGAAAAAAGTCTAAAAACCAGAAAGGCAGGACAGCCCACGGAGTCAAGGGAGCCTTGTTAAGCTGATGGGCGGGATGTCAATGGCCAACAGCCAATCTTCACAAGTGTATCCTCTTTCCCAAACCATGTAAAACACAGAACCACAGAGCATAGGGCACTTCCACACATGGGCGTTGACCTTGGGAAAATGAAAAAATCAACCAGACACAGGGACCCCAAAGTTGAGGGCTGCTGTCTTGACAAGAACCTCCACTCCGGTACACGTTTCATATCCCAGGAAAGAGCCAAGTGGACAAAGACGAGTGGACAAGTGGACAAAGACAAGTGGACAAGTGGACAAGTGGTGCTACGTAGGTCCAATGGAGTGTCACTCAGCCATGAAATCCACGTCATGAGGCTGGTAGCAGCATCCTGAGTGGATTTAGGTACGATCATCCTCAGTGAAATAAGTCCCACAAAAAAAGAAACTTATGATATCACTTATCGAGGGAATGTAAAAATCGCTCCCCATGAACGGAATCCCCAAACAGAACAGAGTCACGCTTTTAGAAAACACACTTATGCCTGCTTCAGGGGAAAGGTGAGGTGCGGTGACGCATAAAACTCGAGTTTGAAATGAGCACAGATACCCTTCCGAAAACCGAATATGGAATGGACACGACCTACTCCTTGCTCAATCAACTGGACTCACCAGACCCTGTTCATCGCACAAGTATCTATCCGACTAGTAAGCATCTTAAAAGCTAAGTCTTGATATCTCTGTGTAAGTGCCTCAAGGGTGTGTAAAGCGGCCTAAAACCAGCAGGGAAAATCAGCTCAGACCCATTCTGAGGATACATTTCCAACACAAAGAAGAAACAAGCAGGGCAAAACAGAGAGAAATTCTTCCAAAATGCGTTCAGGGACTGGCATGCAACCAGGATTGACCACATCTACAGCCCCAGCGGCAGAAGACATAAGGCTGGACACTCTTGGGGCTGAGACGATTGGTGAGGTTGGGAAAGCAAATGCAGACCCTTGAAAGGAATCCTGCGTGCTCCCCATTCCATGGCTCCCAACTCTCCAGGTTCAACGCAATCTTCCGACAGCGAAAGCACTCATTGGAAACCCAGCGGATGCTACACCGTGGGATCGGGAAAGCTTTCTGAAACTCACCTCAGTTTTCCTCTCCTGGTGCTCGTGTTCTCCATTCAGGCCCCCTTACTAACAATCTCCCCACTTGGAGACTCGGCGCCTTTCCATGCCTCTTTCGTACCGTCTGCAATTTGTCCGCAGGATGAACTGCAAGAGGGGGAACCAATGAGAGACTCGCTGGAGGTGTTTGGTCGGGCACATGTCACTCTCATTTCCCATCACGAAGAAGAATTCACCAGCGGTTCAGCCTGCCACCGCGGATCGACAATAGGGCGTGAAGCCATCCAGCCGTGTTGCGTCCCACTCACAAAAAAGCGACTTGGGAAATGGAGCTCAGGGGCCCTGCACTTCCCAAACCTGCAGAGTTCTAAACGATAACTATCGCCCCAAAATATATTGAGGTCAGGCTACGAAGAGGCGCTGAACGCAAGGCAGAACTGCAGGAAACGGATGTCAACGGGTACATCGGAATGGCCCCGATAGCACATGAAAAGCGCCAGAACGTGGACAATGATGCGGTTGGACAAAAAGGGCGTATGCGTTTTTTCCTGAATATATTCAGGAAAAAACGCATACGCCCTTTTTGGCCAACCAAGCAACCTGGGAGAGCAAATCAGCACTACAAAGAAATCTCTCGCCCCCCCCCGGGGCAAAAGGGCCAGGCGAAAAAAGTCTAAAAACCAGAAAGGCAGGACAGCCCACGGAGTCAAGGGAGCCTTGTTAAGCTGATGGGCGGGATGTCAATGGCCAACAGCCAATCTTCACAAGTGTATCCTCTTTCCCAAACCATGTAAAACACAGAACCACAGAGCATAGGGCACTTCCACACATGGGCGTTGACCTTGGGAAAATGAAAAAATCAACCAGACACAGGGACCCCAAAGTTGAGGGCTGCTGTCTTGACAAGAACCTCCACTCCGGTACACGTTTCATATCCCAGGAAAGAGCCAAGTGGACAAAGACGAGTGGACAAGTGGACAAAGACAAGTGGACAAGTGGACAAGTGGTGCTACGTAGGTCCAATGGAGTGTCACTCAGCCATGAAATCCACGTCATGAGGCTGGTAGCAGCATCCTGAGTGGATTTAGGTACGATCATCCTCAGTGAAATAAGTCCCACAAAAAAAGAAACTTATGATATCACTTATCGAGGGAATGTAAAAATCGCTCCCCATGAACGGAATCCCCAAACAGAACAGAGTCACGCTTTTAGAAAACACACTTATGCCTGCTTCAGGGGAAAGGTGAGGTGCGGTGACGCATAAAACTCGAGTTTGAAATGAGCACAGATACCCTTCCGAAAACCGAATATGGAATGGACACGACCTACTCCTTGCTCAATCAACTGGACTCACCAGACCCTGTTCATCGCACAAGTATCTATCCGACTAGTAAGCATCTTAAAAGCTAAGTCTTGATATCTCTGTGTAAGTGCATCAAGGGTGTGTAAAGCGGCCTAAAACCAGCAGGGAAAATCAGCTCAGACCCATTCTGAGGATACATTTCCAACACAAAGAAGAAACAAGCAGGGCAAAACAGAGAGAAATTCTTCCAAAATGCGTTCAGGGACTGGCATGCAACCAGGATTGACCACATCTACAGCCCCAGCGGCAGAAGACATAAGGCTGGACACTCTTGGGGCTGAGACGATTGGTGAGGTTGGGAAAGCAAATGCAGACCCTTGAAAGGAATCCTGCGTGCTCCCCATTCCATGGCTCCCAACTCTCCAGGTTCAACGCAATCTTCCGACAGCGAAAGCACTCATTGGAAACCCAGCGGATGCTACACCGTGGGATCGGGAAAGCTTTCTGAAACTCACCTCAGTTTTCCTCTCCTGGTGCTCGTGTTCTCCATTCAGGCCCCCTTACTAACAATCTCCCCACTTGGAGACTCGGCGCCTTTCCATGCCTCTTTCGTACCGTCTGCAATTTGTCCGCAGGATGAACTGCAAGAGGGGGAACCAATGAGAGACTCGCTGGAGGTGTTTGGTCGGGCACATGTCACTCTCATTTCCCATCACGAAGAAGAATTCACCAGCGGTTCAGCCTGCCACCGCGGATCGACAATAGGGCGTGAAGCCATCCAGCCGTGTTGCGTCCCACTCACAAAAAAGCGACTTCGGAAATGGAGCTCAGGGGCCCTGCACTTCCCAAACCTGCAGAGTTCTAAACGATAACTATCGCCCCAAAATATATTGAGGTCAGGCTACGAAGAGGCGCTGAACGCAAGGCAGAACTGCAGGAAACGGATGTCAACGGGTACATCGGAATGGCCCCGATAGCACATGAAAAGCGCCAGAACGTGGACAATGATGCGGTTGGCCAAAAAGGGCGTATGCGTTTTTTCCTGAATATATTCAGGAAAAAACGCATACGCCCTTTTTGGCCAACCAAGCAACCTGGGAGAGCAAATCAGCACTACAAAGAAATCTCTCGCCCCCCCCCGGGGCAAAAGGGCCAGGCGAAAAAAGTCTAAAAACCAGAAAGGCAGGACAGCCCACGGAGTCAAGGGAGCCTTGTTAAGCTGATGGGCGGGATGTCAATGGCCAACAGCCAATCTTCACAAGTGTATCCTCTTTCCCAAACCATGTAAAACACAGAACCACAGAGCATAGGGCACTTCCACACATGGGCGTTGACCTTGGGAAAATGAAAAAATCAACCAGACACAGGGACCCCAATGTTGAGGGCTGCTGTCTTGACAAGAACCTCCACTCCGGTACACGTTTCATATCCCAGGAAAGAGCCAAGTGGACAAAGACGAGTGGACAAGTGGACAAAGACAAGTGGACAAGTGGACAAGTGGTGCTACGTAGGTCCAATGGAGTGTCACTCAGCCATGAAATCCACGTCATGAGGCTGGTAGCAGCATCCTGAGTGGATTTAGGTACGATCATCCTCAGTGAAATAAGTCCCACAAAAAAAGAAACTTATGATATCACTTATCGAGGGAATGTAAAAATCGCTCCCCATGAACGGAATCCCCAAACAGAACAGAGTCACGCTTTTAGAAAACACACTTATGCCTGCTTCAGGGGAAAGGTGAGGTGCGGTGACGCATAAAACTCGAGTTTGAAATGAGCACAGATACCCTTCCGAAAACCGAATATGGAATGGACACGACCTACTCCTTGCTCAATCAACTGGACTCACCAGACCCTGTTCATCGCACAAGTATCTATCCGACTAGTAAGCATCTTCAAAGCTAAGTCTTGATATCTCTGTGTAAGTGCCTCAAGGGTGTGTAAAGCGGCCTAAAACCAGCAGGGAAAATCAGCTCAGACCCATTCTGAGGATACATTTCCAACACAAAGAAGAAACAAGCAGGGCAAAACAGAGAGAAATTCTTCCAAAATGCGTTCAGGGACTGGCATGCAACCAGGATTGACCACATCTACAGCCCCAGCGGCAGAAGACATAAGGCTGGACACTCTTGGGGCTGAGACGATTGGTGAGGTTGGGAAAGCAAATGCAGACCCTTGAAAGGAATCCTGCGTGCTCCCCATTCCATGGCTCCCAACTCTCCAGGTTCAACGCAATCTTCCGACAGCGAAAGCACTCATTGGAAACCCAGCGGATGCTACACCGTGGGATCGGGAAAGCTTTCTGAAACTCACCTCAGTTTTCCTCTCCTGGTGCTCGTGTTCTCCATTCAGGCCCCCTTACTAACCATCTCCCCACTTGGAGACTCGGCGCCTTTCCATGCCTCTTTCGTACCGTCTGCAATTTGTCCGCAGGATGAACTGCAAGAGGGGGAACCAATGAGAGACTCGCTGGAGGTGTTTGGTCGGGCACATGTCACTCTCATTTCCCATCACGAAGAAGAATTCACCAGCGGTTCAGCCTGCCACCGCGGATCGACAATAGGGCGTGAAGCCATCCAGCCGTGTTGCGTCCCACTCACAAAAAAGCGACTTGGGAAATGGAGCTCAGGGGCCCTGCACTTCCCAAACCTGCAGAGTTCTAAACGATAACTATCGCCCCAAAATATATTGAGGTCAGGCTACGAAGAGGCGCTGAACGCAAGGCAGAACTGCAGGAAACGGATGTCAACGGGTACATCGGAATGGCCCCGATAGCACATGAAAAGCGCCAGAACGTGGACAATGATGCGGTTGGCCAAAAAGGGCGTATGCGTTTTTTCCTGAATATATTCAGGAAAAAACGCATACGCCCTTTTTGGCCAACCAAGCAACCTGGGAGAGCAAATCAGCACTACAAAGAAATCTCTCGCCCCCCCCCCCGGGGGCAAAAGGGCCAGGCGAAAAAAGTCTAAAAACCAGAAAGGCAGGACAGCCCACGGAGTCAAGGGAGCCTTGTTAAGCTGATGGGCGGGATGTCAATGGCCAACAGCCAATCTTCACAAGTGTATCCTCTTTCCCAAACCATGTAAAACACAGAACCACAGAGCATAGGGCACTTCCCCACATGGGCGTTGACCTTGGGAAAATGAAAAAATCAACCAGACACAGGGACCCCAAAGTTGAGGGCTGCTGTCTTGACAAGAACCTCCACTCCGGTACACGTTTCATATCCCAGGAAAGAGCCAAGTGGACAAAGACGAGTGGACAAGTGGACAAAGACAAGTGGACAAGTGGACAAGTGGTGCTACGTAGGTCCAATGGAGTGTCACTCAGCCATGAAATCCACGTCATGAGGCTGGTAGCAGCATCCTGAGTGGATTTAGGTACGATCATCCTCAGTGAAATAAGTCCCACAAAAAAAGAAACTTATGATATCACTTATCGAGGGAATGTAAAAATCGCTCCCCATGAACGGAATCCCCAAACAGAACAGAGTCACGCTTTTAGAAAACACACTTATGCCTGCTTCAGGGGAAAGGTGAGGTGCGGTGACGCATAAAACTCGAGTTTGAAATGAGCACAGATACCCTTCCGAAAACCGAATATGGAATGGACACGACCTACTCCTTGCTCAATCAACTGGACTCACCAGACCCTGTTCATCGCACAAGTATCTATCCGACTAGTAAGCATCTTAAAAGCTAAGTCTTGATATCTCTGTGTAAGTGCATCAAGGGTGTGTAAAGCGGCCTAAAACCAGCAGGGAAAATCAGCTCAGACCCATTCTGAGGATACATTTCCAACACAAAGAAGAAACAAGCAGGGCAAAACAGAGAGAAATTCTTCCAAAATGCGTTCAGGGACTGGCATGCAACCAGGATTGACCACATCTACAGCCCCAGCGGCAGAAGACAGAAGGCTGGACACTCTTGGGGCTGAGACGATTGGTGAGGTTGGGAAAGCAAATGCAGACCCTTGAAAGGAATCCTGCGTGCTCCCCATTCCATGGCTCCCAACTCTCCAGGTTCAACGCAATCTTCCGACAGCGAAAGCACTCATTGGAAACCCAGCGGATGCTACACCGTGGGATCGGGAAAGCTTTCTGAAACTCACCTCAGTTTTCCTCTCCTGGTGCTCGTGTTCTCCATTCAGGCCCCCTTACTAACAATCTCCCCACTTGGAGACTCGGCGCCTTTCCATGCCTCTTTCGTACCGTCTGCAATTTGTCCGCAGGATGAACTGCAAGAGGGGGAACCAATGAGAGACTCGCTGGAGGTGTTTGGTCGGGCACATGTCACTCTCATTTCCCATCACGAAGAAGAATTCACCAGCGGTTCAGCCTGCCACCGCGGATCGACAATAGGGCGTGAAGCCATCCAGCCGTGTTGCGTCCCACTCACAAAAAAGCGACTTGGGAAATGGAGCTCAGGGGCCCTGCACTTCCCAAACCTGCAGAGTTCTAAACGATAACTATCGCCCCAAAATATATTGAGGTCAGGCTACGAAGAGGCGCTGAACGCAAGGCAGAACTGCAGGAAACGGATGTCAACGGGTACATCGGAATGGCCCCGATAGCACATGAAAAGCGCCAGAACGTGGACAATGATGCGGTTGGCCAAAAAGGGCGTATGCGTTTTTTCCTGAATATATTCAGGAAAAAACGCATACGCCCTTTTTGGCCAACCAAGCAACCTGGGAGAGCAAATCAGCACTACAAAGAAATCTCTCGCCCCCCCCCCCCCGGGGCAAAAGGGCCAGGCGAAAAAAGTCTAAAAACCAGAAAGGCAGGACAGCCCACGGAGTCAAGGGAGCCTTGTTAAGCTGATGGGCGGGATGTCAATGGCCAACAGCCAATCTTCACAAGTGTATCCTCTTTCCCAAACCATGTAAAACACAGAACCACAGAGCATAGGGCACTTCCACACATGGGCGTTGACCTTGGGAAAATGAAAAAATCAACCAGACACAGGGACCCCAAAGTTGAGGGCTGCTGTCTTGACAAGAACCTCCACTCCGGTACACGTTTCATATCCCAGGAAAGAGCCAAGTGGACAAAGACGAGTGGACAAGTGGACAAAGACAAGTGGACAAGTGGACAAGTGGTGCTACGTAGGTCCAATGGAGTGTCACTCAGCCATGAAATCCACGTCATGAGGCTGGTAGCAGCATCCTGAGTGGATTTAGGTACGATCATCCTCAGTGAAATAAGTCCCACAAAAAAAGAAACTTATGATATCACTTATCGAGGGAATGTAAAAATCGCTCCCCATGAACGGAATCCCCAAACAGAACAGAGTCACGCTTTTAGAAAACACACTTATGCCTGCTTCAGGGGAAAGGTGAGGTGCGGTGACGCATAAAACTCGAGTTTGAAATGAGCACAGATACCCTTCCGAAAACCGAATATGGAATGGACACGACCTACTCCTTGCTCAATCAACTGGACTCACCAGACCCTGTTCATCGCACAAGTATCTATCCGACTAGTAAGCATCTTAAAAGCTAAGTCTTGATATCTCTGTGTAAGTGCATCAAGGGTGTGTAAAGCGGCCTAAAACCAGCAGGGAAAATCAGCTCAGACCCATTCTGAGGATACATTTCCAACACAAAGAAGAAACAAGCAGGGCAAAACAGAGAGAAATTCTTCCAAAATGCGTTCAGGGACTGGCATGCAACCAGGATTGACCACATCTACAGCCCCAGCGGCAGAAGACAGAAGGCTGGACACTCTTGGGGCTGAGACGATTGGTGAGGTTGGGAAAGCAAATGCAGACCCTTGAAAGGAATCCGTCGTGCTCCCCATTCCATGGGTCCCAACTCTCCAGGTTCAACGCAATCTTCCGACAGCGAAAGCACTCATTGGAAACCCAGCGGATGCTACACCGTGGGATCGGGAAAGCTTTCTGAAACTCACCTCAATTTTCCTCTCCTGGTGCTCGTGTTCTCCATTCAGGCCCCCTTACTAACAATCTCCCCACTTGGAGACTCGGCGCCTTTCCATGCCTCTTTCGTACCGTCTGCAATTTGTCCGCAGGATGAACTGCAAGAGGGGGAACCAATGAGAGACTCGCTGGAGGTGTTTGGTCGGGCACATGTCACTCTCATTTCCCATCACGAAGAAGAATTCACCAGCGGTTCAGCCTGCCACCGCGGATCGACAATAGGGCGTGAAGCCATCCAGCCGTGTTGCGTCCCACTCACAAAAAAGCGACTTGGGAAATGGAGCTCAGGGGCCCTGCACTTCCCAAACCTGCAGAGTTCTAAACGATAACTATCGCCCCAAAATATATTGAGGTCAGGCTACGAAGAGGCGCTGAACGCAAGGCAGAACTGCAGGAAACGGATGTCAACGGGTACATCGGAATGGCCCCGATAGCACATGAAAAGCGCCAGAACGTGGACAATGATGCGGTTGGCCAAAAAGGGCGTATGCGTTTTTTCCTGAATATATTCAGGAAAAAACGCATACGCCCTTTTTGGCCAACCAAGCAACCTGGGAGAGCAAATCAGCACTACAAAGAAATCTCTCGCCCCCCCCCCCCGGGGCAAAAGGGCCAGGCGAAAAAAGTCTAAAAACCAGAAAGGCAGGACAGCCCACGGAGTCAAGGGAGCCTTGTTAAGCTGATGGGCGGGATGTCAATGGCCAACAGCCAATCTTCACAAGTGTATCCTCTTTCCCAAACCATGTAAAACACAGAACCACAGAGCATAGGGCACTTCCACACATGGGCGTTGACCTTGGGAAAATGAAAAAATCAACCAGACACAGGGACCCCAAAGTTGAGGGCTGCTGTCTTGACAAGAACCTCCACTCCGGTACACGTTTCATATCCCAGGAAAGAGCCAAGTGGACAAAGACGAGTGGACAAGTGGACAAAGACAAGTGGACAAGTGGACAAGTGGTGCTACGTAGGTCCAATGGAGTGTCACTCAGCCATGAAATCCACGTCATGAGGCTGGTAGCAGCATCCTGAGTGGATTTAGGTACGATCATCCTCAGTGAAATCAGTCCCACAAAAAAAGAAACTTATGATATCACTTATCGAGGGAATGTAAAAATCGCTCCCCATGAACGGAATCCCCAAACAGAACAGAGTCACGCTTTTAGAAAACACACTTATGCCTGCTTCAGGGGAAAGGTGAGGTGCGGTGACGCATAAAACTCGAGTTTGAAATGAGCACAGATACCCTTCCGAAAACCGAATATGGAATGGACACGACCTACTCCTTGCTCAATCAACTGGACTCACCAGACCCTGTTCATCGCACAAGTATCTATCCGACTAGTAAGCATCTTAAAAGCTAAGTCTTGATATCTCTGTGTAAGTGCATCAAGGGTGTGTAAAGCGGCCTAAAACCAGCAGGGAAAATCAGCTCAGACCCATTCTGAGGATACATTTCCAACACAAAGAAGAAACAAGCAGGGCAAAACAGAGAGAAATTCTTCCAAAATGCGTTCAGGGACTGGCATGCAACCAGGATTGACCACATCTACAGCCCCAGCGGCAGAAGACATAAGGCTGGACACTCTTGGGGCTGAGACGATTGGTGAGGTTGGGAAAGCAAATGCAGACCCTTGAAAGGAATCCTGCGTGCTCCCCATTCCATGGCTCCCAACTCTCCAGGTTCAACGCAATCTTCCGACAGCGAAAGCACTCATTGGAAACCCAGCGGATGCTACACCGTGGGATCGGGAAAGCTTTCTGAAACTCACCTCAGTTTTCCTCTCCTGGTGCTCGTGTTCTCCATTCAGGCCCCCTTACTAACAATCTCCCCACTTGGAGACTCGGCGCCTTTCCATGCCTCTTTCGTACCGTCTGCAATTTGTCCGCAGGATGAACTGCAAGAGGGGGAACCAATGAGAGACTCGCTGGAGGTGTTTGGTCGGGCACATGTCACTCTCATTTCCCATCACGAAGAAGAATTCACCAGCGGTTCAGCCTGCCACCGCGGATCGACAATAGGGCGTGAAGCCATCCAGCCGTGTTGCGTCCCACTCACAAAAAAGCGACTTGGGAAATGGAGCTCAGGGGCCCTGCACTTCCCAAACCTGCAGAGTTCTAAACGATAACTATCGCCCCAAAATATATTGAGGTCAGGCTACGAAGAGGCGCTGAACGCAAGGCAGAACTGCAGGAAACGGATGTCAACGGGTACATCGGAATGGCCCCGATAGCACATGAAAAGCGCCAGAACGTGGACAATGATGCGGTTGGCCAAAAAGGGCGTATGCGTTTTTTCCTGAATATATTCAGGAAAAAACGCATACGCCCTTTTTGGCCAACCAAGCAACCTGGGAGAGCAAATCAGCACTACAAAGAAATCTCTCGCCCCCCCCCCCCCGGGGCAAAAGGGCCAGGCGAAAAAAGTCTAAAAACCAGAAAGGCAGGACAGCCCACGGAGTCAAGGGAGCCTTGTTAAGCTGATGGGCGGGATGTCAATGGCCAACAGCCAATCTTCACAAGTGTATCCTCTTTCCCAAACCATGTCAAACACAGAACCACAGAGCATAGGGCACTTCCACACATGGGCGTTGACCTTGGGAAAATGAAAAAATCAACCAGACACAGGGACCCCAAAGTTGAGGGCTGCTGTCTTGACAAGAACCTCCACTCCGGTACACGTTTCATATCCCAGGAAAGAGCCAAGTGGACAAAGACGAGTGGACAAGTGGACAAAGACAAGTGGACAAGTGGACAAGTGGTGCTACGTAGGTCCAATGGAGTGTCACTCAGCCATGAAATCCACGTCATGAGGCTGGTAGCAGCATCCTGAGTGGATTTAGGTACGATCATCCTCAGTGAAATAAGTCCCACAAAAAAAGAAACTTATGATATCACTTATCGAGGGAATGTAAAAATCGCTCCCCATGAACGGAATCCCCAAACAGAACAGAGTCACGCTTTTAGAAAACACACTTATGCCTGCTTCAGGGGAAAGGTGAGGTGCGGTGACGCATAAAACTCGAGTTTGAAATGAGCACAGATACCCTTCCGAAAACCGAATATGGAATGGACACGACCTACTCCTTGCTCAATCAACTGGACTCACCAGACCCTGTTCATCGCACAAGTATCTATCCGACTAGTAAGCATCTTAAAAGCTAAGTCTTGATATCTCTGTGTAAGTGCATCAAGGGTGTGTAAAGCGGCCTAAAACCAGCAGGGAAAATCAGCTCAGACCCATTCTGAGGATACATTTCCAACACAAAGAAGAAACAAGCAGGGCAAAACAGAGAGAAATTCTTCCAAAATGCGTTCAGGGACTGGCATGCAACCAGGATTGACCACATCTACAGCCCCAGCGGCAGAAGACATAAGGCTGGACACTCTTGGGGCTGAGACGATTGGTGAGGTTGGGAAAGCAAATGCAGACCCTTGAAAGGAATCCTGCGTGCTCCCCATTCCATGGCTCCCAACTCTCCAGGTTCAACGCAATCTTCCGACAGCGAAAGCACTCATTGGAAACCCAGCGGATGCTACACCGTGGGATCGGGAAAGCTTTCTGAAACTCACCTCAGTTTTCCTCTCCTGGTGCTCGTGTTCTCCATTCAGGCCCCCTTACTAACAATCTCCCCACTTGGAGACTCGGCGCCTTTCCATGCCTCTTTCGTACCGTCTGCAATTTGTCCGCAGGATGAACTGCAAGAGGGGGAACCAATGAGAGACTCGCTGGAGGTGTTTGGTCGGGCACATGTCACTCTCATTTCCCATCACGAAGAAGAATTCACCAGCGGTTCAGCCTGCCACCGCGGATCGACAATAGGGCGTGAAGCCATCCAGCCGTGTTGCGTCCCACTCACAAAAAAGCGACTTGGGAAATGGAGCTCAGGGGCCCTGCACTTCCCAAACCTGCAGAGTTCTAAACGATAACTATCGCCCCAAAATATATTGAGGTCAGGCTACGAAGAGGCGCTGAACGCAAGGCAGAACTGCAGGAAACGGATGTCAACGGGTACATCGGAATGGCCCCGATAGCACATGAAAAGCGCCAGAACGTGGACAATGATGCGGTTGGCCAAAAAGGGCGTATGCGTTTTTTCCTGAATATATTCAGGAAAAAACGCATACGCCCTTTTTGGCCAACCAAGCAACCTGGGAGAGCAAATCAGCACTACAAAGAAATCTCTCGCCCCCCCCCCCCGGGGCAAAAGGGCCAGGCGAAAAAAGTCTAAAAACCAGAAAGGCAGGACAGCCCACGGAGTCAAGGGAGCCTTGTTAAGCTGATGGGCGGGATGTCAATGGCCAACAGCCAATCTTCACAAGTGTATCCTCTTTCCCAAACCATGTAAAACACAGAACCACAGAGCATAGGGCACTTCCACACATGGGCGTTGACCTTGGGAAAATGAAAAAATCAACCAGACACAGGGACCCCAAAGTTGAGGGCTGCTGTCTTGACAAGAACCTCCACTCCGGTACACGTTTCATATCCCAGGAAAGAGCCAAGTGGACAAAGACGAGTGGACAAGTGGACAAAGACAAGTGGACAAGTGGACAAGTGGTGCTACGTAGGTCCAATGGAGTGTCACTCAGCCATGAAATCCACGTCATGAGGCTGGTAGCAGCATCCTGAGTGGATTTAGGTACGATCATCCTCAGTGAAATAAGTCCCACAAAAAAAGAAACTTATGATATCACTTATCGAGGGAATGTAAAAATCGCTCCCCATGCACGGAATCCCCAAACAGAACAGAGTCACGCTTTTAGAAAACACACTTATGCCTGCTTCAGGGGAAAGGTGAGGTGCGGTGACGCATAAAACTCGAGTTTGAAATGAGCACAGATACCCTTCCGAAAACCGAATATGGAATGGACACGACCTACTCCTTGCTCAATCAACTGGACTCACCAGACCCTGTTCATCGCACAAGTATCTATCCGACTAGTAAGCATCTTAAAAGCTAAGTCTTGATATCTCTGTGTAAGTGCATCAAGGGTGTGTAAAGCGGCCTAAAACCAGCAGGGAAAATCAGCTCAGACCCATTCTGAGGATACATTTCCAACACAAAGAAGAAACAAGCAGGGCAAAACAGAGAGAAATTCTTCCAAAATGCGTTCAGGGACTGGCATGCAACCAGGATTGACCACATCTACAGCCCCAGCGGCAGAAGACATAAGGCTGGACACTCTTGGGGCTGAGACGATTGGTGAGGTTGGGAAAGCAAATGCAGACCCTTGAAAGGAATCCTGCGTGCTCCCCATTCCATGGCTCCCAACTCTCCAGGTTCAACGCAATCTTCCGACAGCGAAAGCACTCATTGGAAACCCAGCGGATGCTACACCGTGGGATCGGGAAAGCTTTCTGAAACTCACCTCAGTTTTCCTCTCCTGGTGCTCGTGTTCTCCATTCAGGCCCCCTTACTAACAATCTCCCCACTTGGAGACTCGGCGCCTTTCCATGCCTCTTTCGTACCGTCTGCAATTTGTCCGCAGGATGAACTGCAAGAGGGGGAACCAATGAGAGACTCGCTGGAGGTGTTTGGTCGGGCACATGTCACTCTCATTTCCCATCACGAAGAAGAATTCACCAGCGGTTCAGCCTGCCACCGCGGATCGACAATAGGGCGTGAAGCCATCCAGCCGTGTTGCGTCCCACTCACAAAAAAGCGACTTGGGAAATGGAGCTCAGGGGCCCTGCACTTCCCAAACCTGCAGAGTTCTAAACGATAACTATCGCCCCAAAATATATTGAGGTCAGGCTACGAAGAGGCGCTGAACGCAAGGCAGAACTGCAGGAAACGGATGTCAACGGGTACATCGGAATGGCCCCGATAGCACATGAAAAGCGCCAGAACGTGGACAATGATGCGGTTGGCCAAAAAGGGCGTATGCGTTTTTTCCTGAATATATTCAGGAAAAAACGCATACGCCCTTTTTGGCCAACCAAGCAACCTGGGAGAGCAAATCAGCACTACAAAGAAATCTCTCGCCCCCCCCCCCCGGGGCAAAAGGGCCAGGCGAAAAAAGTCTAAAAACAAGAAAGGCAGGACAGCCCACGGAGTCAAGGGAGCCTTGTTAAGCTGATGGGCGGGATGTCAATGGCCAACAGCCAATCTTCACAAGTGTATCCTCTTTCCCAAACCATGTCAAACACAGAACCACAGAGCATAGGGCACTTCCACACATGGGCGTTGACCTTGGGAAAATGAAAAAATCAACCAGACACAGGGACCCCAAAGTTGAGGGCTGCTGTCTTGACAAGAACCTCCACTCCGGTACACGTTTCATATCCCAGGAAAGAGCCAAGTGGACAAAGACGAGTGGACAAGTGGACAAAGACAAGTGGACAAGTGGACAAGTGGTGCTACGTAGGTCCAATGGAGTGTCACTCAGCCATGAAATCCACGTCATGAGGCTGGTAGCAGCATCCTGAGTGGATTTAGGTACGATCATCCTCAGTGAAATCAGTCCCACAAAAAAAGAAACTTATGATATCACTTATCGAGGGAATGTAAAAATCGCTCCCCATGAACGGAATCCCCAAACAGAACAGAGTCACGCTTTTAGAAAACACACTTATGCCTGCTTCAGGGGAAAGGTGAGGTGCGGTGACGCATAAAACTCGAGTTTGAAATGAGCACAGATACCCTTCCGAAAACCGAATATGGAATGGACACGACCTACTCCTTGCTCAATCAACTGGACTCACCAGACCCTGTTCATCGCACAAGTATCTATCCGACTAGTAAGCATCTTAAAAGCTAAGTCTTGATATCTCTGTGTAAGTGCATCAAGGGTGTGTAAAGCGGCCTAAAACCAGCAGGGAAAATCAGCTCAGACCCATTCTGAGGATACATTTCCAACACAAAGAAGAAACAAGCAGGGCAAAACAGAGAGAAATTCTTCCAAAATGCGTTCAGGGACTGGCATGCAACCAGGATTGACCACATCTACAGCCCCAGCGGCAGAAGACATAAGGCTGGACACTCTTGGGGCTGAGACGATTGGTGAGGTTGGGAAAGCAAATGCAGACCCTTGAAAGGAATCCTGCGTGCTCCCCATTCCATGGCTCCCAACTCTCCAGGTTCAACGCAATCTTCCGACAGCGAAAGCACTCATTGGAAACCCAGCGGATGCTACACCGTGGGATCGGGAAAGCTTTCTGAAACTCACCTCAGTTTTCCTCTCCTGGTGCTCGTGTTCTCCATTCAGGCCCCCTTACTAACAATCTCCCCAGTTGGAGACTCGGCGCCTTTCCATGCCTCTTTCGTACCGTCTGCAATTTGTCCGCAGGATGAACTGCAAGAGGGGGAACCAATGAGAGACTCGCTGGAGGTGTTTGGTCGGGCACATGTCACTCTCATTTCCCATCACGAAGAAGAATTCACCAGCGGTTCAGCCTGCCACCGCGGATCGACAATAGGGCGTGAAGCCATCCAGCCGTGTTGCGTCCCACTCACAAAAAAGCGACTTGGGAAATGGAGCTCAGGGGCCCTGCACTTCCCAAACCTGCAGAGTTCTAAACGATAACTATCGCCCCAAAATATATTGAGGTCAGGCTACGAAGAGGCGCTGAACGCAAGGCAGAACTGCAGGAAACGGATGTCAACGGGTACATCGGAATGGCCCCGATAGCACATGAAAAGCGCCAGAACGTGGACAATGATGCGGTTGGCCAAAAAGGGCGTATGCGTTTTTTCCTGAATATATTCAGGAAAAAACGCATACGCCCTTTTTGGCCAACCAAGCAACCTGGGAGAGCAAATCAGCACTACAAAGAAATCTCTCGCCCCCCCCCCCGGGGCAAAAGGGCCAGGCGAAAAAAGTCTAAAAACCAGAAAGGCAGGACAGCCCACGGAGTCAAGGGAGCCTTGTTAAGCTGATGGGCGGGATGTCAATGGCCAACAGCCAATCTTCACAAGTGTATCCTCTTTCCCAAACCATGTCAAACACAGAACCACAGAGCATAGGGCACTTCCACACATGGGCGTTGACCTTGGGAAAATGAAAAAATCAACCAGACACAGGGACCCCAAAGTTGAGGGCTGCTGTCTTGACAAGAACCTCCACTCCGGTACACGTTTCATATCCCAGGAAAGAGCCAAGTGGACAAAGACGAGTGGACAAGTGGACAAAGACAAGTGGACAAGTGGACAAGTGGTGCTACGTAGGTCCAATGGAGTGTCACTCAGCCATGAAATCCACGTCATGAGGCTGGTAGCAGCATCCTGAGTGGATTTAGGTACGATCATCCTCAGTGAAATAAGTCCCACAAAAAAAGAAACTTATGATATCACTTATCGAGGGAATGTAAAAATCGCTCCCCATGAACGGAATCCCCAAACAGAACAGAGTCACGCTTTTAGAAAACACACTTATGCCTGCTTCAGGGGAAAGGTGAGGTGCGGTGACGCATAAAACTCGAGTTTGAAATGAGCACAGATACCCTTCCGAAAACCGAATATGGAATGGACACGACCTACTCCTTGCTCAATCAACTGGACTCACCAGACCCTGTTCATCGCACAAGTATCTATCCGACTAGTAAGCATCTTAAAAGCTAAGTCTTGATATCTCTGTGTAAGTGCCTCAAGGGTGTGTAAAGCGGCCTAAAACCAGCAGGGAAAATCAGCTCAGACCCATTCTGAGGATACATTTCCAACACAAAGAAGAAACAAGCAGGGCAAAACAGAGAGAAATTCTTCCAAAATGCGTTCAGGGACTGGCATGCAACCAGGATTGACCACATCTACAGCCCCAGCGGCAGAAGACATAAGGCTGGACACTCTTGGGGCTGAGACGATTGGTGAGGTTGGGAAAGCAAATGCAGACCCTTGAAAGGAATCCTGCGTGCTCCCCATTCCATGGCTCCCAACTCTCCAGGTTCAACGCAATCTTCCGACAGCGAAAGCACTCATTGGAAACCCAGCGGATGCTACACCGTGGGATCGGGAAAGCTTTCTGAAACTCACCTCAGTTTTCCTCTCCTGGTGCTCGTGTTCTCCATTCAGGCCCCCTTACTAACAATCTCCCCACTTGGAGACTCGGCGCCTTTCCATGCCTCTTTCGTACCGTCTGCAATTTGTCCGCAGGATGAACTGCAAGAGGGGGAACCAATGAGAGACTCGCTGGAGGTGTTTGGTCGGGCACATGTCACTCTCATTTCCCATCACGAAGAAGAATTCACCAGCGGTTCAGCCTGCCACCGCGGATCGACAATAGGGCGTGAAGCCATCCAGCCGTGTTGCGTCCCACTCACAAAAAAGCGACTTGGGAAATGGAGCTCAGGGGCCCTGCACTTCCCAAACCTGCAGAGTTCTAAACGATAACTATCGCCCCAAAATATATTGAGGTCAGGCTACGAAGAGGCGCTGAACGCAAGGCAGAACTGCAGGAAACGGATGTCAACGGGTACATCGGAATGGCCCCGATAGCACATGAAAAGCGCCAGAACGTGGACAATGATGCGGTTGGACAAAAAGGGCGTATGCGTTTTTTCCTGAATATATTCAGGAAAAAACGCATACGCCCTTTTTGGCCAACCAAGCAACCTGGGAGAGCAAATCAGCACTACAAAGAAATCTCTCGCCCCCCCCCCCCGGGGCAAAAGGGCCAGGCGAAAACAGTCTAAAAACCAGAAAGGCAGGACAGCCCACGGAGTCAAGGGAGCCTTGTTAAGCTGATGGGCGGGATGTCAATGGCCAACAGCCAATCTTCACAAGTGTATCCTCTTTCCCAAACCATGTAAAACACAGAACCACAGAGCATAGGGCACTTCCACACATGGGCGTTGACCTTGGGAAAATGAAAAAATCAACCAGACACAGGGACCCCAAAGTTGAGGGCTGCTGTCTTGACAAGAACCTCCACTCCGGTACACGTTTCATATCCCAGGAAAGAGCCAAGTGGACAAAGACGAGTGGACAAGTGGACAAAGACAAGTGGACAAGTGGACAAGTGGTGCTACGTAGGTCCAATGGAGTGTCACTCAGCCATGAAATCCACGTCATGAGGCTGGTAGCAGCATCCTGAGTGGATTTAGGTACGATCATCCTCAGTGAAATAAGTCCCACAAAAAAAGAAACTTATGATATCACTTATCGAGGGAATGTAAAAATCGCTCCCCATGAACGGAATCCCCAAACAGAACAGAGTCACGCTTTTAGAAAACACACTTATGCCTGCTTCAGGGGAAAGGTGAGGTGCGGTGACGCATAAAACTCGAGTTTGAAATGAGCACAGATACCCTTCCGAAAACCGAATATGGAATGGACACGACCTACTCCTTGCTCAATCAACTGGACTCACCAGACCCTGTTCATCGCACAAGTATCTATCCGACTAGTAAGCATCTTAAAAGCTAAGTCTTGATATCTCTGTGTAAGTGCATCAAGGGTGTGTAAAGCGGCCTAAAACCAGCAGGGAAAATCAGCTCAGACCCATTCTGAGGATACATTTCCAACACAAAGAAGAAACAAGCAGGGCAAAACAGAGAGAAATTCTTCCAAAATGCGTTCAGGGACTGGCATGCAACCAGGATTGACCACATCTACAGCCCCAGCGGCAGAAGACAGAAGGCTGGACACTCTTGGGGCTGAGACGATTGGTGAGGTTGGGAAAGCAAATGCAGACCCTTGAAAGGAATCCTGCGTGCTCCCCATTCCATGGCTCCCAACTCTCCAGGTTCAACGCAATCTTCCGACAGCGAAAGCACTCATTGGAAACCCAGCGGATGCTACACCGTGGGATCGGGAAAGCTTTCTGAAACTCACCTCAGTTTTCCTCTCCTGGTGCTCGTGTTCTCCATTCAGGCCCCCTTACTAACAATCTCCCCACTTGGAGACTCGGCGCCTTTCCATGCCTCTTTCGTACCGTCTGCAATTTGTCCGCAGGATGAACTGCAAGAGGGGGAACCAATGAGAGACTCGCTGGAGGTGTTTGGTCGGGCACATGTCACTCTCATTTCCCATCACGAAGAAGAATTCACCAGCGGTTCAGCCTGCCACCGCGGATCGACAATAGGGCGTGAAGCCATCCAGCCGTGTTGCGTCCCACTCACAAAAAAGCGACTTGGGAAATGGAGCTCAGGGGCCCTGCACTTCCCAAACCTGCAGAGTTCTAAACGATAACTATCGCCCCAAAATATATTGAGGTCAGGCTACGAAGAGGCGCTGAACGCAAGGCAGAACTGCAGGAAACGGATGTCAACGGGTACATCGGAATGGCCCCGATAGCACATGAAAAGCGCCAGAACGTGGACAATGATGCGGTTGGACAAAAAGGGCGTATGCGTTTTTTCCTGAATATATTCAGGAAAAAACGCATACGCCCTTTTTGGCCAACCAAGCAACCTGGGAGAGCAAATCAGCACTACAAAGAAATCTCTCGCCCCCCCCCCCCCCGGGGCAAAAGGGCCAGGCGAAAACAGTCTAAAAACCAGAAAGGCAGGACAGCCCACGGAGTCAAGGGAGCCTTGTTAAGCTGATGGGCGGGATGTCAATGGCCAACAGCCAATCTTCACAAGTGTATCCTCTTTCCCAAACCATGTAAATCACAGAACCACAGAGCATAGGGCACTTCCACACATGGGCGTTGACCTTGGGAAAATGAAAAAATCAACCAGACACAGGGACCCCAAAGTTGAGGGCTGCTGTCTTGACAAGAACCTCCACTCCGGTACACGTTTCATATCCCAGGAAAGAGCCAAGTGGACAAAGACGAGTGGACAAGTGGACAAAGACAAGTGGACAAGTGGACAAGTGGTGCTACGTAGGTCCAATGGAGTGTCACTCAGCCATGAAATCCACGTCATGAGGCTGGTAGCAGCATCCTGAGTGGATTTAGGTACGATCATCCTCAGTGAAATAAGTCCCACAAAAAAAGAAACTTATGATATCACTTATCGAGGGAATGTAAAAATCGCTCCCCATGAACGGAATCCCCAAACAGAACAGAGTCACGCTTTTAGAAAACACACTTATGCCTGCTTCAGGGGAAAGGTGAGGTGCGGTGACGCATAAAACTCGAGTTTGAAATGAGCACAGATACCCTTCCGAAAACCGAATATGGAATGGACACGACCTACTCCTTGCTCAATCAACTGGACTCACCAGACCCTGTTCATCGCACAAGTATCTATCCGACTAGTAAGCATCTTAAAAGCTAAGTCTTGATATCTCTGTGTAAGTGCATCAAGGGTGTGTAAAGCGGCCTAAAACCAGCAGGGAAAATCAGCTCAGACCCATTCTGAGGATACATTTCCAACACAAAGAAGAAACAAGCAGGGCAAAACAGAGAGAAATTCTTCCAAAATGCGTTCAGGGACTGGCATGCAACCAGGATTGACCACATCTACAGCCCCAGCGGCAGAAGACAGAAGGCTGGACACTCTTGGGGCTGAGACGATTGGTGAGGTTGGGAAAGCAAATGCAGACCCTTGAAAGGAATCCTGCGTGCTCCCCATTCCATGGCTCCCAACTCTCCAGGTTCAACGCAATCTTCCGACAGCGAAAGCACTCATTGGAAACCCAGCGGATGCTACACCGTGGGATCGGGAAAGCTTTCTGAAACTCACCTCAGTTTTCCTCTCCTGGTGCTCGTGTTCTCCATTCAGGCCCCCTTACTAACAATCTCCCCACTTGGAGACTCGGCGCCTTTCCATGCCTCTTTCGTACCGTCTGCAATTTGTCCGCAGGATGAACTGCAAGAGGGGGAACCAATGAGAGACTCGCTGGAGGTGTTTGGTCGGGCACATGTCACTCTCATTTCCCATCACGAAGAAGAATTCACCAGCGGTTCAGCCTGCCACCGCGGATCGACAATAGGGCGTGAAGCCATCCAGCCGTGTTGCGTCCCACTCACAAAAAAGCGACTTGGGAAATGGAGCTCAGGGGCCCTGCACTTCCCAAACCTGCAGAGTTCTAAACGATAACTATCGCCCCAAAATATATTGAGGTCAGGCTACGAAGAGGCGCTGAACGCAAGGCAGAACTGCAGGAAACGGATGTCAACGGGTACATCGGAATGGCCCCGATAGCACATGAAAAGCGCCAGAACGTGGACAATGATGCGGTTGGCCAAAAAGGGCGTATGCGTTTTTTCCTGAATATATTCAGGAAAAAACGCATACGCCCTTTTTGGCCAACCAAGCAACCTGGGAGAGCAAATCAGCACTACAAAGAAATCTCTCGCCCCCCCCCCGGGGCAAAAGGGCCAGGCGAAAAAAGTCTAAAAACCAGAAAGGCAGGACAGCCCACGGAGTCAAGGGAGCCTTGTTAAGCTGATGGGCGGGATGTCAATGGCCAACAGCCAATCTTCACAAGTGTATCCTCTTTCCCAAACCATGTAAAACACAGAACCACAGAGCATAGGGCACTTCCACACATGGGCGTTGACCTTGGGAAAATGAAAAAATCAACCAGACACAGGGACCCCAAAGTTGAGGGCTGCTGTCTTGACAAGAACCTCCACTCCGGTACACGTTTCAGATCCCAGGAAAGAGCCAAGTGGACAAAGACGAGTGGACAAGTGGACAAAGACAAGTGGACAAGTGGACAAGTGGTGCTACGTAGGTCCAATGGAGTGTCACTCAGCCATGAAATCCACGTCATGAGGCTGGTAGCAGCATCCTGAGTGGATTTAGGTACGATCATCCTCAGTGAAATAAGTCCCACAAAAAAAGAAACTTATGATATCACTTATCGAGGGAATGTAAAAATCGCTCCCCATGAACGGAATCCCCAAACAGAACAGAGTCACGCTTTTAGAAAACACACTTATGCCTGCTTCAGGGGAAAGGTGAGGTGCGGTGACGCATAAAACTCGAGTTTGAAATGAGCACAGATACCCTTCCGAAAACCGAATATGGAATGGACACGACCTACTCCTTGCTCAATCAACTGGACTCACCAGACCCTGTTCATCGCACAAGTATCTATCCGACTAGTAAGCATCTTAAAAGCTAAGTCTTGATATCTCTGTGTAAGTGCATCAAGGGTGTGTAAAGCGGCCTAAAACCAGCAGGGAAAATCAGCTCAGACCCATTCTGAGGATACATTTCCAACACAAAGAAGAAACAAGCAGGGCAAAACAGAGAGAAATTCTTCCAAAATGCGTTCAGGGACTGGCATGCAACCAGGATTGACCACATCTACAGCCCCAGCGGCAGAAGACAGAAGGCTGGACACTCTTGGGGCTGAGACGATTGGTGAGGTTGGGAAAGCAAATGCAGACCCTTGAAAGGAATCCTGCGTGCTCCCCATTCCATGGCTCCCAACTCTCCAGGTTCAACGCAATCTTCCGACAGCGAAAGCACTCATTGGAAACCCAGCGGATGCTACACCGTGGGATCGGGAAAGCTTTCTGAAACTCACCTCAGTTTTCCTCTCCTGGTGCTCGTGTTCTCCATTCAGGCCCCCTTACTAACAATCTCCCCACTTGGAGACTCGGCGCCTTTCCATGCCTCTTTCGTACCGTCTGCAATTTGTCCGCAGGATGAACTGCAAGAGGGGGAACCAATGAGAGACTCGCTGGAGGTGTTTGGTCGGGCACATGTCACTCTCATTTCCCATCACGAAGAAGAATTCACCAGCGGTTCAGCCTGCCACCGCGGATCGACAATAGGGCGTGAAGCCATCCAGCCGTGTTGCGTCCCACTCACAAAAAAGCGACTTGGGAAATGGAGCTCAGGGGCCCTGCACTTCCCAAACCTGCAGAGTTCTAAACGATAACTATCGCCCCAAAATATATTGAGGTCAGGCTACGAAGAGGCGCTGAACGCAAGGCAGAACTGCAGGAAACGGATGTCAACGGGTACATCGGAATGGCCCCGATAGCACATGAAAAGCGCCAGAACGTGGACAATGATGCGGTTGGACAAAAAGGGCGTATGCGTTTTTTCCTGAATATATTCAGGAAAAAACGCATACGCCCTTTTTGGCCAACCAAGCAACCTGGGAGAGCAAATCAGCACTACAAAGAAATCTCTCGCCCCCCCCCGGGGCAAAAGGGCCAGGCGAAAACAGTCTAAAAACCAGAAAGGCAGGACAGCCCACGGAGTCAAGGGAGCCTTGTTAAGCTGATGGGCGGGATGTCAATGGCCAACAGCCAATCTTCACAAGTGTATCCTCTTTCCCAAACCATGTAAAACACAGAACCACAGAGCATAGGGCACTTCCACACATGGGCGTTGACCTTGGGAAAATGAAAAAATCAACCAGACACAGGGACCCCAAAGTTGAGGGCTGCTGTCTTGACAAGAACCTCCACTCCGGTACACGTTTCATATCCCAGGAAAGAGCCAAGTGGACAAAGACGAGTGGACAAGTGGACAAAGACAAGTGGACAAGTGGACAAGTGGTGCTACGTAGGTCCAATGGAGTGTCACTCAGCCATGAAATCCACGTCATGAGGCTGGTAGCAGCATCCTGAGTGGATTTAGGTACGATCATCCTCAGTGAAATAAGTCCCACAAAAAAAGAAACTTATGATATCACTTATCGAGGGAATGTAAAAATCGCTCCCCATGAACGGAATCCCCAAACAGAACAGAGTCACGCTTTTAGAAAACACACTTATGCCTGCTTCAGGGGAAAGGTGAGGTGCGGTGACGCATAAAACTCGAGTTTGAAATGAGCACAGATACCCTTCCGAAAACCGAATATGGAATGGACACGACCTACTCCTTGCTCAATCAACTGGACTCACCAGACCCTGTTCATCGCACAAGTATCTATCCGACTAGTAAGCATCTTAAAAGCTAAGTCTTGATATCTCTGTGTAAGTGCATCAAGGGTGTGTAAAGCGGCCTAAAACCAGCAGGGAAAATCAGCTCAGACCCATTCTGAGGATACATTTCCAACACAAAGAAGAAACAAGCAGGGCAAAACAGAGAGAAATTCTTCCAAAATGCGTTCAGGGACTGGCATGCAACCAGGATTGACCACATCTACAGCCCCAGCGGCAGAAGACAGAAGGCTGGACACTCTTGGGGCTGAGACGATTGGTGAGGTTGGGAAAGCAAATGCAGACCCTTGAAAGGAATCCTGCGTGCTCCCCATTCCATGGCTCCCAACTCTCCAGGTTCAACGCAATCTTCCGACAGCGAAAGCACTCATTGGAAACCCAGCGGATGCTACACCGTGGGATCGGGAAAGCTTTCTGAAACTCACCTCAGTTTTCCTCTCCTGGTGCTCGTGTTCTCCATTCAGGCCCCCTTACTAACAATCTCCCCACTTGGAGACTCGGCGCCTTTCCATGCCTCTTTCGTACCGTCTGCAATTTGTCCGCAGGATGAACTGCAAGAGGGGGAACCAATGAGAGACTCGCTGGAGGTGTTTGGTCGGGCACATGTCACTCTCATTTCCCATCACGAAGAAGAATTCACCAGCGGTTCAGCCTGCCACCGCGGATCGACAATAGGGCGTGAAGCCATCCAGCCGTGTTGCGTCCCACTCACAAAAAAGCGACTTGGGAAATGGAGCTCAGGGGCCCTGCACTTCCCAAACCTGCAGAGTTCTAAACGATAACTATCGCCCCAAAATATATTGAGGTCAGGCTACGAAGAGGCGCTGAACGCAAGGCAGAACTGCAGGAAACGGATGTCAACGGGTACATCGGAATGGCCCCGATAGCACATGAAAAGCGCCAGAACGTGGACAATGATGCGGTTGGCCAAAAAGGGCGTATGCGTTTTTTCCTGAATATATTCAGGAAAAAACGCATACGCCCTTTTTGGCCAACCAAGCAACCTGGGAGAGCAAATCAGCACTACAAAGAAATCTCTCGCCCCCCCCCCCCGGGGCAAAAGGGCCAGGCGAAAAAAGTCTAAAAACCAGAAAGGCAGGACAGCCCACGGAGTCAAGGGAGCCTTGTTAAGCTGATGGGCGGGATGTCAATGGCCAACAGCCAATCTTCACAAGTGTATCCTCTTTCCCAAACCATGTCAAACACAGAACCACAGAGCATAGGGCACTTCCACACATGGGCGTTGACCTTGGGAAAATGAAAAAATCAACCAGACACAGGGACCCCAAAGTTGAGGGCTGCTGTCTTGACAAGAACCTCCACTCCGGTACACGTTTCATATCCCAGGAAAGAGCCAAGTGGACAAAGACGAGTGGACAAGTGGACAAAGACAAGTGGACAAGTGGACAAGTGGTGCTACGTAGGTCCAATGGAGTGTCACTCAGCCATGAAATCCACGTCATGAGGCTGGTAGCAGCATCCTGAGTGGATTTAGGTACGATCATCCTCAGTGAAATAAGTCCCACAAAAAAAGAAACTTATGATATCACTTATCGAGGGAATGTAAAAATCGCTCCCCATGCACGGAATCCCCAAACAGAACAGAGTCACGCTTTTAGAAAACACACTTATGCCTGCTTCAGGGGAAAGGTGAGGTGCGGTGACGCATAAAACTCGAGTTTGAAATGAGCACAGATACCCTTCCGAAAACCGAATATGGAATGGACACGACCTACTCCTTGCTCAATCAACTGGACTCACCAGACCCTGTTCATCGCACAAGTATCTATCCGACTAGTAAGCATCTTAAAAGCTAAGTCTTGATATCTCTGTGTAAGTGCATCACGGGTGTGTAAAGCGGCCTAAAACCAGCAGGGAAAATCAGCTCAGACCCATTCTGAGGATACATTTCCAACACAAAGAAGAAACAAGCAGGGCAAAACAGAGAGAAATTCTTCCAAAATGCGTTCAGGGACTGGCATGCAACCAGGATTGACCACATCTACAGCCCCAGCGGCAGAAGACAGAAGGCTGGACACTCTTGGGGCTGAGACGATTGGTGAGGTTGGGAAAGCAAATGCAGACCCTTGAAAGGAATCCTGCGTGCTCCCCATTCCATGGCTCCCAACTCTCCAGGTTCAACGCAATCTTCCGACAGCGAAAGCACTCATTGGAAACCCAGCGGATGCTACACCGTGGGATCGGGAAAGCTTTCTGAAACTCACCTCAGTTTTCCTCTCCTGGTGCTCGTGTTCTCCATTCAGGCCCCCTTACTAACAATCTCCCCACTTGGAGACTCGGTGCCTTTCCATGCCTCTTTCGTACCGTCTGCAATTTGTCCGCAGGATGAACTGCAAGAGGGGGAACCAATGAGAGACTCGCTGGAGGTGTTTGGTCGGGCACATGTCACTCTCATTTCCCATCACGAAGAAGAATTCACCAGCGGTTCAGCCTGCCACCGCGGATCGACAATAGGGCGTGAAGCCATCCAGCCGTGTTGCGTCCCACTCACAAAAAAGCGACTTGGGAAATGGAGCTCAGGGGCCCTGCACTTCCCAAACCTGCAGAGTTCTAAACGATAACTATCGCCCCAAAATATATTGAGGTCAGGCTACGAAGAGGCGCTGAACGCAAGGCAGAACTGCAGGAAACGGATGTCAACGGGTACATCGGAATGGCCCCGATAGCACATGAAAAGCGCCAGAACGTGGACAATGATGCGGTTGGCCAAAAAGGGCGTATGCGTTTTTTCCTGAATATATTCAGGAAAAAACGCATACGCCCTTTTTGGCCAACCAAGCAACCTGGGAGAGCAAATCAGCACTACAAAGAAATCTCTCGCCCCCCCCCCCGGGGCAAAAGGGCCAGGCGAAAAAAGTCTAAAAACCAGAAAGGCAGGACAGCCCACGGAGTCAAGGGAGCCTTGTTAAGCTGATGGGCGGCATGTCAATGGCCAACAGCCAATCATCACAAGTGTATCCTCTTTCCCAAACCATGTAAAACACAGAACCACAGAGCATAGGGCACTTCCACACATGGGCGTTGACCTTGGGAAAATGAAAAAATCAACCAGACACAGGGACCCCAAAGTTGAGGGCTGCTGTCTTGACAAGAACCTCCACTCCGGTACACGTTTCATATCCCAGGAAAGAGCCAAGTGGACAAAGACGAGTGGACAAGTGGACAAAGACAAGTGGACAAGTGGACAAGTGGTGCTACGTAGGTCCAATGGAGTGTCACTCAGCCATGAAATCCACGTCATGAGGCTGGTAGCAGCATCCTGAGTGGATTTAGGTACGATCATCCTCAGTGAAATAAGTCCCACAAAAAAAGAAACTTATGATATCACTTATCGAGGGAATGTAAAAATCGCTCCCCATGAACGGAATCCCCAAACAGAACAGAGTCACGCTTTTAGAAAACACACTTATGCCTGCTTCAGGGGAAAGGTGAGGTGCGGTGACGCATAAAACTCGAGTTTGAAATGAGCACAGATACCCTTCCGAAAACCGAATATGGAATGGACACGACCTACTCCTTGCTCAATCAACTGGACTCACCAGACCCTGTTCATCGCACAAGTATCTATCCGACTAGTAAGCATCTTAAAAGCTAAGTCTTGATATCTCTGTGTAAGTGCATCAAGGGTGTGTAAAGCGGCCTAAAACCAGCAGGGAAAATCAGCTCAGACCCATTCTGAGGATACATTTCCAACACAAAGAAGAAACAAGCAGGGCAAAACAGAGAGAAATTCTTCCAAAATGCGTTCAGGGACTGGCATGCAACCAGGATTGACCACATCTACAGCCCCAGCGGCAGAAGACATAAGGCTGGACACTCTTGGGGCTGAGACGATTGGTGAGGTTGGGAAAGCAAATGCAGACCCTTGAAAGGAATCCTGCGTGCTCCCCATTCCATGGCTCCCAACTCTCCAGGTTCAACGCAATCTTCCGACAGCGAAAGCACTCATTGGAAACCCAGCGGATGCTACACCGTGGGATCGGGAAAGCTTTCTGAAACTCACCTCAGTTTTCCTCTCCTGGTGCTCGTGTTCTCCATTCAGGCCCCCTTACTAACAATCTCCCCACTTGGAGACTCGGCGCCTTTCCATGCCTCTTTCGTACCATCTGCAATTTCTCCGCAGGATGAACTGCAAGAGGGGGAACCAATGAGAGACTCGCTGGAGGTGTTTGGTCGGGCACATGTCACTCTCATTTCCCATCACGAAGAAGAATTCACCAGCGGTTCAGCCTGCCACCGCGGATCGACAATAGGGCGTGAAGCCATCCAGCCGTGTTGCGTCCCACTCACAAAAAAGCGACTTGGGAAATGGAGCTCAGGGGCCCTGCACTTCCCAAACCTGCAGAGTTCTAAACGATAACTATCGCCCCAAAATATATTGAGGTCAGGCTACGAAGAGGCGCTGAACGCAAGGCAGAACTGCAGGAAACGGATGTCAACGGGTACATCGGAATGGCCCCGATAGCACATGAAAAGCGCCAGAACGTGGACAATGATGCGGTTGGCCAAAAAGGGCGTATGCGTTTTTTCCTGAATATATTCAGGAAAAAACGCATACGCCCTTTTTGGCCAACCAATCAATCTGGGAGAGCAAATCAGCACTACAAAGAAATCTCTCGCCCCCCCCCCGGGGCAAAAGGGCCAGGCGAAAAAAGTCTAAAAACCAGAAAGGCAGGACAGCCCACGGAGTCAAGGGAGCCTTGTTAAGCTGATGGGCGGGATGTCAATGGCCAACAGCCAATCTTCACAAGTGTATCCTCTTTCCCAAACCATGTAAAACACAGAACCACAGAGCATAGGGCACTTCCCCACATGGGCGTTGACCTTGGGAAAATGAAAAAATCAACCAGACACAGGGACCCCAAAGTTGAGGGCTGCTGTCTTGACAAGAACCTCCACTCCGGTACACGTTTCATATCCCAGGAAAGAGCCAAGTGGACAAAGACGAGTGGACAAGTGGACAAAGACAAGTGGACAAGTGGACAAGTGGTGCTATGTAGGTCCAATGGAGTGTCACTCAGCCATGAAATCCACGTCATGAGGCTGGTAGCAGCATCCTGAGTGGATTTAGGTACGATCATCCTCAGTGAAATAAGTCCCACAAAAAAAGAAACTTATGATATCACTTATCGAGGGAATGTAAAAATCGCTCCCCATGAACGGAATCCCCAAACAGAACAGAGTCACGCTTTTAGAAAACACACTTATGCCTGCTTCAGGGGAAAGGTGAGGTGCGGTGACGCATAAAACTCGCGTTTGAAATGAGCACAGATACCCTTCCGAAAACCGAATATGGAATGGACACGACCTACTCCTTGCTCAATCAACTGGACTCACCAGACCCTGTTCATCGCACAAGTATCTATCCGACTAGTAAGCATCTTAAAAGCTAAGTCTTGATATCTCTGTGTAAGTGCATCAAGGGTGTGTAAAGCGGCCTAAAACCAGCAGGGAAAATCAGCTCAGACCCATTCTGAGGATACATTTCCAACACAAAGAAGAAACAAGCAGGGCAAAACAGAGAGAAATTCTTCCAAAATGCGTTCAGGGACTGGCATGCAACCAGGATTGACCACATCTACAGCCCCAGCGGCAGAAGACATAAGGCTGGACACTCTTGGGGCTGAGACGATTGGTGAGGTTGGGAAAGCAAATGCAGACCCTTGAAAGGAATCCTGCGTGCTCCCCATTCCATGGCTCCCAACTGTCCAGGTTCAACGCAATCTTCCGACAGCGAAAGCACTCATTGGAAACCCAGCGGATGCTACACCGTGGGATCGGGAAAGCTTTCTGAAACTCACCTCAGTTTTCCTCTCCTGGTGCTCGTGTTCTCCATTCAGGCCCCCTTACTAACAATCTCCCCACTTGGAGACTCGGTGCCTTTCCATGCCTCTTTCGTACCGTCTGCAATTTGTCCGCAGGATGAACTGCAAGAGGGGGAACCAATGAGAGACTCGCTGGAGGTGTTTGGTCGGGCACATGTCACTCTCATTTCCCATCACGAAGAAGAATTCACCAGCGGTTCAGCCTGCCACCGCGGATCGACAATAGGGCGTGAAGCCATCCAGCCGTGTTGCGTCCCACTCACAAAAAAGCGACTTGGGAAATGGAGCTCAGGGGCCCTGCACTTCCCAAACCTGCAGAGTTCTAAACGATAACTATCGCCCCCAAATATATTGAGGTCAGGCTCCGAAGAGGCGCTGAACGCAAGGCAGAACTGCAGGAAACGGATGTCAACGGGTACATCGGAATGGCCCCGATAGCACATGAAAAGCGCCAGAACGTGGACAATGATGCGGTTGGCCAAAAAGGGCGTATGCGTTTTTTCCTGAATATATTCAGGAAAAAACGCATACGCCCTTTTTGGCCAACCAAGCAACCTGGGAGAGCAAATCAGCACTACAAAGAAATCTCTCGCCCCCCCCCCCGGGGCAAAAGGGCCAGGCGAAAAAAGTCTAAAAACCAGAAAGGCAGGACAGCCCACGGAGTCAAGGGAGCCTTGTTAAGCTGATGGGCGGGATGTCAATGGCCAACAGCCAATCTTCACAAGTGTATCCTCTTTCCCAAACCATGTAAAACACAGAACCACAGAGCATAGGGCACTTCCACACATGGGCGTTGACCTTGGGAAAATGAAAAAATCAACCAGACACAGGGACCCCAAAGTTGAGGGCTGCTGTCTTGACAAGAACCTCCACTCCGGTACACGTTTCATATCCCAGGAAAGAGCCAAGTGGACAAAGACGAGTGGACAAGTGGACAAAGACAAGTGGACAAGTGGACAAGTGGTGCTACGTAGGTCCAATGGAGTGTCACTCAGCCATGAAATCCACGTCATGAGGCTGGTAGCAGCATCCTGAGTGGATTTAGGTACGATCATCCTCAGTGAAATAAGTCCCACAAAAAAAGAAACTTATGATATCACTTATCGAGGGAATGTAAAAATCGCTCCCCATGAACGGAATCCCCAAACAGAACAGAGTCACGCTTTTAGAAAACACACTTATGCCTGCTTCAGGGGAAAGGTGAGGTGCGGTGACGCATAAAACTCGAGTTTGAAATGAGCACAGATACCCTTCCGAAAACCGAATATGGAATGGACACGACCTACTCCTTGCTCAATCAACTGGACTCACCAGACCCTGTTCATCGCACAAGTATCTATCCGACTAGTAAGCATCTTAAAAGCTAAGTCTTGATATCTCTGTGTAAGTGCATCACGGGTGTGTAAAGCGGCCTAAAACCAGCAGGGAAAATCAGCTCAGACCCATTCTGAGGATACATTTCCAACACAAAGAAGAAACAAGCAGGGCAAAACAGAGAGAAATTCTTCCAAAATGCGTTCAGGGACTGGCATGCAACCAGGATTGACCACATCTACAGCCCCAGCGGCAGAAGACAGAAGGCTGGACACTCTTGGGGCTGAGACGATTGGTGAGGTTGGGAAAGCAAATGCAGACCCTTGAAAGGAATCCTGCTTGCTCCCCATTCCATGGCTCCCAACTCTCCAGGTTCAACGCAATCTTCCGACAGCGAAAGCACTCATTGGAAACCCAGCGGATGCTACACCGTGGGATCGGGAAAGCTTTCTGAAACTCACCTCAGTTTTCCTCTCCTGGTGCTCGTGTTCTCCATTCAGGCCCCCTTACTAACAATCTCCCCACTTGGAGACTCGGTGCCTTTCCATGCCTCTTTCGTACCGTCTGCAATTTGTCCGCAGGATGAACTGCAAGAGGGGGAACCAATGAGAGACTCGCTGGAGGTGTTTGGTCGGGCACATGTCACTCTCATTTCCCATCACGAAGAAGAATTCACCAGCGGTTCAGCCTGCCACCGCGGATCGACAATAGGGCGTGAAGCCATCCAGCCGTGTTGCGTCCCACTCACAAAAAAGCGACTTGGGAAATGGAGCTCAGGGGCCCTGCACTTCCCAAACCTGCAGAGTTCTAAACGATAACTATCGCCCCAAAATATATTGAGGTCAGGCTACGAAGAGGCGCTGAACGCAAGGCAGAACTGCAGGAAACGGATGTCAACGGGTACATCGGAATGGCCCCGATAGCACATGAAAAGCGCCAGAACGTGGACAATGATGCGGTTGGCCAAAAAGGGCGTATGCGTTTTTTCCTGAATATATTCAGGAAAAAACGCATACGCCCTTTTTGGCCAACCAAGCAACCTGGGAGAGCAAATCAGCACTACAAAGAAATCTCTCGCCCCCCCCCCCGGGGCAAAAGGGCCAGGCGAAAAAAGTCTAAAAACCAGAAAGGCAGGACAGCCCACGGAGTCAAGGGAGCCTTGTTAAGCTGATGGGCGGCATGTCAATGGCCAACAGCCAATCATCACAAGTGTATCCTCTTTCCCAAACCATGTAAAACACAGAACCACAGAGCATAGGGCACTTCCACACATGGGCGTTGACCTTGGGAAAATGAAAAAATCAACCAGACACAGGGACCCCAAAGTTGAGGGCTGCTGTCTTGACAAGAACCTCCACTCCGGTACACGTTTCATATCCCAGGAAAGAGCCAAGTGGACAAAGACGAGTGGACAAGTGGACAAAGACAAGTGGACAAGTGGACAAGTGGTGCTACGTAGGTCCAATGGAGTGTCACTCAGCCATGAAATCCACGTCATGAGGCTGGTAGCAGCATCCTGAGTGGATTTAGGTACGATCATCCTCAGTGAAATAAGTCCCACAAAAAAAGAAACTTATGATATCACTTATCGAGGGAATGTAAAAATCGCTCCCCATGAACGGAATCCCCAAACAGAACAGAGTCACGCTTTTAGAAAACACACTTATGCCTGCTTCAGGGGAAAGGTGAGGTGCGGTGACGCATAAAACTCGAGTTTGAAATGAGCACAGATACCCTTCCGAAAACCGAATATGGAATGGACACGACCTACTCCTTGCTCAATCAACTGGACTCACCAGACCCTGTTCATCGCACAAGTATCTATCCGACTAGTAAGCATCTTAAAAGCTAAGTCTTGATATCTCTGTGTAAGTGCATCAAGGGTGTGTAAAGCGGCCTAAAACCAGCAGGGAAAATCAGCTCAGACCCATTCTGAGGATACATTTCCAACACAAAGAAGAAACAAGCAGGGCAAAACAGAGAGAAATTCTTCCAAAATGCGTTCAGGGACTGGCATGCAACCAGGATTGACCACATCTACAGCCCCAGCGGCAGAAGACATAAGGCTGGACACTCTTGGGGCTGAGACGATTGGTGAGGTTGGGAAAGCAAATGCAGACCCTTGAAAGGAATCCTGCGTGCTCCCCATTCCATGGCTCCCAACTCTCCAGGTTCAACGCAATCTTCCGACAGCGAAAGCACTCATTGGAAACCCAGCGGATGCTACACCGTGGGATCGGGAAAGCTTTCTGAAACTCACCTCAGTTTTCCTCTCCTGGTGCTCGTGTTCTCCATTCAGGCCCCCTTACTAACAATCTCCCCACTTGGAGACTCGGCGCCTTTCCATGCCTCTTTCGTACCATCTGCAATTTCTCCGCAGGATGAACTGCAAGAGGGGGAACCAATGAGAGACTCGCTGGAGGTGTTTGGTCGGGCACATGTCACTCTCATTTCCCATCACGAAGAAGAATTCACCAGCGGTTCAGCCTGCCACCGCGGATCGACAATAGGGCGTGAAGCCATCCAGCCGTGTTGCGTCCCACTCACAAAAAAGCGACTTGGGAAATGGAGCTCAGGGGCCCTGCACTTCCCAAACCTGCAGAGTTCTAAACGATAACTATCGCCCCAAAATATATTGAGGTCAGGCTACGAAGAGGCGCTGAACGCAAGGCAGAACTGCAGGAAACGGATGTCAACGGGTACATCGGAATGGCCCCGATAGCACATGAAAAGCGCCAGAACGTGGACAATGATGCGGTTGGCCAAAAAGGGCGTATGCGTTTTTTCCTGAATATATTCAGGAAAAAACGCATACGCCCTTTTTGGCCAACCAAGCAACCTGGGAGAGCAAATCAGCACTACAAAGAAATCTCTCGCCCCCCCCCCCGGGGCAAAAGGGCCAGGCGAAAAAAGTCTAAAAACCAGAAAGGCAGGACAGCCCACGGAGTCAAGGGAGCCTTGTTAAGCTGATGGGCGGGATGTCAATGGCCAACAGCCAATCTTCACAAGTGTATCCTCTTTCCCAAACCATGTAAAACACAGAACCACAGAGCATAGGGCACTTCCCCACATGGGCGTTGACCTTGGGAAAATGAAAAAATCAACCAGACACAGGGACCCCAAAGTTGAGGGCTGCTGTCTTGACAAGAACCTCCACTCCGGTACACGTTTCATATCCCAGGAAAGAGCCAAGTGGACAAAGACGAGTGGACAAGTGGACAAAGACAAGTGGACAAGTGGACAAGTGGTGCTACGTAGGTCCAATGGAGTGTCACTCAGCCATGAAATCCACGTCATGAGGCTGGTAGCAGCATCCTGAGTGGATTTAGGTACGATCATCCTCAGTGAAATAAGTCCCACAAAAAAAGAAACTTATGATATCACTTATCGAGGGAATGTAAAAATCGCTCCCCATGAACGGAATCCCCAAACAGAACAGAGTCACGCTTTTAGAAAACACACTTATGCCTGCTTCAGGGGAAAGGTGAGGTGCGGTGACGCATAAAACTCGAGTTTGAAATGAGCACAGATACCCTTCCGAAAACCGAATATGGAATGGACACGACCTACTCCTTGCTCAATCAACTGGACTCACCAGACCCTGTTCATCGCACAAGTATCTATCCGACTAGTAAGCATCTTAAAAGCTAAGTCTTGATATCTCTGTGTAAGTGCATCAAGGGTGTGTAAAGCGGCCTAAAACCAGCAGGGAAAATCAGCTCAGACCCATTCTGAGGATACATTTCCAACACAAAGAAGAAACAAGCAGGGCAAAACAGAGAGAAATTCTTCCAAAATGCGTTCAGGGACTGGCATGCAACCAGGATTGACCACATCTACAGCCCCAGCGGCAGAAGACATAAGGCTGGACACTCTTGGGGCTGAGACGATTGGTGAGGTTGGGAAAGCAAATGCAGACCCTTGAAAGGAATCCTGCGTGCTCCCCATTCCATGGCTCCCAACTCTCCAGGTTCAACGCAATCTTCCGACAGCGAAAGCACTCATTGGAAACCCAGCGGATGCTACACCGTGGGATCGGGAAAGCTTTCTGAAACTCACCTCAGTTTTCCTCTCCTGGTGCTCGTGTTCTCCATTCAGGCCCCCTTACTAACAATCTCCCCACTTGGAGACTCGGTGCCTTTCCATGCCTCTTTCGTACCGTCTGCAATTTGTCCGCAGGATGAACTGCAAGAGGGGGAACCAATGAGAGACTCGCTGGAGGTGTTTGGTCGGGCACATGTCACTCTCATTTCCCATCACGAAGAAGAATTCACCAGCGGTTCAGCCTGCCACCGCGGATCGACAATAGGGCGTGAAGCCATCCAGCCGTGTTGCGTCCCACTCACAAAAAAGCGACTTGGGAAATGGAGCTCAGGGGCCCTGCACTTCCCAAACCTGCAGAGTTCTAAACGATAACTATCGCCCCAAAATATATTGAGGTCAGGCTACGAAGAGGCGCTGAACGCAAGGCAGAACTGCAGGAAACGGATGTCAACGGGTACATCGGAATGGCCCCGATAGCACATGAAAAGCGCCAGAACGTGGACAATGATGCGGTTGGCCAAAAAGGGCGTATGCGTTTTTTCCTGAATATATTCAGGAAAAAACGCATACGCCCTTTTTGGCCAACCAAGCAACCTGGGAGAGCAAATCAGCACTACAAAGAAATCTCTCGCCCCCCCCCCCGGGGCAAAAGGGCCAGGCGAAAAAAGTCTAAAAACCAGAAAGGCAGGACAGCCCACGGAGTCAAGGGAGCCTTGTTAAGCTGATGGGCGGGATGTCAATGGCCAACAGCCAATCTTCACAAGTGTATCCTCTTTCCCAAACCATGTAAAACACAGAACCACAGAGCATAGGGCACTTCCCCACATGGGCGTTGACCTTGGGAAAATGAAAAAATCAACCAGACACAGGGACCCCAAAGTTGAGGGCTGCTGTCTTGACAAGAACCTCCACTCCGGTACACGTTTCATATCCCAGGAAAGAGCCAAGTGGACAAAGACGAGTGGACAAGTGGACAAAGACAAGTGGACAAGTGGACAAGTGGTGCTACGTAGGTCCAATGGAGTGTCACTCAGCCATGAAATCCACGTCATGAGGCTGGTAGCAGCATCCTGAGTGGATTTAGGTACGATCATCCTCAGTGAAATAAGTCCCACAAAAAAAGAAACTTATGATATCACTTATCGAGGGAATGTAAAAATCGCTCCCCATGAACGGAATCCCCAAACAGAACAGAGTCACGCTTTTAGAAAACACACTTATGCCTGCTTCAGGGGAAAGGTGAGGTGCGGTGACGCATAAAACTCGAGTTTGAAATGAGCACAGATACCCTTCCGAAAACCGAATATGGAATGGACACGACCTACTCCTTGCTCAATCAACTGGACTCACCAGACCCTGTTCATCGCACAAGTATCTATCCGACTAGTAAGCATCTTAAAAGCTAAGTCTTGATATCTCTGTGTAAGTGCATCAAGGGTGTGTAAAGCGGCCTAAAACCAGCAGGGAAAATCAGCTCAGACCCATTCTGAGGATACATTTCCAACACAAAGAAGAAACAAGCAGGGCAAAACAGAGAGAAATTCTTCCAAAATGCGTTCAGGGACTGGCATGCAACCAGGATTGACCACATCTACAGCCCCAGCGGCAGAAGACATAAGGCTGGACACTCTTGGGGCTGAGACGATTGGTGAGGTTGGGAAAGCAAATGCAGACCCTTGAAAGGAATCCTGCGTGCTCCCCATTCCATGGCTCCCAACTCTCCAGGTTCAACGCAATCTTCCGACAGCGAAAGCACTCATTGGAAACCCAGCGGATGCTACACCGTGGGATCGGGAAAGCTTTCTGAAACTCACCTCAGTTTTCCTCTCCTGGTGCTCGTGTTCTCCATTCAGGCCCCCTTACTAACAATCTCCCCACTTGGAGACTCGGTGCCTTTCCATGCCTCTTTCGTACCGTCTGCAATTTGTCCGCAGGATGAACTGCAAGAGGGGGAACCAATGAGAGACTCGCTGGAGGTGTTTGGTCGGGCACATGTCACTCTCATTTCCCATCACGAAGAAGAATTCACCAGCGGTTCAGCCTGCCACCGCGGATCGACAATAGGGCGTGAAGCCATCCAGCCGTGTTGCGTCCCACTCACAAAAAAGCGACTTGGGAAATGGAGCTCAGGGGCCCTGCACTTCCCAAACCTGCAGAGTTCTAAACGATAACTATCGCCCCAAAATATATTGAGGTCAGGCTACGAAGAGGCGCTGAACGCAAGGCAGAACTGCAGGAAACGGATGTCAACGGGTACATCGGAATGGCCCCGATAGCACATGAAAAGCGCCAGAACGTGGACAATGATGCGGTTGGCCAAAAAGGGCGTATGCGTTTTTTCCTGAATATATTCAGGAAAAAACGCATACGCCCTTTTTGGCCAACCAAGCAACCTGGGAGAGCAAATCAGCACTACAAAGAAATCTCTCGCCCCCCCCCCCGGGGCAAAAGGGCCAGGCGAAAAAAGTCTAAAAACCAGAAAGGCAGGACAGCCCACGGAGTCAAGGGAGCCTTGTTAAGCTGATGGGCGGGATGTCAATGGCCAACAGCCAATCTTCACAAGTGTATCCTCTTTCCCAAACCATGTAAAACACAGAACCACAGAGCATAGGGCACTTCCACACATGGGCGTTGACCTTGGGAAAATGAAAAAATCAACCAGACACAGGGACCCCAAAGTTGAGGGCTGCTGTCTTGACAAGAACCTCCACTCCGGTACACGTTTCATATCCCAGGAAAGAGCCAAGTGGACAAAGACGAGTGGACAAGTGGACAAAGACAAGTGGACAAGTGGACAAGTGGTGCTACGTAGGTCCAATGGAGTGTCACTCAGCCATGAAATCCACGTCATGAGGCTGGTAGCAGCATCCTGAGTGGATTTAGGTACGATCATCCTCAGTGAAATAAGTCCCACAAAAAAAGAAACTTATGATATCACTTATCGAGGGAATGTAAAAATCGCTCCCCATGAACGGAATCCCCAAACAGAACAGAGTCACGCTTTTAGAAAACACACTTATGCCTGCTTCAGGGGAAAGGTGAGGTGCGGTGACGCATAAAACTCGAGTTTGAAATGAGCACAGATACCCTTCCGAAAACCGAATATGGAATGGACACGACCTACTCCTTGCTCAATCAACTGGACTCACCAGACCCTGTTCATCGCACAAGTATCTATCCGACTAGTAAGCATCTTAAAAGCTAAGTCTTGATATCTCTGTGTAAGTGCATCAAGGGTGTGTAAAGCGGCCTAAAACCAGCAGGGAAAATCAGCTCAGACCCATTCTGAGGATACATTTCCAACACAAAGAAGAAACAAGCAGGGCAAAACAGAGAGAAATTCTTCCAAAATGCGTTCAGGGACTGGCATGCAACCAGGATTGACCACATCTACAGCCCCAGCGGCAGAAGACAGAAGGCTGGACACTCTTGGGGCTGAGACGATTGGTGAGGTTGGGAAAGCAAATGCAGACCCTTGAAAGGAATCCTGCGTGCTCCCCATTCCATGGCTCCCAACTCTCCAGGTTCAACGCAATCTTCCGACAGCGAAAGCACTCATTGGAAACCCAGCGGATGCTACACCGTGGGATCGGGAAAGCTTTCTGAAACTCACCTCAGTTTTCCTCTCCTGGTGCTCGTGTTCTCCATTCAGGCCCCCTTACTAACAATCTCCCCACTTGGAGACTCGGCGCCTTTCCATGCCTCTTTCGTACCGTCTGCAATTTGTCCGCAGGATGAACTGCAAGAGGGGGAACCAATGAGAGACTCGCTGGAGGTGTTTGGTCGGGCACATGTCACTCTCATTTCCCATCACGAAGAAGAATTCACCAGCGGTTCAGCCTGCCACCGCGGATCGACAATAGGGCGTGAAGCCATCCAGCCGTGTTGCGTCCCACTCACAAAAAAGCGACTTGGGAAATGGAGCTCAGGGGCCCTGCACTTCCCAAACCTGCAGAGTTCTAAACGATAACTATCGCCCCAAAATATATTGAGGTCAGGCTACGAAGAGGCGCTGAACGCAAGGCAGAACTGCAGGAAACGGATGTCAACGGGTACATCGGAATGGCCCCGATAGCACATGAAAAGCGCCAGAACGTGGACAATGATGCGGTTGGCCAAAAAGGGCGTATGCGTTTTTTCCTGAATATATTCAGGAAAAAACGCATACGCCCTTTTTGGCCAACCAAGCAACCTGGGAGAGCAAATCAGCACTACAAAGAAATCTCTCGCCCCCCCCCCCACTCGGGGCAAAAGGGCCAGGCGAAAAAAGTCTAAAAACCAGAAAGGCAGGACAGCCCACGGAGTCAAGGGAGCCTTGTTAAGCTGATGGGCGGGATGTCAATGGCCAACAGCCAATCTTCACAAGTGTATCCTCTTTCCCAAACCATGTCAAACACAGAACCACAGAGCATAGGGCACTTCCCCACATGGGCGTTGACCTTGGGAAAATGAAAAAATCAACCAGACACAGGGACCCCAAAGTTGAGGGCTGCTGTCTTGACAAGAACCTCCACTCCGGTACACGTTTCATATCCCAGGAAAGAGCCAAGTGGACAAAGACGAGTGGACAAGTGGACAAAGACAAGTGGACAAGTGGACAAGTGGTGCTACGTAGGTCCAATGGAGTGTCACTCAGCCATGAAATCCACGTCATGAGGCTGGTAGCAGCATCCTGAGTGGATTTAGGTACGATCATCCTCAGTGAAATAAGTCCCACAAAAAAAGAAACTTATGATATCACTTATCGAGGGAATGTAAAAATCGCTCCCCATGAACGGAATCCCCAAACAGAACAGAGTCACGCTTTTAGAAAACACACTTATGCCTGCTTCAGGGGAAAGGTGAGGTGCGGTGACGCATAAAACTCGAGTTTGAAATGAGCACAGATACCCTTCCGAAAACCGAATATGGAATGGACACGACCTACTCCTTGCTCAATCAACTGGACTCACCAGACCCTGTTCATCGCACAAGTATCTATCCGACTAGTAAGCATCTTAAAAGCTAAGTCTTGATATCTCTGTGTAAGTGCATCAAGGGTGTGTAAAGCGGCCTAAAACCAGCAGGGAAAATCAGCTCAGACCCATTCTGAGGATACATTTCCAACACAAAGAAGAAACAAGCAGGGCAAAACAGAGAGAAATTCTTCCAAAATGCGTTCAGGGACTGGCATGCAACCAGGATTGACCACATCTACAGCCCCAGCGGCAGAAGACATAAGGCTGGACACTCTTGGGGCTGAGACGATTGGTGAGGTTGGGAAAGCAAATGCAGACCCTTGAAAGGAATCCTGCGTGCTCCCCATTCCATGGCTCCCAACTCTCCAGGTTCAACGCAATCTTCCGACAGCGAAAGCACTCATTGGAAACCCAGCGGATGCTACACCGTGGGATCGGGAAAGCTTTCTGAAACTCACCTCAGTTTTCCTCTCCTGGTGCTCGTGTTCTCCATTCAGGCCCCCTTACTAACAATCTCCCCACTTGGAGTCTCGGCGCCTTTCCATGCCTCTTTCGTACCGTCTGCAATTTGTCCGCAGGATGAACTGCAAGAGGGGGAACCAATGAGAGACTCGCTGGAGGTGTTTGGTCGGGCACATGTCACTCTCATTTCCCATCACGAAGAAGAATTCACCAGCGGTTCAGCCTGCCACCGCGGATCGACAATAGGGCGTGAAGCCATCCAGCCGTGTTGCGTCCCACTCACAAAAAAGCGACTTGGGAAATGGAGCTCAGGGGCACTTCCCAAACCTGCAGAGTTCTAAACGATAACTATCGCCCCAAAATATATTGAGGTCAGGCTACGAAGAGGCGCTGAACGCAAGGCAGAACTGCAGGAAACGGATGTCAACGGGTACATCGGAATGGCCCCGATAGCACATGAAAAGCGCCAGAACGTGGACAATGATGCGGTTGGCCAAAAAGGGCGTATGCGTTTTTTCCTGAATATATTCAGGAAAACACGCATACGCCCTTTTTGGCCAACCAAGCAACCTGGGAGAGCAAATCAGCACTACAAAGAAATCTCTCGCCCCCCCCCCGGGGCAAAAGGGCCAGGCGAAAAAAGTCTAAAAACCAGAAAGGCAGGACAGCCCACGGAGTCAAGGGAGCCTTGTTAAGCTGATGGGCGGGATGTCAATGGCCAACAGCCAATCTTCACAAGTGTATCCTCTTTCCCAAACCATGTAAAACACAGAACCACAGAGCATAGGGCACTTCCCCACATGGGCGTTGACCTTGGGAAAATGAAAAAATCAACCAGACACAGGGACCCCAAAGTTGAGGGCTGCTGTCTTGACAAGAACCTCCACTCCGGTACACGTTTCATATCCCAGGAAAGAGCCAAGTGGACAAAGACGAGTGGACAAGTGGACAAAGACAAGTGGACAAGTGGACAAGTGGTGCTACGTAGGTCCAATGGAGTGTCACTCAGCCATGAAATCCACGTCATGAGGCTGGTAGCAGCATCCTGAGTGGATTTAGGTACGATCATCCTCAGTGAAATAAGTCCCACAAAAAAAGAAACTTATGATATCACTTATCGAGGGAATGTAAAAATCGCTCCCCATGCACTGAATCCCCAAACAGAACAGAGTCACGCTTTTAGAAAACACACTTATGCCTGCTTCAGGGGAAAGGTGAGGTGCGGTGACGCATAAAACTCGAGTTTGAAATGAGCACAGATACCCTTCCGAAAACCGAATATGGAATGGACACGACCTACTCCTTGCTCAATCAACTGGACTCACCAGACCCTGTTCATCGCACAAGTATCTATCCGACTAGTAAGCATCTTAAAAGCTAAGTCTTGATATCTCTGTGTAAGTGCATCAAGGGTGTGTAAAGCGGCCTAAAACCAGCAGGGAAAATCAGCTCAGACCCATTCTGAGGATACATTTCCAACACAAAGAAGAAACAAGCAGGGCAAAACAGAGAGAAATTCTTCCAAAATGCGTTCAGGGACTGGCATGCAACCAGGATTGACCACATCTACAGCCCCAGCGGCAGAAGACAGAAGGCTGGACACTCTTGGGGCTGAGACGATTGGTGAGGTTGGGAAAGCAAATGCAGACCCTTGAAAGGAATCCTGCGTGCTCCCCATTCCATGGCTCCCAACTCTCCAGGTTCAACGCAATCTTCCGACAGCGAAAGCACTCATTGGAAACCCAGCGGATGCTACACCGTGGGATCGGGAAAGCTTTCTGAAACTCACCTCAGTTTTCCTCTCCTGGTGCTCGTGTTCTCCATTCAGGCCCCCTTACTAACAATCTCCCCACTTGGAGACTCGGCGCCTTTCCATGCCTCTTTCGTACCGTCTGCAATTTGTCCGCAGGATGAACTGCAAGAGGGGGAACCAATGAGAGACTCGCTGGAGGTGTTTGGTCGGGCACATGTCACTCTCATTTCCCATCACGAAGAAGAATTCACCAGCGGTTCAGCCTGCCACCGCGGATCGACAATAGGGCGTGAAGCCATCCAGCCGTGTTGCGTCCCACTCACAAAAAAGCGACTTGGGAAATGGAGCTCAGGGGCCCTGCACTTCCCAAACCTGCAGAGTTCTAAACGATAACTATCGCCCCAAAATATATTGAGGTCAGGCTACGAAGAGGCGCTGAACGCAAGGCAGAACTGCAGGAAACGGATGTCAACGGGTACATCGGAATGGCCCCGATAGCACATGAAAAGCGCCAGAACGTGGACAATGATGCGGTTGGCCAAAAAGGGCGTATGCGTTTTTTCCTGAATATATTCAGGAAAAAACGCATACGCCCTTTTTGGCCAACCAAGCAACCTGGGAGAGCAAATCAGCACTACAAAGAAATCTCTCGCCCCCCCCCCCCCGGGGCAAAAGGGCCAGGCGAAAAAAGTCTAAAAACCAGAAAGGCAGGACAGCCCACGGAGTCAAGGGAGCCTTGTTAAGCTGATGGGCGGGATGTCAATGGCCAACAGCCAATCTTCACAAGTGTATCCTCTTTCCCAAACCATGTAAAACACAGAACCACAGAGCATAGGGCACTTCCCCACATGGGCGTTGACCTTGGGAAAATGAAAAAATCAACCAGACACAGGGACCCCAAAGTTGAGGGCTGCTGTCTTGACAAGAACCTCCACTCCGGTACACGTTTCATATCCCAGGAAAGAGCCAAGTGGACAAAGACGAGTGGACAAGTGGACAAAGACAAGTGGACAAGTGGACAAGTGGTGCTACGTAGGTCCAATGGAGTGTCACTCAGCCATGAAATCCACGTCATGAGGCTGGTAGCAGCATCCTGAGTGGATTTAGGTACGATCATCCTCAGTGAAATAAGTCCCACAAAAAAAGAAACTTATGATATCACTTATCGAGGGAATGTAAAAATCGCTCCCCATGAACGGAATCCCCAAACAGAACAGAGTCACGCTTTTAGAAAACACACTTATGCCTGCTTCAGGGGAAAGGTGAGGTGCGGTGACGCATAAAACTCGAGTTTGAAATGAGCACAGATACCCTTCCGAAAACCGAATATGGAATGGACACGACCTACTCCTTGCTCAATCAACTGGACTCACCAGACCCTGTTCATCGCACAAGTATCTATCCGACTAGTAAGCATCTTAAAAGCTAAGTCTTGATATCTCTGTGTAAGTGCATCAAGGGTGTGTAAAGCGGCCTAAAACCAGCAGGGAAAATCAGCTCAGACCCATTCTGAGGATACATTTCCAACACAAAGAAGAAACAAGCAGGGCAAAACAGAGAGAAATTCTTCCAAAATGCGTTCAGGGACTGGCATGCAACCAGGATTGACCACATCTACAGCCCCAGCGGCAGAAGACATAAGGCTGGACACTCTTGGGGCTGAGACGATTGGTGAGGTTGGGAAAGCAAATGCAGACCCTTGAAAGGAATCCTGCGTGCTCCCCATTCCATGGCTCCCAACTCTCCAGGTTCAACGCAATCTTCCGACAGCGAAAGCACTCATTGGAAACCCAGCGGATGCTACACCGTGGGATCGGGAAAGCTTTCTGAAACTCACCTCAGTTTTCCTCTCCTGGTGCTCGTGTTCTCCATTCAGGCCCCCTTACTAACAATCTCCCCACTTGGAGACTCGGCGCCTTTCCATGCCTCTTTCGTACCGTCTGCAATTTGTCCGCAGGATGAACTGCAAGAGGGGGAACCAATGAGAGACTCGCTGGAGGTGTTTGGTCGGGCACATGTCACTCTCATTTCCCATCACGAAGAAGAATTCACCAGCGGTTCAGCCTGCCACCGCGGATCGACAATAGGGCGTGAAGCCATCCAGCCGTGTTGCGTCCCACTCACAAAAAAGCGACTTGGGAAATGGAGCTCAGGGGCCCTGCACTTCCCAAACCTGCAGAGTTCTAAACGATAACTATCGCCCCAAAATATATTGAGCGCAGGCTACGAAGAGGCGCTGAACGCAAGGCAGAACTGCAGGAAACGGATGTCAACGGGTACATCGGAATGGCCCCGATAGCACATGAAAAGCGCCAGAACGTGGACAATGATGCGGTTGGCCAAAAAGGGCGTATGCGTTTTTTCCTGAATATATTCAGGAAAAAACGCATACGCCCTTTTTGGCCAACCAAGCAACCTGGGAGAGCAAATCAGCACTACAAAGAAATCTCTCGCCCCCCCCCCCCCCGGGGCAAAAGGGCCAGGCGAAAAAAGTCTAAAAACCAGAAAGGCAGGACAGCCCACGGAGTCAAGGGAGCCTTGTTAAGCTGATGGGCGGGATGTCAATGGCCAACAGCCAATCTTCACAAGTGTATCCTCTTTCCCAAACCATGTCAAACACAGAACCACAGAGCATAGGGCACTTCCCCACATGGGCGTTGACCTTGGGAAAATGAAAAAATCAACCAGACACAGGGACCCCAAAGTTGAGGGCTGCTGTCTTGACAAGAACCTCCACTCCGGTACACGTTTCATATCCCAGGAAAGAGCCAAGTGGACAAAGACGAGTGGACAAGTGGACAAAGACAAGTGGACAAGTGGACAAGTGGTGCTACGTAGGTCCAATGGAGTGTCACTCAGCCATGAAATCCACGTCATGAGGCTGGTAGCAGCATCCTGAGTGGATTTAGGTACGATCATCCTCAGTGAAATAAGTCCCACAAAAAAAGAAACTTATGATATCACTTATCGAGGGAATGTAAAAATCGCTCCCCATGAACGGAATCCCCAAACAGAACAGAGTCACGCTTTTAGAAAACACACTTATGCCTGCTTCAGGGGAAAGGTGAGGTGCGGTGACGCATAAAACTCGAGTTTGAAATGAGCACAGATACCCTTCCGAAAACCGAATATGGAATGGACACGACCTACTCCTTGCTCAATCAACTGGACTCACCAGACCCTGTTCATCGCACAAGTATCTATCCGACTAGTAAGCATCTTAAAAGCTAAGTCTTGATATCTCTGTGTAAGTGCATCAAGGGTGTGTAAAGCGGCCTAAAACCAGCAGGGAAAATCAGCTCAGACCCATTCTGAGGATACATTTCCAACACAAAGAAGAAACACAGGGCAAAACAGAGAGAAATTCTTCCAAAATGCGTTCAGGGACTGGCATGCAACCAGGATTGACCACATCTACAGCCCCAGCGGCAGAAGACATAAGGCTGGACACTCTTGGGGCTGAGACGATTGGTGAGGTTGGGAAAGCAAATGCAGACCCTTGAAAGGAATCCTGCGTGCTCCCCATTCCATGGCTCCCAACTCTCCAGGTTCAACGCAATCTTCCGACAGCGAAAGCACTCATTGGAAACCCAGCGGATGCTACACCGTGGGATCGGGAAAGCTTTCTGAAACTCACCTCAGTTTTCCTCTCCTGGTGCTCGTGTTCTCCATTCAGGCCCCCTTACTAACAATCTCCCCACTTGGAGACTCGGCGCCTTTCCATGCCTCTTTCGTACCGTCTGCAATTTGTCCGCAGGATGAACTGCAAGAGGGGGAACCAATGAGAGACTCGCTGGAGGTGTTTGGTCGGGCACATGTCACTCTCATTTCCCATCACGAAGAAGAATTCACCAGCGGTTCAGCCTGCCACCGCGGATCGACAATAGGGCGTGAAGCCATCCAGCCGTGTTGCGTCCCACTCACAAAAAAGCGACTTGGGAAATGGAGCTCAGGGGCCCTGCACTTCCCAAACCTGCAGAGTTCTAAACGATAACTATCGCCCCAAAATATATTGAGGTCAGGCTACGAAGAGGCGCTGAACGCAAGGCAGAACTGCAGGAAACGGATGTCAACGGGTACATCGGAATGGCCCCGATAGCACATGAAAAGCGCCAGAACGTGGACAATGATGCGGTTGGCCAAAAAGGGCGTATGCGTTTTTTCCTGAATATATTCAGGAAAAAACGCATACGCCCTTTTTGGCCAACCAAGCAACCTGGGAGAGCAAATCAGCACTACAAAGAAATCTCTCGCCCCCCCCCCCGGGGCAAAAGGGCCAGGCGAAAAAAGTCTAAAAACCAGAAAGGCAGGACAGCCCACGGAGTCAAGGGAGCCTTGTTAAGCTGATGGGCGGGATGTCAATGGCCAACAGTCAATCTTCACAAGTGTATCCTCTTTCCCAAACCATGTAAAACACAGAACCACAGAGCATAGGGCACTTCCACACATGGGCGTTGACCTTGGGAAAATGAAAAAATCAACCAGACACAGGGACCCCAAAGTTGAGGGCTGCTGTCTTGACAAGAACCTCCACTCCGGTACACGTTTCATATCCCAGGAAAGAGCCAAGTGGACAAAGACGAGTGGACAAGTGGACAAAGACAAGTGGACAAGTGGACAAGTGGTGCTACGTAGGTCCAATGGAGTGTCACTCAGCCATGAAATCCACGTCATGAGGCTGGTAGCAGCATCCTGAGTGGATTTAGGTACGATCATCCTCAGTGAAATAAGTCCCACAAAAAAAGAAACTTATGATATCACTTATCGAGGGAATGTAAAAATCGCTCCCCATGAACGGAATCCCCAAACAGAACAGAGTCACGCTTTTAGAAAACACACTTATGCCTGCTTCAGGGGAAAGGTGAGGTGCGGTGACGCATAAAACTCGAGTTTGAAATGAGCACAGATACCCTTCCGAAAACCGAATATGGAATGGACACGACCTACTCCTTGCTCAATCAACTGGACTCACCAGACCCTGTTCATCGCACAAGTATCTATCCGACTAGTAAGCATCTTAAAAGCTAAGTCTTGATATCTCTGTGTAAGTGCATCAAGGGTGTGTAAAGCGGCCTAAAACCAGCAGGGAAAATCAGCTCAGACCCATTCTGAGGATACATTTCCAACACAAAGAAGAAACAAGCAGGGCAAAACAGAGAGAAATTCTTCCAAAATGCGTTCAGGGACTGGCATGCAACCAGGATTGACCACATCTACAGCCCCAGCGGCAGAAGACATAAGGCTGGACACTCTTGGGGCTGAGACGATTGGTGAGGTTGGGAAAGCAAATGCAGACCCTTGAAAGGAATCCTGCGTGCTCCCCATTCCATGGCTCCCAACTCTCCAGGTTCAACGCAATCTTCCGACAGCGAAAGCACTCATTGGAAACCCAGCGGATGCTACACCGTGGGATCGGGAAAGCTTTCTGAAACTCACCTCAGTTTTCCTCTCCTGGTGCTCGTGTTCTCCATTCAGGCCCCCTTACTAACAATCTCCCCACTTGGAGACTCGGCGCCTTTCCATGCCTCTTTCGTACCGTCTGCAATTTGTCCACAGGATGAACTGCAAGAGGGGGAACCAATGAGAGACTCGCTGGAGGTGTTTGGTCGGGCACATGTCACTCTCATTTCCCATCACGAAGAAGAATTCACCAGCGGTTCAGCCTGCCACCGCGGATCGACAATAGGGCGTGAAGCCATCCAGCCGTGTTGCGTCCCACTCACAAAAAAGCGACTTGGGAAATGGAGCTCAGGGGCCCTGCACTTCCCAAACCTGCAGAGTTCTAAACGATAACTATCGCCCCAAAATATATTGAGGTCAGGCTACGAAGAGGCGCTGAACGCAAGGCAGAACTGCAGGAAACGGATGTCAACGGGTACATCGGAATGGCCCCGATAGCACATGAAAAGCGCCAGAACGTGGACAATGATGCGGTTGGCCAAAAAGGGCGTATGCGTTTTTTCCTGAATATATTCAGGAAAAAACGCATACGCCCTTTTTGGCCAACCAAGCAACTTGGGAGAGCAAATCAGCACTACAAAGAAATCTCTCGGCCCCCCCCCCCGGGGCAAAAGGGCCAGGCGAAAAAAGTCTAAAAACCAGAAAGGCAGGACAGCCCACGGAGTCAAGGGAGCCTTGTTAAGCTGATGGGCGGGATGTCAATGGCCAACAGCCAATCTTCACAAGTGTATCCTCTTTCCCAAACTATGTAAAACACAGAACCACAGAGCATAGGGCACTTCCCCACATGGGCGTTGACCTTGGGAAAATGAAAAAATCAACCAGACACAGGGACCCCAAAGTTGAGGGCTGCTGTCTTGACAAGAACCTCCACTCCGGTACACGTTTCATATCCCAGAAAAGAGCCAAGTGGACAAAGACGAGTGGACAAGTGGACAAAGACAAGTGGACAAGTGGACAAGTGGTGCTACGTAGGTCCAATGGAGTGTCACTCAGCCATGAAATCCACGTCATGAGGCTGGTAGCAGCATCCTGAGTGGATTTAGGTACGATCATCCTCAGTGAAATAAGTCCCACAAAAAAAGAAACTTATGATATCACTTATCGAGGGAATGTAAAAATCGCTCCCCATGAACGGAATCCCCAAACAGAACAGAGTCACGCTTTTAGAAAACACACTTATGCCTGCTTCAGGGGAAAGGTGAGGTGCGGTGACGCATAAAACTCGAGTTTGAAATGAGCACAGATACCCTTCCGAAAACCGAATATGGAATGGACACGACCTACTCCTTGCTCAATCAACTGGACTCACCAGACCCTGTTCATCGCACAAGTATCTATCCGACTAGTAAGCATCTTAAAAGCTAAGTCTTGATATCTCTGTGTAAGTGCATCAAGGGTGTGTAAAGCGGCCTAAAACCAGCAGGGAAAATCAGCTCAGACCCATTCTGAGGATACATTTCCAACACAAAGAAGAAACAAGCAGGGCAAAACAGAGAGAAATTCTTCCAAAATGCGTTCAGGGACTGGCATGCAACCAGGATTGACCACATCTACAGCCCCAGCGGCAGAAGACATAAGGCTGGACACTCTTGGGGCTGAGACGATTGGTGAGGTTGGGAAAGCAAATGCAGACCCTTGAAAGGAATCCTGCGTGCTCCCCATTCCATGGCTCCCAACTCTCCAGGTTCAACGCAATCTTCCGACAGCGAAAGCACTCATTGGAAACCCAGCGGATGCTACACCGTGGGATCGGGAAAGCTTTCTGAAACTCACCTCAGTTTTCCTCTCCTGGTGCTCATGTTCTCCATTCAGGCCCCCTTACTAACAATCTCCCCACTTGGAGACTCGGCGCCTTTCCATGCCTCTTTCGTACCGTCTGCAATTTGTCCGCAGGATGAACTGCAAGAGGGGGAACCAATGAGAGACTCGCTGGAGGTGTTTGGTCGGGCACATGTCACTCTCATTTCCCATCACGAAGAAGAATTCACCAGCGGTTCAGCCTGCAACCGCGGATCGACAATAGGGCGTGAAGCCATCCAGCCGTGTTGCGTCCCACTCACAAAAAAGCGACTTGGGAAATGGAGCTCAGGGGCCCTGCACTTCCCAAACCTGCAGAGTTCTAAACGATAACTATCGCCCCAAAATATATTGAGGTCAGGCTACGAAGAGGCGCTGAACGCAAGGCAGAACTGCAGGAAACGGATGTCAACGGGTACATCGGAATGGCCCCGATAGCACATGAAAAGCGCCAGAACGTGGACAATGATGCGGTTGGCCAAAAAGGGCGTATGCGTTTTTTCCTGAATATATTCAGGAAAAAACGCATACGCCCTTTTTGGCCAACCAAGCAACCTGGGAGAGCAAATCAGCACTACAAAGAAATCTCTCGCCCCCCCCCCCCGGGGCAAAAGGGCCAGGCGAAAAAAGTCTAAAAACCAGAAAGGCAGGACAGCCCACGGAGTCAAGGGAGCCTTGTTAAGCTGATGGGCGGGATGTCAATGGCCAACAGCCAATCTTCACAAGTGTATCCTCTTTCCCAAACCATGTAAAACACAGAACCACAGAGCATAGGGCACTTCCCCACATGGGCGTTGACCTTGGGAAAATGAAAAAATCAACCAGACACAGGGACCCCAAAGTTGAGGGCTGCTGTCTTGACAAGAACCTCCACTCCGGTACACGTTTCATATCCCAGGAAAGAGCCAAGTGGACAAAGACGAGTGGACAAGTGGACAAAGACAAGTGGACAAGTGGACAAGTGGTGCTACGTAGGTCCAATGGAGTGTCACTCAGCCATGAAATCCACGTCATGAGGCTGGTAGCAGCATCCTGAGTGGATTTAGGTACGATCATCCTCAGTGAAATAAGTCCCACAAAAAAAGAAACTTATGATATCACTTATCGAGGGAATGTAAAAATCGCTCCCCATGAACGGAATCCCCAAACAGAACAGAGTCACGCTTTTAGAAAACACACTTATGCCTGCTTCAGGGGAAAGGTGAGGTGCGGTGACGCATAAAACTCGAGTTTGAAATGAGCACAGATACCCTTCCGAAAACCGAATATGGAATGGACACGACCTACTCCTTGCTCAATCAACTGGACTCACCAGACCCTGTTCATCGCACAAGTATCTATCCGACTAGTAAGCATCTTAAAAGCTAAGTCTTGATATCTCTGTGTAAGTGCATCAAGGGTGTGTAAAGCGGCCTAAAACCAGCAGGGAAAATCAGCTCAGACCCATTCTGAGGATACATTTCCAACACAAAGAAGAAACAAGCAGGGCAAAACAGAGAGAAATTCTTCCAAAATGCGTTCAGGGACTGGCATGCAACCAGGATTGACCACATCTACAGCCCCAGCGGCAGAAGACATAAGGCTGGACACTCTTGGGGCTGAGACGATTGGTGAGGTTGGGAAAGCAAATGCAGACCCTTGAAAGGAATCCTGCGTGCTCCCCATTCCATGGCTCCCAACTCTCCAGGTTCAACGCAATCTTCCGACAGCGAAAGCACTCATTGGAAACCCAGCGGATGCTACACCGTGGGATCGGGAAAGCTTTCTGAAACTCACCTCAGTTTTCCTCTCCTGGTGCTCGTGTTCTCCATTCAGGCCCCCTTACTAACAATCTCCCCACTTGGAGACTCGGCGCCTTTCCATGCCTCTTTCGTACCGTCTGCAATTTGTCCGCAGGATGAACTGCAAGAGGGGGAACCAATGAGAGACTCGCTGGAGGTGTTTGGTCGGGCACATGTCACTCTCATTTCCCATCACGAAGAAGAATTCACCAGCGGTTCAGCCTGCCACCGCGGATCGACAATAGGGCGTGAAGCCATCCAGCCGTGTTGCGTCCCACTCACAAAAAAGCGACTTGGGAAATGGAGCTCAGGGGCCCTGCACTTCCCAAACCTGCAGAGTTCTAAACGATAACTATCGCCCCAAAATATATTGAGGTCAGGCTACGAAGAGGCGCTGAACGCAAGGCAGAACTGCAGGAAACGGATGTCAACGGGTACATCGGAATGGCCCCGATAGCACATGAAAAGCGCCAGAACGTGGACAATGATGCGGTTGGCCAAAAAGGGCGTATGCGTTTTTTCCTGAATATATTCAGGAAAAAACGCATACGCCCTTTTTGGCCAACCAAGCAACCTGGGAGAGCAAATCAGCACTACAAAGAAATCTCTCGCCCCCCCCCCCGGGGCAAAAGGGCCAGGCGAAAAAAGTCTAAAAACCAGAAAGGCAGGACAGCCCACGGAGTCAAGGGAGCCTTGTTAAGCTGATGGGCGGGATGTCAATGGCCAACAGCCAATCTTCACAAGTGTATCCTCTTTCCCAAACCATGTAAAACACAGAACCACAGAGCATAGGGCACTTCCACACATGGGCGTTGACCTTGGGAAAATGAAAAAATCAACCAGACACAGGGACCCCAAAGTTGAGGGCTGCTGTCTTGACAAGAACCTCCACTCCGGTACACGTTTCATATCCCAGGAAAGAGCCAAGTGGACAAAGACGAGTGGACAAGTGGACAAAGACAAGTGGACAAGTGGACAAGTGGTGCTACGTAGGTCCAATGGAGTGTCACTCAGCCATGAAATCCACGTCATGAGGCTGGTAGCAGCATCCTGAGTGGATTTAGGTACGATCATCCTCAGTGAAATAAGTCCCACAAAAAAAGAAACTTATGATATCACTTATCGAGGGAATGTAAAAATCGTTCCCCATGAACGGAATCCCCAAACAGAACAGAGTCACGCTTTTAGAAAACACACTTATGCCTGCTTCAGGGGAAAGGTGAGGTGCGGTGACGCATAAAACTCGAGTTTGAAATGAGCACAGATACCCTTCCGAAAACCGAATATGGAATGGACACGACCTACTCCTTGCTCAATCAACTGGACTCACCAGACCCTGTTCATCGCACAAGTATCTATCCGACTAGTAAGCATCTTAAAAGCTAAGTCTTGATATCTCTGTGTAAGTGCATCAAGTGTGTGTAAAGCGGCCTAAAACCAGCAGGGATAATCAGCTCAGACCCATTCTGAGGATACATTTCCAACACAAAGAAGAAACAAGCAGGGCAAAACAGAGAGAAATTCTTCCAAAATGCGTTCAGGGACTGGTATGCAACCAGGATTGACCACATCTACAGCCCCAGCGGCAGAAGACATAAGGCTGGACACTCTTGGGGCTGAGACGATTGGTGAGGTTGGGAAAGCAAATGCAGACCCTTGAAAGGAATCCTGCGTGCTCCCCATTCCATGGCTCCCAACTCTCCAGGTTCAACGCAATCTTCCGACAGCGAAAGCACTCATTGGAAACCCAGCGGATGCTACACCGTGGGATCGGGAAAGCTTTCTGAAACTCACCTCAGTTTTCCTCTCCTGGTGCTCGTGTTCTCCTTTCAGGCCCCCTTACTAACAATCTCCCCACTTGGAGACTCGGCGCCTTTCCATGCCTCTTTCGTACCGTCTGCAATTTGTCCGCAGGATGAACTGCAAGAGGGGGAACCAATGAGAGACTCGCTGGAGGTGTTTGGTCGGGCACATGTCACTCTCATTTCCCATCACGAAGAAGAATTCACCAGCGGTTCAGCCTGCCACCGCGGATCGACAATAGGGCGTGAAGCCATCCAGCCGTGTTGCGTCCCACTCACAAAAAAGCGACTTGGGAAATGGAGCTCAGGGGCCCTGCACTTCCCAAACCTGCAGAGTTCTAAACGATAACTATCGCCCCAAAATATATTGAGGTCAGGCTACGAAGAGGCGCTGAACGCAAGGCAGAACTGCAGGAAACGGATGTCAACGGGTACATCGGAATGGCCCCGATAGCACATGAAAAGCGCCAGAACGTGGACAATGATGCGGTTGGCCAAAAAGGGCGTATGCGTTTTTTCCTGAATATATTCAGGAAAAAACGCATACGCCCTTTTTGGCCAACCAAGCAACCTGGGAGAGCAAATCAGCACTACAAAGAAATCTCTCGCCCCCCCCCCCCCCCCGGGGCAAAAGGGCCAGGCGAAAAAAGTCTAAAAACCAGAAAGGCAGGACAGCCCACGGAGTCAAGGGAGCCTTGTTAAGCTGATGGGCGGGATGTCAATGGCCAACAGCCAATCTTCACAAGTGTATCCTCTTTCCCAAACCATGTAAAACACAGAACCACAGAGCATAGGGCACTTCCACACATGGGCGTTGACCTTGGGAAAATGAAAAAATCAACCAGACACAGGGACCCCAAAGTTGAGGGCTGCTGTCTTGACAAGAACCTCCACTCCGGTACACGTTTCATATCCCAGGAAAGAGCCAAGTGGACAAAGACGAGTGGACAATTGGACAAAGACAAGTGGACAAGTGGACAAGTGGTGCTACGTAGGTCCAATGGAGTGTCACTCAGCCATGAAATCCACGTCATGAGGCTGGTAGCAGCATCCTGAGTGGATTTAGGTACGATCATCCTCAGTGAAATAAGTCCCACAAAAAAAGAAACTTATGATATCACTTATCGAGGGAATGTAAAAATCGCTCCCCATGAACGGAATCCCCAAACAGAACAGAGTCACGCTTTTAGAAAACACACTTATGCCTGCTTCAGGGGAAAGGAGAGGTGGGGTGACGCATAAAACTCGAGTTTGAAATGAGCACAGATACCCTTCCGAAAACCGAATATGGAATGGACACGACCTACTCCTTGCTCAATCAACTGGACTCACCAGACCCTGTTCATCGCACAAGTATCTATCCGACTAGTAAGCATCTTAAAAGCTAAGTCTTGATATCTCTGTGTAAGTGCATCAAGGGTGTGTAAAGCGGCCTAAAACCAGCAGGGAAAATCAGCTCAGACCCATTCTGAGGATACATTTCCAACACAAAGAAGAAACAAGCAGGGCAAAACAGAGAGAAATTCTTCCAAAATGCGTTCAGGGACTGGCATGCAACCAGGATTGACCACATCTACAGCCCCAGCGGCAGAAGACATAAGGCTGGACACTCTTGGGGCTGAGACGATTGGTGAGGTTGGGAAAGCAAATGCAGACCCTTGAAAGGAATCCTGCGTGCTCCCCATTCCATGGGTCCCAACTCTCCAGGTTCAACGCAATCTTCCGACAGCGAAAGCACTCATTGGAAACCCAGCGGATGCTACACCGTGGGATCGGGAAAGCTTTCTGAAACTCACCTCAGTTTTCCTCTCCTGGTGCTCGTGTTCTCCATTCAGGCCCCCTTACTAACAATCTCCCCACTTGGAGACTCGGCGCCTTTCCATGCCTCTTTCGTACCGTCTGCAATTTGTCCGCAGGATGAACTGCAAGAGGGGGAACCAATGAGAGACTCGCTGGAGGTGTTTGGTCGGGCACATGTCACTCTCATTTCCCATCACGAAGAAGAATTCACCAGCGGTTCAGCCTGCCACCGCGGATCGACAATAGGGCGTGAAGCCATCCAGCCGTGTTGCGTCCCACTCACAAAAAAGCGACTTGGGAAATGGAGCTCAGGGGCCCTGCACTTCCCAAACCTGCAGAGTTCTAAACGATAACTATCGCCCCAAAATATATTGAGGTCAGGCTACGAAGAGGCGCTGAACGCAAGGCAGAACTGCAGGAAACGGATGTCAACGGGTACATCGGAATGGCCCCGATAGCACATGAAAAGCGCCAGAACGTGGACAATGATGCGGTTGGCCAAAAAGGGCGTATGCGTTTTTTCCTGAATATATTCAGGAAAAAACGCATACGCCCTTTTTGGCCAACCAAGCAACCTGGGAGAGCAAATCAGCACTACAAAGAAATCTCGCCCCCCCCCCGGGGCAAAAGGGCCAGGCGAAAAAAGTCTAAAAACCAGAAAGGCAGGACAGCCCACGGAGTCAAGGGAGCCTTGTTAAGCTGATGGGCGGGATGTCAATGGCCAACAGCCAATCTTCACAAGTGTATCCTCTTTCCCAAACCATGTAAAACACAGAACCACAGAGCATAGGGCACTTCCCCACATGGGCGTTGACCTTGGGAAAATGAAAAAATCAACCAAACACAGGGACCCCAAAGTTGAGGGCTGCTGTCTTGACAAGAACCTCCACTCCGGTACACGTTTCATATCCCAGGAAAGAGCCAAGTGGACAAAGACGAGTGGACAAGTGGACAAAGACAAGTGGACAAGTGGACAAGTGGTGCTACGTAGGTCCAATGGAGTGTCACTCAGCCATGAAATCCACGTCATGAGGCTGGTAGCAGCATCCTGAGTGGATTTAGGTACGATCATCCTCAGTGAAATCAGTCCCACAAAAAAAGAAACTTATGATATCACTTATCGAGGGAATGTAAAAATCGCTCCCCATGAACGGAATCCCCAAACAGAACAGAGTCACGCTTTTAGAAAACACACTTATGCCTGCTTCAGGGGAAAGGTGAGGTGCGGTGACGCATAAAACTCGAGTTTGAAATGAGCACAGATACCCTTCCGAAAACCGAATATGGAATGGACACGACCTACTCCTTGCTCAATCAACTGGACTCACCAGACCCTGTTCATCGCACAAGTATCTATCCGACTAGTAAGCATCTTAAAAGCTAAGTCTTGATATCTCTGTGTAAGTGCATCAAGGGTGTGTAAAGCGGCCTAAAACCAGCAGGGAAAATCAGCTCAGACCCATTCTGAGGATACATTTCCAACACAAAGAAGAAACAAGCAGGGCAAAACAGAGAGAAATTCTTCCAAAATGCGTTCAGGGACTGGCATGCAACCAGGATTGACCACATCTACAGCCCCAGCGGCAGAAGACATAAGGCTGGACACTCTTGGGGCTGAGACGATTGGTGAGGTTGGGAAAGCAAATGCAGACCCTTGAAAGGAATCCTGCGTGCTCCCCATTCCATGGCTCCCAACTCTCCAGGTTCAACGCAATCTTCCGACAGCGAAAGCACTCATTGGAAACCCAGCGGATGCTACACCGTGGGATCGGGAAAGCTTTCTGAAACTCACCTCAGTTTTCCTCTCCTGGTGCTCATGTTCTCCATTCAGGCCCCCTTACTAACAATCTCCCCACTTGGAGACTCGGCGCCTTTCCATGCCTCTTTCGTACCGTCTGCAATTTGTCCGCAGGATGAACTGCAAGAGGGGGAACCAATGAGAGACTCGCTGGAGGTGTTTGGTCGGGCACATGTCACTCTCATTTCCCATCACGAAGAAGAATTCACCAGCGGTTCAGCCTGCCACCGCGGATCGACAATAGGGCGTGAAGCCATCCAGCCGTGTTGCGTCCCACTCACAAAAAAGCGACTTGGGAAATGGAGCTCAGGGGCCCTGCACTTCCCAAACCTGCAGAGTTCTAAACGATAACTATCGCCCCAAAATATATTGAGCGCAGGCTACGAAGAGGCGCTGAACGCAAGGCAGAACTGCAGGAAACGGATGTCAACGGGTACATCGGAATGGCCCCGATAGCACATGAAAAGCGCCAGAACGTGGACAATGATGCGGTTGGCCAAAAAGGGCGTATGCGTTTTTTCCTGAATATATTCAGGAAAAAACGCATACGCCCTTTTTGGCCAACCAAGCAACCTGGGAGAGCAAATCAGCACTACAAAGAAATCTCTCGCCCCCCCCCCCCACTCGGGGCAAAAGGGCCAGGCGAAAAAAGTCTAAAAACCAGAAAGGCAGGACAGCCCACGGAGTCAAGGGAGCCTTGTTAAGCTGATGGGCGGGATGTCAATGGCCAACAGCCAATCTTCACAAGTGTATCCTCTTTCCCAAACCATGTAAAACACAGAACCACAGAGCATAGGGCACTTCCCCACATGGGCGTTGACCTTGGGAAAATGAAAAAATCAACCAGACACAGGGACCCCAAAGTTGAGGGCTGCTGTCTTGACAAGAACCTCCACTCCGGTACACGTTTCATATCCCAGGAAAGAGCCAAGTGGACAAAGACGAGTGGACAAGTGGACAAAGACAAGTGGACAAGTGGACAAGTGGTGCTACGTAGGTCCAATGGAGTGTCACTCAGCCATGAAATCCACGTCATGAGGCTGGTAGCAGCATCCTGAGTGGATTTAGGTACGATCATCCTCAGTGAAATAAGTCCCACAAAAAAAGAAACTTATGATATCACTTATCGAGGGAATGTAAAAATCGCTCCCCATGCACTGAATCCCCAAACAGAACAGAGTCACGCTTTTAGAAAACACACTTATGCCTGCTTCAGGGGAAAGGTGAGGTGCGGTGACGCATAAAACTCGAGTTTGAAATGAGCACAGATACCCTTCCGAAAACCGAATATGGAATGGACACGACCTACTCCTTGCTCAATCAACTGGACTCACCAGACCCTGTTCATCGCACAAGTATCTATCCGACTAGTAAGCATCTTAAAAGCTAAGTCTTGATATCTCTGTGTAAGTGCATCAAGGGTGTGTAAAGCGGCCTAAAACCAGCAGGGAAAATCAGCTCAGACCCATTCTGAGGATACATTTCCAACACAAAGAAGAAACAAGCAGGGCAAAACAGAGAGAAATTCTTCCAAAATGCGTTCAGGGACTGGCATGCAACCAGGATTGACCACATCTACAGCCCCAGCGGCAGAAGACATAAGGCTGGACACTCTTGGGGCTGAGACGATTGGTGAGGTTGGGAAAGCAAATGCAGACCCTTGAAAGGAATCCTGCGTGCTCCCCATTCCATGGCTCCCAACTCTCCAGGTTCAACGCAATCTTCCGACAGCGAAAGCACTCATTGGAAACCCAGCGGATGCTACACCGTGGGATCGGGAAAGCTTTCTGAAACTCACCTCAGTTTTCCTCTCCTGGTGCTCGTGTTCTCCATTCAGGCCCCCTTACTAACAATCTCCCCACTTGGAGACTCGGCGCCTTTCCATGCCTCTTTCGTACCGTCTGCAATTTGTCCGCAGGATGAACTGCAAGAGGGGGAACCAATGAGAGACTCGCTGGAGGTGTTTGGTCGGGCACATGTCACTCTCATTTCCCATCACGAAGAAGAATTCACCAGCGGTTCAGCCTGCAACCGCGGATCGACAATAGGGCGTGAAGCCATCCAGCCGTGTTGCGTCCCACTCACAAAAAAGCGACTTGGGAAATGGAGCTCAGGGGCCCTGCACTTCCCAAACCTGCAGAGTTCTAAACGATAACTATCGCCCCAAAATATATTGAGGTCAGGCTACGAAGAGGCGCTGAACGCAAGGCAGAACTGCAGGAAACGGATGTCAACGGGTACATCGGAATGGCCCCGATAGCACATGAAAAGCGCCAGAACGTGGACAATGATGCGGTTGGCCAAAAAGGGCGTATGCGTTTTTTCCTGAATATATTCAGGAAAAAACGCATACGCCCTTTTTGGCCAACCAAGCAACCTGGGAGAGCAAATCAGCACTACAAAGAAATCTCTCGCCCCCCCCCCCGGGGCAAAAGGGCCAGGCGAAAAAAGTCTAAAAACCAGAAAGGCAGGACAGCCCACGGAGTCAAGGGAGCCTTGTTAAGCTGATGGGCGGGATGTCAATGGCCAACAGCCAATCTTCACAAGTGTATCCTCTTTCCCAAACCATGTAAAACACAGAACCACAGAGCATAGGGCACTTCCCCACATGGGCGTTGACCTTGGGAAAATGAAAAAATCAACCAGACACAGGGACCCCAAAGTTGAGGGCTGCTGTCTTGACAAGAACCTCCACTCCGGTACACGTTTCATATCCCAGGAAAGAGCCAAGTGGACAAAGACGAGTGGACAAGTGGACAAAGACAAGTGGACAAGTGGACAAGTGGTGCTACGTAGGTCCAATGGAGTGTCACTCAGCCATGAAATCCACGTCATGAGGCTGGTAGCAGCATCCTGAGTGGATTTAGGTACGATCATCCTCAGTGAAATAAGTCCCACAAAAAAAGAAACTTATGATATCACTTATCGAGGGAATGTAAAAATCGCTCCCCATGAACGGAATCCCCAAACAGAACAGAGTCACGCTTTTAGAAAACACACTTATGCCTGCTTCAGGGGAAAGGTGAGGTGCGGTGACGCATAAAACTCGAGTTTGAAATGAGCACAGATACCCTTCCGAAAACCGAATATGGAATGGACACGACCTACTCCTTGCTCAATCAACTGGACTCACCAGACCCTGTTCATCGCACAAGTATCTATCCGACTAGTAAGCATCTTAAAAGCTAAGTCTTGATATCTCTGTGTAAGTGCATCAAGGGTGTGTAAAGCGGCCTAAAACCAGCAGGGAAAATCAGCTCAGACCCATTCTGAGGATACATTTCCAACACAAAGAAGAAACAAGCAGGGCAAAACAGAGAGAAATTCTTCCAAAATGCGTTCAGGGACTGGCATGCAACCAGGATTGACCACATCTACAGCCCCAGCGGCAGAAGACATAAGGCTGGACACTCTTGGGGCTGAGACGATTGGTGAGGTTGGGAAAGCAAATGCAGACCCTTGAAAGGAATCCTGCGTGCTCCCCATTCCATGGCTCCCAACTCTCCAGGTTCAACGCAATCTTCCGACAGCGAAAGCACTCATTGGAAACCCAGCGGATGCTACACCGTGGGATCGGGAAAGCTTTCTGAAACTCACCTCAGTTTTCCTCTCCTGGTGCTCGTGTTCTCCATTCAGGCCCCCTTACTAACAATCTCCCCACTTGGAGACTCGGCGCCTTTCCATGCCTCTTTCGTACCGTCTGCAATTTGTCCGCAGGATGAACTGCAAGAGGGGGAACCAATGAGAGACTCGCTGGAGGTGTTTGGTCGGGCACATGTCACTCTCATTTCCCATCACGAAGAAGAATTCACCAGCGGTTCAGCCTGCAACCGCGGATCGACAATAGGGCGTGAAGCCATCCAGCCGTGTTGCGTCCCACTCACAAAAAAGCGACTTGGGAAATGGAGCTCAGGGGCCCTGCACTTCCCAAACCTGCAGAGTTCTAAACGATAACTATCGCCCCAAAATATATTGAGGTCAGGCTACGAAGAGGCGCTGAACGCAAGGCAGAACTGCAGGAAACGGATGTCAACGGGTACATCGGAATGGCCCCGATAGCACATGAAAAGCGCCAGAACGTGGACAATGATGCGGTTGGCCAAAAAGGGCGTATGCGTTTTTTCCTGAATATATTCAGGAAAAAACGCATACGCCCTTTTTGGCCAACCAAGCAACCTGGGAGAGCAAATCAGCACTACAAAGAAATCTCTCGCCCCCCCCCCCCCGGGGCAAAAGGGCCAGGCGAAAAAAGTCTAAAAACCAGAAAGGCAGGACAGCCCACGGAGTCAAGGGAGCCTTGTTAAGCTGATGGGCGGGATGTCAATGGCCAACAGCCAATCTTCACAAGTGTATCCTCTTTCCCAAACCATGTAAAACACAGAACCACAGAGCATAGGGCACTTCCACACATGGGCGTTGACCTTGGGAAAATGAAAAAATCAACCAGACACAGGGACCCCAAAGTTGAGGGCTGCTGTCTTGACAAGAACCTCCACTCCGGTACACGTTTCATATCCCAGGAAAGAGCCAAGTGGACAAAGACGAGTGGACAAGTGGACAAAGACAAGTGGACAAGTGGACAAGTGGTGCTACGTAGGTCCAATGGAGTGTCACTCAGCCATGAAATCCACGTCATGAGGCTGGTAGCAGCATCCTGAGTGGATTTAGGTACGATCATCCTCAGTGAAATAAGTCCCACAAAAAAAGAAACTTATGATATCACTTATCGAGGGAATGTAAAAATCGCTCCCCATGAACGGAATCCCCAAACAGAACAGAGTCACGCTTTTAGAAAACACACTTATGCCTGCTTCAGGGGAAAGGAGAGGTGGGGTGACGCATAAAACTCGAGTTTGAAATGAGCACAGATACCCTTCCGAAAACCGAATATGGAATGGACACGACCTACTCCTTGCTCAATCAACTGGACTCACCAGACCCTGTTCATCGCACAAGTATCTATCCGACTAGTAAGCATCTTAAAAGCTAAGTCTTGATATCTCTGTGTAAGTGCATCAAGGGTGTGTAAAGCGGCCTAAAACCAGCAGGGAAAATCAGCTCAGACCCATTCTGAGGATACATTTCCAACACAAAGAAGAAACAAGCAGGGCAAAACAGAGAGAAATTCTTCCAAAATGCGTTCAGGGACTGGCATGCAACCAGGATTGACCACATCTACAGCCCCAGCGGCAGAAGACATAAGGCTGGACACTCTTGGGGCTGAGACGATTGGTGAGGTTGGGAAAGCAAATGCAGACCCTTGAAAGGAATCCTGCGTGCTCCCCATTCCATGGGTCCCAACTCTCCAGGTTCAACGCAATCTTCCGACAGCGAAAGCACTCATTGGAAACCCAGCGGATGCTACACCGTGGGATCGGGAAAGCTTTCTGAAACTCACCTCAGTTTTCCTCTCCTGGTGCTCGTGTTCTCCATTCAGGCCCCCTTACTAACAATCTCCCCACTTGGAGACTCGGCGCCTTTCCATGCCTCTTTCGTACCGTCTGCAATTTGTCCGCAGGATGAACTGCAAGAGGGGGAACCAATGAGAGACTCGCTGGAGGTGTTTGGTCGGGCACATGTCACTCTCATTTCCCATCACGAAGAAGAATTCACCAGCGGTTCAGCCTGCCACCGCGGATCGACAATAGGGCGTGAAGCGATCCAGCCGTGTTGCGTCCCACTCACAAAAAAGCGACTTGGGAAATGGAGCTCAGGGGCCCTGCACTTCCCAAACCTGCAGAGTTCTAAACGATAACTATCGCCCCAAAATATATTGAGGTCAGGCTACGAAGAGGCGCTGAACGCAAGGCAGAACTGCAGGAAACGGATGTCAACGGGTACATCGGAATGGCCCCGATAGCACATGAAAAGCGCCAGAACGTGGACAATGATGCGGTTGGCCAAAAAGGGCGTATGCGTTTTTTCCTGAATATATTCAGGAAAAAACGCATACGCCCTTTTTGGCCAACCAAGCAACCTGGGAGAGCAAATCAGCACTACAAAGAAATCTCGCCCCCCCCCCCCCGGGGCAAAAGGGCCAGGCGAAAAAAGTCTAAAAACCAGAAAGGCAGGACAGCCCACGGAGTCAAGGGAGCCTTGTTAAGCTGATGGGCGGGATGTCAATGGCCAACAGCCAATCTTCACAAGTGTATCCTCTTTCCCAAACCATGTAAAACACAGAACCACAGAGCATAGGGCACTTCCCCACATGGGCGTTGACCTTGGGAAAATGAAAAAATCAACCAGACACAGGGACCCCAAAGTTGAGGGCTGCTGTCTTGACAAGAACCTCCACTCCGGTACACGTTTCATATCCCAGGAAAGAGCCAAGTGGACAAAGACGAGTGGACAAGTGGACAAAGACAAGTGGACAAGTGGACAAGTGGTGCTACGTAGGTCCAATGGAGTGTCACTCAGCCATGAAATCCACGTCATGAGGCTGGTAGCAGCATCCTGAGTGGATTTAGGTACGATCATACTCAGTGAAATAAGTCCCACAAAAAAAGAAACTTATGATATCACTTATCGAGGGAATGTAAAAATCGCTCCCCATGAACGGAATCCCCAAACAGAACAGAGTCACGCTTTTAGAAAACACACTTATGCCTGCTTCAGGGGAAAGGTGAGGTGCGGTGACGCATAAAACTCGAGTTTGAAATGAGCACAGATACCCTTCCGAAAACCGAATATGGAATGGACACGACCTACTCCTTGCTCAATCAACTGGACTCACCAGACCCTGTTCATCGCACAAGTATCTATCCGACTAGTAAGCATCTTAAAAGCTAAGTCTTGATATCTCTGTGTAAGTGCATCAAGGGTGTGTAAAGCGGCCTAAAACCAGCAGGGAAAATCAGCTCAGACCCATTCTGAGGATACATTTCCAACACAAAGAAGAAACAAGCAGGGCAAAACAGAGAGAAATTCTTCCAAAATGCGTTCAGGGACTGGCATGCAACCAGGATTGACCACATCTACAGCCCCAGCGGCAGAAGACATAAGGCTGGACACTCTTGGGGCTGAGACGATTGGTGAGGTTGGGAAAGCAAATGCAGACCCTTGAAAGGAATCCTGCGTGCTCCCCATTCCATGGCTCCCAACTCTCCAGGTTCAACGCAATCTTCCGACAGCGAAAGCACTCATTGGAAACCCAGCGGATGCTACACCGTGGGATCGGGAAAGCTTTCTGAAACTCACCTCAGTTTTCCTCTCCTGTTGCTCGTGTTCTCCATTCAGGCCCCCTTACTAACAATCTCCCCACTTGGAGACTCGGCGCCTTTCCATGCCTCTTTCGTACCGTCTGCAATTTGTCCGCAGGATGAACTGCAAGAGGGGGAACCAATGAGAGACTCGCTGGAGGTGTTTGGTCGGGCACATGTCACTCTCATTTCCCATCACGAAGAAGAATTCACCAGCGGTTCAGCCTGCCACCGCGGATCGAAAATAGGGCGTGAAGCCATCCAGCCGTGTTGCGTCCCACTCACAAAAAAGCGACTTGGGAAATGGAGCTCAGGGGCCCTGCACTTCCCAAACCTGCAGAGTTCTAAACGATAACTATCGCCCCAAAATATATTGAGGTCAGGCTACGAAGAGGCGCTGAACGCAAGGCAGAACTGCAGGAAACGGATGTCAACGGGTACATCGGAATGGCCCCGATAGCACATGAAAAGCGCCAGAACGTGGACAATGATGCGGTTGGCCAAAAAGGGCGTATGCGTTTTTTCCTGAATATATTCAGGAAAAAACGCATACGCCCTTTTTGGCCAACCAAGCAACCTGGGAGAGCAAATCAGCACTACAAAGAAATCTCTCGCCCCCCCCCCCGGGGCAAAAGGGCCAGGCGAAAAAAGTCTAGAAACCAGAAAGGCAGGACAGCCCACGGAGTCAAGGGAGCCTTGTTAAGCTGATGGGCGGGATGTCAATGGCCAACAGCCAATCTTCACAAGTGTATCCTCTTTCCCAAACCATGTAAAACACAGAACCACAGAGCATAGGGCACTTCCACACATGGGCGTTGACCTTGGGAGAATGAAAAAATCAACCAGACACAGGGACCCCAAAGTTGAGGGCTGCTGTCTTGACAAGAACCTCCACTCCGGTAGACGTTTCATATCCCAGGAAAGAGCCAAGTGGACAAAGACGAGTGGACAAGTGGACAAAGACAAGTGGACAAGTGGACAAGTGGTGCTACGTAGGTCCAATGGAGTGTCACTCAGCCATGAAATCCACGTCATGAGGCTGGTAGCAGCATCCTGAGTGGATTTAGGTACGATCATCCTCAGTGAAATAAGTCCCACAAAAAAAGAAACTTATGATATCACTTATCGAGGGAATGTAAAAATCGCTCCCCATGAACGGAATCCCCAAACAGAACAGAGTCACGCTTTTAGAAAACACACTTATGCCTGCTTCAGGGGAAAGGTGAGGTGCGGTGACGCATAAAACTCGAGTTTGAAATGAGCACAGATACCCTTCCGAAAACCGAATATGGAATGGACACGACCTACTCCTTGCTCAATCAACTGGACTCACCAGACCCTGTTCATCGCACAAGTATCTATCCGACTAGTAAGCATCTTAAAAGCTAAGTCTTGATATCTCTGTGTAAGTGCATCAAGTGTGTGTAAAGCGGCCTAAAACCAGCAGGGAAAATCAGCTCAGACCCATTCTGAGGATACATTTCCAACACAAAGAAGAAACAAGCAGGGCAAAACAGAGAGAAATTCTTCCAAAATGCGTTCAGGGACTGGCATGCAACCAGGATTGACCACATCTACAGCCCCAGCGGCAGAAGACATAAGGCTGGACACTCTTGGGGCTGAGACGATTGGTGAGGTTGGGAAAGCAAATGCAGACCCTTGAAAGGAATCCTGCGTGCTCCCCATTCCATGGCTCCCAACTCTCCAGGTTCAACGCAATCTTCCGACAGCGAAAGCACTCATTGGAAACCCAGCGGATGCTACACCGTGGGATCGGGAAAGCTTTCTGAAACTCACCTCAGTTTTCCTCTCCTGGTGGTCGTGTTCTCCATTCAGGCCCCCTTACTAACAATCTCCCCACTTGGAGTCTCGGCGCCTTTCCATGCCTCTTTCGTACCGTCTGCAATTTGTCCGCAGGATGAACTGCAAGAGGGGGAACCAATGAGAGACTCGCTGGAGGTGTTTGGTCGGGCACATGTCACTCTCATTTCCCATCACGAAGAAGAATTCACCAGCGGTTCAGCCTGCAACCGCGGATCGACAATAGGGCGTGAAGACATCCAGCCGTGTTGCGTCCCACTCACAAAAAAGCGACTTGGGAAATGGAGCTCAGGGGCCCTGCACTTCCCAAACCTGCAGAGTTCTAAACGATAACTATCGCCCCAAAATATATTGAGGTCAGGCTACGAAGAGGCGCTGAACGCAAGGCAGAACTGCAGGAAACGGATGTCAACGGGTACATCGGAATGGCCCCGATAGCACATGAAAAGCGCCAGAACGTGGACAATGATGCGGTTGGCCAAAAAGGGCGTATGCGTTTTTTCCTGAATATATTCAGGAAAAAACGCATACGCCCTTTTTGGCCAACCAAGCAACCTGGGAGAGCAAATCAGCACTACAAAGAAATCTCTCGCCCCCCCCCGGGGGGCAAAAGGGTCAGGCGAAAAAAGTCTAAAAACCAGAAAGGCAGGACAGGCCACGGAGTCAAGGGAGCCTTGTTAAGCTGATGGGAGGGATGTCAATGGCCAACAGCCAATCTTCACAAGTGTATCCTCTTTCCCAAACCATGTAAAACACAGAACCACAGAGCATAGGGCACTTCCACACATGGGCGTTGACCTTGGGAAAATGAAAAAATCAACCAGACACAGGGACCCCAAAGTTGAGGGCTGCTGTCTTTACAAGAACCTCCACTCCGGTACACGTTTCATATCCCAGGAAAGAGCCAAGTGGACAAAGACGAGTGGACAAGTGGACAAAGACAAGTGGACAAGTGGACAAGTGGTGCTACGTAGGTCCAATGGAGTGTCACTCAGCCATGAAATCCACGTCATGAGGCTGGTAGCAGCATCCTGAGTGGATTTAGGTACGATCATCCTCAGTGAAATAAGTCCCACAAAAAAAGAAACTTATGATATCACTTATCGAGGGAATGTAAAAATCGCTCCCCATGAACGGAATCCCCAAACAGAACAGAGTCACGCTTTTAGAAAACACACTTATGCCTGCTTCAGGGGAAAGGTGAGGTGCGGTGACGCATAAAACTCGAGTTTGAAATGAGCACAGATACCCTTCCGAAAACCGAATATGGAATGGACACGACCTACTCCTTGCTCAATCAACTGGACTCACCAGACCCTGTTCATCGCACAAGTATCTATCCGACTAGTAAGCATCTTAAAAGCTAAGTCTTGATATCTCTGTGTAAGTGCATCAAGTGTGTGTAAAGCGGCCTAAAACCAGCAGGGAAAATCAGCTCAGACCCATTCTGAGGATACATTTCCAACACAAAGAAGAAACAAGCAGGGCAAAACAGAGAGAAATTCTTCCAAAATGCGTTCAGGGACTGGCATGCAACCAGGATTGACCACATCTACAGCCCCAGCGGCAGAAGACATAAGGCTGGACACTCTTGGGGCTGAGACGATTGGTGAGGTTGGGAAAGCAAATGCAGACCCTTGAAAGGAATCCTGCGTGCTCCCCATTCCATGGCTCCCAACTCTCCAGGTTCAACGCAATCTTCCGACAGCGAAAGCACTCATTGGAAACCCAGCGGATGCTACACCGTGGGATCGGGAAAGCTTTCTGAAACTCACCTCAGTTTTCCTCTCCTGGTGCTCGTGTTCTCCATTCAGGCCCCCTTACTAACAATCTCCCCACTTGGAGACTCGGCGCCTTTCCATGCCTCTTTCGTACCGTCTGCAATTTGTCCGCAGGATGAACTGCAAGAGGGGGAACCAATGAGAGACTCGCTGGAGGTGTTTGGTCGGGCACATGTCACTCTCATTTCCCATCACGAAGAAGAATTCACCAGCGGTTCAGCATGCCACCGCGGATCGACAATAGGGCGTGAAGCCATCCAGCCGTGTTGCGTCCCACTCACAAAAAAGCGACTTGGGAAATGGAGCTCAGGGGCCCTGCACTTCCCAAACCTGCAGAGTTCTAAACGATAACTATCGCCCCAAAATATATTGAGGTCAGGCTACGAAGAGGCGCTGAACGCAAGGCAGAACTGCAGGAAACGAATGTCAACGGGTACATCGGAATGGCCCCGATAGCACATGAAAAGCGCCAGAACGTGGACAATGATGCGGTTGGCCAAAAAGGGCGTATGCGTTTTTTCCTGAATATATTCAGGAAAAAACGCATACGCCCTTTTTGGCCAACCAAGCAACCTGGGAGAGCAAATCAGCACTACAAAGAAATCTCTCGCCCCCCCCCCCCCGGGGCAAAAGGGCCAGGCGAAAAAAGTCTAAAAACCAGAAAGGCAGGACAGCCCACGGAGTCAAGGGAGCCTTGTTAAGCTGATGGGCGGGATGTCAATGGCCAACAGCCAATCTTCACAAGTGTATCCTCTTTCCCAAACCATGTAAAACACAGAACCACAGAGCATAGGGCACTTCCACACATGGGCGTTGACCTTGGGAAAATGAAAAAATCAACCAGACACAGGGACCCCAAAGATGAGGGCTGCTGTCTTGACAAGAACCTCCACTCCAGTACACGTTTCATATCCCAGGAAAGAGCCAAGTGGACAAAGACGAGTGGACAAGTGGACAAAGACAAGTGGACAAGTGGACAAGTGGTGCTACGTAGGTCCAATGGAGTGTCACTCAGCCATGAAATCCACGTCATGAGGCTGGTAGCAGCATCCTGAGTGGATTTAGGTACGATCATCCTCAGTGAAATAAGTCCCACAAAAAAAGAAACTTATGATATCACTTATCGAGGGAATGTAAAAATCGCTCCCCATGAACGGAATCCCCAAACAGAACAGAGTCACGCTTTTAGAAAACACACTTATGCCTGCTTCAGGGGAAAGGTGAGGTGCGGTGACGCATAAAACTCGAGTTTGAAATGAGCACAGATACCCTTCCGAAAACCGAATATGGAATGGACACGACCTACTCCTTGCTCAATCAACTGGACTCACCAGACCCTGTTCATCGCACAAGTATCTATCCGACTAGTAAGCATCTTAAAAGCTAAGTCTTGATATCTCTGTGTAAGTGCATCAAGGGTGTGTAAAGCGGCCTAAAACCAGCAGGGAAAATCAGCTCAGACCCATTCTGAGGATACATTTCCAACACAAAGAAGAAACAAGCAGGGCAAAACAGAGAGAAATTCTTCCAAAATGCGTTCAGGGACTGGCATGCAACCAGGATTGACCACATCTACAGCCCCAGCGGCAGAAGACATAAGGCTGGACACTCTTGGGGCTGAGACGATTGGTGAGGTTGGGAAAGCAAATGCAGACCCTTGAAAGGAATCCTGCGTGCTCCCCATTCCATGGCTCCCAACTCTCCAGGTTCAACGCAATCTTCCGACAGCGAAAGCACTCATTGGAAACCCAGCGGATGCTACACCGTGGGATCGGGAAAGCTTTCTGAAACTCACCTCAGTTTTCCTCTCCTGGTGGTCGTGTTCTCCATTCAGGCCCCCTTACTAACAATCTCCCCACTTGGAGTCTCGGCGCCTTTCAATGCCTCTTTCGTACCGTCTGCAATTTGTCCGCAGGATGAACTGCAAGAGGGGGAACCAATGAGAGACTCGCTGGAGGTGTTTGGTCGGGCACATGTCACTCTCATTTCCCATCACGAAGAAGAATTCACCAGCGGTTCAGCCTGCAACCGCGGATCGACAATAGGGCGTGAAGCCATCCAGCCGTGTTGCGTCCCACTCACAAAAAAGCGACTTGGGAAATGGAGCTCAGGGGCACTGCACTTCCCAAACCTGCAGAGTTCTAAACGATAACTATCGCCCCAAAATATATTGAGGTCAGGCTACGAAGAGGCGCTGAACGCAAGGCAGAACTGCAGGAAACGGATGTCAACGGGTACATCGGAATGGCCCCGATAGCACATGAAAAGCGCCAGAACGTGGACAATGATGCGGTTGGCCAAAAAGGGCGTATGCGTTTTTTCCTGAATATATTCAGGAAAAAACGCATACGCCCTTTTTGGCCAACCAAGCAACCTGGGAGAGCAAATCAGCACTACAAAGAAATCTCTCGCCCCCACCCCGGGGGCAAAAGGGTCAGGCGAAAAAAGTCTAAAAACCAGAAAGGCAGGACAGCCCACGGAGTCAAGGGAGCCTTGTTAAGCTGATGGGCGGGATGTCAATGGCCAACAGCCAATCTTCACAAGTGTATCCTCTTTCCCAAACCATGTAAAACACAGAACCACAGAGCATAGGGCACTTCCCCACATGGGCGTTGACCTTGGGAAAATGAAAAAATCAACCAGACACAGGGACCCCAAAGTTGAGGGCTGCTGTCTTGACAAGAACCTCCACTCCGGTACACGTTTCATATCCCAGGAAAGAGCCAAGTGGACAAAGACGAGTGGACAAGTGGACAAAGACAAGTGGACAAGTGGACAAGTGGTGCTACGTAGGTCCAATGGAGTGTCACTCAGCCATGAAATCCACGTCATGAGGCTGGTAGCAGCATCCTGAGTGGATTTAGGTACGATCATACTCAGTGAAATAAGTCCCACAAAAAAAGAAACTTATGATATCACTTATCGAGGGAATGTAAAAATCGCTCCCCATGAACGGAATCCCCAAACAGAACAGAGTCACGCTTTTAGAAAACACACTTATGCCTGCTTCAGGGGAAAGGTGAGGTGCGGTGACGCATAAAACTCGAGTTTGAAATGAGCACAGATACCCTTCCGAAAACCGAATATGGAATGGACACGACCTACTCCTTGCTCAATCAACTGGACTCACCAGACCCTGTTCATCGCACAAGTATCTATCCGACTAGTAAGCATCTTAAAAGCTAAGTCTTGATATCTCTGTGTAAGTGCATCAAGGGTGTGTAAAGCGGCCTAAAACCAGCAGGGAAAATCAGCTCAGACCCATTCTGAGGATACATTTCCAACACAAAGAAGAAACAAGCAGGGCAAAACAGAGAGAAATTCTTCCAAAATGCGTTCAGGGACTGGCATGCAACCAGGATTGACCACATCTACAGCCCCAGCGGCAGAAGACAGAAGGCTGGACACACTTGGGGCTGAGACGATTGGTGAGGTTGGGAAAGCAAATGCAGACCCTTGAAAGGAATCCTGCGTGCTCCCCATTCCATGGCTCCCAACTCTCCAGGTTCAACGCAATCTTCCGACTGCGAAAGCACTCATTGGAAACCCAGCGGATGCTACACCGTGGGATCGGGAAAGCTTTCTGAAACTCACCTCAGTTTTCCTCTCCTGTTGCTCGTGTTCTCCATTCAGGCCCCCTTACTAACAATCTCCCCACTTGGAGACTCGGCGCCTTTCCATGCCTCTTTCGTACCGTCTGCAATTTGTCCGCAGGATGAACTGCAAGAGGGGGAACCAATGAGAGACTCGCTGGAGGTGTTTGGTCGGGCACATGTCACTCTCATTTCCCATCACGAAGAAGAATTCACCAGCGGTTCAGCCTGCCACCGCGGATCGAAAATAGGGCGTGAAGCCATCCAGCCGTGTTGCGTCCCACTCACAAAAAAGCGACTTGGGAAATGGAGCTCAGGGGCCCTGCACTTCCCAAACCTGCAGAGTTCTAAACGATAACTATCGCCCCAAAATATATTGAGGTCAGGCTACGAAGAGGCGCTGAACGCAAGGCAGAACTGCAGGAAACGGATGTCAACGGGTACATCGGAATGGCCCCGATAGCACATGAAAAGCGCCAGAACGTGGACAATGATGCGGTTGGCCAAAAAGGGCGTATGCGTTTTTTCCTGAATATATTCAGGAAAAAACGCATACGCCCTTTTTGGCCAACCAAGCAACCTGGGAGAGCAAATCAGCACTACAAAGAAATCTCTCGCCCCCCCCCCCCGGGGCAAAAGGGCCAGGCGAAAAAAGTCTAGAAACCAGAAAGGCAGGACAGGCCACGGAGTCAAGGGAGCCTTGTTAAGCTGATGGGCGGGATGTCAATGGCCAACAGCCAATCTTCACAAGTGTATCCTCTTTCCCAAACCATGTAAAACACAGAACCACAGAGCATAGGGCACTTCCACACATGGGCGTTGACCTTGGGAAAATGAAAAAATCAACCAGACACAGGGACCCCAAAGTTGAGGGCTGCTGTCTTGACAAGAACCTCCACTCCGGTACACGTTTCATATCCCAGGAAAGAGCCAAGTGGACAAAGACGAGTGGACAAGTGGACAAAGACAAGTGGACAAGTGGACAAGTGGTGCTACGTAGGTCCAATGGAGTGTCACTCAGCCATGAAATCCACGTCATGAGGCTGGTAGCAGCATCCTGAGTGGATTTAGGTACGATCATCCTCAGTGAAATAAGTCCCACAAAAAAAGAAACTTATGATATCACTTATCGAGGGAATGTAAAAATCGCTCCCCATGAACGGAATCCCCAAACAGAACAGAGTCACGCTTTTAGAAAACACACTTATGCCTGCTTCAGGGGAAAGGTGAGGTGCGGTGACGCATAAAACTCGAGTTTGAAATGAGCACAGATACCCTTCCGAAAACCGAATATGGAATGGACACGACCTACTCCTTGCTCAATCAACTGGACTCACCAGACCCTGTTCATCGCACAAGTATCTATCCGACTAGTAAGCATCTTAAAAGCTAAGTCTTGATATCTCTGTGTAAGTGCATCAAGGGTGTGTAAAGCGGCCTAAAACCAGCAGGGAAAATCAGCTCAGACCCATTCTGAGGATACATTTCCAACACAAAGAAGAAACAAGCAGGGCAAAACAGAGAGAAATTCTTCCAAAATGCGTTCAGGGACTGGCATGCAACCAGGATTGACCACATCTACAGCCCCAGCGGCAGAAGACATAAGGCTGGACACTCTTGGGGCTGAGACGATTGGTGAGGTTGGGAAAGCAAATGCAGACCCTTGAAAGGAATCCTGCGTGCTCCCCATTCCATGGCTCCCAACTCTCCAGGTTCAACGCAATCTTCCGACAGCGAAAGCACTCATTGGAAACCCAGCGGATGCTACACCGTGGGATCGGGAAAGCTTTCTGAAACTCACCTCAGTTTTCCTCTCCTGGTGCTCGTGTTCTCCATTCAGGCCCCCTTACTAACAATCTCCCCACTTGGAGACTCGGCGCCTTTCCATGCCTCTTTCGTACCGTCTGCAATTTGTCCGCAGGATGAACTGCAAGAGGGGGAACCAATGAGAGACTCGCTGGAGGTGTTTGGTCGGGCACATGTCACTCTCATTTCCCATCACGAAGAAGAATTCACCAGCGGTTCAGCATGCCACCGCGGATCGACAATAGGGCGTGAAGCCATCCAGCCGTGTTGCGTCCCACTCACAAAAAAGCGACTTGGGAAATGGAGCTCAGGGGCCCTGCACTTCCCAAACCTGCAGAGTTCTAAACGATAACTATCGCCCCAAAATATATTGAGGTCAGGCTACGAAGAGGCGCTGAACGCAAGGCAGAACTGCAGGAAACGAATGTCAACGGGTACATCGGAATGGCCCCGATAGCACATGAAAAGCGCCAGAACGTGGACAATGATGCGGTTGGCCAAAAAGGGCGTATGCGTTTTTTCCTGAATATATTCAGGAAAAAACGCATACGCCCTTTTTGGCCAACCAAGCAACCTGGGAGAGCAAATCAGCACTACAAAGAAATCTCTCGCCCCCCCCCCCCGGGGCAAAAGGGCCAGGCGAAAAAAGTCTAAAAACCAGAAAGGCAGGACAGCCCACGGAGTCAAGGGAGCCTTGTTAAGCTGATGGGCGGGATGTCAATGGCCAACAGCCAATCTTCACAAGTGTATCCTCTTTCCCAAACCATGTAAAACACAGAACCACAGAGCATAGGGCACTTCCACACATGGGCGTTGACCTTGGGAAAATGAAAAAATCAACCAGACACAGGGACCCCAAAGTTGAGGGCTGCTGTCTTGACAAGAACCTCCACTCCAGTACACGTTTCATATCCCAGGAAAGAGCCAAGTGGACAAAGACGAGTGGACAAGTGGACAAAGACAAGTGGACAAGTGGACAAGTGGTGCTACGTAGGTCCAATGGAGTGTCACTCAGCCATGAAATCCACGTCATGAGGCTGGTAGCAGCATCCTGAGTGGATTTAGGTACGATCATCCTCAGTGAAATAAGTCCCACAAAAAAAGAAACTTATGATATCACTTATCGAGGGAATGTAAAAATCGCTCCCCATGAACGGAATCCCCAAACAGAACAGAGTCACGCTTTTAGAAAACACACTTATGCCTGCTTCAGGGGAAAGGTGAGGTGCGGTGACGCATAAAACTCGAGTTTGAAATGAGCACAGATACCCTTCCGAAAACCGAATATGGAATGGACACGACCTACTCCTTGCTCAATCAACTGGACTCACCAGACCCTGTTCATCGCACAAGTATCTATCCGACTAGTAAGCATCTTAAAAGCTAAGTCTTGATATCTCTGTGTAAGTGCATCAAGGGTGTGTAAAGCGGCCTAAAACCAGCAGGGAAAATCAGCTCAGACCCATTCTGAGGATACATTTCCAACACAAAGAAGAAACAAGCAGGGCAAAACAGAGAGAAATTCTTCCAAAATGCGTTCAGGGACTGGCATGCAACCAGGATTGACCACATCTACAGCCCCAGCGGCAGAAGACATAAGGCTGGACACTCTTGGGGCTGAGACGATTGGTGAGGTTGGGAAAGCAAATGCAGACCCTTGAAAGGAATCCTGCGTGCTCCCCATTCCATGGCTCCCAACTCTCCAGGTTCAACGCAATCTTCCGACAGCGAAAGCACTCATTGGAAACCCAGCGGATGCTACACCGTGGGATCGGGAAAGCTTTCTGAAACTCACCTCAGTTTTCCTCTCCTGGTGCTCGTGTTCTCCATTCAGGCCCCCTTACTAACAATCTCCCCACTTGGAGTCTCGGCGCCTTTCAATGCCTCTTTCGTACCGTCTGCAATTTGTCCGCAGGATGAACTGCAAGAGGGGGAACCAATGAGAGACTCGCTGGAGGTGTTTGGTCGGGAACATGTCACTCTCATTTCCCATCACGAAGAAGAATTCACCAGCGGTTCAGCCTGCAACCGCGGATCGACAATAGGGCGTGAAGCCATCCAGCCGTGTTGCGTCCCACTCACAAAAAAGCGACTTGGGAAATGGAGCTCAGGGGCACTGCACTTCCCAAACCTGCAGAGTTCTAAACGATAACTATCGCCCCAAAATATATTGAGGTCAGGCTACGAAGAGGCGCTGAACGCAAGGCAGAACTGCAGGAAACGGATGTCAACGGGTACATCGGAATGGCCCCGATAGCACATGAAAAGCGCCAGAACGTGGACAATGATGCGGTTGGCCAAAAAGGGCGTATGCGTTTTTTCCTGAATATATTCAGGAAAAAACGCATACGCCCTTTTTGGCCAACCAAGCAACCTGGGAGAGCAAATCAGCACTACAAAGAAATCTCTCGCCCCCACCCCGGGGGCAAAAGGGTCAGGCGAAAAAAGTCTAAAAACCAGAAAGGCAGGACAGCCCACGGAGTCAAGGGAGCCTTGTTAAGCTGATGGGCGGGATGTCAATGGCCAACAGCCAATCTTCACAAGTGTATCCTCTTTCCCAAACCATGTAAAACACAGAACCACAGAGCATAGGGCACTTCCACACATGGGCGTTGACCTTGGGAAAATGAAAAAATCAACCAGACACAGGGACCCCAAAGTTGAGGGCTGCTGTCTTGACAAGAACCTCCACTCCGGTACACGTTTCATATCCCAGGAAAGAGCCAAGTGGACAAAGACGAGTGGACAAGTGGACAAAGACAAGTGGACAAGTGGACAAGTGGTGCTACGTAGGTCCAATGGAGTGTCACTCAGCCATGAAATCCACGTCATGAGGCTGGTAGCAGCATCCTGAGTGGATTTAGGTACGATCATCCTCAGTGAAATAAGTCCCACAAAAAAAGAAACTTATGATATCACTTATCGAGGGAATGTAAAAATCGCTCCCCATGAACGGAATCCCCAAACAGAACAGAGTCACGCTTTTAGAAAACACACTTATGCCTGCTTCAGGGGAAAGGTGAGGTGCGGTGACGCATAAAACTCGAGTTTGAAATGAGCACAGATACCCTTCCGAAAACCGAATATGGAATGGACACGACCTACTCCTTGCTCAATCAACTGGACTCACCAGACCCTGTTCATCGCACAAGTATCTATCCGACTAGTAAGCATCTTAAAAGCTAAGTCTTGATATCTCTGTGTAAGTGCATCAAGGGTGTGTAAAGCGGCCTAAAACCAGCAGGGAAAATCAGCTCAGACCCATTCTGAGGATACATTTCCAACACAAAGAAGAAACAAGCAGGGCAAAACAGAGAGAAATTCTTCCAAAATGCGTTCAGGGACTGGCATGCAACCAGGATTGACCACATCTACAGCCCCAGCGGCAGAAGACATAAGGCTGGACACTCTTGGGGCTGAGACGATTGGTGAGGTTGGGAAAGCAAATGCAGACCCTTGAAAGGAATCCTGCGTGCTCCCCATTCCATGGCTCCCAACTCTCCAGGTTCAACGCAATCTTCCGACAGCGAAAGCACTCATTGGAAACCCAGCGGATGCTACACCGTGGGATCGGGAAAGCTTTCTGAAACTCACCTCAGTTTTCCTCTCCTGGTGCTCGTGTTCTCCATTCAGGCCCCCTTACTAACAATCTCCCCACTTGGAGACTCGGCGCCTTTCCATGCCTCTTTCGTACCGTCTGCAATTTGTCCGCAGGATGAACTGCAAGAGGGGGAACCAATGAGAGACTCGCTGGAGGTGTTTGGTCGGGCACATGTCACTCTCATTTCCCATCACGAAGAAGAATTCACCAGCGGTTCAGCCTGCAACCGCGGATCGACAATAGGGCGTGAAGCCATCCAGCCGTGTTGCGTCCCACTCACAAAAAAGCGACTTGGGAAATGGAGCTCAGGGGCCCTGCACTTCCCAAACCTGCAGAGTTCTAAACGATAACTATCGCCCCAAAATATATTGAGGTCAGGCTACGAAGAGGCGCTGAACGCAAGGCAGAACTGCAGGAAACGGATGTCAACGGGTACATCGGAATGGCCCCGATAGCACATGAAAAGCGCCAGAACGTGGACAATGATGCGGTTGGCCAAAAAGGGCGTATGCGTTTTTTCCTGAATATATTCAGGAAAAAACGCATACGCCCTTTTTGGCCAACCAAGCAACCTGGGAGAGCAAATCAGCACTACAAAGAAATCTCTCGCCCCCCCCCCCGGGGCAAAAGGGCCAGGCGAAAAAAGTCTAAAAACCAGAAAGGCAGGACAGCCCACGGAGTCAAGGGAGCCTTGTTAAGCTGATGGGCGGGATGTCAATGGCCAACAGCCAATCTTCACAAGTGTATCCTCTTTCCCAAACCATGTAAAACACAGAACCACAGAGCATAGGGCACTTCCACACATGGGCGTTGACCTTGGGAAAATGAAAAAATCAACCAGACACAGGGACCCCAAAGTTGAGGGCTGCTGTCTTGACAAGAACCTCCACTCCGGTACACGTTTCATATCCCAGGAAAGAGCCAAGTGGACAAAGACGAGTGGACAAGTGGACAAAGACAAGTGGACAAGTGGACAAGTGGTGCTACGTAGGTCCAATGGAGTGTCACTCAGCCATGAAATCCACGTCATGAGGCTGGTAGCAGCATCCTGAGTGGATTTAGGTACGATCATCCTCAGTGAAATAAGTCCCACAAAAAAAGAAACTTATGATATCACTTATCGAGGGAATGTAAAAATCGCTCCCCATGAACGGAATCCCCAAACAGAACAGAGTCACGCTTTTAGAAAACACACTTATGCCTGCTTCAGGGGAAAGGTGAGGTGCGGTGACGCATAAAACTCGAGTTTGAAATGAGCACAGATACCCTTCCGAAAACCGAATATGGAATGGACACGACCTACTCCTTGCTCAATCAACTGGACTCACCAGACCCTGTTCATCGCACAAGTATCTATCCGACTAGTAAGCATCTTAAAAGCTAAGTCTTGATATCTCTGTGTAAGTGCATCAAGGGTGTGTAAAGCGGCCTAAAACCAGCAGGGAAAATCAGCTCAGACCCATTCTGAGGATACATTTCCAACACAAAGAAGAAACAAGCAGGGCAAAACAGAGAGAAATTCTTCCAAAATGCGTTCAGGGACTGGCATGCAACCAGGATTGACCACATCTACAGCCCCAGCGGCAGAAGACATAAGGCTGGACACTCTTGGGGCTGAGACGATTGGTGAGGTTGGGAAAGCAAATGCAGACCCTTGAAAGGAATCCTGCGTGCTCCCCATTCCATGGCTCCCAACTCTCCAGGTTCAACGCAATCTTCCGACAGCGAAAGCACTCATTGGAAACCCAGCGGATGCTACACCGTGGGATCGGGAAAGCTTTCTGAAACTCACCTCAGTTTTCCTCTCCTGGTGCTCGTGTTCTCCATTCAGGCCCCCTTACTAACAATCTCCCCACTTGGAGACTCGGCGCCTTTCCATGCCTCTTTCGTACCGTCTGCAATTTGTCCGCAGGATGAACTGCAAGAGGGGGAACCAATGAGAGACTCGCTGGAGGTGTTTGGTCGGGCACATGTCACTCTCATTTCCCATCACGAAGAAGAATTCACCAGCGGTTCAGCATGCCACCGCGGATCGACAATAGGGCGTGAAGCCATCCAGCCGTGTTGCGTCCCACTCACAAAAAAGCGACTTGGGAAATGGAGCTCAGGGGCCCTGCACTTCCCAAACCTGCAGAGTTCTAAACGATAACTATCGCCCCAAAATATATTGAGGTCAGGCTACGAAGAGGCGCTGAACGCAAGGCAGAACTGCAGGAAACGAATGTCAACGGGTACATCGGAATGGCCCCGATAGCACATGAAAAGCGCCAGAACGTGGACAATGATGCGGTTGGCCAAAAAGGGCGTATGCGTTTTTTCCTGAATATATTCAGGAAAAAACGCATACGCCCTTTTTGGCCAACCAAGCAACCTGGGAGAGCAAATCAGCACTACAAAGAAATCTCTCGCCCCCCCCCCCCCCGGGGCAAAAGGGCCAGGCGAAAAAAGTCTAAAAACCAGAAAGGCAGGACAGCCCACGGAGTCAAGGGAGCCTTGTTAAGCTGATGGGCGGGATGTCAATGGCCAACAGCCAATCTTCACAAGTGTATCCTCTTTCCCAAACCATGTAAAACACAGAACCACAGAGCATAGGGCACTTCCACACATGGGCGTTGACCTTGGGAAAATGAAAAAATCAACCAGACACAGGGACCCCAAAGTTGAGGGCTGCTGTCTTGACAAGAACCTCCACTCCAGTACACGTTTCATATCCCAGGAAAGAGCCAAGTGGACAAAGACGAGTGGACAAGTGGACAAAGACAAGTGGACAAGTGGACAAGTGGTGCTACGTAGGTCCAATGGAGTGTCACTCAGCCATGAAATCCACGTCATGAGGCTGGTAGCAGCATCCTGAGTGGATTTAGGTACGATCATCCTCAGTGAAATAAGTCCCACAAAAAAAGAAACTTATGATATCACTTATCGAGGGAATGTAAAAATCGCTCCCCATGAACGGAATCCCCAAACAGAACAGAGTCACGCTTTTAGAAAACACACTTATGCCTGCTTCAGGGGAAAGGTGAGGTGCGGTGACGCATAAAACTCGAGTTTGAAATGAGCACAGATACCCTTCCGAAAACCAAATATGGAATGGACACAACCTACTCCTTGCTCAATCAACTGGACTCACCAGACCCTGTTCATCGCACAAGTATCTATCCGACTAGTAAGCATCTTAAAAGCTAAGTCTTGATATCTCTGTGTAAGTGCATCAAGGGTGTGTAAAGCGGCCTAAAACCAGCAGGGAAAATCAGCTCAGACCCATTCTGAGGATACATTTCCAACACAAAGAAGAAACAAGCAGGGCAAAACAGAGAGAAATTCTTCCAAAATGCGTTCAGGGACTGGCATGCAACCAGGATTGACCACATCTACAGCCCCAGCGGCAGAAGACATAAGGCTGGACACTCTTGGGGCTGAGACGATTGGTGAGGTTGGGAAAGCAAATGCAGACCCTTGAAAGGAATCCTGCGTGCTCCCCATTCCATGGCTCCCAACTCTCCAGGTTCAACGCAATCTTCCGACAGCGAAAGCACTCATTGGAAACCCAGCGGATGCTACACCGTGGGATCGGGAAAGCTTTCTGAAACTCACCTCAGTTTTCCTCTCCTGGTGGTCGTGTTCTCCATTCAGGCCCCCTTACTAACAATCTCCCCACTTGGAGTCTCGGCGCCTTTCAATGCCTCTTTCGTACCGTCTGCAATTTGTCCGCAGGATGAACTGCAAGAGGGGGAACCAATGAGAGACTCGCTGGAGGTGTTTGGTCGGGCACATGTCACTCTCATTTCCCATCACGAAGAAGAATTCACCAGCGGTTCAGCCTGCAACCGCGGATCGACAATAGGGCGTGAAGCCATCCAGCCGTGTTGCGTCCCACTCACAAAAAAGCGACTTGGGAAATGGAGCTCAGGGGCACTGCACTTCCCAAACCTGCAGAGTTCTAAACGATAACTATCGCCCCAAAATATATTGAGGTCAGGCTACGAAGAGGCGCTGAACGCAAGGCAGAACTGCAGGAAACGGATGTCAACGGGTACATCGGAATGGCCCCGATAGCACATGAAAAGCGCCAGAACGTGGACAATGATGCGGTTGGCCAAAAAGGGCGTATGCGTTTTTTCCTGAATATATTCAGGAAAAAACGCATACGCCCTTTTTGGCCAACCAAGCAACCTGGGAGAGCAAATCAGCACTACAAAGAAATCTCTCGCCCCCACCCCGGGGGCAAAAGGGTCAGGCGAAAAAAGTCTAAAAACCAGAAAGGCAGGACAGCCCACGGAGTCAAGGGAGCCTTGTTAAGCTGATGGGCGGGATGTCAATGGCCAACAGCCAATCTTCACAAGTGTATCCTCTTTCCCAAACCATGTAAAACACAGAACCACAGAGCATAGGGCACTTCCACACATGGGCGTTGACCTTGGGAAAATGAAAAAATCAACCAGACACAGGGACCCCAAAGTTGAGGGCTGCTGTCTTGACAAGAACCTCCACTCCGGTACACGTTTCATATCCCAGGAAAGAGCCAAGTGGACAAAGACGAGTGGACAAGTGGACAAAGACAAGTGGACAAGTGGACAAGTGGTGCTACGTAGGTCCAATGGAGTGTCACTCAGCCATGAAATCCACGTCATGAGGCTGGTAGCAGCATCCTGAGTGGATTTAGGTACGATCATCCTCAGTGAAATAAGTCCCACAAAAAAAGAAACTTATGATATCACTTATCGAGGGAATGTAAAAATCGCTCCCCATGAACGGAATCCCCAAACAGAACAGAGTCACGCTTTTAGAAAACACACTTATGCCTGCTTCAGGGGAAAGGTGAGGTGCGGTGACGCATAAAACTCGAGTTTGAAATGAGCACAGATACCCTTCCGAAAACCGAATATGGAATGGACACGACCTACTCCTTGCTCAATCAACTGGACTCACCAGACCCTGTTCATCGCACAAGTATCTATCCGACTAGTAAGCATCTTAAAAGCTAAGTCTTGATATCTCTGTGTAAGTGCATCAAGGGTGTGTAAAGCGGCCTAAAACCAGCAGGGAAAATCAGCTCAGACCCATTCTGAGGATACATTTCCAACACAAAGAAGAAACAAGCAGGGCAAAACAGAGAGAAATTCTTCCAAAATGCGTTCAGGGACTGGCATGCAACCAGGATTGACCACATCTACAGCCCCAGCGGCAGAAGACATAAGGCTGGACACTCTTGGGGCTGAGACGATTGGTGAGGTTGGGAAAGCAAATGCAGACCCTTGAAAGGAATCCTGCGTGCTCCCCATTCCATGGCTCCCAACTCTCCAGGTTCAACGCAATCTTCCGACAGCGAAAGCACTCATTGGAAACCCAGCGGATGCTACACCGTGGGATCGGGAAAGCTTTCTGAAACTCACCTCAGTTTTCCTCTCCTGGTGCTCGTGTTCTCCATTCAGGCCCCCTTACTAACAATCTCCCCACTTGGAGACTCGGCGCCTTTCCATGCCTCTTTCGTACCGTCTGCAATTTGTCCGCAGGATGAACTGCAAGAGGGGGAACCAATGAGAGACTCGCTGGAGGTGTTTGGTCGGGCACATGTCACTCTCATTTCCCATCACGAAGAAGAATTCACCAGCGGTTCAGCCTGCAACCGCGGATCGACAATAGGGCGTGAAGCCATCCAGCCGTGTTGCGTCCCACTCACAAAAAAGCGACTTGGGAAATGGAGCTCAGGGGTCCTGCACTTCCCAAACCTGCAGAGTTCTAAACGATAACTATCGCCCCAAAATATATTGAGCGCAGGCTACGAAGAGGCGCTGAACGCAAGGCAGAACTGCAGGAAACGGATGTCAACGGGTACATCGGAATGGCCCCGATAGCACATGAAAAGCGCCAGAACGTGGACAATGATGCGGTTGGCCAAAAAGGGCGTATGCGTTTTTTCCTGAATATATTCAGGAAAAAACGCATACGCCCTTTTTGGCCAACCAAGCAACCTGGGAGAGCAAATCAGCACTACAAAGAAATCTCTCGCCCCCCCCCCACTCGGGGCAAAAGGGCCAGGCGAAAAAAGTCTAAAAACCAGAAAGGCAGGACAGCCCACGGAGTCAAGGGAGCCTTGTTAAGCTGATGGGCGGGATGTCAATGGCCAACAGCCAATCTTCACAAGTGTATCCTCTTTCCCAAACCATGTAAAACACAGAACCACAGAGCATAGGGCACTTCCCCACATGGGCGTTGACCTTGGGAAAATGAAAAAATCAACCAGACACAGGGACCCCAAAGTTGAGGGCTGCTGTCTTGACAAGAACCTCCACTCCGGTACACGTTTCATATCCCAGGAAAGAGCCAAGTGGACAAAGACGAGTGGACAAGTGGACAAAGACAAGTGGACAAGTGGAGAAGTGGTGCTACGTAGGTCCAATGGAGTGTCACTCAGCCATGAAATCCACGTCATGAGGCTGGTAGCAGCATCCTGAGTGGATTTAGGTACGATCATCCTCAGTGAAATAAGTCCCACAAAAAAAGAAACTTATGATATCACTTATCGAGGGAATGTAAAAATCGCTCCCCATGCACTGAATCCCCAAACAGAACAGAGTCACGCTTTTAGAAAACACACTTATGCCTGCTTCAGGGGAAAGGTGAGGTGCGGTGACGCATAAAACTCGAGTTTGAAATGAGCACAGATACCCTTCCGAAAACCGAATATGGAATGGACACGACCTACTCCTTGCTCAATCAACTGGACTCACCAGACCCTGTTCATCGCACAAGTATCTATCCGACTAGTAAGCATCTTAAAAGCTAAGTCTTGATATCTCTGTGTAAGTGCATCAAGGGTGTGTAAAGCGGCCTAAAACCAGCAGGGAAAATCAGCTCAGACCCATTCTGAGGATACATTTCCAACACAAAGAAGAAACAAGCAGGGCAAAACAGAGAGAAATTCGTCCAAAATGCGTTCAGGGACTGGCATGCAACCAGGATTGACCACATCTACAGCCCCAGCGGCAGAAGACATAAGGCTGGACACTCTTGGGGCTGAGACGATTGGTGAGGTTGGGAAAGCAAATGCAGACCCTTGAAAGGAATCCTGCGTGCTCCCCATTCCATGGCTCCCAACTCTCCAGGTTCAACGCAATCTTCCGACAGCGAAAGCACTCATTGGAAACCCAGCGGATGCTACACCGTGGGATCGGGAAAGCTTTCTGAAACTCACCTCAGTTTTCCTCTCCTGGTGCTCGTGTTCTCCATTCAGGCCCCCTTACTAACAATCTCCCCACTTGGAGACTCGGCGCCTTTCCATGCCTCTTTCGTACCGTCTGCAATTTGTCCGCAGGATGAACTGCAAGAGGGGGAACCAATGAGAGACTCGCTGGAGGTGTTTGGTCGGGCACATGTCACTCTCATTTCCCATCACGAAGAAGAATTCACCAGCGGTTCAGCCTGCAACCGCGGATCGACAATAGGGCGTGAAGCCATCCAGCCGTGTTGCGTCCCACTCACAAAAAAGCGACTTGGGAAATGGAGCTCAGGGGCCCTGCACTTCCCAAACCTGCAGAGTTCTAAACGATAACTATCGCCCCAAAATATATTGAGGTCAGGCTACGAAGAGGCGCTGAACGCAAGGCAGAACTGCAGGAAACGGATGTCAACGGGTACATCGGAATGGCCCCGATAGCACATGAAAAGCGCCAGAACGTGGACAATGATGCGGTTGGCCAAAAAGGGCGTATGCGTTTTTTCCTGAATATATTCAGGAAAAAACGCATACGCCCTTTTTGGCCAACCAAGCAACCTGGGAGAGCAAATCAGCACTACAAAGAAATCTCTCGCCCCCCCCCCCCCGGGGCAAAAGGGCCAGGCGAAAAAAGTCTAAAAACCAGAAAGGCAGGACAGCCCACGGAGTCAAGGGAGCCTTGTTAAGCTGATGGGCGGGATGTCAATGGCCAACAGCCAATCTTCACAAGTGTATCCTCTTTCCCAAACCATGTAAAACACAGAACCACAGAGCATAGGGCACTTCCACACATGGGCGTTGACCTTGGGAAAATGAAAAAATCAACCAGACACAGGGACCCCAAAGTTGAGGGCTGCTGTCTTGACAAGAACCTCCACTCCGGTACACGTTTCATATCCCAGGAAAGAGCCAAGTGGACAAAGACGAGTGGACAAGTGGACAAAGACAAGTGGACAAGTGGACAAGTGGTGCTACGTAGGTCCAATGGAGTGTCACTCAGCCATGAAATCCACGTCATGAGGCTGGTAGCAGCATCCTGAGTGGATTTAGGTACGATCATCCTCAGTGAAATAAGTCCCACAAAAAAAGAAACTTATGATATCACTTATCGAGGGAATGTAAAAATCGCTCCCCATGAACGGAATCCCCAAACAGAACAGAGTCACGCTTTTAGAAAACACACTTATGCCTGCTTCAGGGGAAAGGTGAGGTGCGGTGACGCATAAAACTCGAGTTTGAAATGAGCACAGATACCCTTCCGAAAACCGAATATGGAATGGACACGACCTACTCCTTGCTCAATCAACTGGACTCACCAGACCCTGTTCATCGCACAAGTATCTATCCGACTAGTAAGCATCTTAAAAGCTAAGTCTTGATATCTCTGTGTAAGTGCATCAAGGGTGTGTAAAGCGGCCTAAAACCAGCAGGGAAAATCAGCTCAGACCCATTCTGAGGATACATTTCCAACACAAAGAAGAAACAAGCAGGGCAAAACAGAGAGAAATTCTTCCAAAATGCGTTCAGGGACTGGCATGCAACCAGGATTGACCACATCTACAGCCCCAGCGGCAGAAGACATAAGGCTGGACACTCTTGGGGCTGAGACGATTGGTGAGGTTGGGAAAGCAAATGCAGACCCTTGAAAGGAATCCTGCGTGCTCCCCATTCCATGGCTCCCAACTCTCCAGGTTCAACGCAATCTTCCGACAGCGAAAGCACTCATTGGAAACCCAGCGGATGCTACACCGTGGGATCGGGAAAGCTTTCTGAAACTCACCTCAGTTTTCCTCTCCTGGTGCTCGTGTTCTCCATTCAGGCCCCCTTACTAACAATCTCCCCACTTGGAGACTCGGCGCCTTTCCATGCCTCTTTCGTACCGTCTGCAATTTGTCCGCAGGATGAACTGCAAGAGGGGGAACCAATGAGAGACTCGCTGGAGGTGTTTGGTCGGGCACATGTCACTCTCATTTCCCATCACGAAGAAGAATTCACCAGCGGTTCAGCCTGTCACCGCGGATCGACAATAGGGCGTGAAGCCATCCAGCCGTGTTGCGTCCCACTCACAAAAAAGCGACTTGGGAAATGGAGCTCAGGGGCCCTGCACTTCCCAAACCTGCAGAGTTCTAAACGATAACTATCGCCCCAAAATATATTGAGGTCAGGCTACGAAGAGGCGCTGAACGCAAGGCAGAACTGCAGGAAACGGATGTCAACGGGTACATCGGAATGGCCCCGATAGCACATGAAAAGCGCCAGAACGTGGACAATGATGCGGTTGGCCAAAAAGGGCGTATGCGTTTTTTCCTGAATATATTCAGGAAAAAACGCATACGCCCTTTTTGGCCAACCAAGCAACCTGGGAGAGCAAATCAGCACTATAAAGAAATCTCGCCCCCCCCCCCGGGGCAAAAGGGCCAGGCGAAAAAAGTCTAAAAACCAGAAAGGCAGGACAGCCCACGGAGTCAAGGGAGCCTTGTTAAGCTGATGGGCGGGATGTCAATGGCCAACAGCCAATCTTCACAAGTGTATCCTCTTTCCCAAACCATGTAAAACACAGAACCACAGAGCATAGGGCACTTCCCCACATGGGCGTTGACCTTGGGAAAATGAAAAAATCAACCAGACACAGGGACCCCAAAGTTGAGGGCTGCTGTCTTGACAAGAACCTCCACTCCGGTACACGTTTCATATCCCAGGAAAGAGCCAAGTGGACAAAGACGAGTGGACAAGTGGACAAAGACAAGTGGACAAGTGGACAAGTGGTGCTACGTAGGTCCAATGGAGTGTCACTCAGCCATGAAATCCACGTCATGAGGCTGGTAGCAGCATCCTGAGTGGATTTAGGTACGATCATACTCAGTGAAATAAGTCCCACAAAAAAAGAAACTTATGATATCACTTATCGAGGGAATGTAAAAATCGCTCCCCATGAACGGAATCCCCAAACAGAACAGAGTCACGCTTTTAGAAAACACACTTATGCCTGCTTCAGGGGAAAGGTGAGGTGCGGTGACGCATAAAACTCGAGTTTGAAATGAGCACAGATACCCTTCCGAAAACCGAATATGGAATGGACACGACCTACTCCTTGCTCAATCAACTGGACTCACCAGACCCTGTTCATCGCACAAGTATCTATCCGACTAGTAAGCATCTTAAAAGCTAAGTCTTGATATCTCTGTGTAAGTGCATCAAGGGTGTGTAAAGCGGCCTAAAACCAGCAGGGAAAATCAGCTCAGACCCATTCTGAGGATACATTTCCAACACAAAGAAGAAACAAGCAGGGCAAAACAGAGAGAAATTCTTCCAAAATGCGTTCAGGGACTGGCATGCAACCAGGATTGACCACATCTACAGCCCCAGCGGCAGAAGACAGAAGGCTGGACACACTTGGGGCTGAGACGATTGGTGAGGTTGGGAAAGCAAATGCAGACCCTTGAAAGGAATCCTGCGTGCTCCCCATTCCATGGCTCCCAACTCTCCAGGTTCAACGCAATCTTCCGACAGCGAAAGCACTCATTGGAAACCCAGCGGATGCTACACCGTGGGATCGGGAAAGCTTTCTGAAACTCACCTCAGTTTTCCTCTCCTGTTGCTCGTGTTCTCCATTCAGGCCCCCTTACTAACAATCTCCCCACTTGGAGACTCGGCGCCTTTCCATGCCTCTTTCGTACCGTCTGCAATTTGTCCGCAGGATGAACTGCAAGAGGGGGAACCAATGAGAGACTCGCTGGAGGTGTTTGGTCGGGCACATGTCACTCTCATTTCCCATCACGAAGAAGAATTCACCAGCGGTTCAGCCTGCCACCGCGGATCGAAAATAGGGCGTGAAGCCATCCAGCCGTGTTGCGTCCCACTCACAAAAAAGCGACTTGGGAAATGGAGCTCAGGGGCCCTGCACTTCCCAAACCTGCAGAGTTCTAAACGATAACTATCGCCCCAAAATATATTGAGGTCAGGCTACGAAGAGGCGCTGAACGCAAGGCAGAACTGCAGGAAACGGATGTCAACGGGTACATCGGAATGGCCCCGATAGCACATGAAAAGCGCCAGAACGTGGACAATGATGCGGTTGGCCAAAAAGGGCGTATGCGTTTTTTCCTGAATATATTCAGGAAAAAACGCATACGCCCTTTTTGGCCAACCAAGCAACCTGGGAGAGCAAATCAGCACTACAAAGAAATCTCTCGCCCCCCCCCGGGGGGCAAAAGGGTCAGGCGAAAAAAGTCTAAAAACCAGAAAGGCAGGACAGGCCACGGAGTCAAGGGAGCCTTGTTAAGCTGATGGGCGGGATGTCAATGGCCAACAGCCAATCTTCACAAGTGTATCCTCTTTCCCAAACCATGTAAAACACAGAACCACAGAGCATAGGGCACTTCCACACATGGGCGTTGACCTTGGGAAAATGAAAAAATCAACCAGACACAGGGACCCCAAAGTTGAGGGCTGCTGTCTTGACAAGAACCTCCACTCCGGTACACGTTTCATATCCCAGGAAAGAGCCAAGTGGACAAAGACGAGTGGACAAGTGGACAAAGACAAGTGGACAAGTGGACAAGTGGTGCTACGTAGGTCCAATGGAGTGTCACTCAGCCATGAAATCCACGTCATGAGGCTGGTAGCAGCATCCTGAGTGGATTTAGGTACGATCATCCTCAGTGAAATAAGTCCCACAAAAAAAGAAACTTATGATATCACTTATCGAGGGAATGTAAAAATCGCTCCCCATGAACGGAATCCCCAAACAGAACAGAGTCACGCTTTTAGAAAACACACTTATGCCTGCTTCAGGGGAAAGGTGAGGTGCGGTGACGCATAAAACTCGAGTTTGAAATGAGCACAGATACCCTTCCGAAAACCGAATATGGAATGGACACGACCTACTCCTTGCTCAATCAACTGGACTCACCAGACCCTGTTCATCGCACAAGTATCTATCCGACTAGTAAGCATCTTAAAAGCTAAGTCTTGATATCTCTGTGTAAGTGCATCAAGTGTGTGTAAAGCGGCCTAAAACCAGCAGGGAAAATCAGCTCAGACCCATTCTGAGGATACATTTCCAACACAAAGAAGAAACAAGCAGGGCAAAACAGAGAGAAATTCTTCCAAAATGCGTTCAGGGACTGGCATGCAACCAGGATTGACCACATCTACAGCCCCAGCGGCAGAAGACATAAGGCTGGACACTCTTGGGGCTGAGACGATTGGTGAGGTTGGGAAAGCAAATGCAGACCCTTGAAAGGAATCCTGCGTGCTCCCCATTCCATGGGTCCCAACTCTCCAGGTTCAACGCAATCTTCCGACAGCGAAAGCACTCATTGGAAACCCAGCGGATGCTACACCGTGGGATCGGGAAAGCTTTCTGAAACTCACCTCAGTTTTCCTCTCCTGGTGCTCGTGTTCTCCATTCAGGCCCCCTTACTAACAATCTCCCCACTTGGAGACTCGGCGCCTTTCCATGCCTCTTTCGTACCGTCTGCAATTTGTCCGCAGGATGAACTGCAAGAGGGGGAACCAATGAGAGACTCGCTGGAGGTGTTTGGTCGGGCACATGTCACTCTCATTTCCCATCACGAAGAAGAATTCACCAGCGGTTCAGCATGCCACCGCGGATCGACAATAGGGCGTGAAGCCATCCAGCCGTGTTGCGTCCCACTCACAAAAAAGCGACTTGGGAAATGGAGCTCAGGGGCCCTGCACTTCCCAAACCTGCAGAGTTCTAAACGATAACTATCGCCCCAAAATATATTGAGGTCAGGCTACGAAGAGGCGCTGAACGCAAGGCAGAACTGCAGGAAATGAATGTCAACGGGTACATCGGAATGGCCCCGATAGCACATGAAAAGCGCCAGAACGTGGACAATGATGCGGTTGGCCAAAAAGGGCGTATGCGTTTTTTCCTGAATATATTCAGGAAAAAACGCATACGCCCTTTTTGGCCAACCAAGCAACCTGGGAGAGCAAATCAGCACTACAAAGAAATCTCTCGCCCCCCCCCCCCGGGGCAAAAGGGCCAGGCGAAAAAAGTCTAAAAACCAGAAAGGCAGGACAGCCCACGGAGTCAAGGGAGCCTTGTTAAGCTGATGGGCGGGATGTCAATGGCCAACAGCCAATCTTCACAAGTGTATCCTCTTTCCCAAACCATGTAAAACACAGAACCACAGAGCATAGGGCACTTCCACACATGGGCGTTGACCTTGGGAAAATGAAAAAATCAACCAGACACAGGGACCCCAAAGTTGAGGGCTGCTGTCTTGACAAGAACCTCCACTCCAGTACACGTTTCATATCCCAGGAAAGAGCCAAGTGGACAAAGACGAGTGGACAAGTGGACAAAGACAAGTGGACAAGTGGACAAGTGGTGCTACGTAGGTCCAATGGAGTGTCACTCAGCCATGAAATCCACGTCATGAGGCTGGTAGCAGCATCCTGAGTGGATTTAGGTACGATCATCCTCAGTGAAATAAGTCCCACAAAAAAAGAAACTTATGATATCACTTATCGAGGGAATGTAAAAATCGCTCCCCATGAACGGAATCCCCAAACAGAACAGAGTCACGCTTTTAGAAAACACACTTATGCCTGCTTCAGGGGAAAGGTGAGGTGCGGTGACGCATAAAACTCGAGTTTGAAATGAGCACAGATACCCTTCCGAAAACCGAATATGGAATGGACACGACCTACTCCTTGCTCAATCAACTGGACTCACCAGACCCTGTTCATCGCACAAGTATCTATCCGACTAGTAAGCATCTTAAAAGCTAAGTCTTGATATCTCTGTGTAAGTGCATCAAGGGTGTGTAAAGCGGCCTAAAACCAGCAGGGAAAATCAGCTCAGACCCATTCTGAGGATACATTTCCAACACAAAGAAGAAACAAGCAGGGCAAAACAGAGAGAAATTCTTCCAAAATGCGTTCAGGGACTGGCATGCAACCAGGATTGACCACATCTACAGCCCCAGCGGCAGAAGACATAAGGCTGGACACTCTTGGGGCTGAGACGATTGGTGAGGTTGGGAAAGCAAATGCAGACCCTTGAAAGGAATCCTGCGTGCTCCCCATTCCATGGCTCCCAACTCTCCAGGTTCAACGCAATCTTCCGACAGCGAAAGCACTCATTGGAAACCCAGCGGATGCTACACCGTGGGATCGGGAAAGCTTTCTGAAACTCACCTCAGTTTTCCTCTCCTGGTGGTCGTGTTCTCCATTCAGGCCCCCTTACTAACAATCTCCCCACTTGGAGTCTCGGCGCCTTTCAATGCCTCTTTCGTACCGTCTGCAATTTGTCCGCAGGATGAACTGCAAGAGGGGGAACCAATGAGAGACTCGCTGGAGGTGTTTGGTCGGGAACATGTCACTCTCATTTCCCATCACGAAGAAGAATTCACCAGCGGTTCAGCCTGCCACCGCGGATCGACAATAGGGCGTGAAGCCATCCAGCCGTGTTGCGTCCCACTCACAAAAAAGCGACTTGGGAAATGGAGCTCAGGGGCACTGCACTTCCCAAACCTGCAGAGTTCTAAACGATAACTATCGCCCCAAAATATATTGAGGTCAGGCTACGAAGAGGCGCTGAACGCAAGGCAGAACTGCAGGAAACGAATGTCAACGGGTACATCGGAATGGCCCCGATAGCACATGAAAAGCGCCAGAACGTGGACAATGATGCGGTTGGCCAAAAAGGGCGTATGCGTTTTTTCCTGAATATATTCAGGAAAAAACGCATACGCCCTTTTTGGCCAACCAAGCAACCTGGGAGAGCAAATCAGCACTACAAAGAAATCTCTCGCCCCCCCCCCCGGGGCAAAAGGGCCAGGCGAAAAAAGTCTAAAAACCAGAAAGGCAGGACAGCCCACGGAGTCAAGGGAGCCTTGTTAAGCTGATGGGCGGGATGTCAATGGCCAACAGCCAATCTTCACAAGTGTATCCTCTTTCCCAAACCATGTAAAACACAGAACCACAGAGCATAGGGCACTTCCACACATGGGCGTTGACCTTGGGAAAATGAAAAAATCAACCAGACACAGGGACCCCAAAGTTGAGGGCTGCTGTCTTGACAAGAACCTCCACTCCAGTACACGTTTCATATCCCAGGAAAGAGCCAAGTGGACAAAGACGAGTGGACAAGTGGACAAAGACAAGTGGACAAGTGGACAAGTGGTGCTACGTAGGTCCAATGGAGTGTCACTCAGCCATGAAATCCACGTCATGAGGCTGGTAGCAGCATCCTGAGTGGATTTAGGTACGATCATCCTCAGTGAAATAAGTCCCACAAAAAAAGAAACTTATGATATCACTTATCGAGGGAATGTAAAAATCGCTCCCCATGAACGGAATCCCCAAACAGAACAGAGTCACGCTTTTAGAAAACACACTTATGCCTGCTTCAGGGGAAAGGTGAGGTGCGGTGACGCATAAAACTCGAGTTTGAAATGAGCACAGATACCCTTCCGAAAACCGAATATGGAATGGACACGACCTACTCCTTGCTCAATCAACTGGACTCACCAGACCCTGTTCATCGCACAAGTATCTATCCGACTAGTAAGCATCTTAAAAGCTAAGTCTTGATATCTCTGTGTAAGTGCATCAAGGGTGTGTAAAGCGGCCTAAAACCAGCAGGGAAAATCAGCTCAGACCCATTCTGAGGATACATTTCCAACACAAAGAAGAAACAAGCAGGGCAAAACAGAGAGAAATTCTTCCAAAATGCGTTCAGGGACTGGCATGCAACCAGGATTGACCACATCTACAGCCCCAGCGGCAGAAGACATAAGGCTGGACACTCTTGGGGCTGAGACGATTGGTGAGGTTGGGAAAGCAAATGCAGACCCTTGAAAGGAATCCTGCGTGCTCCCCATTCCATGGCTCCCAACTCTCCAGGTTCAACGCAATCTTCCGACAGCGAAAGCACTCATTGGAAACCCAGCGGATGCTACACCGTGGGATCGGGAAAGCTTTCTGAAACTCACCTCAGTTTTCCTCTCCTGGTGGTCGTGTTCTCCATTCAGGCCCCCTTACTAACAATCTCCCCACTTGGAGTCTCGGCGCCTTTCAATGCCTCTTTCGTACCGTCTGCAATTTGTCCGCAGGATGAACTGCAAGAGGGGGAACCAATGAGAGACTCGCTGGAGGTGTTTGGTCGGGCACATGTCACTCTCATTTCCCATCACGAAGAAGAATTCACCAGCGGTTCAGCATGCCACCGCGGATCGACAATAGGGCGTGAAGCCATCCAGCCGTGTTGCGTCCCACTCACAAAAAAGCGACTTGGGAAATGGAGCTCAGGGGCCCTGCACTTCCCAAACCTGCAGAGTTCTAAACGATAACTATCGCCCCAAAATATATTGAGGTCAGGCTACGAAGAGGCGCTGAACGCAAGGCAGAACTGCAGGAAACGAATGTCAACGGGTACATCGGAATGGCCCCGATAGCACATGAAAAGCGCCAGAACGTGGACAATGATGCGGTTGGCCAAAAAGGGCGTATGCGTTTTTTCCTGAATATATTCAGGAAAAAACGCATACGCCCTTTTTGGCCAACCAAGCAACCTGGGAGAGCAAATCAGCACTACAAAGAAATCTCTCGCCCCCCCCCCCGGGGCAAAAGGGCCAGGCGAAAAAAGTCTAAAAACCAGAAAGGCAGGACAGCCCACGGAGTCAAGGGAGCCTTGTTAAGCTGATGGGCGGGATGTCAATGGCCAACAGCCAATCTTCACAAGTGTATCCTCTTTCCCAAACCATGTAAAACACAGAACCACAGAGCATAGGGCACTTCCACACATGGGCGTTGACCTTGGGAAAATGAAAAAATCAACCAGACACAGGGACCCCAAAGTTGAGGGCTGCTGTCTTGACAAGAACCTCCACTCCAGTACACGTTTCATATCCCAGGAAAGAGCCAAGTGGACAAAGACGAGTGGACAAGTGGACAAAGACAAGTGGACAAGTGGACAAGTGGTGCTACGTAGGTCCAATGGAGTGTCACTCAGCCATGAAATCCGAGTCATGAGGCTGGTAGCAGCATCCTGAGTGGATTTAGGTACGATCATCCTCAGTGAAATAAGTCCCACAAAAAAAGAAACTTATGATATCACTTATCGAGGGAATGTAAAAATCGCTCCCCATGAACGGAATCCCCAAACAGAACAGAGTCACGCTTTTAGAAAACACACTTATGCCTGCTTCAGGGGAAAGGTGAGGTGCGGTGACGCATAAAACTCGAGTTTGAAATGAGCACAGATACCCTTCCGAAAACCGAATATGGAATGGACACGACCTACTCCTTGCTCAATCAACTGGACTCACCAGACCCTGTTCATCGCACAAGTATCTATCCGACTAGTAAGCATCTTAAAAGCTAAGTCTTGATATCTCTGTGTAAGTGCATCAAGGGTGTGTAAAGCGGCCTAAAACCAGCAGGGAAAATCAGCTCAGACCCATTCTGAGGATACATTTCCAACACAAAGAAGAAACAAGCAGGGCAAAACAGAGAGAAATTCTTCCAAAATGCGTTCAGGGACTGGCATGCAACCAGGATTGACCACATCTACAGCCCCAGCGGCAGAAGACATAAGGCTGGACACTCTTGGGGCTGAGACGATTGGTGAGGTTGGGAAAGCAAATGCAGACCCTTGAAAGGAATCCTGCGTGCTCCCCATTCCATGGCTCCCAACTCTCCAGGTTCAACGCAATCTTCCGACAGCGAAAGCACTCATTGGAAACCCAGCGGATGCTACACCGTGGGATCGGGAAAGCTTTCTGAAACTCACCTCAGTTTTCCTCTCCTGGTGGTCGTGTTCTCCATTCAGGCCCCCTTACTAACAATCTCCCCACTTGGAGTCTCGGCGCCTTTCAATGCCTCTTTCGTACCGTCTGCAATTTGTCCGCAGGATGAACTGCAAGAGGGGGAACCAATGAGAGACTCGCTGGAGGTGTTTGGTCGGGAACATGTCACTCTCATTTCCCATCACGAAGAAGAATTCACCAGCGGTTCAGCCTGCCACCGCGGATCGACAATAGGGCGTGAAGCCATCCAGCCGTGTTGCGTCCCACTCACAAAAAAGCGACTTGGGAAATGGAGCTCAGGGGCACTGCACTTCCCAAACCTGCAGAGTTCTAAACGATAACTATCGCCCCAAAATATATTGAGGTCAGGCTACGAAGAGGCGCTGAACGCAAGGCAGAACTGCAGGAAACGAATGTCAACGGGTACATCGGAATGGCCCCGATAGCACATGAAAAGCGCCAGAACGTGGACAATGATGCGGTTGGCCAAAAAGGGCGTATGCGTTTTTTCCTGAATATATTCAGGAAAAAACGCATACGCCCTTTTTGGCCAACCAAGCAACCTGGGAGAGCAAATCAGCACTACAAAGAAATCTCTCGCCCCCCCCCCGGGGCAAAAGGGCCAGGCGAAAAAAGTCTAAAAACCAGAAAGGCAGGACAGCCCACGGAGTCAAGGGAGCCTTGTTAAGCTGATGGGCGGGATGTCAATGGCCAACAGCCAATCTTCACAAGTGTATCCTCTTTCCCAAACCATGTAAAACACAGAACCACAGAGCATAGGGCACTTCCACACATGGGCGTTGACCTTGGGAAAATGAAAAAATCAACCAGACACAGGGACCCCAAAGTTGAGGGCTGCTGTCTTGACAAGAACCTCCACTCCAGTACACGTTTCATATCCCAGGAAAGAGCCAAGTGGACAAAGACGAGTGGACAAGTGGACAAAGACAAGTGGACAAGTGGACAAGTGGTGCTACGTAGGTCCAATGGAGTGTCACTCAGCCATGAAATCCACGTCATGAGGCTGGTAGCAGCATCCTGAGTGGATTTAGGTACGATCATCCTCAGTGAAATAAGTCCCACAAAAAAAGAAACTTATGATATCACTTATCGAGGGAATGTAAAAATCGCTCCCCATGAACGGAATCCCCAAACAGAACAGAGTCACGCTTTTAGAAAACACACTTATGCCTGCTTCAGGGGAAAGGTGAGGTGCGGTGACGCATAAAACTCGAGTTTGAAATGAGCACAGATACCCTTCCGAAAACCGAATATGGAATGGACACGACCTACTCCTTGCTCAATCAACTGGACTCACCAGACCCTGTTCATCGCACAAGTATCTATCCGACTAGTAAGCATCTTAAAAGCTAAGTCTTGATATCTCTGTGTAAGTGCATCAAGGGTGTGTAAAGCGGCCTAAAACCAGCAGGGAAAATCAGCTCAGACCCATTCTGAGGATACATTTCCAACACAAAGAAGAAACAAGCAGGGCAAAACAGAGAGAAATTCTTCCAAAATGCGTTCAGGGACTGGCATGCAACCAGGATTGACCACATCTACAGCCCCAGCGGCAGAAGACATAAGGCTGGACACTCTTGGGGCTGAGACGATTGGTGAGGTTGGGAAAGCAAATGCAGACCCTTGAAAGGAATCCTGCGTGCTCCCCATTCCATGGCTCCCAACTCTCCAGGTTCAACGCAATCTTCCGACAGCGAAAGCACTCATTGGAAACCCAGCGGATGCTACACCGTGGGATCGGGAAAGCTTTCTGAAACTCACCTCAGTTTTCCTCTCCTGGTGGTCGTGTTCTCCATTCAGGCCCCCTTACTAACAATCTCCCCACTTGGAGTCTCGGCGCCTTTCAATGCCTCTTTCGTACCGTCTGCAATTTGTCCGCAGGATGAACTGCAAGAGGGGGAACCAATGAGAGACTCGCTGGAGGTGTTTGGTCGGGAACATGTCACTCTCATTTCCCATCACGAAGAAGAATTCACCAGCGGTTCAGCCTGCAACCGCGGATCGACAATAGGGCGTGAAGCCATCCAGCCGTGTTGCGTCCCACTCACAAAAAAGCGACTTGGGAAATGGAGCTCAGGGGCACTGCACTTCCCAAACCTGCAGAGTTCTAAACGATAACTATCGCCCCAAAATATATTGAGAGCAGGCTACGAAGAGGCGCTGAACGCAAGGCAGAACTGCAGGAAACGGATGTCAACGGGTACATCGGAATGGCCCCGATAGCACATGAAAAGCGCCAGAACGTGGACAATGATGCGGTTGGCCAAAAAGGGCGTATGCGTTTTTTCCTGAATATATTCAGGAAAAAACGCATACGCCCTTTTTGGCCAACCAAGCAACCTGGGAGAGCAAATCAGCACTACAAAGAAATCTCTCGCCCCCACCCCGGGGGCAAAAGGGTCAGGCGAAAAAAGTCTAAAAACCAGAAAGGCAGGACAGCCCACGGAGTCAAGGGAGCCTTGTTAAGCTGATGGGCGGGATGTCAATGGCCAACAGCCAATCTTCACAAGTGTATCCTCTTTCCCAAACCATGTAAAACACAGAACCACAGAGCATAGGGCACTTCCACACATGGGCGTTGACCTTGGGAAAATGAAAAAATCAACCAGACACAGGGACCCCAAAGTTGAGGGCTGCTGTCTTGACAAGAACCTCCACTCCGGTACACGTTTCATATCCCAGGAAAGAGCCAAGTGGACAAAGACGAGTGGACAAGTGGACAAAGACAAGTGGACAAGTGGACAAGTGGTGCTACGTAGGTCCAATGGAGTGTCACTCAGCCATGAAATCCACGTCATGAGGCTGGTAGCAGCATCCTGAGTGGATTTAGGTACGATCATCCTCAGTGAAATAAGTCCCACAAAAAAAGAAACTTATGATATCACTTATCGAGGGAATGTAAAAATCGCTCCCCATGAACGGAATCCCCAAACAGAACAGAGTCACGCTTTTAGAAAACACACTTATGCCTGCTTCAGGGGAAAGGTGAGGTGCGGTGACGCATAAAACTCGAGTTTGAAATGAGCACAGATACCCTTCCGAAAACCGAATATGGAATGGACACGACCTACTCCTTGCTCAATCAACTGGACTCACCAGACCCTGTTCATCGCACAAGTATCTATCCGACTAGTAAGCATCTTAAAAGCTAAGTCTTGATATCTCTGTATAAGTGCATCAAGGGTGTGTAAAGCGGCCTAAAACCAGCAGGGAAAATCAGCTCAGACCCATTCTGAGGATACATTTCCAACACAAAGAAGAAACAAGCAGGGCAAAACAGAGAGAAATTCTTCCAAAATGCGTTCAGGGACTGGCATGCAACCAGGATTGACCACATCTACAGCCCCAGCGGCAGAAGACATAAGGCTGGACACTCTTGGGGCTGAGACGATTGGTGAGGTTGGGAAAGCAAATGCAGACCCTTGAAAGGAATCCTGCGTGCTCCCCATTCCATGGCTCCCAACTCTCCAGGTTCAACGCAATCTTCCGACAGCGAAAGCACTCATTGGAAACCCAGCGGATGCTACACCGTGGGATCGGGAAAGCTTTCTGAAACTCACCTCAGTTTTCCTCTCCTGGTGCTCGTGTTCTCCATTCAGGCCCCCTTACTAACAATCTCCCCACTTGGAGACTCGGCGCCTTTCCATGCCTCTTTCGTACCGTCTGCAATTTGTCCGCAGGATGAACTGCAAGAGGGGGAACCAATGAGAGACTCGCTGGAGGTGTTTGGTCGGGCACATGTCACTCTCATTTCCCATCACGAAGAAGAATTCACCAGCGGTTCAGCCTGCAACCGCGGATCGACAATAGGGCGTGAAGCCATCCAGCCGTGTTGCGTCCCACTCACAAAAAAGCGACTTGGGAAATGGAGCTCAGGGGCCCTGCACTTCCCAAACCTGCAGAGTTCTAAACGATAACTATCGCCCCAAAATATATTGAGGTCAGGCTACGAAGAGGCGCTGAACGCAAGGCAGAACTGCAGGAAACGGATGTCAACGGGTACATCGGAATGGCCCCGATAGCACATGAAAAGCGCCAGAACGTGGACAATGATGCGGTTGGCCAAAAAGGGCGTATGCGTTTTTTCCTGAATATATTCAGGAAAAAACGCATACGCCCTTTTTGGCCAACCAAGCAACCTGGGAGAGCAAATCAGCACTACAAAGAAATCTCTCGCCCCCCCCCCCGGGGCAAAAGGGCCAGGCGAAAAAAGTCTAAAAACCAGAAAGGCAGGACAGCCCACGGAGTCAAGGGAGCCTTGTTAAGCTGATGGGCGGGATGTCAATGGCCAACAGCCAATCTTCACAAGTGTATCCTCTTTCCCAAACCATGTAAAACACAGAACCACAGAGCATAGGGCACTTCCACACATGGGCGTTGACCTTGGGAAAATGAAAAAATCAACCAGACACAGGGACCCCAAAGTTGAGGGCTGCTGTCTTGACAAGAACCTCCACTCCGGTACACGTTTCATATCCCAGGAAAGAGCCAAGTGGACAAAGACGAGTGGACAAGTGGACAAAGACAAGTGGACAAGTGGACAAGTGGTGCTACGTAGGTCCAATGGAGTGTCACTCAGCCATGAAATCCACGTCATGAGGCTGGTAGCAGCATCCTGAGTGGATTTAGGTACGATCATCCTCAGTGAAATAAGTCCCACAAAAAAAGAAACTTATGATATCACTTATCGAGGGAATGTAAAAATCGCTCCCCATGAACGGAATCCCCAAACAGAACAGAGTCACGCTTTTAGAAAACACACTTATGCCTGCTTCAGGGGAAAGGTGAGGTGCGGTGACGCATAAAACTCGAGTTTGAAATGAGCACAGATACCCTTCCGAAAACCGAATATGGAATGGACACGACCTACTCCTTGCTCAATCAACTGGACTCACCAGACCCTGTTCATCGCACAAGTATCTATCCGACTAGTAAGCATCTTAAAAGCTAAGTCTTGATATCTCTGTGTAAGTGCATCAAGGGTGTGTAAAGCGGCCTAAAACCAGCAGGGAAAATCAGCTCAGACCCATTCTGAGGATACATTTCCAACACAAAGAAGAAACAAGCAGGGCAAAACAGAGAGAAATTCTTCCAAAATGCGTTCAGGGACTGGCATGCAACCAGGATTGACCACATCTACAGCCCCAGCGGCAGAAGACATAAGGCTGGACACTCTTGGGGCTGAGACGATTGGTGAGGTTGGGAAAGCAAATGCAGACCCTTGAAAGGAATCCTGCGTGCTCCCCATTCCATGGCTCCCAACTCTCCAGGTTCAACGCAATCTTCCGACAGCGAAAGCACTCATTGGAAACCCAGCGGATGCTACACCGTGGGATCGGGAAAGCTTTCTGAAACTCACCTCAGTTTTCCTCTCCTGGTGCTCGTGTTCTCCATTCAGGCCCCCTTACTAACAATCTCCCCACTTGGAGACTCGGCGCCTTTCCATGCCTCTTTCGTACCGTCTGCAATTTGTCCGCAGGATGAACTGCAAGAGGGGGAACCAATGAGAGACTCGCTGGAGGTGTTTGGTCGGGCACATGTCACTCTCATTTCCCATCACGAAGAAGAATTCACCAGCGGTTCAGCCTGCCACCCCGGATCGACAATAGGGCGTGAAGCCATCCAGCCGTGTTGCGTCCCACTCACAAAAAAGCGACTTGGGAAATGGAGCTCAGGGGCCCTGCACTTCCCAAACCTGCAGAGTTCTAAACGATAACTATCGCCCCAAAATATATTGAGGTCAGGCTACGAAGAGGCGCTGAACGCAAGGCAGAACTGCAGGAAACGGATGTCAACGGGTACATCGGAATGGCCCCGATAGCACATGAAAAGCGCCAGAACGTGGACAATGATGCGGTTGGCCAAAAAGGGCGTATGCGTTTTTTCCTGAATATATTCAGGAAAAAACGCATACGCCCTTTTTGGCCAACCAAGCAACCTGGGAGAGCAAATCAGCACTACAAAGAAATCTCTCGCCCCCCCCCCCGGGGCAAAAGGGCCAGGCGAAAAAAGTCTAAAAACCAGAAAGGCAGGACAGCCCACGGAGTCAAGGGAGCCTTGTTAAGCTGATGGGCGGGATGTCAATGGCCAACAGCCAATCTTCACAAGTGTATCCTCTTTCCCAAACCATGTAAAACACAGAACCACAGAGCATAGGGCACTTCCACACATGGGCGTTGACCTTGGGAAAATGAAAAAATCAACCAGACACAGGGACCCCAAAGTTGAGGGCTGCTGTCTTGACAAGCACCTCCACTCCAGTACACGTTTCATATCCCAGGAAAGAGCCAAGTGGACAAAGACGAGTGGACAAGTGGACAAAGACAAGTGGACAAGTGGACAAGTGGTGCTACGTAGGTCCAATGGAGTGTCACTCAGCCATGAAATCCACGTCATGAGGCTGGTAGCAGCATCCTGAGTGGATTTAGGTACGATCATCCTCAGTGAAATAAGTCCCACAAAAAAAGAAACTTATGATATCACTTATCGAGGGAATGTAAAAATCGCTCCCCATGAACGGAATCCCCAAACAGAACAGAGTCACGCTTTTAGAAAACACACTTATGCCTGCTTCAGGGGAAAGGTGAGGTGCGGTGACGCATAAAACTCGAGTTTGAAATGAGCACAGATACCCTTCCGAAAACCGAATATGGAATGGACACGACCTACTCCTTGCTCAATCAACTGGACTCACCAGACCCTGTTCATCGCACAAGTATCTATCCGACTAGTAAGCATCTTAAAAGCTAAGTCTTGATATCTCTGTGTAAGTGCATCAAGTGTGTGTAAAGCGGCCTAAAACCAGCAGGGAAAATCAGCTCAGACCCATTCTGAGGATACATTTCCAACACAAAGAAGAAACAAGCAGGGCAAAACAGAGAGAAATTCTTCCAAAATGCGTTCAGGGACTGGCATGCAACCAGGATTGACCACATCTACAGCCCCAGCGGCAGAAGACATAAGGCTGGACACTCTTGGGGCTGAGACGATTGGTGAGGTTGGGAAAGCAAATGCAGACCCTTGAAAGGAATCCTGCGTGCTCCCCATTCCATGGCTCCCAACTCTCCAGGTTCAACGCAATCTTCCGACAGCGAAAGCACTCATTGGAAACCCAGCGGATGCTACACCGTGGGACCGGGAAAGCTTTCTGAAACTCACCTCAGTTTTCATCTCCTGGTGCTCGTGTTCTCCATTCAGGCCCCCTTACTAACAATCTCCCCACTTGGAGACTCGGCGCCTTTCCATGCCTCTTTCGTACCGTCTGCAATTTGTCCGCAGGATGAACTGCAAGAGGGGGAACCAATGAGAGACTCGCTGGAGGTGTTTGGTCGGGCACATGTCACTCTCATTTCCCATCGCGAAGAAGAATTCACCAGAGGCTCAGCCTGCCACCGCGGATCGACAATAGGGCGTGAAGCCATCCAGCCGTGTTGCGTCCCACTCACAAAAAAGCGACTTGGGAAATGGAGCTCAGGGGCACTGCACTTCCCAAACCTGCAGAGTTGTAAACGATAACTATCGCCCCAAAATATATTGAGGTCAGGCTACGAAGAGGCGTTGAACGCAAGGCAGAATTGCAGGAAACGGATGTCAACGGGTACATCGGAATGGCCCCGATAGCACATGAAATGCGCCAGAACGTGGACAATGATGCGGTTGGCCAAAAAGGGCGTGACGGATACGCCATTTTTGGCCAACCAAGCAACCTGGGAGAGCAAATCAGCACTACAAAGAAATCTCTCGCCCCCCCCCCCCCGGGGCAAAAGGGCCAGGCGAAAAAAGTCTAAAAACCAGAAAGGCAGGACAGCCCACGGAGTCAAGGGAGCCTTGTTAAGCTGATGGGCGGGATGTCAATGGCCAACAGCCAATCTTCACAAGTGTATCCTCTTTCCCAAACCATGTAAAAGACCGAACCACAGAGCATAGTGCACTTCCACACATGGGCGTTGACCTTGGGAAAATGAAAAAATCAACCAGACACAGGGACCCCAAAGTTGAGGGCTGCTGTCTTGACAAGAACCTCCACTCCGGTACACGTTTCATATCCCAGGAAAGAGCCAAGTGGACAAAGACGAGTGGACAAGTGGACAAAGACAAGTGGACAAGTGGTGCTACGTAGGTCCAATGGAGTGTCACTCAGCCATGAAATCCACGTCATGAGGCTGGTAGCAGCATCCTGAGTGGATTTAGGTACGATCATCCTCAGTGAAATCAGTCCCACAAAAAAAGAAACTTATGATATCACTTATCGAGGGAATGTAAAAATCGCTCCCCATGAACGGAATCCCCAAACAGAACAGAGTCACGCTTTTAGAAAACACACTTATGCCTGCTTCAGGGGAAAGGAGAGGTGGGGTGACGCATAAAACTCGAGTTTGAAATGAGCACAGATACCCTTCCGAAAACCGAATATGGAATGGACACGACCTACTCCTTGCTCAATCAACTGGACTCACCAGACCCTGTTCATCGCACAAGTATCTATCCGACTAGTAAGCATCTTAAAAGCTAAGTCTTGATATCTCTGTGTAAGTGCATCAAGGGTGTGTAAAGCGGCCTAAAACCAGCAGGGAAAATCAGCTCAGACCCATTCTGAGGATACATTTCCAACACAAAGAAGAAACAAGCAGGGCAAAACAGAGAGAAATTCTTCCAAAATGCGTTCAGGGACTGGCATGCAACCAGGATTGACCACATCTACAGCCCCAGCGGCAGAAGACATAAGGCTGGACACTCTTGGGGCTGAGACGATTGGTGAGGTTGGGAAAGCAAATGCAGACCCTTGAAAGGAATCCTGCGTGCTCCCCATTCCATGGCTCCCAACTCTCCAGGTTCAACGCAATCTTCCGACAGCGAAAGCACTCATTGGAAACCCAGCGGATGCTACACCGTGGGATCGGGAAAGCTTTCTGAAACTCACCTCAGTTTTCCTCTCCTGGTGCTCGTGTTCTCCATTCAGGCCCCCTTACTAACAATCTCCCCACTTGGAGACTCGGCGCCTTTCCATGCCTCTTTCGTACCGTCTGCAATTTGTCCGCAGGATGAACTGCAAGAGGGGGAACCAATGAGAGACTCGCTGGAGGTGTTTGGTCGGGCACATGTCACTCTCATTTCCCATCACGAAGAAGAATTCACCAGCGGTTCAGCCTGCAACCGCGGATCGACAATAGGGCGTGAAGCCATCCAGCCGTGTTGCGTCCCACTCACAAAAAAGCGACTTGGGAAATGGAGCTCAGGGGCCCTGCACTTCCCAAACCTGCAGAGTTCTAAACGATAACTATCGCCCCAAAATATATTGAGGTCAGGCTACGAAGAGGCGCTGAACGCAAGGCAGAACTGCAGGAAACGGATGTCAACGGGTACATCGGAATGGCCCCGATAGCACATGAAAAGCGCCAGAACGTGGACAATGATGCGGTTGGCCAAAAAGGGCGTATGCGTTTTTTCCTGAATATATTCAGGAAAAAACGCATACGCCCTTTTTGGCTAACCAAGCAACCTGGGCGAGCAAATCAGCACTACAAAGAAATCTCTCGCCCCCCCCCCGGGGCAAAAGGGCCAGGCGAAAAAAGTCTAAAAACCAGAAAGGCAGGACAGCCCACGGAGTCAAGGGAGCCTTGTTAAGCTGATGGGCGGGATGTCAATGGCCAACAGCCAATCTTCACAAGTGTATCCTCTTTCCCAAACCATGTAAAACACAGAACCACAGAGCATAGGGCACTTCCACACATGGGCGTTGACCTTGGGAAAATGAAAAAATCAACCAGACACAGGGACCCCAAAGTTGAGGGCTGCTGTCTTGACAAGAACCTCCACTCCGGTACACGTTTCATATCCCAGGAAAGAGCCAAGTGGACAAAGACGAGTGGACAAGTGGACAAAGACAAGTGGACAAGTGGACAAGTGGTGCTACGTAGGTCCAATGGAGTGTCACTCAGCCATGAAATCCACGTCATGAGGCTGGTAGCAGCATCCTGAGTGGATTTAGGTACGATCATCCTCAGTGAAATAAGTCCCACAAAAAAAGAAACTTATGATATCACTTATCGAGGGAATGTAAAAATCGCTCCCCATGAACGGAATCCCCAAACAGAACAGAGTCACGCTTTTAGAAAACACACTTATGCCTGCTTCAGGGGAAAGGTGAGGTGCGGTGACGCATAAAACTCGAGTTTGAAATGAGCACAGATACCCTTCCGAAAACCGAATATGGAATGGACACGACCTACTCCTTGCTCAATCAACTGGACTCACCAGACCCTGTTCATCGCACAAGTATCTATCCGACTAGTAAGCATCTTAAAAGCTAAGTCTTGATATCTCTGTGTAAGTGCATCAAGGGTGTGTAAAGCGGCCTAAAACCAGCAGGGAAAATCAGCTCAGACCCATTCTGAGGATACATTTCCAACACAAAGAAGAAACAAGCAGGGCAAAACAGAGAGAAATTCTTCCAAAATGCGTTCAGGGACTGGCATGCAACCAGGATTGACCACATCTACAGCCCCAGCGGCAGAAGACATAAGGCTGGACACTCTTGGGGCTGAGACGATTGGTGAGGTTGGGAAAGCAAATGCAGACCCTTGAAAGGAATCCTGCGTGCTCCCCATTCCATGGCTCCCAACTCTCCACGTTCAACGCAATCTTCCGACAGCGAAAGCACTCATTGGAAACCCAGCGGATGCTACACCGTGGGATCGGGAAAGCTTTCTGAAACTCACCTCAGTTTTCCTCTCCTGGTGCTCGTGTTCTCCATTCAGGCCCCCTTACTAACAATCTCCCCACTTGGAGACTCGGCGCCTTTCCATGCCTCTTTCGTACCGTCTGCAATTTGTCCGCAGGATGAACTGCAAGAGGGGGAACCAATGAGAGACTCGCTGGAGGTGTTTGGTCGGGCACATGTCACTCTCATTTCCCATCACGAAGAAGAATTCACCAGCGGTTCAGCCTGCCACCCCGGATCGACAATAGGGCGTGAAGCCATCCAGCCGTGTTGCGTCCCACTCACAAAAAAGCGACTTGGGAAATGGAGCTCAGGGGCCCTGCACTTCCCAAACCTGCAGAGTTCTAAACGATAACTATCGCCCCAAAATATATTGAGGTCAGGCTACGAAGAGGCGCTGAACGCAAGGCAGAACTGCAGGAAACGGATGTCAACGGGTACATCGGAATGGCCCCGATAGCACATGAAAAGCGCCAGAACGTGGACAATGATGCGGTTGGCCAAAAAGGGCGTATGCGTTTTTTCCTGAATATATTCAGGAAAAAACGCATACGCCCTTTTTGGCCAACCAAGCAACCTGGGAGAGCAAATCAGCACTACAAATAAATCTCTCGCCCCCCCCCCCGGGGCAAAAGGGCCAGGCGAAAAAAGTCTAAAAACCAGAAAGGCAGGACAGCCCACGGAGTCAAGGGAGCCTTGTTAAGCTGATGGGCGGGATGTCAATGGCCAACAGCCAATCTTCACAAGTGTATCCTCTTTCCCAAACCATGTAAAACACAGAACCACAGAGCATAGGGCACTTCCACACATGGGCGTTGACCTTGGGAAAATGAAAAAATCAACCAGACACAGGGACCCCAAAGTTGAGGGCTGCTGTCTTGACAAGAACCTCCACTCCAGTACACGTTTCATATCCCAGGAAAGAGCCAAGTGGACAAAGACGAGTGGACAAGTGGACAAAGACAAGTGGACAAGTGGACAAGTGGTGCTACGTAGGTCCAATGGAGTGTCACTCAGCCATGAAATCCACGTCATGAGGCTGGTAGCAGCATCCTGAGTGGATTTAGGTACGATCATCCTCAGTGAAATAAGTCCCACAAAAAAAGAAACTTATGATATCACTTATCGAGGGAATGTAAAAATCGCTCCCCATGAACGGAATCCCCAAACAGAACAGAGTCACGCTTTTAGAAAACACACTTATGCCTGCTTCAGGGGAAAGGTGAGGTGCGGTGACGCATAAAACTCGAGTTTGAAATGAGCACAGATACCCTTCCGAAAACCGAATATGGAATGGACACGACCTACTCCTTGCTCAATCAACTGGACTCACCAGACCCTGTTCATCGCACAAGTATCTATCCGACTAGTAAGCATCTTAAAAGCTAAGTCTTGATATCTCTGTGTAAGTGCATCAAGTGTGTGTAAAGCGGCCTAAAACCAGCAGGGAAAATCAGCTCAGACCCATTCTGAGGATACATTTCCAACACAAAGAAGAAACAAGCAGGGCAAAACAGAGAGAAATTCTTCCAAAATGCGTTCAGGGACTGGCATGCAACCAGGATTGACCACATCTACAGCCCCAGCGGCAGAAGACATAAGGCTGGACACTCTTGGGGCTGAGACGATTGGTGAGGTTGGGAAAGCAAATGCAGACCCTTGAAAGGAATCCTGCGTGCTCCCCATTCCATGGCTCCCAACTCTCCAGGTTCAACGCAATCTTCCGACAGCGAAAGCACTCATTGGAAACCCAGCGGATGCTACACCGTGGGATCGGGAAAGCTTTCTGAAACTCACCTCAGTTTTCATCTCCTGGTGCTCGTGTTCTCCATTCAGGCCCCCTTACTAACAATCTCCCCACTTGTAGACTCGGCGCCTTTCCATGCCTCTTTCGTACCGTCTGCAATTTGTCCGCAGGATGAACTGCAAGAGGGGGAACCAATGAGAGACTCGCTGGAGGTGTTTGGTCGGGCACATGTCACTCTCATTTCCCATCACGAAGAAGAATTCACCAGAGGTTCAGCCTGCCACCCCGGATCGACAATAGGGCGTGAAGCCATCCAGCCGTGTTGCGTCCCACTCACAAAAAAGCGACTTGGGAAATGGAGCTCAGGGGCACTGCACTTCCCAAACCTGCAGAGTTCTAAACGATAACTATCGCCCCAAAATATATTGAGGTCAGGCTACGAAGAGGCGCTGAACGCAAGGCAGAACTGCAGGAAACGGATGTCAACGGCTACATCGGAATGGCCCCGATAGCACATGAAAAGCGCCAGAACGTGGACAATGATGCGGTTGGCCAAAAAGGGCGTATGCGTTTTTTCCTGAATATATTCAGGAAAAAACGCATACGCCCGTTTTGGCCAACCAAGCAACCTGGGAGAGCAAATCAGCACTACAAAGAAATCTCTCGCCCCCCCCCCCCGGGGCAAAAGGGTCAGGCGAAAAAAGTCTAAAAACCAGAAAGGCAGGACAGCCCACGGAGTCAAGGGAGCCTTGTTAAGCTGATGGGCGGGATGTCAATGGCCAACAGCCAATCTTCACAAGTGTATCCTCTTTCCCAAACCATGTAAAACACAGAACCACAGAGCATAGGGCACTTCCACACATGGGCGTTGACCTTGGGAAAATGAAAAAATCAACCAGACACAGGGACCCCAAAGTTGAGGGCTGCTGTCTTGACAAGAACCTCCACTCCGGTACACGTTTCATATCCCAGGAAAGAGCCAAGTGGACAAAGACGAGTGGACAAGTGGACAAAGACAAGTGGACAAGTGGACAAGTGGTGCTACGTAGGTCCAATGGAGTGTCACTCAGCCATGAAATCCACGTCATGAGGCTGGTAGCAGCATCCTGAGTGGATTTAGGTACGATCATCCTCAGTGAAATAAGTCCCACAAAAAAAGAAACTTATGATATCACTTATCGAGGGAATGTAAAAATCGCTCCCCATGAACGGAATCCCCAAACAGAACAGAGTCACGCTTTTAGAAAACACACTTATGCCTGCTTCAGGGGAAAGGTGAGGTGCGGTGACGCATAAAACTCGAGTTTGAAATGAGCACAGATACCCTTCCGAAAACCGAATATGGAATGGACACGACCTACTCCTTGCTCAATCAACTGGACTCACCAGACCCTGTTCATCGCACAAGTATCTATCCGACTAGTAAGCATCTTAAAAGCTAAGTCTTGATATCTCTGTATAAGTGCATCAAGGGTGTGTAAAGCGGCCTAAAACCAGCAGGGAAAATCAGCTCAGACCCATTCTGAGGATACATTTCCAACACAAAGAAGAAACAAGCAGGGCAAAACAGAGAGAAATTCTTCCAAAATGCGTTCAGGGACTGGCATGCAACCAGGATTGACCACATCTACAGCCCCAGCGGCAGAAGACATAAGGCTGGACACTCTTGGGGCTGAGACGATTGGTGAGGTTGGGAAAGCAAATGCAGACCCTTGAAAGGAATCCTGCGTGCTCCCCATTCCATGGCTCCCAACTCTCCAGGTTCAACGCAATCTTCCGACAGCGAAAGCACTCATTGGAAACCCAGCGGATGCTACACCGTGGGATCGGGAAAGCTTTCTGAAACTCACCTCAGTTTTCCTCTCCTGGTGCTCGTGTTCTCCATTCAGGCCCCCTTACTAACAATCTCCCCACTTGGAGACTCGGCGCCTTTCCATGCCTCTTTCGTACCGTCTGCAATTTGTCCGCAGGATGAACTGCAAGAGGGGGAACCAATGAGAGACTCGCTGGAGGTGTTTGGTCGGGCACATGTCACTCTCATTTCCCATCACGAAGAAGAATTCACCAGCGGTTCAGCCTGCCACCGCGGATCGACAATAGGGCGTGAAGCCATCCAGCCGTGTTGCGTCCCACTCACAAAAAAGCGACTTGGGAAATGGAGCTCAGGGGCCCTGCACTTCCCAAACCTGCAGAGTTCTAAACGATAACTATCGCCCCAAAATATATTGAGGTCAGGCTACGAAGAGGCGCTGAACGCAAGGCAGAACTGCAGGAAACGGATGTCAACGGGTACATCGGAATGGCCCCGATAGCACATGAAAAGCGCCAGAACGTGGACAATGATGCGGTTGGCCAAAAAGGGCGTATGCGTTTTTTCCTGAATATATTCAGGAAAAAACGCATACGCCCTTTTTGGCCAACCAAGCAACCTGGGAGAGCAAATCAGCACTACAAAGAAATCTCTCGCCCCCCCCCCCGGGGCAAAAGGGCCAGGCGAAAAAAGTCTAAAAACCAGAAAGGCAGGACAGCCCACGGAGTCAAGGGAGCCTTGTTAAGCTGATGGGCGGGATGTCAATGGCCAACAGCCAATCTTCACAAGTGTATCCTCTTTCCCAAACCATGTAAAACACAGAACCACAGAGCATAGGGCACTTCCACACATGGGCGTTGACCTTGGGAAAATGAAAAAATCAACCAGACACAGGGACCCCAAAGTTGAGGGCTGCTGTCTTGACAAGAACCTCCACTCCGGTACACGTTTCATATCCCAGGAAAGAGCCAAGTGGACAAAGACGAGTGGACAAGTGGACAAAGACAAGTGGACAAGTGGACAAGTGGTGCTACGTAGGTCCAATGGAGTGTCACTCAGCCATGAAATCCACGTCATGAGGCTGGTAGCAGCATCCTGAGTGGATTTAGGTACGATCATCCTCAGTGAAATAAGTCCCACAAAAAAAGAAACTTATGATATCACTTATCGAGGGAATGTAAAAATCGCTCCCCATGAACGGAATCCCCAAACAGAACAGAGTCACGCTTTTAGAAAACACACTTATGCCTGCTTCAGGGGAAAGGTGAGGTGCGGTGACGCATAAAACTCGAGTTTGAAATGAGCACAGATACCCTTCCGAAAACCGAATATGGAATGGACACGACCTACTCCTTGCTCAATCAACTGGACTCACCAGACCCTGTTCATCGCACAAGTATCTATCCGACTAGTAAGCATCTTAAAAGCTAAGTCTTGATATCTCTGTGTAAGTGCATCAAGTGTGTGTAAAGCGGCCTAAAACCAGCAGGGAAAATCAGCTCAGACCCATTCTGAGGATACATTTCCAACACAAAGAAGAAACAAGCAGGGCAAAACAGAGAGAAATTCTTCCAAAATGCGTTCAGGGACTGGCATGCAACCAGGATTGACCACATCTACAGCCCCAGCGGCAGAAGACATAAGGCTGGACACTCTTGGGGCTGAGACGATTGGTGAGGTTGGGAAAGCAAATGCAGACCCTTGAAAGGAATCCTGCGTGCTCCCCATTCCATGGCTCCCAACTCTCCAGGTTCAACGCAATCTTCCGACAGCGAAAGCACTCATTGGAAACCCAGCGGATGCTACACCGTGGGATCGGGAAAGCTTTCTGAAACTCACCTCAGTTTTCCTCTCCTGTTGCTCGTGTTCTCCATTCAGGCCCCCTTACTAACAATCTCCCCACTTGGAGACTCGGCGCCTTTCCATGCCTCTTTCGTACCGTCTGCAATTTGTCCGCAGGATGAACTGCAAGAGGGGGAACCAATGAGAGACTCGCTGGAGGTGTTTGGTCGGGCACATGTCACTCTCATTTCCCATCACGAAGAAGAATTCACCAGCGGTTCAGCCTGCCACCGCGGATCGACAATAGGGCGTGAAGCCATCCAGCCGTGTTGCGTCCCACTCACAAAAAAGCGACTTGGGAAATGGAGCTCAGGGGCCCTGCACTTCCCAAACCTGCAGAGTTCTAAACGATAACTATCGCCCCAAAATATATTGAGGTCAGGCTACGAAGAGGCGCTGAACGCAAGGCAGAACTGCAGGAAACGGATGTCAACGGGTACATCGGAATGGCCCCGATAGCACATGAAAAGCGCCAGAACGTGGACAATGATGCGGTTGGCCAAAAAGGGCGTATGCGTTTTTTCCTGAATATATTCAGGAAAAAACGCATACGCCCTTTTTGGCCAACCAAGCAACCTGGGAGAGCAAATCAGCACTACAAAGAAATCTCTCGCCCCCCCCCCCGGGGCAAAAGGGCCAGGCGAAAAAAGTCTAAAAACCAGAAAGGCAGGACAGCCCACGGAGTCAAGGGAGCCTTGTTAAGCTGATGGGCGGGATGTCAATGGCCAACAGCCAATCTTCACAAGTGTATCCTCTTTCCCAAACCATGTAAAACACAGAACCACAGAGCATAGGGCACTTCCACACATGGGCGTTGACCTTGGGAAAATGAAAAAATCAACCAGACACAGGGACCCCAAAGTTGAGGGCTGCTGTCTTGACAAGAACCTCCACTCCGGTACACGTTTCATATCCCAGGAAAGAGCCAAGTGGACAAAGACGAGTGGACAAGTGGACAAAGACAAGTGGACAAGTGGACAAGTGGTGCTACGTAGGTCCAATGGAGTGTCACTCAGCCATGAAATCCACGTCATGAGGCTGGTAGCAGCATCCTGAGTGGATTTAGGTACGATCATCCTCAGTGAAATAAGTCCCACAAAAAAAGAAACTTATGATATCACTTATCGAGGGAATGTAAAAATCGCTCCCCATGAACGGAATCCCCAAACAGAACAGAGTCACGCTTTTAGAAAACACACTTATGCCTGCTTCAGGGGAAAGGTGAGGTGCGGTGACGCATAAAACTCGAGTTTGAAATGAGCACAGATACCCTTCCGAAAACCGAATATGGAATGGACACGACCTACTCCTTGCTCAATCAACTGGACTCACCAGACCCTGTTCATCGCACAAGTATCTATCCGACTAGTAAGCATCTTAAAAGCTAAGTCTTGATATCTCTGTGTAAGTGCATCAAGTGTGTGTAAAGCGGCCTAAAACCAGCAGGGAAAATCAGCTCAGACCCATTCTGAGGATACATTTCCAACACAAAGAAGAAACAAGCAGGGCAAAACAGAGAGAAATTCTTCCAAAATGCGTTCAGGGACTGGCATGCAACCAGGATTGACCACATCTACAGCCCCAGCGGCAGAAGACATAAGGCTGGACACTCTTGGGGCTGAGACGATTGGTGAGGTTGGGAAAGCAAATGCAGACCCTTGAAAGGAATCCTGCGTGCTCCCCATTCCATGGCTCCCAACTCTCCAGGTTCAACGCAATCTTCCGACAGCGAAAGCACTCATTGGAAACCCAGCGGATGCTACACCGTGGGATCGGGAAAGCTTTCTGAAACTCACCTCAGTTTTCCTCTCCTGGTGCTCGTGTTCTCCATTCAGGCCCCCTTACTAACAATCTCCCCACTTGGAGACTCGGCGCCTTTCCATGCCTCTTTCGTACCGTCTGCAATTTGTCCGCAGGATGAACTGCAAGAGGGGGAACCAATGAGAGACTCGCTGGAGGTGTTTGGTCGGGCACATGTCACTCTCATTTCCCATCACGAAGAAGAATTCACCAGCGGTTCAGCCTGCAACCGCGGATCGACAATAGGGCGTGAAGCCATCCAGCCGTGTTGCGTCCCACTCACAAAAAAGCGACTTGGGAAATGGAGCTCAGGGGCCCTGCACTTCCCAAACCTGCAGAGTTCTAAACGATAACTATCGCCCCAAAATATATTGAGGTCAGGCTACGAAGAGGCGCTGAACGCAAGGCAGAACTGCAGGAAACGGATGTCAACGGGTACATCGGAATGGCCCCGATAGCACATGAAAAGCGCCAGAACGTGGACAATGATGCGGTTGGCCAAAAAGGGCGTATGCGTTTTTTCCTGAATATATTCAGGAAAAAACGCATACGCCCTTTTTGGCCAACCAAGCAACCTGGGAGAGCAAATCAGCACTACAAAGAAATCTCTCGCCCCCCCCCCGGGGCAAAAGGGCCAGGCGAAAAAAGTCTAAAAACCAGAAAGGCAGGACAGCCCACGGAGTCAAGGGAGCCTTGTTAAGCTGATGGGCGGGATGTCAATGGCCAACAGCCAATCTTCACAAGTGTATCCTCTTTCCCAAACCATGTAAAACACAGAACCACAGAGCATAGGGCACTTCCACACATGGGCGTTGACCTTGGGAAAATGAAAAAATCAACCAGACACAGGGACCCCAAAGTTGAGGGCTGCTGTCTTGACAAGAACCTCCACTCCGGTACACGTTTCATATCCCAGGAAAGAGCCAAGTGGACAAAGACGAGTGGACAAGTGGACAAAGACAAGTGGACAAGTGGACAAGTGGTGCTACGTAGGTCCAATGGAGTGTCACTCAGCCATGAAATCCACGTCATGAGGCTGGTAGCAGCATCCTGAGTGGATTTAGGTACGATCATCCTCAGTGAAATAAGTCCCACAAAAAAAGAAACTTATGATATCACTTATCGAGGGAATGTAAAAATCGCTCCCCATGAACGGAATCCCCAAACAGAACAGAGTCACGCTTTTAGAAAACACACTTATGCCTGCTTCAGGGGAAAGGTGAGGTGCGGTGACGCATAAAACTCGAGTTTGAAATGAGCACAGATACCCTTCCGAAAACCGAATATGGAATGGACACGACCTACTCCTTGCTCAATCAACTGGACTCACCAGACCCTGTTCATCGCACAAGTATCTATCCGACTAGTAAGCATCTTAAAAGCTAAGTCTTGATATCTCTGTGTAAGTGCATCAAGTGTGTGTAAAGCGGCCTAAAACCAGCAGGGAAAATCAGCTCAGACCCATTCTGAGGATACATTTCCAACACAAAGAAGAAACAAGCAGGGCAAAACAGAGAGAAATTCTTCCAAAATGCGTTCAGGGACTGGCATGCAACCAGGATTGACCACATCTACAGCCCCAGCGGCAGAAGACATAAGGCTGGACACTCTTGGGGCTGAGACGATTGGTGAGGTTGGGAAAGCAAATGCAGACCCTTGAAAGGAATCCTGCGTGCTCCCCATTCCATGGCTCCCAACTCTCCAGGTTCAACGCAATCTTCCGACAGCGAAAGCACTCATTGGAAACCCAGCGGATGCTACACCGTGGGATCGGGAAAGCTTTCTGAAACTCACCTCAGTTTTCCTCTCCTGTTGCTCGTGTTCTCCATTCAGGCCCCCTTACTAACAATCTCCCCACTTGGAGACTCGGCGCCTTTCCATGCCTCTTTCGTACCGTCTGCAATTTGTCCGCAGGATGAACTGCAAGAGGGGGAACCAATGAGAGACTCGCTGGAGGTGTTTGGTCGGGCACATGTCACTCTCATTTCCCATCACGAAGAAGAATTCACCAGCGGTTCAGCCTGCCACCGCGGATCGACAATAGGGCGTGAAGCCATCCAGCCGTGTTGCGTCCCACTCACAAAAAAGCGACTTGGGAAATGGAGCTCAGGGGCCCTGCACTTCCCAAACCTGCAGAGTTCTAAACGATAACTATCGCCCCAAAATATATTGAGGTCAGGCTACGAAGAGGCGCTGAACGCAAGGCAGAACTGCAGGAAACGGATGTCAACGGGTACATCGGAATGGCCCCGATAGCACATGAAAAGCGCCAGAACGTGGACAATGATGCGGTTGGCCAAAAAGGGCGTATGCGTTTTTTCCTGAATATATTCAGGAAAAAACGCATACGCCCTTTTTGGCCAACCAAGCAACCTGGGAGAGCAAATCAGCACTACAAAGAAATCTCTCGCCCCCCCCCCCCCGGGGCAAAAGGGCCAGGCGAAGAAAGTCTAAAAACCAGAAAGGCAGGACAGCCCACGGAGTCAAGGGAGCCTTGTTAAGCTGATGGGCGGGATGTCAATGGCCAACAGCCAATCTTCACAAGTGTATCCTCTTTCCCAAACCATGTAAAACACAGAACCACAGAGCATAGGGCACTTCCACACATGGGCGTTGACCTTGGGAAAATGAAAAAATCAACCAGACACAGGGACCCCAAAGTTCAGGGCTGCTGTCTTGACAAGAACCTCCACTCCGGTACACGTTTCATATCCCAGGAAAGAGCCAAGTGGACAAAGACGAGTGGACAAGTGGACAAAGTCAAGTGGACAAGTGGTGCTACGTAGGTCCAATGGAGTGTCACTCAGCCATGAAATCCACGTCATGAGGCTGGTAGCAGCATCCTGAGTGGATTTAGGTACGATCATCCTCAGTGAAATAAGTCCCACAAAAAAAGAAACTTATGATATCACTTATCGAGGGAATGTAAAAATCGCTCCCCATGAACGGAATCCCCAAACAGAACAGAGTCACGCTTTTAGAAAACACACTTATGCCTGCTTCAGGGGAAAGGTGAGGTGCGGTGACGCATAAAACTCGAGTTTGAAATGAGCACAGATACCCTTCCGAAAACCGAATATGGAATGGACACGACCTACTCCTTGCTCAATCAACTGGACTCACCAGACCCTGTTCATCGCACAAGTATCTATCCGACTAGTAAGCATCTTAAAAGCTAAGTCTTGATATCTCTGTGTAAGTGCATCAAGTGTGTGTAAAGCGGCCTAAAACCAGCAGGGAAAATCAGCTCAGACCCATTCTGAGGATACATTTCCAACACAAAGAAGAAACAAGCAGGGCAAAACAGAGAGAAATTCTTCCAAAATGCGTTCAGGGACTGGCATGCAACCAGGATTGACCACATCTACAGCCCCAGCGGCAGAAGACATAAGGCTGGACACTCTTGGGGCTGAGACGATTGGTGAGGTTGGGAAAGCAAATGCAGACCCTTGAAAGGAATCCTGCGTGCTCCCCATTCCATGGCTCCCAACTCTCCAGGTTCAACGCAATCTTCCGACAGCGAAAGCACTCATTGGAAACCCAGCGGATGCTACACCGTGGGATCGGGAAAGCTTTCTGAAACTCACCTCAGTTTTCCTCTCCTGGTGCTCGTGTTCTCCATTCAGGCCCCCTTACTAACAATCTCCCCACTTGGAGACTCGGCGCCTTTCCATGCCTCTTTCGTACCGTCTGCAATTTGTCCGCAGGATGAACTGCAAGAGGGGGAACCAATGAGAGACTCGCTGGAGGTGTTTGGTCGGGCACATGTCACTCTCATTTCCCATCACGAAGAAGAATTCACCAGCGGTTCAGCCTGCAACCGCGGATCGACAATAGGGCGTGAAGCCATCCAGCCGTGTTGCGTCCCACTCACAAAAAAGCGACTTGGGAAATGGAGCTCAGGGGCCCTGCACTTCCCAAACCTGCAGAGTTCTAAACGATAACTATCGTCCCAAAATATATTGAGGTCAGGCTACGAAGAGGCGCTGAACGCAAGGCAGAACTGCAGGAAACGGATGTCAACGGGTACATCGGAATGGCCCCGATAGCACATGAAAAGCGCCAGAACGTGGACAATGATGCGGTTGGCCAAAAAGGGCGTATGCGTTTTTTCCTGAATATATTCAGGAAAAAACGCATACGCCCTTTTTGGCCAACCAAGCAACCTGGGAGAGCAAATCAGCACTACAAAGAAATCTCTCGCCCCCCCCCCGGGGCAAAAGGGCCAGGCGAAAAAAGTCTAAAAACCAGAAAGGCAGGACAGCCCACGGAGTCAAGGGAGCCTTGTTAAGCTGATGGGCGGGATGTCAATGGCCAACAGCCAATCTTCACAAGTGTATCCTCTTTCCCAAACCATGTAAAACACAGAACCACAGAGCATAGGGCACTTCCACACATGGGCGTTGACCTTGGGAAAATGAAAAAATCAACCAGACACAGGGACCCCAAAGTTGAGGGCTGCTGTCTTGACAAGAACCTCCACTCCGGTACACGTTTCATATCCCAGGAAAGAGCCAAGTGGACAAAGACGAGTGGACAAGTGGACAAAGACAAGTGGACAAGTGGACAAGTGGTGCTACGTAGGTCCAATGGAGTGTCACTCAGCCATGAAATCCACGTCATGAGGCTGGTAGCAGCATCCTGAGTGGATTTAGGTACGATCATCCTCAGTGAAATAAGTCCCACAAAAAAAGAAACTTATGATATCACTTATCGAGGGAATGTAAAAATCGCTCCCCATGAACGGAATCCCCAAACAGAACAGAGTCACGCTTTTAGAAAACACACTTATGCCTGCTTCAGGGGAAAGGTGAGGTGCGGTGACGCATAAAACTCGAGTTTGAAATGAGCACAGATACCCTTCCGAAAACCGAATATGGAATGGACACGACCTACTCCTTGCTCAATCAACTGGACTCACCAGACCCTGTTCATCGCACAAGTATCTATCCGACTAGTAAGCATCTTAAAAGCTAAGTCTTGATATCTCTGTGTAAGTGCATCAAGTGTGTGTAAAGCGGCCTAAAACCAGCAGGGAAAATCAGCTCAGACCCATTCTGAGGATACATTTCCAACACAAAGAAGAAACAAGCAGGGCAAAACAGAGAGAAATTCTTCCAAAATGCGTTCAGGGACTGGCATGCAACCAGGATTGACCACATCTACAGCCCCAGCGGCAGAAGACATAAGGCTGGACACTCTTGGGGCTGAGACGATTGGTGAGGTTGGGAAAGCAAATGCAGACCCTTGAAAGGAATCCTGCGTGCTCCCCATTCCATGGCTCCCAACTCTCCAGGTTCAACGCAATCTTCCGACAGCGAAAGCACTCATTGGAAACCCAGCGGATGCTACACCGTGGGATCGGGAAAGCTTTCTGAAACTCACCTCAGTTTTCCTCTCCTGTTGCTCGTGTTCTCCATTCAGGCCCCCTTACTAACAATCTCCCCACTTGGAGACTCGGCGCCTTTCCATGCCTCTTTCGTACCGTCTGCAATTTGTCCGCAGGATGAACTGCAAGAGGGGGAACCAATGAGAGACTCGCTGGAGGTGTTTGGTCGGGCACATGTCACTCTCATTTCCCATCACGAAGAAGAATTCACCAGCGGTTCAGCCTGCCACCGCGGATCGACAATAGGGCGTGAAGCCATCCAGCCGTGTTGCGTCCCACTCACAAAAAAGCGACTTGGGAAATGGAGCTCAGGGGCCCTGCACTTCCCAAACCTGCAGAGTTCTAAACGATAACTATCGCCCCAAAATATATTGAGGTCAGGCTACGAAGAGGCGCTGAACGCAAGGCAGAACTGCAGGAAACGGATGTCAACGGGTACATCGGAATGGCCCCGATAGCACATGAAAAGCGCCAGAACGTGGACAATGATGCGGTTGGCCAAAAAGGGCGTATGCGTTTTTTCCTGAATATATTCAGGAAAAAACGCATACGCCCTTTTTGGCCAACCAAGCAACCTGGGAGAGCAAATCAGCACTACAAAGAAATCTCTCGCCCCCCCCCCCCGGGGCAAAAGGTCCAGGCGAAAAAAGTCTAAAAACCAGAAAGGCAGGACAGCCCACGGAGTCAAGGGAGCCTTGTTAAGCTGATGGGCGGGATGTCAATGGCCAACAGCCAATCTTCACAAGTGTATCCTCTTTCCCAAACCATGTAAAACACAGAACCACAGAGCATAGGGCACTTCCACACATGGGCGTTGACCTTGGGAAAATGAAAAAATCAACCAGACACAGGGACCCCAAAGTTCAGGGCTGCTGTCTTGACAAGAACCTCCACTCCGGTACACGTTTCATATCCCAGGAAAGAGCCAAGTGGACAAAGACGAGTGGACAAGTGGACAAAGTCAAGTGGACAAGTGGTGCTACGTAGGTCCAATGGAGTGTCACTCAGCCATGAAATCCACGTCATGAGGCTGGTAGCAGCATCCTGAGTGGATTTAGGTACGATCATACTCAGTGAAATAAGTCCCACAAAAAACGAAACTTATGATATCACTTATCGAGGGAATGTAAAAATCGCTCCCCATGAACTGAATCCCCAAACAGAACAGAGTCACGCTTTTAGAAAACACACTTATGCCTGCTTCAGGGGAAAGGTGAGGTGGGGTGACGCATAAAACTCGAGTTTGAAATGAGCACAGATACCCTTCCGAAAACCGAATATGGAATGGACACGACCTACTCCTTGCTCAATCAACTGGACTCACCAGACCCTGTTCATCGCACAAGTATCTATCCGACTAGTAAGCATCTTAAAAGCTAAGTCTTGATATCTCTGTGTAAGTGCATCAAGTGTGTGTAAAGCGGCCTAAAACCAGCAGGGAAAATCAGCTCAGACCCATTCTGAGGATACATTTCCAACACAAAGAAGAAACAAGCAGGGCAAAACAGAGAGAAATTCTTCCAAAATGCGTTCAGGGACTGGCATGCAACCAGGATTGACCACATCTACAGCCCCAGCGGCAGAAGACATAAGGCTGGACACTCTTGGGGCTGAGACGATTGGTGAGGTTGGGAAAGCAAATGCAGACCCTTGAAAGGAATCCTGCGTGCTCCCCATTCCATGGGTCCCAACTCTCCAGGTTCAACGCAATCTTCCGACAGCGAAAGCACTCATTGGAAACCCAGCGGATGCTACACCGTGGGATCGGGAAAGCTTTCTGAAACTCACCTCAGTTTTCCTCTCCTGGTGCTCGTGTTCTCCATTCAGGCCCCCTTACTAACAATCTCCCCACTTGGAGACTCGGCGCCTTTCCATGCCTCTTTCGTACCGTCTGCAATTTGTCCGCAGGATGAACTGCAAGAGGGGGAACCAATGAGAGACTCGCTGGAGGTGTTTGGTCGGGCACATGTCACTCTCATTTCCCATCACGAAGAAGAATTCACCAGCGGTTCAGCCTGCCACCGCGGATCGACAATAGGGCGTGAAGCCATCCAGCCGTGTTGCGTCCCACTCACAAAAAAGCGACTTGGGAAATGGAGCTCAGGGGCCCTGCACTTCCCAAACCTGCAGAGTTCTAAACGATAACTATCGCCCCAAAATATATTGAGGTCAGGCTACGAAGAGGCGCTGAACGCAAGGCAGAACTGCAGGAAACGGATGTCAACGGGTACATCGGAATGGCCCCGATAGCACATGAAAAGCGCCAGAACGTGGACAATGATGCGGTTGGCCAAAAAGGGCGTATGCGTTTTTTCCTGAATATATTCAGGAAAAAACGCATACGCCCTTTTTGGCCAACCAAGCAACCTGGGAGAGCAAATCAGCACTACAAAGAAATCTCTCGCCCCCCCCCCCCGGGGCAAAAGGGCCAGGCGAAAAAAGTCTAAAAACCAGAAAGGCAGGACAGCCCACGGTGTCAAGGGAGCCTTGTTAAGCTGATGGGCGGGATGTCAATGGCCAACAGCCAATCTTCACAAGTGTATCCTCTTTCCCAAACCATGTAAAACACAGAACCACAGAGCATAGGGCACTTCCACACATGGGCGTTGACCTTGGGAAAATGAAAAAATCAACCAGACACAGGGACCCCAAAGTTCAGGGCTGCTGTCTTGACAAGAACCTCCACTCCGGTACACGTTTCATATCCCAGGAAAGAGCCAAGTGGACAAAGACGAGTGGACAAGTGGACAAAGTCAAGTGGACAAGTGGTGCTACGTAGGTCCAATGGAGTGTCACTCAGCCATGAAATCCACGTCATGAGGCTGGTAGCAGCATCCTGAGTGGATTTAGGTACGATCATACTCAGTGAAATAAGTCCCACAAAAAACGAAACTTATGATATCACTTATCGAGGGAATGTAAAAATCGCTCCCCATGAACTGAATCCCCAAACAGAACAGAGTCACGCTTTTAGAAAACACACTTATGCCTGCTTCAGGGGAAAGGTGAGGTGGGGTGACGCATAAAACTCGAGTTTGAAATGAGCACAGATACCCTTCCGAAAACCGAATATGGAATGGACACGACCTACTCCTTGCTCAATCAACTGGACTCACCAGACCCTGTTCATCGCACAAGTATCTATCCGACTAGTAAGCATCTTAAAAGCTAAGTCTTGATATCTCTGTGTAAGTGCATCAAGTGTGTGTAAAGCGGCCTAAAACCAGCAGGGAAAATCAGCTCAGACCCATTCTGAGGATACATTTCCAACACAAAGAAGAAACAAGCAGGGCAAAACAGAGAGAAATTCTTCCAAAATGCGTTCAGGGACTGGCATGCAACCAGGATTGACCACATCTACAGCCCCAGCGGCAGAAGACATAAGGCTGGACACTCTTGGGGCTGAGACGATTGGTGAGGTTGGGAAAGCAAATGCAGACCCTTGAAAGGAATCCTGCGTGCTCCCCATTCCATGGCTCCCAACTCTCCAGGTTCAACGCAATCTTCCGACAGCGAAAGCACTCATTGGAAACCCAGCGGATGCTACACCGTGGGATCGGGAAAGCTTTCTGAAACTCACCTCAGTTTTCCTCTCCTGGTGCTCGTGTTCTCCATTCAGGCCCCCTTACTAACAATCTCCCCACTTGGAGACTCGGCGCCTTTCCATGCCTCTTTCGTACCGTCTGCAATTTGTCCGCAGGATGAACTGCAAGAGGGGGAACCAATGAGAGACTCGCTGGAGGTGTTTGGTCGGGCACATGTCACTCTCATTTCCCATCACGAAGAAGAATTCACCAGCGGTTCAGCCTGCCACCGCGGATCGACAATAGGGCGTGAAGCCATCCAGCCGTGTTGCGTCCCACTCACAAAAAAGCGACTTGGGAAATGGAGCTCAGGGGCCCTGCACTTCCCAAACCTGCAGAGTTCTAAACGATAACTATCGCCCCAAAATATATTGAGGTCAGGCTACGAAGAGGCGCTGAACGCAAGGCAGAACTGCAGGAAACGGATGTCAACGGGTACATCGGAATGGCCCCGATAGCACATGAAAAGCGCCAGAACGTGGTCAATGATGCGGTTGGCCAAAAAGGGCGTATGCGTTTTTTCCTGAATATATTCAGGAAAAAACGCATACGCCCTTTTTGGCCAACCAAGCAACCTGGGAGAGCAAATCAGCACTACAAAGAAATCTCTCGCCCCCCCCCGGGGGCAAAAGGGCCAGGCGAAAAAAGTCTAAAAACCAGAAAGGCAGGACAGCCCACGGAGTCAAGGGAGCCTTGTTAAGCTGATGGGCGGGATGTCAATGGCCAACAGCCAATCTTCACAAGTGTATCCTCTTTCCCAAACCATGTAAAACACAGAACCACAGAGCATAGGGCACTTCCACACATGGGCGTTGACCTTGGGAAAATGAAAAAATCAACCAGACACAGGGACCCCAAAGTTGAGGGCTGCTGTCTTGACAAGAACCTCCACTCCGGTACACGTTTCATATCCCAGGAAAGAGCCAAGTGGACAAAGACGAGTGGACAAGTGGACAAAGACAAGTGGACAAGTGGACAAGTGGTGCTACGTAGGTCCAATGGAGTGTCACTCAGCCATGAAATCCACGTCATGAGGCTGGTAGCAGCATCCTGAGTGGATTTAGGTACGATCATCCTCAGTGAAATAAGTCCCACAAAAAAAGAAACTTATGATATCACTTATCGAGGGAATGTAAAAATCGCTCCCCATGAACGGAATCCCCAAACAGAACAGAGTCACGCTTTTAGAAAACACACTTATGCCTGCTTCAGGGGAAAGGTGAGGTGCGGTGACGCATAAAACTCGAGTTTGAAATGAGCACAGATACCCTTCCGAAAACCGAATATGGAATGGACACGACCTACTCCTTGCTCAATCAACTGGACTCACCAGACCCTGTTCATCGCACAAGTATCTATCCGACTAGTAAGCATCTTAAAAGCTAAGTCTTGATATCTCTGTGTAAGTGCATCAAGTGTGTGTAAAGCGGCCTAAAACCAGCAGGGAAAATCAGCTCAGACCCATTCTGAGGATACATTTCCAACACAAAGAAGAAACAAGCAGGGCAAAACAGAGAGAAATTCTTCCAAAATGCGTTCAGGGACTGGCATGCAACCAGGATTGACCACATCTACAGCCCCAGCGGCAGAAGACAGAAGGCTGGACACTCTTGGGGCTGAGACGATTGGTGAGGTTGGGAAAGCAAATGCAGACCCTTGAAAGGAATCCGTCGTGCTCCCCATTCCATGGGTCCCAACTCTCCAGGTTCAACGCAATCTTCCGACAGCGAAAGCACTCATTGGAAACCCAGCGGATGCTACACCGTGGGATCGGGAAAGCTTTCTGAAACTCACCTCAATTTTCCTCTCCTGGTGCTCGTGTTCTCAATTCAGGCCCCCTTACTAACAATCTCCCCACTTGGAGACTCGGCGCCTTTCCATGCCTCTTTCGTACCGTCTGCAATTTGTCCGCAGGATGAACTGCAAGAGGGGGAACCAATGAGAGACTCGCTGGAGGTGTTTGGTCGGGCACATGTCACTCTCATTTCCCATCACGAAGAAGAATTCACCAGCGGTTCAGCCTGCCACCGCGGATCGACAATAGGGCGTGAAGCCATCCAGCCGTGTTGCGTCCCACTCACAAAAAAGCGACTTGGGAAATGGAGCTCAGGGGCCCTGCACTTCCCAAACCTGCAGAGTTCTAAACGATAACTATCGCCCCAAAATATATTGAGGTCAGGCTACGAAGAGGCGCTGAACGCAAGGCAGAACTGCAGGAAACGGATGTCAACGGGTACATCGGAATGGCCCCGATAGCACATGAAAAGCGCCAGAACGTGGACAATGATGCGGTTGGCCAAAAAGGGCGTATGCGTTTTTTCCTGAATATATTCAGGAAAAAACGCATACGCCCTTTTTGGCCAACCAAGCAACCTGGGAGAGCAAATCAGCACTACAAAGAAATCTCTCGCCCCCCCCCCCCCGGGGCAAAAGGGCCAGGCGAAAAAAGTCTAAAAACCAGAAAGGCAGGACAGCCCACGGAGTCAAGGGAGCCTTGTTAAGCTGATGGGCGGGATGTCAATGGCCAACAGCCAATCTTCACAAGTGTATCCTCTTTCCCAAACCATGTAAAACACAGAACCACAGAGCATAGGGCACTTCCACACATGGGCGTTGACCTTGGGAAAATGAAAAAATCAACCAGACACAGGGACCCCAAAGTTGAGGGCTGCTGTCTTGACAAGAACCTCCACTCCGGTACACGTTTCATATCCCAGGAAAGAGCCAAGTGGACAAAGACGAGTGGACAAGTGGACAAAGACAAGTGGACAAGTGGACAAGTGGTGCTACGTAGGTCCAATGGAGTGTCACTCAGCCATGAAATCCACGTCATGAGGCTGGTAGCAGCATCCTGAGTGGATTTAGGTACGATCATCCTCAGTGAAATAAGTCCCACAAAAAAAGAAACTTATGATATCACTTATCGAGGGAATGTAAAAATCGCTCCCCATGAACGGAATCCCCAAACAGAACAGAGTCACGCTTTTAGAAAACACACTTATGCCTGCTTCAGGGGAAAGGTGAGGTGCGGTGACGCATAAAACTCGAGTTTGAAATGAGCACAGATACCCTTCCGAAAACCGAATATGGAATGGACACGACCTACTCCTTGCTCAATCAACTGGACTCACCAGACCCTGTTCATCGCACAAGTATCTATCCGACTAGTAAGCATCTTAAAAGCTAAGTCTTGATATCTCTGTGTAAGTGCATCAAGGGTGTGTAAAGCGGCCTAAAACCAGCAGGGAAAATCAGCTCAGACCCATTCTGAGGATACATTTCCAACACAAAGAAGAAACAAGCAGGGCAAAACAGAGAGAAATTCTTCCAAAATGCGTTCAGGGACTGGCATGCAACCAGGATTGACCACATCTACAGCCCCAGCGGCAGAAGACATAAGGCTGGACACTCTTGGGGCTGAGACGATTGGTGAGGTTGGGAAAGCAAATGCAGACCCTTGAAAGGAATCCTGCGTGCTCCCCATTCCATGGCTCCCAACTCTCCAGGTTCAACGCAATCTTCCGACAGCGAAAGCACTCATTGGAAACCCAGCGGATGCTACACCGTGGGATCGGGAAAGCTTTCTGAAACTCACCTCAGTTTTCCTCTCCTGGTGCTCGTGTTCTCCATTCAGGCCCCCTTACTAACAATCTCCCCACTTGGAGACTCGGCGCCTTTCCATGCCTCTTTCGTACCGTCTGCAATTTGTCCGCAGGATGAACTGCAAGAGGGGGAACCAATGAGAGACTCGCTGGAGGTGTTTGGTCGGGCACATGTCACTCTCATTTCCCATCACGAAGAAGAATTCACCAGCGGTTCAGCCTGCCACCGCGGATCGACAATAGGGCGTGAAGCCATCCAGCCGTGTTGCGTCCCACTCACAAAAAAGCGACTTGGGAAATGGAGCTCAGGGGCCCTGCACTTCCCAAACCTGCAGAGTTCTAAACGATAACTATCGCCCCAAAATATATTGAGGTCAGGCTACGAAGAGGCGCTGAACGCAAGGCAGAACTGCAGGAAACGGATGTCAACGGGTACATCGGAATGGCCCCGATAGCACATGAAAAGCGCCAGAACGTGGACAATGATGCGGTTGGCCAAAAAGGGCGTATGCGTTTTTTCCTGAATATATTCAGGAAAAAACGCATACGCCCTTTTTGGCCAACCAAGCAACCTGGGAGAGCAAATCAACACTACAAAGAAATCTCTCGCCCCCCCGCCGGGGCAAAAGGGCCAGGCGAAAAAAGTCTAAAAACCAGAAAGGCAGGACAGCCCACGGAGTCAAGGGAGCCTTGTTAAGCTGATGGGCGGGATGTCAATGGCCAACAGCCAATCTTCACAAGTGTATCCTCTTTCCCAAACCATGTAAAACACAGAACCACAGAGCATAGGGCACTTCCACACATGGGCGTTGACCTTGGGAAAATGAAAAAATCAACCAGACACAGGGACCCCAAAGTTGAGGGCTGCTGTCTTGACAAGAACCTCCACTCCGGTACACGTTTCATATCCCAGGAAAGAGCCAAGTGGACAAAGACGAGTGGACAAGTGGACAAAGACAAGTGGACAAGTGGACAAGTGGTGCTACGTAGGTCCAATGGAGTGTCACTCAGCCATGAAATCCACGTCATGAGGCTGGTAGCAGCATCCTGAGTGGATTTAGGTACGATCATCCTCAGTGAAATAAGTCCCACAAAAAAAGAAACTTATGATATCACTTATCGAGGGAATGTAAAAATCGCTCCCCATGAACGGAATCCCCAAACAGAACAGAGTCACGCTTTTAGAAAACACACTTATGCCTGCTTCAGGGGAAAGGTGAGGTGCGGTGACGCATAAAACTCGAGTTTGAAATGAGCACAGATACCCTTCCGAAAACCGAATATGGAATGGACACGACCTACTCCTTGCTCAATCAACTGGACTCACCAGACCCTGTTCATCGCACAAGTATCTATCCGACTAGTAAGCATCTTAAAAGCTAAGTCTTGATATCTCTGTGTAAGTGCATCAAGTGTGTGTAAAGCGGCCTAAAACCAGCAGGGAAAATCAGCTCAGACCCATTCTGAGGATACATTTCCAACACAAAGAAGAAACAAGCAGGGCAAAACAGAGAGAAATTCTTCCAAAATGCGTTCAGGGACTGGCATGCAACCAGGATTGACCACATCTACAGCCCCAGCGGCAGAAGACATAAGGCTGGACACTCTTGGGGCTGAGACGATTGGTGAGGTTGGGAAAGCAAATGCAGACCCTTGAAAGGAATCCTGCGTGCTCCCCATTCCATGGCTCCCAACTCTCCAGGTTCAACGCAATCTTCCGACAGCGAAAGCACTCATTGGAAACCCAGCGGATGCTACACCGTGGGATCGGGAAAGCTTTCTGAAACTCACCTCAGTTTTCCTCTCCTGGTGCTCGTGTTCTCCATTCAGGCCCCCTTACTAACAATCTCCCCACTTGGAGACTCGGCGCCTTTCCATGCCTCTTTCGTACCGTCTGCAATTTGTCCGCAGGATGAACTGCAAGAGGGGGAACCAATGAGAGACTCGCTGGAGGTGTTTGGTCGGGCACATGTCACTCTCATTTCCCATCACGAAGAAGAATTCACCAGCGGTTCAGCCTGCCACCGCGGATCGACAATAGGGCGTGAAGCCATCCAGCCGTGTTGCGTCCCACTCACAAAAAAGCGACTTGGGAAATGGAGCTCAGGGGCCCTGCACTTCCCAAACCTGCAGAGTTCTAAACGATAACTATCGCCCCAAAATATATTGAGGTCAGGCTACGAAGAGGCGCTGAACGCAAGGCAGAACTGCAGGAAACGGATGTCAACGGGTACATCGGAATGGCCCCGATAGCACATGAAAAGCGCCAGAACGTGGACAATGATGCGGTTGGCCAAAAAGGGCGTATGCGTTTTTTCCTGAATATATTCAGGAAAAAACGCATACGCCCTTTTTGGCCAACCAAGCAACCTGGGAGAGCAAATCAGCACTACAAAGAAATCTCTCGCCCCCCCCCCGGGGCAAAAGGTCCAGGCGAAAAAAGTCTAAAAACCAGAAAGGCAGGACAGCCCACGGAGTCAAGGGAGCCTTGTTAAGCTGATGGGCGGGATGTCAATGGCCAACAGCCAATCTTCACAAGTGTATCCTCTTTCCCAAACCATGTAAAACACAGAACCACAGAGCATAGGGCACTTCCACACATGGGCGTTGACCTTGGGAAAATGAAAAAATCAACCAGACACAGGGACCCCAAAGTTCAGGGCTGCTGTCTTGACAAGAACCTCCACTCCGGTACACGTTTCATATCCCAGGAAAGAGCCAAGTGGACAAAGACGAGTGGACAAGTGGACAAAGTCAAGTGGACAAGTGGTGCTACGTAGGTCCAATGGAGTGTCACTCAGCCATGAAATCCACGTCATGAGGCTGGTAGCAGCATCCTGAGTGGATTTAGGTACGATCATCCTCAGTGAAATAAGTCCCACAAAAAAAGAAACTTATGATATCACTTATCGAGGGAATGTAAAAATCGCTCCCCATGAACGGAATCCCCAAACAGAACAGAGTCACGCTTTTAGAAAACACACTTATGCCTGCTTCAGGGGAAAGGTGAGGTGCGGTGACGCATAAAACTCGAGTTTGAAATGAGCACAGATACCCTTCCGAAAACCGAATATGGAATGGACACGACCTACTCCTTGCTCAATCAACTGGACTCACCAGACCCTGTTCATCGCACAAGTATCTATCCGACTAGTAAGCATCTTAAAAGCTAAGTCTTGATATCTCTGTGTAAGTGCATCAAGTGTGTGTAAAGCGGCCTAAAACCAGCAGGGAAAATCAGCTCAGACCCATTCTGAGGATACATTTCCAACACAAAGAAGAAACAAGCAGGGCAAAACAGAGAGAAATTCTTCCAAAATGCGTTCAGGGACTGGCATGCAACCAGGATTGACCACATCTACAGCCCCAGCGGCAGAAGACATAAGGCTGGACACTCTTGGGGCTGAGACGATTGGTGAGGTTGGGAAAGCAAATGCAGACCCTTGAAAGGAATCCTGCGTGCTCCCCATTCCATGGCTCCCAACTCTCCAGGTTCAACGCAATCTTCCGACAGCGAAAGCACTCATTGGAAACCCAGCGGATGCTACACCGTGGGATCGGGAAAGCTTTCTGAAACTCACCTCAGTTTTCCTCTCCTGGTGCTCGTGTTCTCCATTCAGGCCCCCTTACTAACAATCTCCCCACTTGGAGACTCGGCGCCTTTCCATGCCTCTTTCGTACCGTCTGCAATTTGTCCGCAGGATGAACTGCAAGAGGGGGAACCAATGAGAGACTCGCTGGAGGTGTTTGGTCGGGCACATGTCACTCTCATTTCCCATCACGAAGAAGAATTCACCAGCGGTTCAGCCTGCAACCGCGGATCGACAATAGGGCGTGAAGCCATCCAGCCGTGTTGCGTCCCACTCACAAAAAAGCGACTTGGGAAATGGAGCTCAGGGGCCCTGCACTTCCCAAACCTGCAGAGTTCTAAACGATAACTATCGCCCCAAAATATATTGAGGTCAGGCTACGAAGAGGCGCTGAACGCAAGGCAGAACTGCAGGAAACGGATGTCAACGGGTACATCGGAATGGCCCCGATAGCACATGAAAAGCGCCAGAACGTGGACAATGATGCGGTTGGCCAAAAAGGGCGTATGCGTTTTTTCCTGAATATATTCAGGAAAAAACGCATACGCCCTTTTTGGCCAACCAAGCAACCTGGGAGAGCAAATCAGCACTACAAAGTAATCTCTCGCCCCCCCCCCCGGGGCAAAAGGGCCAGGCGAAAAAAGTCTAAAAACCAGAAAGGCAGGACAGCCCACGGAGTCAAGGGAGCCTTGTTAAGCTGATGGGCGGGATGTCAATGGCCAACAGCCAATCTTCACAAGTGTATCCTCTTTCCCAAACCATGTAAAACACAGAACCACAGAGCATAGGGCACTTCCACACATGGGCGTTGACCTTGGGAAAATGAAAAAATCAACCAGACACAGGGACCCCAAAGTTGAGGGCTGCTGTCTTGACAAGAACCTCCACTCCGGTACACGTTTCATATCCCAGGAAAGAGCCAAGTGGACAAAGACGAGTGGACAAGTGGACAAAGACAAGTGGACAAGTGGACAAGTGGTGCTACGTAGGTCCAATGGAGTGTCACTCAGCCATGAAATCCACGTCATGAGGCTGGTAGCAGCATCCTGAGTGGATTTAGGTACGATCATCCTCAGTGAAATAAGTCCCACAAAAAAAGAAACTTATGATATCACTTATCGAGGGAATGTAAAAATCGCTCCCCATGAACGGAATCCCCAAACAGAACAGAGTCACGCTTTTAGAAAACACACTTATGCCTGCTTCAGGGGAAAGGTGAGGTGCGGTGACGCATAAAACTCGAGTTTGAAATGAGCACAGATACCCTTCCGAAAACCGAATATGGAATGGACACGACCTACTCCTTGCTCAATCAACTGGACTCACCAGACCCTGTTCATCGCACAAGTATCTATCCGACTAGTAAGCATCTTAAAAGCTAAGTCTTGATATCTCTGTGTAAGTGCATCAAGTGTGTGTAAAGCGGCCTAAAACCAGCAGGGAAAATCAGCTCAGACCCATTCTGAGGATACATTTCCAACACAAAGAAGAAACAAGCAGGGCAAAACAGAGAGAAATTCTTCCAAAATGCGTTCAGGGACTGGCATGCAACCAGGATTGACCACATCTACAGCCCCAGCGGCAGAAGACATAAGGCTGGACACTCTTGGGGCTGAGACGATTGGTGAGGTTGGGAAAGCAAATGCAGACCCTTGAAAGGAATCCTGCGTGCTCCCCATTCCATGGCTCCCAACTCTCCAGGTTCAACGCAATCTTCCGACAGCGAAAGCACTCATTGGAAACCCAGCGGATGCTACACCGTGGGATCGGGAAAGCTTTCTGAAACTCACCTCAGTTTTCCTCTCCTGTTGCTCGTGTTCTCCATTCAGGCCCCCTTACTAACAATCTCCCCACTTGGAGACTCGGCGCCTTTCCATGCCTCTTTCGTACCGTCTGCAATTTGTCCGCAGGATGAACTGCAAGAGGGGGAACCAATGAGAGACTCGCTGGAGGTGTTTGGTCGGGCACATGTCACTCTCATTTCCCATCACGAAGAAGAATTCACCAGCGGTTCAGCCTGCCACCGCGGATCGACAATAGGGCGTGAAGCCATCCAGCCGTGTTGCGTCCCACTCACAAAAAAGCGACTTGGGAAATGGAGCTCAGGGGCCCTGCACTTCCCAAACCTGCAGAGTTCTAAACGATAACTATCGCCCCAAAATATATTGAGGTCAGGCTACGAAGAGGCGCTGAACGCAAGGCAGAACTGCAGGAAACGGATGTCAACGGGTACATCGGAATGGCCCCGATAGCACATGAAAAGCGCCAGAACGTGGACAATGATGCGGTTGGCCAAAAAGGGCGTATGCGTTTTTTCCTGAATATATTCAGGAAAAAACGCATACGCCCTTTTTGGCCAACCAAGCAACCTGGGAGAGCAAATCAGCACTACAAAGAAATCTCTCGCCCCCCCCCCCCGGGGCAAAAGGTCCAGGCGAAAAAAGTCTAAAAACCAGAAAGGCAGGACAGCCCACGGAGTCAAGGGAGCCTTGTTAAGCTGATGGGCGGGATGTCAATGGCCAACAGCCAATCTTCACAAGTGTATCCTCTTTCCCAAACCATGTAAAACACAGAACCACAGAGCATAGGGCACTTCCACACATGGGCGTTGACCTTGGGAAAATGAAAAAATCAACCAGACACAGGGACCCCAAAGTTCAGGGCTGCTGTCTTGACAAGAACCTCCACTCCGGTACACGTTTCATATCCCAGGAAAGAGCCAAGTGGACAAAGACGAGTGGACAAGTGGACAAAGTCAAGTGGACAAGTGGTGCTACGTAGGTCCAATGGAGTGTCACTCAGCCATGAAATCCACGTCATGAGGCTGGTAGCAGCATCCTGAGTGGATTTAGGTACGATCATCCTCAGTGAAATAAGTCCCACAAAAAAAGAAACTTATGATATCACTTATCGAGGGAATGTAAAAATCGCTCCCCATGAACGGAATCCCCAAACAGAACAGAGTCACGCTTTTAGAAAACACACTTATGCCTGCTTCAGGGGAAAGGTGAGGTGCGGTGACGCATAAAACTCGAGTTTGAAATGAGCACAGATACCCTTCCGAAAACCGAATATGGAATGGACACGACCTACTCCTTGCTCAATCAACTGGACTCACCAGACCCTGTTCATCGCACAAGTATCTATCCGACTAGTAAGCATCTTAAAAGCTAAGTCTTGATATCTCTGTGTAAGTGCATCAAGTGTGTGTAAAGCGGCCTAAAACCAGCAGGGAAAATCAGCTCAGACCCATTCTGAGGATACATTTCCAACACAAAGAAGAAACAAGCAGGGCAAAACAGAGAGAAATTCTTCCAAAATGCGTTCAGGGACTGGCATGCAACCAGGATTGACCACATCTACAGCCCCAGCGGCAGAAGACAGAAGGCTGGACACTCTTGGGGCTGAGACGATTGGTGAGGTTGGGAAAGCAAATGCAGACCCTTGAAAGGAATCCTGCGTGCTCCCCATTCCATGGCTCCCAACTCTCCAGGTTCAACGCAATCTTCCGACAGCGAAAGCACTCATTGGAAACCCAGCGGATGCTACACCGTGGGATCGGGAAAGCTTTCTGAAACTCACCTCAGTTTTCCTCTCCTGGTGCTCGTGTTCTCCATTCAGGCCCCCTTACTAACAATCTCCCCACTTGGAGACTCGGCGCCTTTCCATGCCTCTTTCGTACCGTCTGCAATTTGTCCGCAGGATGAACTGCAAGAGGGGGAACCAATGAGAGACTCGCTGGAGGTGTTTGGTCGGGCACATGTCACTCTCATTTCCCATCACGAAGAAGAATTCACCAGCGGTTCAGCCTGCAAACGCGGATCGACAATAGGGCGTGAAGCCATCCAGCCGTGTTGCGTCCCACTCACAAAAAAGCGACTTGGGAAATGGAGCTCAGGGGCCCTGCACTTCCCAAACCTGCAGAGTTCTAAACGATAACTATCGCCCCAAAATATATTGAGGTCAGGCTACGAAGAGGCGCTGAACGCAAGGCAGAACTGCAGGAAACGGATGTCAACGGGTACATCGGAATGGCCCCGATAGCACATGAAAAGCGCCAGAACGTGGACAATGATGCGGTTGGCCAAAAAGGGCGTATGCGTTTTTTCCTGAATATATTCAGGAAAAAACGCATACGCCCTTTTTGGCCAACCAAGCAACCTGGGAGAGCAAATCAGCACTACAAAGTAATCTCTCGCCCCCCCCCCCGGGGCAAAAGGGCCAGGCGAAAAAAGTCTAAAAACCAGAAAGGCAGGACAGCCCACGGAGTCAAGGGAGCCTTGTTAAGCTGATGGGCGGGATGTCAATGGCCAACAGCCAATCTTCACAAGTGTATCCTCTTTCCCAAACCATGTAAAACACAGAACCACAGAGCATAGGGCACTTCCACACATGGGCGTTGACCTTGGGAAAATGAAAAAATCAACCAGACACAGGGACCCCAAAGTTGAGGGCTGCTGTCTTGACAAGAACCTCCACTCCGGTACACGTTTCATATCCCAGGAAAGAGCCAAGTGGACAAAGACGAGTGGACAAGTGGACAAAGACAAGTGGACAAGTGGACAAGTGGTGCTACGTAGGTCCAATGGAGTGTCACTCAGCCATGAAATCCACGTCATGAGGCTGGTAGCAGCATCCTGAGTGGATTTAGGTACGATCATCCTCAGTGAAATAAGTCCCACAAAAAAAGAAACTTATGATATCACTTATCGAGGGAATGTAAAAATCGCTCCCCATGAACGGAATCCCCAAACAGAACAGAGTCACGCTTTTAGAAAACACACTTATGCCTGCTTCAGGGGAAAGGTGAGGTGCGGTGACGCATAAAACTCGAGTTTGAAATGAGCACAGATACCCTTCCGAAAACCGAATATGGAATGGACACGACCTACTCCTTGCTCAATCAACTGGACTCACCAGACCCTGTTCATCGCACAAGTATCTATCCGACTAGTAAGCATCTTAAAAGCTAAGTCTTGATATCTCTGTGTAAGTGCATCAAGTGTGTGTAAAGCGGCCTAAAACCAGCAGGGAAAATCAGCTCAGACCCATTCTGAGGATACATTTCCAACACAAAGAAGAAACAAGCAGGGCAAAACAGAGAGAAATTCTTCCAAAATGCGTTCAGGGACTGGCATGCAACCAGGATTGACCACATCTACAGCCCCAGCGGCAGAAGACATAAGGCTGGACACTCTTGGGGCTGAGACGATTGGTGAGGTTGGGAAAGCAAATGCAGACCCTTGAAAGGAATCCTGCGTGCTCCCCATTCCATGGCTCCCAACTCTCCAGGTTCAACGCAATCTTCCGACAGCGAAAGCACTCATTGGAAACCCAGCGGATGCTACACCGTGGGATCGGGAAAGCTTTCTGAAACTCACCTCAGTTTTCCTCTCCTGGTGCTCGTGTTCTCCATTCAGGCCCCCTTACTAACAATCTCCCCACTTGGAGACTCGGCGCCTTTCCATGCCTCTTTCGTACCGTCTGCAATTTGTCCGCAGGATGAACTGCAAGAGGGGGAACCAATGAGAGACTCGCTGGAGGTGTTTGGTCGGGCACATGTCACTCTCATTTCCCATCACGAAGAAGAATTCACCAGCGGTTCAGCCTGCCACCGCGGATCGACAATAGGGCGTGAAGCCATCCAGCCGTGTTGCGTCCCACTCACAAAAAAGCGACTTGGGAAATGGAGCTCAGGGGCCCTGCACTTCCCAAACCTGCAGAGTTCTAAACGATAACTATCGCCCCAAAATATATTGAGGTCAGGCTACGAAGAGGCGCTGAACGCAAGGCAGAACTGCAGGAAACGGATGTCAACGGGTACATCGGAATGGCCCCGATAGCACATGAAAAGCGCCAGAACGTGGACAATGATGCGGTTGGCCAAAAAGGGCGTATGCGTTTTTTCCTGAATATATTCAGGAAAAAACGCATACGCCCTTTTTGGCCAACCAAGCAACCTGGGAGAGCAAATCAGCACTACAAAGAAATCTCTCGCCCCCCCCCCCCCCGGGGCAAAAGGTCCAGGCGAAAAAAGTCTAAAAACCAGAAAGGCAGGACAGCCCACGGAGTCAAGGGAGCCTTGTTAAGCTGATGGGCGGGATGTCAATGGCCAACAGCCAATCTTCACAAGTGTATCCTCTTTCCCAAACCATGTAAAACACAGAACCACAGAGCATAGGGCACTTCCACACATGGGCGTTGACCTTGGGAAAATGAAAAAATCAACCAGACACAGGGACCCCAAAGTTCAGGGCTGCTGTCTTGACAAGAACCTCCACTCCGGTACACGTTTCATATCCCAGGAAAGAGCCAAGTGGACAAAGACGAGTGGACAAGTGGACAAAGTCAAGTGGACAAGTGGTGCTACGTAGGTCCAATGGAGTGTCACTCAGCCATGAAATCCACGTCATGAGGCTGGTAGCAGCATCCTGAGTGGATTTAGGTACGATCATACTCAGTGAAATAAGTCCCACAAAAAACGAAACTTATGATATCACTTATCGAGGGAATGTAAAAATCGCTCCCCATGAACTGAATCCCCAAACAGAACAGAGTCACGCTTTTAGAAAACACACTTATGCCTGCTTCAGGGGAAAGGTGAGGTGGGGTGACGCATAAAACTCGAGTTTGAAATGAGCACAGATACCCTTCCGAAAACCGAATATGGAATGGACACGACCTACTCCTTGCTCAATCAACTGGACTCACCAGACCCTGTTCATCGCACAAGTATCTATCCCACTAGTAAGCATCTTAAAAGCTAAGTCTTGATATCTCTGTGTAAGTGCATCAAGTGTGTGTAAAGCGGCCTAAAACCAGCAGGGAAAATCAGCTCAGACCCATTCTGAGGATACATTTCCAACACAAAGAAGAAACAAGCAGGGCAAAACAGAGAGAAATTCTTCCAAAATGCGTTCAGGGACTGGCATGCAACCAGGATTGACCACATCTACAGCCCCAGCGGCAGAAGACATAAGGCTGGACACTCTTGGGGCTGAGACGATTGGTGAGGTTGGGAAAGCAAATGCAGACCCTTGAAAGGAATCCTGCGTGCTCCCCATTCCATGGCTCCCAACTCTCCAGGTTCAACGCAATCTTCCGACAGCGAAAGCACTCATTGGAAACCCAGCGGATGCTACACCGTGGGATCGGGAAAGCTTTCTGAAACTCACCTCAGTTTTCCTCTCCTGGTGCTCGTGTTCTCCATTCAGGCCCCCTTACTAACAATCTCCCCACTTGGAGACTCGGCGCCTTTCCATGCCTCTTTCGTACCGTCTGCAATTTGTCCGCAGGATGAACTGCAAGAGGGGGAACCAATGAGAGACTCGCTGGAGGTGTTTGGTCGGGCACATGTCACTCTCATTTCCCATCACGAAGAAGAATTCACCAGCGGTTCAGCCTGCCACCGCGGATCGACAATAGGGCGTGAAGCCATCCAGCCGTGTTGCGTCCCACTCACAAAAAAGCGACTTGGGAAATGGAGCTCAGGGGCCCTGCACTTCCCAAACCTGCAGAGTTCTAAACGATAACTATCGCCCCAAAATATATTGAGGTCAGGCTACGAAGAGGCGCTGAACGCAAGGCAGAACTGCAGGAAACGGATGTCAACGGGTACATCGGAATGGCCCCGATAGCACAGGAAAAGCGCCAGAACGTGGACAATGATGCGGTTGGCCAAAAAGGGCGTATGCGTTTTTTCCTGAATATATTCAGGAAAAAACGCATACGCCCTTTTTGGCCAACCAAGCAACCTGGGAGAGCAAATCAGCACTACAAAGAAATCTCTCGCCCCCCCCCCCCGGGGCAAAAGGGCCAGGCGAAAAAAGTCTAAAAACCAGAAAGGCAGGACAGCCCACGGTGTCAAGGGAGCCTTGTTAAGCTGATGGGCGGGATGTCAATGGCCAACAGCCAATCTTCACAAGTGTATCCTCTTTCCCAAACCATGTAAAACACAGAACCACAGAGCATAGGGCACTTCCACACATGGGCGTTGACCTTGGGAAAATGAAAAAATCAACCAGACACAGGGACCCCAAAGTTGAGGGCTGCTATCTTGACAAGAACCTCCACTCCGGTACACGTTTCATATCCCAGGAAAGAGCCAAGTGGACAAAGACGAGTGGACAAGTGGACAAAGTCAAGTGGACAAGTGGTGCTACGTAGGTCCAATGGAGTGTCACTCAGCCATGAAATCCACGTCATGAGGCTGGTAGCAGCATCCTGAGTGGATTTAGGTACGATCATCCTCAGTGAAATAAGTCCCACAAAAAAAGAAACTTATGATATCACTTATCGAGGGAATGTAAAAATCGCTCCCCATGAACGGAATCCCCAAACAGAACAGAGTCACGCTTTTAGAAAACACACTTATGCCTGCTTCAGGGGAAAGGTGAGGTGCGGTGACGCATAAAACTCGAGTTTGAAATGAGCACAGATACCCTTCCGAAAACCGAATATGGAATGGACACGACCTACTCCTTGCTCAATCAACTGGACTCACCAGACCCTGTTCATCGCACAAGTATCTATCGGACTAGTAAGCATCTTAAAAGCTAAGTCTTGATATCTCTGTGTAAGTGCCTCAAGTGTGTGTAAAGCGGCCTAAAACCAGCAGGGAAAATCAGCTCAGACCCATTCTGAGGATACATTTCCAACACAAAGAAGAAACAAGCAGGGCAAAACAGAGAGAAATTCTTCCAAAATGCGTTCAGGGACTGGCATGCAACCAGGATTGACCACATCTACAGCCCCAGCGGCAGAAGACATAAGGCTGGACACTCTTGGGGCTGAGACGATTGGTGAGGTTGGGAAAGCAAATGCAGACCCTTGAAAGGAATCCTGCGTGCTCCCCATTCCATGGCTCCCAACTCTCCAGGTTCAACGCAATCTTCCGACAGCGAAAGCACTCATTGGAAACCCAGCGGATGCTACACCGTGGGATCGGGAAAGCTTTCTGAAACTCACCTCAGTTTTCCTCTCCTGGTGCTCGTGTTCTCCATTCAGGCCCCCTTACTAACCATCTCCCCACTTGGAGACTCGGCGCCTTTCCATGCCTCTTTCGTACCGTCTGCAATTTGTCCGCAGGATGAACTGCAAGAGGGGGAACCAATGAGAGACTCGCTGGAGGTGTTTGGTCGGGCACATGTCACTCTCATTTCCCATCACGAAGAAGAATTCACCAGCGGTTCAGCCTGCCACCGCGGATCGACAATAGGGCGTGAAGCCATCCAGCCGTGTTGCGTCCCACTCACAAAAAAGCGACTTGGGAAATGGAGCTCAGGGGCCCTGCACTTCCCAAACCTGCAGAGTTCTAAACGATAACTATCGCCCCAAAATATATTGAGGTCAGGCTACGAAGAGGCGCTGAACGCAAGGCAGAACTGCAGGAAACGGATGTCAACGGGTACATCGGAATGGCCCCGATAGCACATGAAAAGCGCCAGAACGTGGACAATGATGCGGTTGGCCAAAAAGGGCGTATGCGTTTTTTCCTGAATATATTCAGGAAAAAACGCATACGCCCTTTTTGGCCAACCAAGCAACCTGGGAGAGCAAATCAGCACTACAAAGAAATCTCTCGCCCCCCCCCCCCGGGGCAAAAGGTCCAGGCGAAAAAAGTCTAAAAACCAGAAAGGCAGGACAGCCCACGGAGTCAAGGGAGCCTTGTTAAGCTGATGGGCGGGATGTCAATGGCCAACAGCCAATCTTCACAAGTGTATCCTCTTTCCCAAACCATGTAAAACACAGAACCACAGAGCATAGGGCACTTCCACACATGGGCGTTGACCTTGGGAAAATGAAAAAATCAACCAGACACAGGGACCCCAAAGTTCAGGGCTGCTGTCTTGACAAGAACCTCCACTCCGGTACACGTTTCATATCCCAGGAAAGAGCCAAGTGGACAAAGACGAGTGGACAAGTGGACAAAGTCAAGTGGACAAGTGGTGCTACGTAGGTCCAATGGAGTGTCACTCAGCCATGAAATCCACGTCATGAGGCTGGTAGCAGCATCCTGAGTGGATTTAGGTACGATCATACTCAGTGAAATAAGTCCCACAAAAAACGAAACTTATGATATCACTTATCGAGGGAATGTAAAAATCGCTCCCCATGAACTGAATCCCCAAACAGAACAGAGTCACGCTTTTAGAAAACACACTTATGCCTGCTTCAGGGGAAAGGTGAGGTGGGGTGACGCATAAAACTCGAGTTTGAAATGAGCACAGATACCCTTCCGAAAACCGAATATGGAATGGACACGACCTACTCCTTGCTCAATCAACTGGACTCACCAGACCCTGTTCATCGCACAAGTATCTATCCGACTAGTAAGCATCTTAAAAGCTAAGTCTTGATATCTCTGTGTAAGTGCATCAAGGGTGTGTAAAGCGGCCTAAAACCAGCAGGGAAAATCAGCTCAGACCCATTCTGAGGATACATTTCCAACACAAAGAAGAAACAAGCAGGGCAAAACAGAGAGAAATTCTTCCAAAATGCGTTCAGGGACTGGCATGCAACCAGGATTGACCACATCTACAGCCCCAGCGGCAGAAGACATAAGGCTGGACACTCTTGGGGCTGAGACGATTGGTGAGGTTGGGAAAGCAAATGCAGACCCTTGAAAGGAATCCTGCGTGCTCCCCATTCCATGGCTCCCAACTCTCCAGGTTCAACGCAATCTTCCGACAGCGAAAGCACTCATTGGAAACCCAGCGGATGCTACACCGTGGGATCGGGAAAGCTTTCTGAAACTCACCTCAGTTTTCCTCTCCTGGTGCTCGTGTTCTCCATTCAGGCCCCCTTACTAACAATCTCCCCACTTGGAGACTCGGCGCCTTTCCATGCCTCTTTCGTACCGTCTGCAATTTGTCCGCAGGATGAACTGCAAGAGGGGGAACCAATGAGAGACTCGCTGGAGGTGTTTGGTCGGGCACATGTCACTCTCATTTCCCATCACGAAGAAGAATTCACCAGCGGTTCAGCCTGCCACCGCGGATCGACAATAGGGCGTGAAGCCATCCAGCCGTGTTGCGTCCCACTCACAAAAAAGCGACTTGGGAAATGGAGCTCAGGGGCCCTGCACTTCCCAAACCTGCAGAGTTCTAAACGATAACTATCGCCCCAAAATATATTGAGGTCAGGCTACGAAGAGGCGCTGAACGCAAGGCAGAACTGCAGGAAACGGATGTCAACGGATACATCGGAATGGCCCCGATAGCACATGAAAAGCGCCAGAACGTGGACAATGATGCGGTTGGCCAAAAAGGGCGTATGCGTTTTTTCCTGAATATATTCAGGAAAAAACGCATACGCCCTTTTTGGCCAACCAAGCAACCTGGGAGAGCAAATCAGCACTACAAAGAAATCTCTCGCCCCCCCCCCCCGGGGCAAAAGGTCCAGGCGAAAAAAGTCTAAAAACCAGAAAGGCAGGACAGCCCACGGAGTCAAGGGAGCCTTGTTAAGCTGATGGGCGGGATGTCAATGGCCAACAGCCAATCTTCACAAGTGTATCCTCTTTCCCAAACCATGTAAAACACAGAACCACAGAGCATAGGGCACTTCCACACATGGGCGTTGACCTTGGGAAAATGAAAAAATCAACCAGACACAGGGACCCCAAAGTTCAGGGCTGCTGTCTTGACAAGAACCTCCACTCCGGTACACGTTTCATATCCCAGGAAAGAGCCAAGTGGACAAAGACGAGTGGACAAGTGGACAAAGACAAGTGGACAAGTGGACAAGTGGTGCTACGTAGGTCCAATGGAGTGTCACTCAGCCATGAAATCCACGTCATGAGGCTGGTAGCAGCATCCTGAGTGGATTTAGGTACGATCATCCTCAGTGAAATAAGTCCCACAAAAAAAGAAACTTATGATATCACTTATCGAGGGAATGTAAAAATCGCTCCCCATGAACGAAATCCCCAAACAGAACAGAGTCACGCTTTTAGAAAACACACTTATGCCTGCTTCAGGGGAAAGGTGAGGTGCGGTGACGCATAAAACTCGAGTTTGAAATGAGCACAGATACCCTTCCGAAAACCGAATATGGAATGGACACGACCTACTCCTTGCTCAATCAACTGGACTCACCAGACCCTGTTCATCGCACAAGTATCTATCCGACTAGTAAGCATCTTAAAAGCTAAGTCTTGATATCTCTGTGTAAGTGCATCAAGTGTGTGTAAAGCGGCCTAAAACCAGCAGGGAAAATCAGCTCAGACCCATTCTGAGGATACATTTCCAACACAAAGAAGAAACAAGCAGGGCAAAACAGAGAGAAATTCTTCCAAAATGCGTTCAGGGACTGGCATGCAACCAGGATTGACCACATCTACAGCCCCAGCGGCAGAAGACATAAGGCTGGACACTCTTGGGGCTGAGACGATTGGTGAGGTTGGGAAAGCAAATGCAGACCCTTGAAAGGAATCCTGCGTGCTCCCCATTCCATGGCTCCCAACTCTCCAGGTTCAACGCAATCTTCCGACAGCGAAAGCACTCATTGGAAACCCAGCGGATGCTACACCGTGGGATCGGGAAAGCTTTCTGAAACTCACCTCAGTTTTCCTCTCCTGTTGCTCGTGTTCTCCATTCAGGCCCCCTTACTAACAATCTCCCCACTTGGAGACTCGGCGCCTTTCCATGCCTCTTTCGTACCGTCTGCAATTTGTCCGCAGGATGAACTGCAAGAGGGGGAACCAATGAGAGACTCGCTGGAGGTGTTTGGTCGGGCACATGTCACTCTCATTTCCCATCACGAAGAAGAATTCACCAGCGGTTCAGCCTGCCACCGCGGATCGACAATAGGGCGTGAAGCCATCCAGCCGTGTTGCGTCCCACTCACAAAAAAGCGACTTGGGAAATGGAGCTCAGGGGCCCTGCACTTCCCAAACCTGCAGAGTTCTAAACGATAACTATCGCCCCAAAATATATTGAGGTCAGGCTACGAAGAGGCGCTGAACGCAAGGCAGAACTGCAGGAAACGGATGTCAACGGGTACATCGGAATGGCCCCGATAGCACATGAAAAGCGCCAGAACGTGGACAATGATGCGGTTGGCCAAAAAGGGCGTATGCGTTTTTTCCTGAATATATTCAGGAAAAAACGCATACGCCCTTTTTGGCCAACCAAGCAACCTGGGAGAGCAAATCAGCACTACAAAGAAATCTCTCGCCCCCCCCCCGGGGCAAAAGGACCAGGCGAAAAAAGTCTAAAAACCAGAAAGGCAGGACAGCCCACGGAGTCAAGGGAGCCTTGTTAAGCTGATGGGCGGGATGTCAATGGCCAACAGCCAATCTTCACAAGTGTATCCTCTTTCCCAAACCATGTAAAACACAGAACCACAGAGCATAGGGCACTTCCACACATGGGCGTTGACCTTGGGAAAATGAAAAAATCAACCAGACACAGGGACCCCAAAGTTGAGGGCTGCTGTCTTGACAAGAACCTCCACTCCGGTACACGTTTCATATCCCAGGAAAGAGCCAAGTGGACAAAGACGAGTGGACAAGTGGACAAAGACAAGTGGACAAGTGGACAAGTGGTGCTACGTAGGTCCAATGGAGTGTCACTCAGCCATGAAATCCACGTCATGAGGCTGGTAGCAGCATCCTGAGTGGATTTAGGTACGATCATCCTCAGTGAAATAAGTCCCACAAAAAAAGAAACTTATGATATCACTTATCGAGGGAATGTAAAAATCGCTCCCCATGAACGGAATCCCCAAACAGAACAGAGTCACGCTTTTAGAAAACACACTTATGCCTGCTTCAGGGGAAAGGTGAGGTGCGGTGACGCATAAAACTCGAGTTTGAAATGAGCACAGATACCCTTCCGAAAACCGAATATGGAATGGACACGACCTACTCCTTGCTCAATCAACTGGACTCACCAGACCCTGTTCATCGCACAAGTATCTATCCGACTAGTAAGCATCTTAAAAGCTAAGTCTTGATATCTCTGTGTAAGTGCATCAAGTGTGTGTAAAGCGGCCTAAAACCAGCAGGGAAAATCAGCTCAGACCCATTCTGAGGATACATTTCCAACACAAAGAAGAAACAAGCAGGGCAAAACAGAGAGAAATTCTTCCAAAATGCGTTCAGGGACTGGCATGCAACCAGGATTGACCACATCTACAGCCCCAGCGGCAGAAGACATAAGGCTGGACACTCTTGGGGCTGAGACGATTGGTGAGGTTGGGAAAGCAAATGCAGACCCTTGAAAGGAATCCTGCGTGCTCCCCATTCCATGGCTCCCAACTCTCCAGGTTCAACGCAATCTTCCGACAGCGAAAGCACTCATTGGAAACCCAGCGGATGCTACACCGTGGGATCGGGAAAGCTTTCTGAAACTCACCTCAGTTTTCCTCTCCTGGTGCTCGTGTTCTCCATTCAGGCCCCCTTACTAACAATCTCCCCACTTGGAGACTCGGCGCCTTTCCATGCCTCTTTCGTACCGTCTGCAATTTGTCCGCAGGATGAACTGCAAGAGGGGGAACCAATGAGAGACTCGCTGGAGGTGTTTGGTCGGGCACATGTCACTCTCATTTCCCATCACGAAGAAGAATTCACCAGCGGTTCAGCCTGCCACCGCGGATCGACAATAGGGCGTGAAGCCATCCAGCCGTGTTGCGTCCCACTCACAAAAAAGCGACTTGGGAAATGGAGCTCAGGGGCCCTGCACTTCCCAAACCTGCAGAGTTCTAAACGATAACTATCGCCCCAAAATATATTGAGGTCAGGCTACGAAGAGGCGCTGAACGCAAGGCAGAACTGCAGGAAACGGATGTCAACGGGTACATCGGAATGGCCCCGATAGCACATGAAAAGCGCCAGAACGTGGACAATGATGCGGTTGGCCAAAAAGGGCGTATGCGTTTTTTCCTGAATATATTCAGGAAAAAACGCATACGCCCTTTTTGGCCAACCAAGCAACCTGGGAGAGCAAATCAGCACTACAAAGTAATCTCTCGCCCCCCCCCCCGGGGCAAAAGGGCCAGGCGAAAAAAGTCTAAAAACCAGAAAGGCAGGACAGCCCACGGAGTCAAGGGAGCCTTGTTAAGCTGATGGGCGGGATGTCAATGGCCAACAGCCAATCTTCACAAGTGTATCCTCTTTCCCAAACCATGTAAAACACAGAACCACAGAGCATAGGGCACTTCCACACATGGGCGTTGACCTTGGGAAAATGAAAAAATCAACCAGACACAGGGACCCCAAAGTTGAGGGCTGCTGTCTTGACAAGAACCTCCACTCCGGTACACGTTTCATATCCCAGGAAAGAGCCAAGTGGACAAAGACGAGTGGACAAGTGGACAAAGACAAGTGGACAAGTGGACAAGTGGTGCTACGTAGGTCCAATGGAGTGTCACTCAGCCATGAAATCCACGTCATGAGGCTGGTAGCAGCATCCTGAGTGGATTTAGGTACGATCATCCTCAGTGAAATCAGTCCCACAAAAAAAGAAACTTATGATATCACTTATCGAGGGAATGTAAAAATCGCTCCCCATGAACGGAATCCCCAAACAGAACAGAGTCACGCTTTTAGAAAACACACTTATGCCTGCTTCAGGGGAAAGGTGAGGTGCGGTGACGCATAAAACTCGAGTTTGAAATGAGCACAGATACCCTTCCGAAAACCGAATATGGAATGGACACGACCTACTCCTTGCTCAATCAACTGGACTCACCAGACCCTGTTCATCGCACAAGTATCTATCCGACTAGTAAGCATCTTAAAAGCTAAGTCTTGATATCTCTGTGTAAGTGCATCAAGGGTGTGTAAAGCGGCCTAAAACCAGCAGGGAAAATCAGCTCAGACCCATTCTGAGGATACATTTCCAACACAAAGAAGAAACAAGCAGGGCAAAACAGAGAGAAATTCTTCCAAAATGCGTTCAGGGACTGGCATGCAACCAGGATTGACCACATCTACAGCCCCAGCGGCAGAAGACATAAGGCTGGACACTCTTGGGGCTGAGACGATTGGTGAGGTTGGGAAAGCAAATGCAGACCCTTGAAAGGAATCCGTCGTGCTCCCCATTCCATGGCTCCCAACTCTCCAGGTTCAACGCAATCTTCCGACAGCGAAAGCACTCATTGGAAACCCAGCGGATGCTACACCGTGGGATCGGGAAAGCTTTCTGAAACTCACCTCAGTTTTCCTCTCCTGGTGCTCGTGTTCTCCATTCAGGCCCCCTTACTAACAATCTCCCCACTTGGAGACTCGGCGCCTTTCCATGCCTCTTTCGTACCGTCTGCAATTTGTCCGCAGGATGAACTGCAAGAGGGGGAACCAATGAGAGACTCGCTGGAGGTGTTTGGTCGGGCACATGTCACTCTCATTTCCCATCACGAAGAAGAATTCACCAGCGGTTCAGCCTGCCACCGCGGATCGACAATAGGGCGTGAAGCCATCCAGCCGTGTTGCGTCCCACTCACAAAAAAGCGACTTGGGAAATGGAGCTCAGGGGCCCTGCACTTCCCAAACCTGCAGAGTTCTAAACGATAACTATCGCCCCAAAATATATTGAGGTCAGGCTACGAAGAGGCGCTGAACGCAAGGCAGAACTGCAGGAAACGGATGTCAACGGGTACATCGGAATGGCCCCGATAGCACATGAAAAGCGCCAGAACGTGGACAATGATGCGGTTGGCCAAAAAGGGCGTATGCGTTTTTTCCTGAATATATTCAGGAAAAAACGCATACGCCCTTTTTGGCCAACCAAGCAACCTGGGAGAGCAAATCAGCACTACAAAGAAATCTCTCGCCCCCCCCCCGGGGCAAAAGGGCCAGGCGAAAAAAGTCTAAAAACCAGAAAGGCAGGACAGCCCACGGAGTCAAGGGAGCCTTGTTAAGCTGATGGGCGGGATGTCAATGGCCAACAGCCAATCTTCACAAGTGTATCCTCTTTCCCAAACCATGTAAAACACAGAACCACAGAGCATAGGGCACTTCCACACATGGGCGTTGACCTTGGGAAAATGAAAAAATCAACCAGACACAGGGACCCCAAAGTTGAGGGCTGCTGTCTTGACAAGAACCTCCACTCCGGTACACGTTTCATATCCCAGGAAAGAGCCAAGTGGACAAAGACGAGTGGACAAGTGGACAAAGACAAGTGGACAAGTGGACAAGTGGTGCTACGTAGGTCCAATGGAGTGTCACTCAGCCATGAAATCCACGTCATGAGGCTGGTAGCAGCATCCTGAGTGGATTTAGGTACGATCATCCTCAGTGAAATAAGTCCCACAAAAAAAGAAACTTATGATATCACTTATCGAGGGAATGTAAAAATCGCTCCCCATGAACGGAATCCCCAAACAGAACAGAGTCACGCTTTTAGAAAACACACTTATGCCTGCTTCAGGGGAAAGGTGAGGTGCGGTGACGCATAAAACTCGAGTTTGAAATGAGCACAGATACCCTTCCGAAAACCGAATATGGAATGGACACGACCTACTCCTTGCTCAATCAACTGGACTCACCAGACCCTGTTCATCGCACAAGTATCTATCCGACTAGTAAGCATCTTAAAAGCTAAGTCTTGATATCTCTGTGTAAGTGCATCAAGTGTGTGTAAAGCGGCCTAAAACCAGCAGGGAAAATCAGCTCAGACCCATTCTGAGGATACATTTCCAACACAAAGAAGAAACAAGCAGGGCAAAACAGAGAGAAATTCTTCCAAAATGCGTTCAGGGACTGGCATGCAACCAGGATTGACCACATCTACAGCCCCAGCGGCAGAAGACATAAGGCTGGACACTCTTGGGGCTGAGACGATTGGTGAGGTTGGGAAAGCAAATGCAGACCCTTGAAAGGAATCCTGCGTGCTCCCCATTCCATGGCTCCCAACTCTCCAGGTTCAACGCAATCTTCCGACAGCGAAAGCACTCATTGGAAACCCAGCGGATGCTACACCGTGGGATCGGGAAAGCTTTCTGAAACTCACCTCAGTTTTCCTCTCCTGTTGCTCGTGTTCTCCATTCAGGCCCCCTTACTAACAATCTCCCCACTTGGAGACTCGGCGCCTTTCCATGCCTCTTTCGTACCGTCTGCAATTTGTCCGCAGGATGAACTGCAAGAGGGGGAACCAATGAGAGACTCGCTGGAGGTGTTTGGTCGGGCACATGTCACTCTCATTTCCCATCACGAAGAAGAATTCACCAGCGGTTCAGCCTGCCACCGCGGATCGACAATAGGGCGTGAAGCCATCCAGCCGTGTTGCGTCCCACTCACAAAAAAGCGACTTGGGAAATGGAGCTCAGGGGCCCTGCACTTCCCAAACCTGCAGAGTTCTAAACGATAACTATCGCCCCAAAATATATTGAGGTCAGGCTACGAAGAGGCGCTGAACGCAAGGCAGAACTGCAGGAAACGGATGTCAACGGGTACATCGGAATGGCCCCGATAGCACATGAAAAGCGCCAGAACGTGGACAATGATGCGGTTGGCCAAAAAGGGCGTATGCGTTTTTTCCTGAATATATTCAGGAAAAAACGCATACGCCCTTTTTGGCCAACCAAGCAACCTGGGAGAGCAAATCAGCACTACAAAGAAATCTCTCGCCCCCCCCCCGGGGCAAAAGGACCAGGCGAAAAAAGTCTAAAAACCAGAAAGGCAGGACAGCCCACGGAGTCAAGGGAGCCTTGTTAAGCTGATGGGCGGGATGTCAATGGCCAACAGCCAATCTTCACAAGTGTATCCTCTTTCCCAAACCATGTAAAACACAGAACCACAGAGCATAGGGCACTTCCACACATGGGCGTTGACCTTGGGAAAATGAAAAAATCAACCAGACACAGGGACCCCAAAGTTGAGGGCTGCTGTCTTGACAAGAACCTCCACTCCGGTACACGTTTCATATCCCAGGAAAGAGCCAAGTGGACAAAGACGAGTGGACAAGTGGACAAAGACAAGTGGACAAGTGGACAAGTGGTGCTACGTAGGTCCAATGGAGTGTCACTCAGCCATGAAATCCACGTCATGAGGCTGGTAGCAGCATCCTGAGTGGATTTAGGTACGATCATCCTCAGTGAAATAAGTCCCACAAAAAAAGAAACTTATGATATCACTTATCGAGGGAATGTAAAAATCGCTCCCCATGAACGGAATCCCCAAACAGAACAGAGTCACGCTTTTAGAAAACACACTTATGCCTGCTTCAGGGGAAAGGTGAGGTGCGGTGACGCATAAAACTCGAGTTTGAAATGAGCACAGATACCCTTCCGAAAACCGAATATGGAATGGACACGACCTACTCCTTGCTCAATCAACTGGACTCACCAGACCCTGTTCATCGCACAAGTATCTATCCGACTAGTAAGCATCTTAAAAGCTAAGTCTTGATATCTCTGTGTAAGTGCATCAAGTGTGTGTAAAGCGGCCTAAAACCAGCAGGGAAAATCAGCTCAGACCCATTCTGAGGATACATTTCCAACACAAAGAAGAAACAAGCAGGGCAAAACAGAGAGAAATTCTTCCAAAATGCGTTCAGGGACTGGCATGCAACCAGGATTGACCACATCTACAGCCCCAGCGGCAGAAGACATAAGGCTGGACACTCTTGGGGCTGAGACGATTGGTGAGGTTGGGAAAGCAAATGCAGACCCTTGAAAGGAATCCTGCGTGCTCCCCATTCCATGGCTCCCAACTCTCCAGGTTCAACGCAATCTTCCGACAGCGAAAGCACTCATTGGAAACCCAGCGGATGCTACACCGTGGGATCGGGAAAGCTTTCTGAAACTCACCTCAGTTTTCCTCTCCTGGTGCTCGTGTTCTCCATTCAGGCCCCCTTACTAACAATCTCCCCACTTGGAGACTCGGCGCCTTTCCATGCCTCTTTCGTACCGTCTGCAATTTGTCCGCAGGATGAACTGCAAGAGGGGGAACCAATGAGAGACTCGCTGGAGGTGTTTGGTCGGGCACATGTCACTCTCATTTCCCATCACGAAGAAGAATTCACCAGCGGTTCAGCCTGCCACCGCGGATCGACAATAGGGCGTGAAGCCATCCAGCCGTGTTGCGTCCCACTCACAAAAAAGCGACTTGGGAAATGGAGCTCAGGGGCCCTGCACTTCCCAAACCTGCAGAGTTCTAAACGATAACTATCGCCCCAAAATATATTGAGGTCAGGCTACGAAGAGGCGCTGAACGCAAGGCAGAACTGCAGGAAACGGATGTCAACGGGTACATCGGAATGGCCCCGATAGCACATGAAAAGCGCCAGAACGTGGACAATGATGCGGTTGGCCAAAAAGGGCGTATGCGTTTTTTCCTGAATATATTCAGGAAAAAACGCATACGCCCTTTTTGGCCAACCAAGCAACCTGGGAGAGCAAATCAGCACTACAAAGTAATCTCTCGCCCCCCCCCCCCGGGGCAAAAGGGCCAGGCGAAAAAAGTCTAAAAACCAGAAAGGCAGGACAGCCCACGGAGTCAAGGGAGCCTTGTTAAGCTGATGGGCGGGATGTCAATGGCCAACAGCCAATCTTCACAAGTGTATCCTCTTTCCCAAACCATGTAAAACACAGAACCACAGAGCATAGGGCACTTCCACACATGGGCGTTGACCTTGGGAAAATGAAAAAATCAACCAGACACAGGGACCCCAAAGTTGAGGGCTGCTGTCTTGACAAGAACCTCCACTCCGGTACACGTTTCATATCCCAGGAAAGAGCCAAGTGGACAAAGACGAGTGGACAAGTGGACAAAGACAAGTGGACAAGTGGACAAGTGGTGCTACGTAGGTCCAATGGAGTGTCACTCAGCCATGAAATCCACGTCATGAGGCTGGTAGCAGCATCCTGAGTGGATTTAGGTACGATCATCCTCAGTGAAATCAGTCCCACAAAAAAAGAAACTTATGATATCACTTATCGAGGGAATGTAAAAATCGCTCCCCATGAACGGAATCCCCAAACAGAACAGAGTCACGCTTTTAGAAAACACACTTATGCCTGCTTCAGGGGAAAGGTGAGGTGCGGTGACGCATAAAACTCGAGTTTGAAATGAGCACAGATACCCTTCCGAAAACCGAATATGGAATGGACACGACCTACTCCTTGCTCAATCAACTGGACTCACCAGACCCTGTTCATCGCACAAGTATCTATCCGACTAGTAAGCATCTTAAAAGCTAAGTCTTGATATCTCTGTGTAAGTGCATCAAGGGTGTGTAAAGCGGCCTAAAACCAGCAGGGAAAATCAGCTCAGACCCATTCTGAGGATACATTTCCAACACAAAGAAGAAACAAGCAGGGCAAAACAGAGAGAAATTCTTCCAAAATGCGTTCAGGGACTGGCATGCAACCAGGATTGACCACATCTACAGCCCCAGCGGCAGAAGACATAAGGCTGGACACTCTTGGGGCTGAGACGATTGGTGAGGTTGGGAAAGCAAATGCAGACCCTTGAAAGGAATCCTGCGTGCTCCCCATTCCATGGCTCCCAACTCTCCAGGTTCAACGCAATCTTCCGACAGCGAAAGCACTCATTGGAAACCCAGCGGATGCTACACCGTGGGATCGGGAAAGCTTTCTGAAACTCACCTCAGTTTTCCTCTCCTGTTGCTCGTGTTCTCCATTCAGGCCCCCTTACTAACAATCTCCCCACTTGGAGACTCGGCGCCTTTCCATGCCTCTTTCGTACCGTCTGCAATTTGTCCGCAGGATGAACTGCAAGAGGGGGAACCAATGAGAGACTCGCTGGAGGTGTTTGGTCGGGCACATGTCACTCTCATTTCCCATCACGAAGAAGAATTCACCAGCGGTTCAGCCTGCCACCGCGGATCGACAATAGGGCGTGAAGCCATCCAGCCGTGTTGCGTCCCACTCACAAAAAAGCGACTTGGGAAATGGAGCTCAGGGGCCCTGCACTTCCCAAACCTGCAGAGTTCTAAACGATAACTATCGCCCCAAAATATATTGAGGTCAGGCTACGAAGAGGCGCTGAACGCAAGGCAGAACTGCAGGAAACGGATGTCAACGGGTACATCGGAATGGCCCCGATAGCACATGAAAAGCGCCAGAACGTGGACAATGATGCGGTTGGCCAAAAAGGGCGTATGCGTTTTTTCCTGAATATATTCAGGAAAAAACGCATACGCCCTTTTTGGCCAACCAAGCAACCTGGGAGAGCAAATCAGCACTACAAAGAAATCTCTCGCCCCCCCCCCGGGGCAAAAGGACCAGGCGAAAAAAGTCTAAAAACCAGAAAGGCAGGACAGCCCACGGAGTCAAGGGAGCCTTGTTAAGCTGATGGGCGGGATGTCAATGGCCAACAGCCAATCTTCACAAGTGTATCCTCTTTCCCAAACCATGTAAAACACAGAACCACAGAGCATAGGGCACTTCCACACATGGGCGTTGACCTTGGGAAAATGAAAAAATCAACCAGACACAGGGACCCCAAAGTTGAGGGCTGCTGTCTTGACAAGAACCTCCACTCCGGTACACGTTTCATATCCCAGGAAAGAGCCAAGTGGACAAAGACGAGTGGACAAGTGGACAAAGACAAGTGGACAAGTGGACAAGTGGTGCTACGTAGGTCCAATGGAGTGTCACTCAGCCATGAAATCCACGTCATGAGGCTGGTAGCAGCATCCTGAGTGGATTTAGGTACGATCATCCTCAGTGAAATAAGTCCCACAAAAAAAGAAACTTATGATATCACTTATCGAGGGAATGTAAAAATCGCTCCCCATGAACGGAATCCCCAAACAGAACAGAGTCACGCTTTTAGAAAACACACTTATGCCTGCTTCAGGGGAAAGGTGAGGTGCGGTGACGCATAAAACTCGAGTTTGAAATGAGCACAGATACCCTTCCGAAAACCGAATATGGAATGGACACGACCTACTCCTTGCTCAATCAACTGGACTCACCAGACCCTGTTCATCGCACAAGTATCTATCCGACTAGTAAGCATCTTAAAAGCTAAGTCTTGATATCTCTGTGTAAGTGCATCAAGTGTGTGTAAAGCGGCCTAAAACCAGCAGGGAAAATCAGCTCAGACCCATTCTGAGGATACATTTCCAACACAAAGAAGAAACAAGCAGGGCAAAACAGAGAGAAATTCTTCCAAAATGCGTTCAGGGACTGGCATGCAACCAGGATTGACCACATCTACAGCCCCAGCGGCAGAAGACATAAGGCTGGACACTCTTGGGGCTGAGACGATTGGTGAGGTTGGGAAAGCAAATGCAGACCCTTGAAAGGAATCCTGCGTGCTCCCCATTCCATGGCTCCCAACTCTCCAGGTTCAACGCAATCTTCCGACAGCGAAAGCACTCATTGGAAACCCAGCGGATGCTACACCGTGGGATCGGGAAAGCTTTCTGAAACTCACCTCAGTTTTCCTCTCCTGGTGCTCGTGTTCTCCATTCAGGCCCCCTTACTAACAATCTCCCCACTTGGAGACTCGGCGCCTTTCCATGCCTCTTTCGTACCGTCTGCAATTTGTCCGCAGGATGAACTGCAAGAGGGGGAACCAATGAGAGACTCGCTGGAGGTGTTTGGTCGGGCACATGTCACTCTCATTTCCCATCACGAAGAAGAATTCACCAGCGGTTCAGCCTGCCACCGCGGATCGACAATAGGGCGTGAAGCCATCCAGCCGTGTTGCGTCCCACTCACAAAAAAGCGACTTGGGAAATGGAGCTCAGGGGCCCTGCACTTCCCAAACCTGCAGAGTTCTAAACGATAACTATCGCCCCAAAATATATTGAGGTCAGGCTACGAAGAGGCGCTGAACGCAAGGCAGAACTGCAGGAAACGGATGTCAACGGGTACATCGGAATGGCCCCGATAGCACATGAAAAGCGCCAGAACGTGGACAATGATGCGGTTGGCCAAAAAGGGCGTATGCGTTTTTTCCTGAATATATTCAGGAAAAAACGCATACGCCCTTTTTGGCCAACCAAGCAACCTGGGAGAGCAAATCAGCACTACAAAGTAATCTCTCGCCCCCCCCCCCCGGGGCAAAAGGGCCAGGCGAAAAAAGTCTAAAAACCAGAAAGGCAGGACAGCCCACGGAGTCAAGGGAGCCTTGTTAAGCTGATGGGCGGGATGTCAATGGCCAACAGCCAATCTTCACAAGTGTATCCTCTTTCCCAAACCATGTAAAACACAGAACCACAGAGCATAGGGCACTTCCACACATGGGCGTTGACCTTGGGAAAATGAAAAAATCAACCAGACACAGGGACCCCAAAGTTGAGGGCTGCTGTCTTGACAAGAACCTCCACTCCGGTACACGTTTCATATCCCAGGAAAGAGCCAAGTGGACAAAGACGAGTGGACAAGTGGACAAAGACAAGTGGACAAGTGGACAAGTGGTGCTACGTAGGTCCAATGGAGTGTCACTCAGCCATGAAATCCACGTCATGAGGCTGGTAGCAGCATCCTGAGTGGATTTAGGTACGATCATCCTCAGTGAAATCAGTCCCACAAAAAAAGAAACTTATGATATCACTTATCGAGGGAATGTAAAAATCGCTCCCCATGAACGGAATCCCCAAACAGAACAGAGTCACGCTTTTAGAAAACACACTTATGCCTGCTTCAGGGGAAAGGTGAGGTGCGGTGACGCATAAAACTCGAGTTTGAAATGAGCACAGATACCCTTCCGAAAACCGAATATGGAATGGACACGACCTACTCCTTGCTCAATCAACTGGACTCACCAGACCCTGTTCATCGCACAAGTATCTATCCGACTAGTAAGCATCTTAAAAGCTAAGTCTTGATATCTCTGTGTAAGTGCATCAAGGGTGTGTAAAGCGGCCTAAAACCAGCAGGGAAAATCAGCTCAGACCCATTCTGAGGATACATTTCCAACACAAAGAAGAAACAAGCAGGGCAAAACAGAGAGAAATTCTTCCAAAATGCGTTCAGGGACTGGCATGCAACCAGGATTGACCACATCTACAGCCCCAGCGGCAGAAGACATAAGGCTGGACACTCTTGGGGCTGAGACGATTGGTGAGGTTGGGAAAGCAAATGCAGACCCTTGAAAGGAATCCGTCGTGCTCCCCATTCCATGGCTCCCAACTCTCCAGGTTCAACGCAATCTTCCGACAGCGAAAGCACTCATTGGAAACCCAGCGGATGCTACACCGTGGGATCGGGAAAGCTTTCTGAAACTCACCTCAGTTTTCCTCTCCTGGTGCTCGTGTTCTCCATTCAGGCCCCCTTACTAACAATCTCCCCACTTGGAGACTCGGCGCCTTTCCATGCCTCTTTCGTACCGTCTGCAATTTGTCCGCAGGATGAACTGCAAGAGGGGGAACCAATGAGAGACTCGCTGGAGGTGTTTGGTCGGGCACATGTCACTCTCATTTCCCATCACGAAGAAGAATTCACCAGCGGTTCAGCCTGCCACCGCGGATCGACAATAGGGCGTGAAGCCATCCAGCCGTGTTGCGTCCCACTCACAAAAAAGCGACTTGGGAAATGGAGCTCAGGGGCCCTGCACTTCCCAAACCTGCAGAGTTCTAAACGATAACTATCGCCCCAAAATATATTGAGGTCAGGCTACGAAGAGGCGCTGAACGCAAGGCAGAACTGCAGGAAACGGATGTCAACGGGTACATCGGAATGGCCCCGATAGCACATGAAAAGCGCCAGAACGTGGACAATGATGCGGTTGGCCAAAAAGGGCGTATGCGTTTTTTCCTGAATATATTCAGGAAAAAACGCATACGCCCTTTTTGGCCAACCAAGCAACCTGGGAGAGCAAATCAGCACTACAAAGAAATCTCTCGCCCCCCCCCCGGGGCAAAAGGGCCAGGCGAAAAAAGTCTAAAAACCAGAAAGGCAGGACAGCCCACGGAGTCAAGGGAGCCTTGTTAAGCTGATGGGCGGGATGTCAATGGCCAACAGCCAATCTTCACAAGTGTATCCTCTTTCCCAAACCATGTAAAACACAGAACCACAGAGCATAGGGCACTTCCACACATGGGCGTTGACCTTGGGAAAATGAAAAAATCAACCAGACACAGGGACCCCAAAGTTGAGGGCTGCTGTCTTGACAAGAACCTCCACTCCGGTACACGTTTCATATCCCAGGAAAGAGCCAAGTGGACAAAGACGAGTGGACAAGTGGACAAAGACAAGTGGACAAGTGGACAAGTGGTGCTACGTAGGTCCAATGGAGTGTCACTCAGCCATGAAATCCACGTCATGAGGCTGGTAGCAGCATCCTGAGTGGATTTAGGTACGATCATCCTCAGTGAAATAAGTCCCACAAAAAAAGAAACTTATGATATCACTTATCGAGGGAATGTAAAAATCGCTCCCCATGAACGGAATCCCCAAACAGAACAGAGTCACGCTTTTAGAAAACACACTTATGCCTGCTTCAGGGGAAAGGTGAGGTGCGGTGACGCATAAAACTCGAGTTTGAAATGAGCACAGATACCCTTCCGAAAACCGAATATGGAATGGACACGACCTACTCCTTGCTCAATCAACTGGACTCACCAGACCCTGTTCATCGCACAAGTATCTATCCGACTAGTAAGCATCTTAAAAGCTAAGTCTTGATATCTCTGTGTAAGTGCATCAAGTGTGTGTAAAGCGGCCTAAAACCAGCAGGGAAAATCAGCTCAGACCCATTCTGAGGATACATTTCCAACACAAAGAAGAAACAAGCAGGGCAAAACAGAGAGAAATTCTTCCAAAATGCGTTCAGGGACTGGCATGCAACCAGGATTGACCACATCTACAGCCCCAGCGGCAGAAGACATAAGGCTGGACACTCTTGGGGCTGAGACGATTGGTGAGGTTGGGAAAGCAAATGCAGACCCTTGAAAGGAATCCTGCGTGCTCCCCATTCCATGGCTCCCAACTCTCCAGGTTCAACGCAATCTTCCGACAGCGAAAGCACTCATTGGAAACCCAGCGGATGCTACACCGTGGGATCGGGAAAGCTTTCTGAAACTCACCTCAGTTTTCCTCTCCTGTTGCTCGTGTTCTCCATTCAGGCCCCCTTACTAACAATCTCCCCACTTGGAGACTCGGCGCCTTTCCATGCCTCTTTCGTACCGTCTGCAATTTGTCCGCAGGATGAACTGCAAGAGGGGGAACCAATGAGAGACTCGCTGGAGGTGTTTGGTCGGGCACATGTCACTCTCATTTCCCATCACGAAGAAGAATTCACCAGCGGTTCAGCCTGCCACCGCGGATCGACAATAGGGCGTGAAGCCATCCAGCCGTGTTGCGTCCCACTCACAAAAAAGCGACTTGGGAAATGGAGCTCAGGGGCCCTGCACTTCCCAAACCTGCAGAGTTCTAAACGATAACTATCGCCCCAAAATATATTGAGGTCAGGCTACGAAGAGGCGCTGAACGCAAGGCAGAACTGCAGGAAACGGATGTCAACGGGTACATCGGAATGGCCCCGATAGCACATGAAAAGCGCCAGAACGTGGACAATGATGCGGTTGGCCAAAAAGGGCGTATGCGTTTTTTCCTGAATATATTCAGGAAAAAACGCATACGCCCTTTTTGGCCAACCAAGCAACCTGGGAGAGCAAATCAGCACTACAAAGAAATCTCTCGCCCCCCCCCCCCCGGGGCAAAAGGGCCAGGCGAAAAAAGTCTAAAAACCAGAAAGGCAGGACAGCCCACGGAGTCAAGGGAGCCTTGTTAAGCTGATGGGCGGGATGTCAATGGCCAACAGCCAATCTTCACAAGTGTATCCTCTTTCCCAAACCATGTAAAACACAGAACCACAGAGCATAGGGCACTTCCACACATGGGCGTTGACCTTGGGAAAATGAAAAAATCAACCAGACACAGGGACCCCAAAGTTGAGGGCTGCTGTCTTGACAAGAACCTCCACTCCAGTACACGTTTCATATCCCAGGAAAGAGCCAAGTGGACAAAGACGAGTGGACAAGTGGACAAAGACAAGTGGACAAGTGGACAAGTGGTGCTACGTAGGTCCAATGGAGTGTCACTCAGCCATGAAGTCCACGTCATGAGGCTGGTAGCAGCATCCTGAGTGGATTTAGGTACGATCATCCTCAGTGAAATAAGTCCCACAAAAAAAGAAACTTATGATATCACTTATCGAGGGAATGTAAAAATCGCTCCCCATGCACTGAATCCCCAAACAGAACAGAGTCACGCTTTTAGAAAACACACTTATGCCTGCTTCAGGGGAAAGGTGAGGTGCGGTGACGCATAAAACTCGAGTTTGAAATGAGCACAGATACCCTTCCGAAAACCGAATATGGAATGGACACGACCTACTCCTTGCTCAATCAACTGGACTCACCAGACCCTGTTCATCGCACAAGTATCTATCCGACTAGTAAGCATCTTAAAAGCTAAGTCTTGATATCTCTGTGTAAGTGCATCAAGTGTGTGTAAAGCGGCCTAAAACCAGCAGGGAAAATCAGCTCAGACCCATTCTGAGGATACATTTCCAACACAAAGAAGAAACAAGCAGGGCAAAACAGAGAGAAATTCTTCCAAAATGCGTTCAGGGACTGGCATGCAACCAGGATTGACCACATCTACAGCCCCAGCGGCAGAAGACATAAGGCTGGACACTCTTGGGGCTGAGACGATTGGTGAGGTTGGGAAAGCAAATGCAGACCCTTGAAAGGAATCCTGCGTGCTCCCCATTCCATGGCTCCCAACTCTCCAGGTTCAACGCAATCTTCCGACAGCGAAAGCACTCATTGGAAACCCAGCGGATGCTACACCGTGGGTCCGGGAAAGCTTTCTGAAACTCACCTCAGTTTTCATCTCCTGGTGCTCGTGTTCTCCATTCAGGCCCCCTTACTAACAATCTCCCCACTTGGAGACACGGCGCCTTTCCATGCCTCTTTCGTACCGTCTGCAATTTGTCCGCAGGATGAACTGCAAGAGGGGGAACCAATGAGAGACTCGCTGGAGGTGTTTGGTCGGGCACATGTCACTCTCATTTCCCATCGCGAAGAAGAATTCACCAGAGGCTCAGCCTGCCACCGCGGATCGACAATAGGGCGTGAAGCCATCCAGCCGTGTTGCGTCCCACTCACAAAAAAGCGACTTGGGAAATGGAGCTCAGGGGCCCTGCACTTCCCAAACCTGCAGAGTTCTAAACGATAACTATCGCCCCAAAATATATTGAGGTCAGGCTACGAAGAGGCGTTGAACGCAAGGCAGAACTGCAGGAAACGGATGTCAACGGGTACATCGGAATGGCCCCGATAGCACATGAAATGCGCCAGAACGTGGACAATGATGCGGTTGGCCAAAAAGGGCGTGACGCATACGCCATTTTTGGCCAACCAAGCAACCTGGGAGAGCAAATCAGCACTACAAAGAAATCTCTCGCCCCCCCCCCCCGGGGCAAAAGGGTCAGGCGAAAAAAGTCTAAAAACCAGAAAGGCAGGACAGCCCACGGAGTCAAGGGAGCCTTGTTAAGCTGATGGGCGGGATGTCAATGGCCAACAGCCAATCTTCACAAGTGTATCCTCTTTCCCAAACCATGTAAAACACAGAACCACAGAGCATAGGGCACTTCCACACATGGGCGTTGACCTTGGGAAAATGAAAAAATCAACCAGACACAGGGACCCCAAAGTTGAGGGCTGCTGTCTTGACAAGAACCTCCACTCCGGTACACGTTTCATATCCCAGGAAAGAGCCAAGTGGACAAAGACGAGTGGACAAGTGGACAAAGTCAAGTGGACAAGTGGTGCTACGTATGTCCAATGGAGTGTCACTCAGCCATGAAATCCACGTCATGAGGCTGGTAGCAGCATCCTGAGTGGATTTAGGTACGATCATCCTCAGTGAAATAAGTCCCACAAAAAACGAAACTTATGATATCACTTATCGAGGGAATGTAAAATTCGCTCCCCATGAACTGAATCCCCAAACAGAACAGAGTCACGCTTTTAGAAAACACACTTATGCCTGCTTCAGGGGAAAGGAGAGGTGGGGTGACGCATAAAACTCGAATTTGAAATGAGCACAGATACCCTTCCGAAAACCGAATATGGAATGGACACGACCTACTCCTTGCTCAATCAACTGGACTCACCAGACCCTGTTCATCGCACAAGTATCTATCCGACTAGTAAGCATCTTAAAAGCTAAGTCTTGATATCTCTGTGTAAGTGCATCAAGTGTGTGTAAAGCGGCCTAAAGCCAGCAGGGAAAATCAGCTCAGACCCATTCTGAGGATACATTTCCAACATAAAGAAGAAACAAGCAGGGCAAAACAGAGAGAAATTCTTCCAAAATGCGTTCAGGGACTGGCATGCAACCAGGATTGACCACATCTACAGCCCCAGCGGCAGAAGACATAAGGCTGGACACTCTTGGGGCTGAGACGATTGGTGAGGTTGGGAAAGCAAATGCAGACCCTTGAAAGGAATCCTGCGTGCTCCCCATTCCATGGGTCCCAACTCTCCAGGTTCAACGCAATCTTCCGACAGCGAAAGCACTCATTGGAAACCCAGCGGATGCTACACCGTGGGATCGGGAAAGCTTTCTGAAACTCACCTCAGTTTTCCTCTCCTGGTGCTCGTGTTCTCCATTCAGGCCCCCTTACTAACAATCTCCCCACTTGGAGACTCGGCGCCTTTCCATGCCTCTTTCGTACCGTCTGCAATTTGTCCGCAGGATGAACTGCAAGAGGGGGAACCAATGAGAGACTCGCTGGAGGTGTTTGGTCGGGCACATGTCACTCTCATTTCCCATCACGAAGAAGAATTCACCAGAGGTTCAGCCTGCCACCCCGGATCGACAATAGGGCGTGAAGCCATCCAGCCGTGTTGCGTCCCACTCACAAAAAAGCGACTTGGGAAATGGAGCTCAGGGGCACTGCACTTCCCAAACCTGCAGAGTTCTAAACGATAACTATCGCCCCAAAATATATTGAGGTCAGGCTACGAAGAGGCGCTGAACGCAAGGCAGAACTGCAGGAAACGGATGTCAACGGGTATATCGGAATGGCCCCGATAGCACATGAAAAGCGCCAGAACGTGGACAATGATGCGGTTGGCCAAAAAGGGCGTATGCGTTTTTTCCTGAATATATTCAGGAAAAAACGCATACGCCCGTTTTGGCCAACCAAGCAACCTGGGAGAGCAAATCAGCACTACAAAGAAATCTCTCGCCCCCCCCCCCTGGGGCAAAAGGGCCAGGCGAAAAAAGTCTAAAAACCAGAAAGGCAGGACAGCCCACGGAGTCAAGGGAGCCTTGTTAAGCTGATGGGCGGGATGTCAATGGCCAACAGCCAATCTTCACAAGTGTATCCTCTTTCCCAAACCATGTAAAAGACAGAACCACAGAGCATAGTGCACTTCCACACATGGGCGTTGACCTTGGGAAAATGAAAAAATCAACCAGACACAGGGACCCCAAAGTTGAGGGCTGCTGTCTTGACAAGAACCTCCACTCCGGTACACGTTTCATATCCCAGGAAAGAGCCAAGTGGAGAAGTGGACAAAGACAAGTGGACAAGTGGACAAGTGGTGCTACGTAGGTCCAATGGAGTGTCACTCAGCCATGAAATCCACGTCATGAGGCTGGTAGCAGCATCCTGAGTGGATTTAGGTACGATCATCCTCAGTGAAATAAGTCCCACAAAAAACGAAACTTATGATATCACTTATCGAGGGAATGTAAAAATCGCTCCCCATGAACTGAATCCCCAAACAGAACAGAGTCACGCTTTTAGAAAACACACTTATGCCTGCTTCAGGGGAAAGGAGAGGTGGGGTGACGCATAAAACTCGAGTTTGAAATGAGCACAGATACCCTTCCGAAAACCGAATATGGAATGGACACGACCTACTCCTTGCTCAATCAACTGGACTCACCAGACCCTGTTCATCGCACAAGTATCTATCCGACTAGTAAGCATCTTAAAAGCTAAGTCTTGATATCTCTGTGTAAGTGCATCAAGGGTGTGTAAAGCGGCCTAAAACCAGCAGGGAAAATCAGCTCAGACCCATTCTGAGGATACATTTCCAACACAAAGAAGAAACAAGCAGGGCAAAACAGAGAGAAATTCTTCCAAAATGCGTTCAGGGACTGGCATGCAACCAGGATTGACCACATCTACAGCCCCAGCGGCAGAAGACATAAGGCTGGACACTCTTGGGGCTGAGACGATTGGTGAGGTTGGGAAAGCAAATGCAGACCCTTGAAAGGAATCCTGCGTGCTCCCCATTCCATGGGTCCCAACTCTCCAGGTTCAACGCAATCTTCCGACAGCGAAAGCACTCATTGGAAACCCAGCGGATGCTACACCGTGGGATCGGGAAAGCTTTCTGAAACTCACCTCAGTTTTCCTCTCCTGGTGCTCGTGTTCTCCATTCAGGCCCCCTTACTAACAATCTCCCCACTTGGAGACTCGGCGCCTTTCCATGCCTCTTTCGTACCGTCTGCAATTTGTCCGCAGGATGAACTGCAAGAGGGGGAACCAATGAGAGACTCGCTGGAGGTGTTTGGTCGGGCACATGTCACTCTCATTTCCCATCACGAAGAAGAATTCACCAGAGGTTCAGCCTGCCACCCCGGATCGACAATAGGGCGTGAAGCCATCCAGCCGTGTTGCGTCCCACTCACAAAAAAGCGACTTGGGAAATGGAGCTCAGGGGCACTGCACTTCCTAAACCTGCAGAGTTCTAAACGATAACTATCGCCCCAAAATATATTGAGGTCAGGCTACGAAGAGGCGCTGAACGCAAGGCAGAACTGCAGGAAACGGATGTCAACGGGTACATCGGAATGGCCCCGATAGCACATGAAAAGCGCCAGAACGTGGACAATGATGCGGTTGGCCAAAAAGGGCGTATGCGTTTTTTCCTGAATATATTCAGGAAAAAACGCATACGCCCTTTTTGGCCAACCAAGCAACCTGGGAGAGCAAATCAGCACTACAAAGAAATCTCTCGCCCCCCCCCCGGGGCAAAAGGGTCAGGCGAAAAAAGTCTAAAAACCAGAAAGGCAGGACAGGCCACGTAGTCAAGGGAGCCTTGTTAAGCTGATGGGAGGGATGTCAATGGCCAACAGCCAATCTTCACAAGTGTATCCTCTTTCCCAAACCATGTAAAACACAGAACCACAGAGCATAGGGCACTTCCACACATGGGCGTTGACCTTGGGAAAATGAAAAAATCAACCAGACACAGGGACCCCAAAGTTGAGGGCTGCTGTCTTGACAAGAACCTCCACTCCGGTACACGTTTCATATCCCAGGAAAGAGCCAAGTGGACAAAGACGAGTGGACAAGTGGACAAAGACAAGTGGACAAGTGGACAAGTGGTGCTACATAGGTCCAATGGAGTGTCACTCAGCCATGAAATCCACGTCATGAGGCTGGTAGCAGCATCCTGAGTGGATTTAGGTACGATCATCCTCAGTGAAATAAGTCCCACAAAAAAAGAAACTTATGATATCACTTATCGAGGGAATGTAAAAATCGCTCCCCATGAACGGAATCCCCAAACAGAACAGAGTCACGCTTTTAGAAAACACACTTATGCCTGCTTCAGGGGAAAGGAGAGGTGGGGTGACGCATAAAACTCGAGTTTGAAATGAGCACAGATACCCTTCCGAAAACCGAATATGGAATGGACACGACCTACTCCTTGCTCAATCAACTGGACTCACCAGACCCTGTTCATCGCACAAGTATCTATCCGACTAGTAAGCATCTTAAAAGCTAAGTCTTGATATCTCTGTGTAAGTGCATCAAGTGTGTGTAAAGCGGCCTAAAGCCAGCAGGGAAAATCAGCTCAGACCCATTCTGAGGATACATTTCCAACACAAAGAAGAAACAAGCAGGGCAAAACAGAGAGAAATTCTTCCAAAATGCGTTCAGGGACTGGCATGCAACCAGGATTGACCACATCTACAGCCCCAGCGGCAGAAGACATAAGGCTGGACACTCTTGGGGCTGAGACAATTGGTGAGGTTGGGAAAGCAAATGCAGACCCTTGAAAGGAATCCTGCGTGCTCCCCATTCCATGGGTCCCAACTCTCCAGGTTCAACGCAATCTTCCGACAGCGAAAGCACTCATTGGAAACCCAGCGGATGCTACACCGTGGGATCGGGAAAGCTTTCTGAAACTCACCTCAGTTTTCCTCTCCTGGTGCTCGTGTTCTCCATTCAGGCCCCCTTACTAACAATCTCCCCACTTGGAGACTCGGCGCCTTTCCATGCCTCTTTCGTACCGTCTGCAATTTGTCCGCAGGATGAACTGCAAGAGGGGGAACCAATGAGAGACTCGCTGGAGGTGTTTGGTCGGGCACATGTCACTCTCATTTCCCATCACGAAGAAGAATTCACCAGAGGTTCAGCCTGCCACCCCGGATCGACAATAGGGCGTGAAGCCATCCAGCCGTGTTGCGTCCCACTCACAAAAAAGCGACTTGGGAAATGGAGCTCAGGGGCACTGCACTTCCCAAACCTGCAGAGTTCTAAACGATAACTATCGCCCCAAAATATATTGAGGTCAGGCTACGAAGAGGCGCTGAACGCAAGGCAGAACTGCAGGAAACGGATGTCAACGGGTATATCGGAATGGCCCCGATAGCACATGAAAAGCGCCAGAACGTGGACAATGATGCGGTTGGCCAAAAAGGGCGTATGCGTTTTTTCCTGAATATATTCAGGAAAAAACGCATACGCCCGTTTTGGCCAACCAAGCAACCTGGGAGAGCAAATCAGCACTACAAAGAAATCTCTCGCCCCCCCCCCCTGGGGCAAAAGGGCCAGGCGAAAAAAGTCTAAAAACCAGAAAGGCAGGACAGCCCACGGAGTCAAGGGAGCCTTGTTAAGCTGATGGGCGGGATGTCAATGGCCAACAGCCAATCTTCACAAGTGTATCCTCTTTCCCAAACCATGTAAAAGACAGAACCACAGAGCATAGTGCACTTCCACACATGGGCGTTGACCTTGGGAAAATGAAAAAATCAACCAGACACAGGGACCCCAAAGTTGAGGGCTGCTGTCTTGACAAGAACCTCCACTCCGGTACACGTTTCATATCCCAGGAAAGAGCCAAGTGGAGAAGTGGACAAAGACAAGTGGACAAGTGGACAAGTGGTGCTACGTAGGTCCAATGGAGTGTCACTCAGCCATGAAATCCACGTCATGAGGCTGGTAGCAGCATCCTGAGTGGATTTAGGTACGATCATCCTCAGTGAAATAAGTCCCACAAAAAACGAAACTTATGATATCACTTATCGAGGGAATGTAAAAATCGCTCCCCATGAACTGAATCCCCAAACAGAACAGAGTCACGCTTTTAGAAAACACACTTATGCCTGCTTCAGGGGAAAGGAGAGGTGGGGTGACGCATAAAACTCGAGTTTGAAATGAGCACAGATACCCTTCCGAAAACCGAATATGGAATGGACACGACCTACTCCTTGCTCAATCAACTGGACTCACCAGACCCTGTTCATCGCACAAGTATCTATCCGACTAGTAAGCATCTTAAAAGCTAAGTCTTGATATCTCTGTGTAAGTGCATCAAGGGTGTGTAAAGCGGCCTAAAACCAGCAGGGAAAATCAGCTCAGACCCATTCTGAGGATACATTTCCAACACAAAGAAGAAACAAGCAGGGCAAAACAGAGAGAAATTCTTCCAAAATGCGTTCAGGGACTGGCATGCAACCAGGATTGACCACATCTACAGCCCCAGCGGCAGAAGACATAAGGCTGGACACTCTTGGGGCTGAGACGATTGGTGAGGTTGGGAAAGCAAATGCAGACCCTTGAAAGGAATCCTGCGTGCTCCCCATTCCATGGGTCCCAACTCTCCAGGTTCAACGCAATCTTCCGACAGCGAAAGCACTCATTGGAAACCCAGCGGATGCTACACCGTGGGATCGGGAAAGCTTTCTGAAACTCACCTCAGTTTTCCTCTCCTGGTGCTCGTGTTCTCCATTCAGGCCCCCTTACTAACAATCTCCCCACTTGGAGACTCGGCGCCTTTCCATGCCTCTTTCGTACCGTCTGCAATTTGTCCGCAGGATGAACTGCAAGAGGGGGAACCAATGAGAGACTCGCTGGAGGTGTTTGGTCGGGCACATGTCACTCTCATTTCCCATCACGAAGAAGAATTCACCAGAGGTTCAGCCTGCCACCCCGGATCGACAATAGGGCGTGAAGCCATCCAGCCGTGTTGCGTCCCACTCACAAAAAAGCGACTTGGGAAATGGAGCTCAGGGGCACTGCACTTCCTAAACCTGCAGAGTTCTAAACGATAACTATCGCCCCAAAATATATTGAGGTCAGGCTACGAAGAGGCGCTGAACGCAAGGCAGAACTGCAGGAAACGGATGTCAACGGGTACATCGGAATGGCCCCGATAGCACATGAAAAGCGCCAGAACGTGGACAATGATGCGGTTGGCCAAAAAGGGCGTATGCGTTTTTTCCTGAATATATTCAGGAAAAAACGCATACGCCCTTTTTGGCCAACCAAGCAACCTGGGAGAGCAAATCAGCACTACAAAGAAATCTCTCGCCCCCCCCCCGGGGCAAAAGGGTCAGGCGAAAAAAGTCTAAAAACCAGAAAGGCAGGACAGGCCACGTAGTCAAGGGAGCCTTGTTAAGCTGATGGGAGGGATGTCAATGGCCAACAGCCAATCTTCACAAGTGTATCCTCTTTCCCAAACCATGTAAAACACAGAACCACAGAGCATAGGGCACTTCCACACATGGGCGTTGACCTTGGGAAAATGAAAAAATCAACCAGACACAGGGACCCCAAAGTTGAGGGCTGCTGTCTTGACAAGAACCTCCACTCCGGTACACGTTTCATATCCCAGGAAAGAGCCAAGTGGACAAAGACGAGTGGACAAGTGGACAAAGACAAGTGGACAAGTGGACAAGTGGTGCTACATAGGTCCAATGGAGTGTCACTCAGCCATGAAATCCACGTCATGAGGCTGGTAGCAGCATCCTGAGTGGATTTAGGTACGATCATCCTCAGTGAAATAAGTCCCACAAAAAAAGAAACTTATGATATCACTTATCGAGGGAATGTAAAAATCGCTCCCCATGAACGGAATCCCCAAACAGAACAGAGTCACGCTTTTAGAAAACACACTTATGCCTGCTTCAGGGGAAAGGAGAGGTGGGGTGACGCATAAAACTCGAGTTTGAAATGAGCACAGATACCCTTCCGAAAACCGAATATGGAATGGACACGACCTACTCCTTGCTCAATCAACTGGACTCACCAGACCCTGTTCATCGCACAAGTATCTATCCGACTAGTAAGCATCTTAAAAGCTAAGTCTTGATATCTCTGTGTAAGTGCATCAAGTGTGTGTAAAGCGGCCTAAAGCCAGCAGGGAAAATCAGCTCAGACCCATTCTGAGGATACATTTCCAACACAAAGAAGAAACAAGCAGGGCAAAACAGAGAGAAATTCTTCCAAAATGCGTTCAGGGACTGGCATGCAACCAGGATTGACCACATCTACAGCCCCAGCGGCAGAAGACATAAGGCTGGACACTCTTGGGGCTGAGACAATTGGTGAGGTTGGGAAAGCAAATGCAGACCCTTGAAAGGAATCCTGCGTGCTCCCCATTCCATGGGTCCCAACTCTCCAGGTTCAACGCAATCTTCCGACAGCGAAAGCACTCATTGGAAACCCAGCGGATGCTACACCGTGGGATCGGGAAAGCTTTCTGAAACTCACCTCAGTTTTCCTCTCCTGGTGCTCGTGTTCTCCATTCAGGCCCCCTTACTAACAATCTCCCCACTTGGAGACTCGGCGCCTTTCCATGCCTCTTTCGTACCGTCTGCAATTTGTCCGCAGGATGAACTGCAAGAGGGGGAACCAATGAGAGACTCGCTGGAGGTGTTTGGTCGGGCACATGTCACTCTCATTTCCCATCACGAAGAAGAATTCACCAGAGGTTCAGCCTGCCACCCCGGATCGACAATAGGGCGTGAAGCCATCCAGCCGTGTTGCGTCCCACTCACAAAAAAGCGACTTGGGAAATGGAGCTCAGGGGCACTGCACTTCCCAAACCTGCAGAGTTCTAAACGATAACTATCGCCCCAAAATATATTGAGGTCAGGCTACGAAGAGGCGCTGAACGCAAGGCAGAACTGCAGGAAACGGATGTCAACGGGTACATCGGAATGGCCCCGATAGCACATGAAAAGCGCCAGAACGTGGACAATGATGCGGTTGGCCAAAAAGGGCGTATGCGTTTTTTCCTGAATATATTCAGGAAAAAACGCATACGCCCTTTTTGGCCAACCAAGCAACCTGGGAGAGCAAATCAGCACTACAAAGAAATCTCTCGCGCCCCCCCCCCGGGGCAAAAGGGCCAGGCGAAAAAAGTCTAAAAACCAGAAAGTCAGGACAGGCCACGGAGTCAAGGGAGCCTTGTTAAGCTGATGGGCGGGATGTCAATGGCCAACAGCCAATCTTCACAAGTGTATCCTCTTTCCCAAACCATGTAAAACACAGAACCACAGAGCATAGGGCACTTCCACACATGGGCGTTGACCTTGGGAAAATGAAAAAATCAACCAGACACAGGGACCCCAAAGTTGAGGGCTGCTGTCTTGACAAGAACCTCCACTCCGGTACACGTTTCATATCCCAGGAAAGAGCCAAGTGGAGAAGTGGACAAAGACAAGTGGACAAGTGGACAAGTGGTGCTACGTAGGTCCAATGGAGTGTCACTCAGCCATGAAATCCACGTCATGAGGCTGGTAGCAGCATCCTGAGTGGATTTAGGTACGATCATCCTCAGTGAAATAAGTCCCACAAAAAAAGAAACTTATGATATCACTTATCGAGGGAATGTAAAAATTGCTCCCCATGAACGGAATCGCAAACAGAACAGAGTCACGCTTTTAGAAAACACACTTATGCCTGCTTCAGGGGAAAGGAGAGGTGGGGTGACGCATAAAACTCGAGTTTGAAATGAGCACAGATACCCTTCCGAAAACCGAATATGGAATGGACACGACCTACTCCTTGCTCAATCAACTGGACTCACCAGACCCTGTTCATCGCACAAGTATCTATCCGACTAGTAAGCATCTTAAAAGCTAAGTCTTGATATCTCTGTGTAAGTGCATCAAGTGTGTGTAAAGCGGCCTAAAGCCAGCAGGGAAAATCAGCTCAGACCCATTCTGAGGATACATTTCCAACACAAAGAAGAAACAAGCAGGGCAAAACAGAGAGAAATTCTTCCAAAATGCGTTCAGGGACTGGCATGCAACCAGGATTGACCACATCTACAGCCCCAGCGGCAGAAGACATAAGGCTGGACACTCTTGGGGCTGAGACGATTGGTGAGGTTGGGAAAGCAAATGCAGACCCTTGAAAGGAATCCTGCGTGCTCCCCATTCCATGGCTCCCAACTCTCCAGGTTCAACGCAATCTTCCGACAGCGAAAGCACTCATTGGAAACCCAGCGGATGCTACACCGTGGGATCGGGAAAGCTTTCTGAAACTCACCTCAGTTTTCATCTCCTGGTGCTCGTGTTCTCCATTCAGGCCCCCTTACTAACAATCTCCCCACTTGGAGACTCGGCGCCTTTCCATGCCTCTTTCGTACCGTCTGCAATTTGTCCGCAGGATGAACTGCAAGAGGGGGAACCAATGAGAGACTCGCTGGAGGTGTTTGGTCGGGCACATGTCACTCTCATTTCCCATCACGAAGAAGAATTCACCAGAGGTTCAGCCTGCCACCCCGGATCGACAATAGGGCGTGAAGCCATCCAGCCGTGTTGCGTCCCACTCACAAAAAAGCGACTTGGGAAATGGAGCTCAGGGGCACTGCACTTCCCAAACCTGCAGAGTTCTAAACGATAACTATCGCCCCAAAATATATTGAGGTCAGGCTACGAAGAGGCGCTGAACGCAAGGCAGAACTGCAGGAAACGGATGTCAACGGGTATATCGGAATGGCCCCGATAGCACATGAAAAGCGCCAGAACGTGGACAATGATGCGGTTGGCCAAAAAGGGCATATGCGTTTTTTCCTGAATATATTCAGGAAAAAACGCATACGCCCTTTTTGGCCAACCAAGCAACCTGGGAGAGCAAATCAGCACTACAAAGAAATCTCTCGCCCCCCCCCCGGGGCAAAAGGGTCAGGCGAAAAAAGTCTAAAAACCAGAAAGGCAGGACAGCCCACGGAGTCAAGGGAGCCTTGTTAAGCTGATGGGCGGGATGTCAATGGCCAACAGCCAATCTTCACAAGTGTATCCTCTTTCCCAAACCATGTCAAACACAGAACCACAGAGCATAGGGCACTTCCACACATGGGCGTTGACCTTGGGAAAATGAAAAAATCAACCAGACACAGGGACCCCAAAGTTGAGGGCTGCTGTCTTGACAAGAACCTCCACTCCGGTACACGTTTCATATCCCAGGAAAGAGCCAAGTGGAGAAGTGGACAAAGACAAGTGGACAAGTGGTGCTACGTAGGTCCAATGGAGTGTCACTCAGCCATGAAATCCACGTCATGAGGCTGGTAGCAGCATCCTGAGTGGATTTAGGTACGATCATCCTCAGTGAAATAAGTCCCACAAAAAAAGAAACTTATGATATCACTTATCGAGGGAATGTAAAAATCGCTCCCCATGAACGGAATCCCCAAACAGAACAGAGTCACGCTTTTAGAAAACACACTTATGCCTGCTTCAGGGGAAAGGTGAGGTGCGGTGACGCATAAAACTCGAGTTTGAAATGAGCACAGATACCCTTCCGAAAACCGAATATGGAATGGACACGACCTACTCCTTGCTCAATCAACTGGACTCACCAGACCCTGTTCATCGCACAAGTATCTATCCGACTAGTAAGCATCTTAAAAGCTAAGTCTTGATATCTCTGTGTAAGTGCATCAAGGGTGTGTAAAGCGGCCTAAAACCAGCAGGGAAAATCAGCTCAGACCCATTCTGAGGATACATTTCCAACATAAAGAAGAAACAAGCAGGGCAAAACAGAGAGAAATTCTTCCAAAATGCGTTCAGGGACTGGCATGCAACCAGGATTGACCACATCTACAGCCCCAGCGGCAGAAGACATAAGGCTGGACACTCTTGGGGCTGAGACGATTGGTGAGGTTGGGAAAGCAAATGCAGACCCTTGAAAGGAATCCTGCGTGCTCCCCATTCCATGGGTCCCAACTCTCCAGGTTCAACGCAATCTTCCGACAGCGAAAGCACTCATTGGAAACCCAGCGGATGCTACACCGTGGGATCGGGAAAGCTTTCTGAAACTCACCTCAGTTTTCCTCTCCTGGTGCTCGTGTTCTCCATTCAGGCCCCCTTACTAACAATCTCCCCACTTGGAGACTCGGCGCCTTTCCATGCCTCTTTCGTACCGTCTGCAATTTGTCCGCAGGATGAACTGCAAGAGGGGGAACCAATGAGAGACTCGCTGGAGGTGTTTGGTCGGGCACATGTCACTCTCATTTCCCATCACGAAGAAGAATTCACCAGAGGTTCAGCCTGCCACCCCGGATCGACAATAGGGCGTGAAGCCATCCAGCCGTGTTGCGTCCCACTCACAAAAAAGCGACTTGGGAAATGGAGCTCAGGGGCACTGCACTTCCCAAACCTGCAGAGTTCTAAACGATAACTATCGCCACAAAATATATTGAGGTCAGGCTCCGAAGAGGCGCTGAACGCAAGGCAGAACTGCAGGAAACGGATGTCAACGGTACATCGGAATGGCCCCGATAGCACATGAAAAGCGCCAGAACGTGGACAATGATGCGGTTGGCCAAAAAGGGCGTATGCGTTTTTTCCTGAATATATATTCAGGAAAAAACGCATACGCCCTTTTTGGCCAACCAAGCAACCTGGGAGAGCAAATCAGCACTACAAAGAAATCTCTCGCCCCCCCCCCCCCCGGGGCAAAAGGGTCAGGCGAAAAAAGTCTAAAAACCAGTAAGGCAGGACAGGCCACGGAGTCAAGGGAGCCTTGTTAAGCTGATGGGCGGGATGTCAATGGCCAACAGCCAATCTTCACAAGTGTATCCTCTTTCCCAAACCATGTAAAACACAGAACCACAGAGCATAGGGCACTTCCACACATGGGCGTTGACCTTGGGAAAATGAAAAAATCAACCAGACACAGGGACCCCAAAGTTGAGGGCTGCTGTCTTGACAAGAACCTCCACTCCGGTACACGTTTCATATCCCAGGAAAGAGCCAAGTGGAGAAGTGGACAAAGACAAGTGGACAAGTGGACAAGTGGTGCTACGTAGGTCCAATGGAGTGTCACTCAGCCATGAAATCCACGTCATGAGGCTGGTAGCAGCATCCTGAGTGGATTTAGGTACGATCATCCTCAGTGAAATCAGTCCCACAAAAAAAGAAACTTATGATATCACTTATCGAGGGAATGTAAAAATCGCTCCCCATGAACTGAATCCCCAAACAGAACAGAGTCACGCTTTTAGAAAACACACTTATGCCTGCTTCAGGGGAAAGGTGAGGTGGGGTGACGCATAAAACTCGAGTTTGAAATGAGCACAGATACCCTTCCGAAAACCGAATATGGAATGGACACGACCTACTCCTTGCTCAATCAACTGGACTCACCAGACCCTGTTCATCGCACAAGTATCTATCCGACTAGTAAGCATCTTAAAAGCTAAGTCTTGATATCTCTGTGTAAGTGCATCAAGTGTGTGTAAAGGGGCCTAAAGCCAGCAGGGAAAATCAGCTCAGACCCATTCTGAGGATACATTTCCAACATGAAGAAGAAACAAGCAGGGCAAAACAGAGAGAAATTCTTCCAAAATGCGTTCAGGGACTGCCATGCAACCAGGATTGACCACATCTACAACCCCAGCGGCAGAAGACATAAGGCTGGACACTCTTGGGGCTGAGACGATTGGTGAGGTTGGGAAAGCAAATGCAGACCCTTGAAAGGAATCCTGCGTGCTCCCCATTCCATGGGTCCCAACTCTCCAGGTTCAACGCAATCTTCCGACAGCGAAAGCACTCATTGGAAACCCAGCGGATGCTACACCGTGGGATCGGGAAAGCTTTCTGAAACTCACCTCAGTTTTCATCTCCTGGTGCTCGTGTTCTCCATTCAGGCCCCCTTACTAACAATCTCCCCACTTGGAGACTCGGCGCCTTTCCATGCCTCTTTCGTACCGTCTGCAATTTGTCCGCAGGATGAACTGCAAGAGGGGGAACCAATGAGAGACTCGCTGGAGGTGTTTGGTCGGGCACATGTCACTCTCATTTCCCATCACGAAGAAGAATTCACCAGAGGTTCAGCCTGCCACCCCGGATCGACAATAGGGCGTGAAGCCATCCAGCCGTGTTGCGTCCCACTCACAAAAAAGCGACTTGGGAAATGGAGCTCAGGGGCACTGCACTTCCCAAACCTGCAGAGTTCTAAACGATAACTATCGCCCCAAAATATATTGAGGTCAGGCTCCGAAGAGGCGCTGAACGCAAGGCAGAACTGCAGGAAACGGATGTCAACGGTACATCGGAATGGCCCCGATAGCACATGAAAAGCGCCAGAACGTGGACAATGATGCGGTTGGCCAAAAAGGGCGTATGCGTTTTTTCCTGAATATATTCAGGAAAAAACGCATACGCCCTTTTTGGCCAACCAAGCAACTTGGGAGAGCAAATCAGCACTACAAAGAAATCTCTCGCCGCCCCCCCCCCCCGGGGCAAAAGGGTCAGGCGAAAAAAGTCTAAAAACCAGAAAGGCAGGACAGGCCACGGAGTCAAGGGAGCCTTGTTAAGCTGATGGGCGGGATGTCAATGGCCAACAGCCAATCTTCACAAGTGTATCCTCTTTCCCAAACCATGTAAAACACAGAACCACAGAGCATAGGGCACTTCCCCACATGGGCGTTGACCTTGGGAAAATGAAAAAATCAACCAGACACAGGGACCCCAAAGTTGAGGGCTGCTGTCTTGACAAGAACCTCCACTCCGGTACACGTTTCATATCCCAGGAAAGAGCCAAGTGGAGAAGTGGACAAAGACAAGTGGACAAGTGGACAAGTGGTGCTACGTAGGTCCAATGGAGTGTCACTCAGCCATGAAATCCACGTCATGAGGCTGGTAGCAGCATCCTGAGTGGATTTAGGTACGATCATCCTCAGTGAAATAAGTCCCACAAAAAAAGAAACTTATGATATCACTTATCGAGGGAATGTAAAAATCGCTCCCCATGAACTGAATCCCCAAACAGAACAGAGTCACGCTTTTAGAAAACACACTTATGCCTGCTTCAGGGGAAAGGAGAGGTGGGGTGACGCATAAAACTCGAGTTTGAAATGAGCACAGATACCCTTCCGAAAACCGAATATGGAATGGACACGACCTACTCCTTGCTCAATCAACTGGACTCACCAGACCCTGTTCATCGCACAAGTATCTATCCGACTAGTAAGCATCTTAAAAGCTAAGTCTTGATATCTCTGTGTAAGTGCATCAAGGGTGTGTAAAGCGGCCTAAAACCAGCAGGGAAAATCAGCTCAGACCCATTCTGAGGATACATTTCCAACATAAAGAAGAAACAAGCAGGGCAAAACAGAGAGAAATTCTTCCAAAATGCGTTCAGGGACTGGCATGCAACCAGGATTGACCACATCTACAGCCCCAGCGGCAGAAGACATAAGGCTGGACACTCTTGGGGCTGAGACGATTGGTGAGGTTGGGAAAGCAAATGCAGACCCTTGAAAGGAATCCTGCGTGCTCCCCTTTCCATGGGTCCCAACTCTCCAGGTTCAACGCAATCTTCCGACAGCGAAAGCACTCATTGGAAACCCAGCGGATGCTACACAGTGGGATCGGGAAAGCTTTCTGAAACCCACCTAAGTTTTCATCACCTGGTGCTCGTGTTCTCCATTCAGGCCCCCTTACTAACAATCTCCCCACTTGGAGACTCGGCGCCTTTCCATGCCTCTTTCGTACCGTCTGCAATTTGTCCGCAGGATGAACTGCAAGAGGGGAAACAAATGAGAGACTCGCTGGAGGTGTTTGGTCGGGCACATGTCACTCTCATTTCCCATCACGAAGAAGAATTCACCAGAGGTTCAGCCTGCCACCCCGGATCGACAATAGGGCGTGAAGCCATCCAGCCGTGTTGCGTCCCACTCACAAAAAAGCGACTTGGGAAATGGAGCTCAGGGGCACTGCACTTCCCAAACCTGCAGAGTTCTAAACGATAACTATCGCCCCAAAATATATTGAGGTCAGGCTACGAAGAGGCGCTGAACGCAAGGCAGAACTGCAGGAAACGGATGTCAACGGGTACATCGGAATGGCCCCGATAGCACATGAAAAGCGCCAGAACGTGGACAATGATGCGGTTGGCCAAAAAGGGCGTATGCGTTTTTTCCTGAATATATTCAGGAAAAAACGCATACGCCCTTTTTGGCCAACCAAGCAACCTGGGAGAGCAAATCAGCACTACAAAGAAATCTCTCGCCCCCCCCCCCCCCCCGGGGCAAAAGGGTCAGGCGAAAAAAGTCTAAAAACCAGAAAGGCAGGACAGCCCACGGAGTCAAGGGAGCCTTGTTAAGCTGATGGGCGGGATGTCAATGGCCAACAGCCAATCTTCACAAGTGTATCCTCTTTCCCAAACCATGGAAAACACAGAACCACAGAGCATAGGGCACTTCCACACATGGGCGTTGACCTTGGGAAAATGAAAAAATCAACCAGACACAGGGACCCCAAAGTTGAGGGCTGCTGTCTTGACAAGAACCTCCACTCCGGTACACGTTTCATATCCCAGGAAAGAGCCAAGTGGACAAAGACGAGTGGACAAGTGGACAAAGACAAGTGGACAAGTGGTGCTACGTAGGTCCAATGGAGTGTCACTCAGCCATGAAATCCACGTCATGAGGCTGGTAGCAGCATCCTGAGTGGATTTAGGTACGATCATCCTCAGTGAAATCAGTCCCACAAAAAAAGAAACTTATGATATCACTTATCGAGGGAATGTAAAAATCGCTCCCCATGAACTGAATCCCCAAACAGAACAGAGTCACGCTTTTAGAAAACACACTTATGCCTGCTTCAGGGGAAAGGTGAGGTGCGGTGACGCATAAAACTCGAGTTTGAAATGAGCACAGATACCCTTCCGAAAACCGAATATGGAATGGACACGACCTACTCCTTGCTCAATCAACTGGACTCACCAGACCCTGTTCATCGCACAAGTATCTATCCGACTAGTAAGCATCTTAAAAGCTAAGTCTTGATATCTCTGTGTAAGTGCATCAAGGGTGTGTAAAGCGGCCTAAAACCAGCAGGGAAAATCAGCTCAGACCCATTCTGAGGATACATTTCCAACATAAAGAAGAAACAAGCAGGGCAAAACAGAGAGAAATTCTTCCAAAATGCGTTCAGGGACTGGCATGCAACCAGGATTGACCACATCTACAGCCCCAGCGGCAGAAGACATAAGGCTGGACACTCTTGGGGCTGAGACGATTGGTGAGGTTGGGAAAGCAAATGCAGACCCTTGAAAGGAATCCTGCGTGCTCCCCATTCCATGGCTCCCAACTCTCCAGGTTCAACGCAATCTTCCGACAGCGAAAGCACTCATTGGAAACCCAGCGGATGCTACACCGTGGGACCGGGAAAGCTTTCTGAAACTCACCTCAGTTTTCATCTCCTGGTGCTCGTGTTCTCCATTCAGGCCCCCTTACTAACAATCTCCCCACTTGGAGACTCGGCGCCTTTCCATGCCTCTTTCGTACCGTCTGCAATTTGTCCGCAGGATGAACTGCAAGAGGGGGAACCAATGAGAGACTCGCTGGAGGTGTTTGGTCGGGCACATGTCACTCTCATTTCCCATCGCGAAGAAGAATTCACCAGAGGCTCAGCCTGCCACCGCGGATCGACAATAGGGCGTGAAGCCATCCAGCCGTGTTGCGTCCCACTCACAAAAAAGCGACTTGGGAAATGGAGCTCAGGGGCACTGCACTTCCCAAACCTGCAGAGTTCTAAACGATAACTATCGCCCCAAAATATATTGAGGTCAGGCTACGAAGAGGCGTTGAACGCAAGGCAGAATTGCCCGAAACGGATGTCAACGGGTACATCGGAATGGCCCCGATAGCACATGAAATGCGCCAGAACGTGGACAATGATGCGGTTGGCCAAAAAGGGCGTGACGCATACGCCCTTTTTGGCCAACCAAGCAACCTGGGAGAGCAAATCAGCACTACAAAGAAATCTCTCGCACCCCCCCGGGGCAAAAGGGCCAGGCGAAAAAAGTCTAAAAACCAGAAAGGCAGGACAGCCCACGGAGTCAAGGGAGCCTTGTTAAGCTGATGGGCGGGATGTCAATGGCCAACAGCCAATCTTCACAAGTGTATCCTCTTTCCCAAACCATGTAAAACACAGAACCACAGAGCATAGGGCACTTCCACACATGGGCGTTGACCTTGGGAAAATGAAAAAATCAACCAGACACAGGGACCCCAAAGTTGAGGGCTGCTGTCTTGACAAGAACCTCCACTCCGGTACACGTTTCATATCCCAGGAAAGAGCCAAGTGGACAAAGACGAGTGGACAAGTGGACAAAGACAAGTGGACAAGTGGTGCTACGTAGGTCCAATGGAGTGTCACTCAGCCATGAAATCCACGTCATGAGGCTGGTAGCAGCATCCTGAGTGGATTTAGGTACGATCATCCTCAGTGAAATAAGTCCCACAAAAAAAGAAACTTATGATATCACTTATCGAGGGAATGTAAAAATCGCTCCCCATGAACTGAATCCCCAAACAGAACAGAGTCACGCTTTTAGAAAACACACTTATGCCTGCTTCAGGGGAAAGGTGAGGTGGGGTGACGCATAAAACTCGAGTTTGAAATGCGCACAGATACCCTTCCGAAAACCGAATATGGAATGGACACGACCTACTCCTTGCTCAATCAACTGGACTCACCAGACCCTGTTCATCGCACAAGTATCTATCCGACTAGTAAGCATCTTAAAAGCTAAGTCTTGATATCTCTGTGTAAGTGCATCAAGGGTGTGTAAAGCGGTCTAAAAACAGCAGGGAAAATCAGCTCAGACCCATTCTGAGGATACATTTCCAACATAAAGAAGAAACAAGCAGGGCAAAACAGAGAGAAATTCTTCCAAAATGCGTTCAGGGACTGGCATGCAACCAGGATTGACCACATCTACAGCCCCAGCGGCAGAAGACATAAGGCTGGACACTCTTGGGGCTGAGACGATTGGTGAGGTTGGGAAAGCAAATGCAGACCCTTGAAAGGAATCCTGCGTGCTCCCCATTCCATGGCTCCCAACTCTCCAGGTTCAACGCAATCTTCCGACAGCGAAAGCACTCATTGGAAACCCAGCGGATGCTACACCGTGGGACCGGGAAAGCTTTCTGAAACACCTCAGTTTTCATCTCCTGGTGCTCGTGTTCTCCATTCAGGCCCCCTTACTAACAATCTCCCCACTTGGAGACTCGGCGCCTTTCCATGCCTCTTTCGTACCGTCTGCAATTTGTCCGCAGGATGAACTGCAAGAGGGGGAACCAATGAGAGACTCGCTGGAGGTGTTTGGTCGGGCACATGTCACTCTCATTTCCCATCGCGAAGAAGAATTCACCAGAGGCTCAGCCTGCCACCGCGGATGGACAATAGGGCGTGAAGCCATCCAGCCGTGTTGCGTCCCACTCACAAAAAAGCGACTTGGGAAATGGAGCTCAGGGGCACTGCACTTCCCAAACCTGCAGAGTTCTAAACGATAACTATCGCCCCAAAATATATTGAGGTCAGGCTACGAAGAGGCGTTGAACGCAAGGCAGAATTGCAGGAAACGGATGTCAACGGGTACATCGGAATGGCCCCGATAGCACATGAAAAGCGCCAGAACGTGGACAATGATGCGGTTGGCCAAAAAGGGCGTATGCGTTTTTTCCTGAATATATTCAGGAAAAAACGCATACGCCCTTTTTGGCCAACCAAGCAACCTGGGAGAGCAAATCAGCACTACAAAGAAATCTCTCGCCCCCCCCCCCGGGGCAAAAGGGTCAGGCGAAAAAAGTCTAAAAACCAGAAAGGCAGGACAGCCCACGGAGTCAAGGGAGCCTTGTTAAGCTGATGGGCGGGATGTCAATGGCCAACAGCCAATCTTCACAAGTGTATCCTCTTTCCCAAACCATGTAAAACACAGAACCACAGAGCATAGGGCACTTCCACACATGGGCGTTGACCTTGGGAAAATGAAAAAATCAACCAGACACAGGGACCCCAAAGTTGAGGGCTGCTGTCTTGACAAGAACCTCCACTCCGGTACACGTTTCATATCCCAGGAAAGAGCCAAGTGGAGAAGTGGACAAAGACAAGTGGACAAGTGGACAAGTGGTGCTACGTAGGTCCAATGGAGTGTCACTCAGCCATGAAATCCACGTCATGAGGCTGGTAGCAGCATCCTGAGTGGATTTAGGTACGATCATCCTCAGTGAAATAAGTCCCACAAAAAAAGAAACTTATGATATCACTTATCGAGGGAATGTAAAAATCGCTCCCCATGAACGGAATCCCCAAACAGAACAGAGTCACGCTTTTAGAAAACACACTTATGCCTGCTTCAGGGGAAAGGAGAGGTGGGGTGACGCATAAAACTCGAGTTTGAAATGAGCACAGATACCCTTCCGAAAACCGAATATGGAATGGACACGACCTACTCCTTGCTCAATCAACTGGACTCACCAGACCCTGTTCATCGCACAAGTATCTATCCGACTAGTAAGCATCTTAAAAGCTAAGTCTTGATATCTCTGTGTAAGTGCATCAAGTGTGTGTAAAGCGGCCTAAAGCCAGCAGGGAAAATCAGCTCAGACCCATTCTGAGGATACATTTCCAACACAAAGAAGAAACAAGCAGGGCAAAACAGAGAGAAATTCTTCCAAAATGCGTTCAGGGACTGGCATGCAACCAGGATTGACCACATCTACAGCCCCAGCGGCAGAAGACATAAGGCTGGACACTCTTGGGGCTGAGACGATTGGTGAGGTTGGGAAAGCAAATGCAGACCCTTGAAAGGAATCCTGCGTGCTCCCCATTCCATGGGTCCCAACTCTCCAGGTTCAACGCAATCTTCCGACAGCGAAAGCACTCATTGGAAACCCAGCGGATGCTACACCGTGGGATCGGGAAAGCTTTCTGAAACTCACCTCAGTTTTCCTCTCCTGGTGCTCGTGTTCTCCATTCAGGCCCCCTTACTAACAATCTCCCCACTTGGAGACTCGGCGCCTTTCCATGCCTCTTTCGTACCGTCTGCAATTTGTCCGCAGGATGAACTGCAAGAGGGGGAACCAATGAGAGACTCGCTGGAGGTGTTTGGTCGGGCACATGTCACTCTCATTTCCCATCACGAAGAAGAATTCACCAGAGGTTCAGCCTGACACCCCGGATCGACAATAGGGCGTGAAGCCATCCAGCCGTGTTGCGTCCCACTCACAAAAAAGCGACTTGGGAAATGGAGCTCAGGGGCACTGCACTTCCCAAACCTGCAGAGTTCTAAACGATAACTATCGCCCCAAAATATATTGAGGTCAGGCTACGAAGAGGCGCTGAACGCAAGGCAGAACTGCAGGAAACGGATGTCAACGGGTACATCGGAATGGCCCCGATAGCACATGAAAAGCGCCAGAACGTGGACAATGATGCGGTTGGCCAAAAAGGGCGTATGCGTTTTTTCCTGAATATATTCAGGAAAAAACGCATACGCCCTTTTTGGCCAACCAAGCAACCTGGGAGAGCAAATCAGCACTACAAAGAAATCTCTCGCCCCCCCCCGGGGCAAAAGGGTCAGGCGAAAAAAGTCTAAAAACCAGAAAGGCAGGACAGGCCACGGAGTCAAGGGAGCCTTGTTAAGCTGATGGGCGGGATGTCAATGGCCAACAGCCAATCTTCACAAGTGTATCCTCTTTCCCAAACCATGTAAAACACAGAACCACAGAGCATAGTGCACTTCCACACATGGGCGTTGACCTTGGGAAAATGAAAAAATCAACCAGACACAGGGACCCCAAAGTTGAGGGCTGCTGTCTTGACAAGAACCTCCACTCCGGTACACGTTTCATATCCCAGGAAAGAGCCAAGTGGAGAAGTGGACAAAGACAAGTGGACAAGTGGACAAGTGGTGCTACGTAGGTCCAATGGAGTGTCACTCAGCCATGAAATCCACGTCATGAGGCTGGTAGCAGCATCCTGAGTGGATTTAGGTACGATCATCCTCAGTGAAATCAGTCCCACAAAAAAAGAAACTTATGATATCACTTATCGAGGGAATGTAAAAATCGCTCCCCATGAACTGAATCCCCAAACAGAACAGAGTCACGCTTTTAGAAAACACACTTATGCCTGCTTCAGGGGAAAGGTGAGGTGGGGTGACGCATAAAACTCGAGTTTGAAATGAGCACAGATACCCTTCCGAAAACCGAATATGGAATGGACACGACCTACTCCTTGCTCAATCAACTGGACTCACCAGACCCTGTTCATCGCACAAGTATCTATCCGACTAGTAAGCATCTTAAAAGCTAAGTCTTGATATCTCTGTGTAAGTGCATCAAGTGTGTGTAAAGGGGCCTAAAGCCAGCAGGGAAAATCAGCTCAGACCCATTCTGAGGATACATTTCCAACATGAAGAAGAAACAAGCAGGGCAAAACAGAGAGAAATTCTTCCAAAATGCGTTCAGGGACTGCCATGCAACCAGGATTGACCACATCTACAACCCCAGCGGCAGAAGACATAAGGCTGGACACTCTTGGGGCTGAGACGATTGGTGAGGTTGGGAAAGCAAATGCAGACCCTTGAAAGGAATCCTGCGTGCTCCCCATTCCATGGGTCCCAACTCTCCAGGTTCAACGCAATCTTCCGACAGCGAAAGCACTCATTGGAAACCCAGCGGATGCTACACCGTGGGATCGGGAAAGCTTTCTGAAACTCACCTCAGTTTTCATCTCCTGGTGCTCGTGTTCTCCATTCAGGCCCCCTTACTAACAATCTCCCCACTTGGAGACTCGGCGCCTTTCCATGCCTCTTTCGTACCGTCTGCAATTTGTCCGCAGGATGAACTGCAAGAGGGGGAACCAATGAGAGACTCGCTGGAGGTGTTTGGTCGGGCACATGTCACTCTCATTTCCCATCACGAAGAAGAATTCACCAGAGGTTCAGCCTGCCACCCCGGATCGACAATAGGGCGTGAAGCCATCCAGCCGTGTTGCGTCCCACTCACAAAAAAGCGACTTGGGAAATGGAGCTCAGGGGCACTGCACTTCCCAAACCTGCAGAGTTCTAAACGATAACTATCGCCCCAAAATATATTGAGGTCAGGCTCCGAAGAGGCGCTGAACGCAAGGCAGAACTGCAGGAAACGGATGTCAACGGTACATCGGAATGGCCCCGATAGCACATGAAAAGCGCCAGAACGTGGACAATGATGCGGTTGGCCAAAAAGGGCGTATGCGTTTTTTCCTGAATATATTCAGGAAAAAACGCATACGCCCTTTTTGGCCAACCAAGCAACTTGGGAGAGCAAATCAGCACTACAAAGAAATCTCTCGCCGCCCCCCCCCCCCCCCGGGGCAAAAGGGTCAGGCGAAAAAAGTCTAAAAACCAGAAAGGCAGGACAGGCCACGGAGTCAAGGGAGCCTTGTTAAGCTGATGGGCGGGATGTCAATGGCCAACAGCCAATCTTCACAAGTGTATCCTCTTTCCCAAACCATGTAAAACACAGAACCACAGAGCATAGGGCACTTCCCCACATGGGCGTTGACCTTGGGAAAATGAAAAAATCAACCAGACACAGGGACCCCAAAGTTGAGGGCTGCTGTCTTGACAAGAACCTCCACTCCGGTACACGTTTCATATCCCAGGAAAGAGCCAAGTGGAGAAGTGGACAAAGACAAGTGGACAAGTGGACAAGTGGTGCTACGTAGGTCCAATGGAGTGTCACTCAGCCATGAAATCCACGTCATGAGGCTGGTAGCAGCATCCTGAGTGGATTTAGGTACGATCATCCTCAGTGAAATAAGTCCCACAAAAAAAGAAACTTATGATATCACTTATCGAGGGAATGTAAAAATCGCTCCCCATGAACTGAATCCCCAAACAGAACAGAGTCACGCTTTTAGAAAACACACTTATGCCTGCTTCAGGGGAAAGGAGAGGTGGGGTGACGCATAAAACTCGAGTTTGCAATGAGCACAGATACCCTTCCGAAAACCGAATATGGAATGGACACGACCTACTCCTTGCTCAATCAACTGGACTCACCAGACCCTGTTCATCGCACAAGTATCTATCCGACTAGTAAGCATCTTAAAAGCTAAGTCTTGATATCTCTGTGTAAGTGCATCAAGGGTGTGTAAAGCGGCCTAAAACCAGCAGGGAAAATCAGCTCAGACCCATTCTGAGGATACATTTCCAACATAAAGAAGAAACAAGCAGGGCAAAACAGAGAGAAATTCTTCCAAAATGCGTTCAGGGACTGGCATGCAACCAGGATTGACCACATCTACAGCCCCAGCGGCAGAAGACATAAGGCTGGACACTCTTGGGGCTGAGACGATTGGTGAGGTTGGGAAAGCAAATGCAGACCCTTGAAAGGAATCCTGCGTGCTCCCCTTTCCATGGGTCCCAACTCTCCAGGTTCAACGCAATCTTCCGACAGCGAAAGCACTCATTGGAAACCCAGCGGATGCTACACAGTGGGATCGGGAAAGCTTTCTGAAACCCACCTAAGTTTTCATCACCTGGTGCTCGTGTTCTCCATTCAGGCCCCCTTACTAACAATCTCCCCACTTGGAGACTCGGCGCCTTTCCATGCCTCTTTCGTACCGTCTGCAATTTGTCCGCAGGATGAACTGCAAGAGGGGAAACAAATGAGAGACTCGCTGGAGGTGTTTGGTCGGGCACATGTCACTCTCATTTCCCATCACGAAGAAGAATTCACCAGAGGTTCAGCCTGCCACCCCGGATCGACAATAGGGCGTGAAGCCATCCAGCCGTGTTGCGTCCCACTCACAAAAAAGCGACTTGGGAAATGGAGCTCAGGGGCACTGCACTTCCCAAACCTGCAGAGTTCTAAACGATAACTATCGCCCCAAAATATATTGAGGTCAGGCTACGAAGAGGCGCTGAACGCAAGGCAGAACTGCAGGAAACGGATGTCAACGGGTACATCGGAATGGCCCCGATAGCACATGAAAAGCGCCAGAACGTGGACAATGATGCGGTTGGCCAAAAAGGGCGTATGCGTTTTTTCCTGAATATATTCAGGAAAAAACGCATACGCCCTTTTTGGCCAACCAAGCAACCTGGGAGAGCAAATCAGCACTACAAAGAAATCTCTCGCCCCCCCCCCCCCCGGGGCAAAAGGGTCAGGCGAAAAAAGTCTAAAAACCAGAAAGGCAGGACAGCCCACGGAGTCAAGGGAGCCTTGTTAAGCTGATGGGCGGGATGTCAATGGCCAACAGCCAATCTTCACAAGTGTATCCTCTTTCCCAAACCATGTAAAACACAGAACCACAGAGCATAGGGCACTTCCACACATGGGCGTTGACCTTGGGAAAATGAAAAAATCAACCAGACACAGGGACCCCAAAGTTGAGGGCTGCTGTCTTGACAAGAACCTCCACTCCGGTACACGTTTCATATCCCAGGAAAGAGCCAAGTGGACAAAGACGAGTGGACAAGTGGACAAAGACAAGTGGACAAGTGGTGCTACGTAGGTCCAATGGAGTGTCACTCAGCCATGAAATCCACGTCATGAGGCTGGTAGCAGCATCCTGAGTGGATTTAGGTACGATCATCCTCAGTGAAATCAGTCCCACAAAAAAAGAAACTTATGATATCACTTATCGAGGGAATGTAAAAATCGCTCCCCATGAACTGAATCCCCAAACAGAACAGAGTCACGCTTTTAGAAAACACACTTATGCCTGCTTCAGGGGAAAGGTGAGGTGCGGTGACGCATAAAACTCGAGTTTGAAATGAGCACAGATACCCTTCCGAAAACCGAATATGGAATGGACACGACCTACTCCTTGCTCAATCAACTGGACTCACCAGACCCTGTTCATCGCACAAGTATCTATCCGACTAGTAAGCATCTTAAAAGCTAAGTCTTGATATCTCTGTGTAAGTGCATCAAGGGTGTGTAAAGCGGCCTAAAACCAGCAGGGAAAATCAGCTCAGACCCATTCTGAGGATACATTTCCAACATAAAGAAGAAACAAGCAGGGCAAAACAGAGAGAAATTCTTCCAAAATGCGTTCAGGGACTGGCATGCAACCAGGATTGACCACATCTACAGCCCCAGCGGCAGAAGACATAAGGCTGGACACTCTTGGGGCTGAGACGATTGGTGAGGTTGGGAAAGCAAATGCAGACCCTTGAAAGGAATCCTGCGTGCTCCCCATTCCATGGCTCCCAACTCTCCAGGTTCAACGCAATCTTCCGACAGCGAAAGCACTCATTGGAAACCCAGCGGATGCTACACCGTGGGACCGGGAAAGCTTTCTGAAACTCACCTCAGTTTTCATCTCCTGGTGCTCGTGTTCTCCATTCAGGCCCCCTTACTAACAATCTCCCCACTTGGAGACTCGGCGCCTTTCCATGCCTCTTTCGTACCGTCTGCAATTTGTCCGCAGGATGAACTGCAAGAGGGGGAACCAATGAGAGACTCGCTGGAGGTGTTTGGTCGGGCACATGTCACTCTCATTTCCCATCGCGAAGAAGAATTCACCAGAGGCTCAGCCTGCCACCGCGGATCGACAATAGGGCGTGAAGCCATCCAGCCGTGTTGCGTCCCACTCACAAAAAAGCGACTTGGGAAATGGAGCTCAGGGGCACTGCACTTCCCAAACCTGCAGAGTTCTAAACGATAACTATCGCCCCAAAATATATTGAGGTCAGGCTACGAAGAGGCGTTGAACGCAAGGCAGAATTGCCCGAAACGGATGTCAACGGGTACATCGGAATGGCCCCGATAGCACATGAAATGCGCCAGAACGTGGACAATGATGCGGTTGGCCAAAAAGGGCGTGACGCATACGCCCTTTTTGGCCAACCAAGCAACCTGGGAGAGCAAATCAGCACTACAAAGAAATCTCTCGCACCCCCCCGGGGCAAAAGGGCCAGGCGAAAAAAGTCTAAAAACCAGAAAGGCAGGACAGCCCACGGAGTCAAGGGAGCCTTGTTAAGCTGATGGGCGGGATGTCAATGGCCAACAGCCAATCTTCACAAGTGTATCCTCTTTCCCAAACCATGTAAAACACAGAACCACAGAGCATAGGGCACTTCCACACATGGGCGTTGACCTTGGGAAAATGAAAAAATCAACCAGACACAGGGACCCCAAAGTTGAGGGCTGCTGTCTTGACAAGAACCTCCACTCCGGTACACGTTTCATATCCCAGGAAAGAGCCAAGTGGACAAAGACGAGTGGACAAGTGGACAAAGACAAGTGGACAAGTGGTGCTACGTAGGTCCAATGGAGTGTCACTCAGCCATGAAATCCACGTCATGAGGCTGGTAGCAGCATCCTGAGTGGATTTAGGTACGATCATCCTCAGTGAAATAAGTCCCACAAAAAAAGAAACTTATGATATCACTTATCGAGGGAATGTAAAAATCGCTCCCCATGAACTGAATCCCCAAACAGAACAGAGTCACGCTTTTAGAAAACACACTTATGCCTGCTTCAGGGGAAAGGTGAGGTGGGGTGACGCATAAAACTCGAGTTTGAAATGCGCACAGATACCCTTCCGAAAACCGAATATGGAATGGACACGACCTACTCCTTGCTCAATCAACTGGACTCACCAGACCCTGTTCATCGCACAAGTATCTATCCGACTAGTAAGCATCTTAAAAGCTAAGTCTTGATATCTCTGTGTAAGTGCATCAAGGGTGTGTAAAGCGGTCTAAAAACAGCAGGGAAAATCAGCTCAGACCCATTCTGAGGATACATTTCCAACATAAAGAAGAAACAAGCAGGGCAAAACAGAGAGAAATTCTTCCAAAATGCGTTCAGGGACTGGCATGCAACCAGGATTGACCACATCTACAGCCCCAGCGGCAGAAGACATAAGGCTGGACACTCTTGGGGCTGAGACGATTGGTGAGGTTGGGAAAGCAAATGCAGACCCTTGAAAGGAATCCTGCGTGCTCCCCATTCCATGGCTCCCAACTCTCCAGGTTCAACGCAATCTTCCGACAGCGAAAGCACTCATTGGAAACCCAGCGGATGCTACACCGTGGGACCGGGAAAGCTTTCTGAAACACCTCAGTTTTCATCTCCTGGTGCTCGTGTTCTCCATTCAGGCCCCCTTACTAACAATCTCCCCACTTGGAGACTCGGCGCCTTTCCATGCCTCTTTCGTACCGTCTGCAATTTGTCCGCAGGATGAACTGCAAGAGGGGGAACCAATGAGAGACTCGCTGGAGGTGTTTGGTCGGGCACATGTCACTCTCATTTCCCATCGCGAAGAAGAATTCACCAGAGGCTCAGCCTGCCACCGCGGATGGACAATAGGGCGTGAAGCCATCCAGCCGTGTTGCGTCCCACTCACAAAAAAGCGACTTGGGAAATGGAGCTCAGGGGCACTACACTTCCCAAACCTGCAGAGTTCTAAACGATAACTATCGCCCCAAAATATATTGAGGTCAGGCTACGAAGAGGCGTTGAACGCAAGGCAGAATTGCAGGAAACGGATGTCAACGGGTACATCGGAATGGCCCCGATAGCACATGAAAAGCGCCAGAACGTGGACAATGATGCGGTTGGCCAAAAAGGGCGTATGCGTTTTTTCCTGAATATATTCAGGAAAAAACGCATACGCCCTTTTTGGCCAACCAAGCAACCTGGGAGAGCAAATCAGCACTACAAAGAAATCTCTCGCCCCCCCCCCGGGGCAAAAGGGTCAGGCGAAAAAAGTCTAAAAACCAGAAAGGCAGGACAGCCCACGGAGTCAAGGGAGCCTTGTTAAGCTGATGGGCGGGATGTCAATGGCCAACAGCCAATCTTCACAAGTGTATCCTCTTTCCCAAACCATGTAAAACACAGAACCACAGAGCATAGGGCACTTCCACACATGGGCGTTGACCTTGGGAAAATGAAAAAATCAACCAGACACAGGGACCCCAAAGTTGAGGGCTGCTGTCTTGACAAGAACCTCCACTCCGGTACACGTTTCATATCCCAGGAAAGAGCCAAGTGGAGAAGTGGACAAAGACAAGTGGACAAGTGGACAAGTGGTGCTACGTAGGTCCAATGGAGTGTCACTCAGCCATGAAATCCACGTCATGAGGCTGGTAGCAGCATCCTGAGTGGATTTAGGTACGATCATCCTCAGTGAAATAAGTCCCACAAAAAAAGAAACTTATGATATCACTTATCGAGGGAATGTAAAAATCGCTCCCCATGAACGGAATCCCCAAACAGAACAGAGTCACGCTTTTAGAAAACACACTTATGCCTGCTTCAGGGGAAAGGAGAGGTGGGGTGACGCATAAAACTCGAGTTTGAAATGAGCACAGATACCCTTCCGAAAACCGAATATGGAATGGACACGACCTACTCCTTGCTCAATCAACTGGACTCACCAGACCCTGTTCATCGCACAAGTATCTATCCGACTAGTAAGCATCTTAAAAGCTAAGTCTTGATATCTCTGTGTAAGTGCATCAAGTGTGTGTAAAGCGGCCTAAAGCCAGCAGGGAAAATCAGCTCAGACCCATTCTGAGGATACATTTCCAACACAAAGAAGAAACAAGCAGGGCAAAACAGAGAGAAATTCTTCCAAAATGCGTTCAGGGACTGGCATGCAACCAGGATTGACCACATCTACAGCCCCAGCGGCAGAAGACATAAGGCTGGACACTCTTGGGGCTGAGACGATTGGTGAGGTTGGGAAAGCAAATGCAGACCCTTGAAAGGAATCCTGCGTGCTCCCCATTCCATGGGTCCCAACTCTCCAGGTTCAACGCAATCTTCCGACAGCGAAAGCACTCATTGGAAACCCAGCGGATGCTACACCGTGGGATCGGGAAAGCTTTCTGAAACTCACCTCAGTTTTCCTCTCCTGGTGCTCGTGTTCTCCATTCAGGCCCCCTTACTAACAATCTCCCCACTTGGAGACTCGGCGCCTTTCCATGCCTCTTTCGTATAGTCTGCAATTTGTCCGCAGGATGAACTGCAAGAGGGGGAACCAATGAGAGACTCGCTGGAGGTGTTTGGTCGGGCACATGTCACTCTCATTTCCCATCACGAAGAAGAATTCACCAGAGGTTCAGCCTGACACCCCGGATCGACAATAGGGCGTGAAGCCATCCAGCCGTGTTGCGTCCCACTCACAAAAAAGCGACTTGGGAAATGGAGCTCAGGGGCACTGCACTTCCCAAACCTGCAGAGTTCTAAACGATAACTATCGCCCCAAAATATATTGAGGTCAGGCTACGAAGAGGCGCTGAACGCAAGGCAGAACTGCAGGAAACGGATGTCAACGGGTACATCGGAATGGCCCCGATAGCACATGAAAAGCGCCAGAACGTGGACAATGATGCGGTTGGCCAAAAAGGGCGTATGCGTTTTTTCCTGAATATATTCAGGAAAAAACGCATACGCCCTTTTTGGCCAACCAAGCAACCTGGGAGAGCAAATCAGCACTACAAAGAAATCTCTCGCCCCCCCCCGGGGCAAAAGGGTCAGGCGAAAAAAGTCTAAAAACCAGAAAGGCAGGACAGGCCACGGAGTCAAGGGAGCCTTGTTAAGCTGATGGGCGGGATGTCAATGGCCAACAGCCAATCTTCACAAGTGTATCCTCTTTCCCAAACCATGTAAAACACAGAACCACAGAGCATAGTGCACTTCCACACATGGGCGTTGACCTTGGGAAAATGAAAAAATCAACCAGACACAGGGACCCCAAAGTTGAGGGCTGCTGTCTTGACAAGAACCTCCACTCCGGTACACGTTTCATATCCCAGGAAAGAGCCAAGTGGACAAAGACGAGTGGACAAGTGGACAAAGACAAGTGGACAAGTGGTGCTACGTAGGTCCAATGGAGTGTCACTCAGCCATGAAATCCACGTCATGAGGCTGGTAGCAGCATCCTGAGTGGATTTAGGTACGATCATCCTCAGTGAAATAAGTCCCACAAAAAAAGAAACTTATGATATCACTTATCGAGGGAATGTAAAAATCGCTCCACATGAACGGAATCCCCAAACAGAACAGAGTCACGCTTTTAGAAAACACACTTATGCCTGCTTCAGGGGAAAGGTGAGGTGGGGTGACGCATAAAACTCGAGTTTGGAATGAGCACAGATACCCTTCCGAAAACCGAATATGGAATGGACACGACCTACTCCTTGCTCAATCAACTGGACTCACCAGACCCTGTTCATCGCACAAGTATCTATCCGACTAGTAAGCATCTTAAAAGCTAAGTCTTGATATCTCTGTGTAAGTGCATCAAGTGTGTGTAAAGCGGCCTAAAGCCAGCAGGGAAAATCAGCTCAGACCCATTCTGAGGATACATTTCCAACATAAAGAAGAAACAAGCAGGGCAAAACAGAGAGAAATTCTTCCAAAATGCGTTCAGGGACTGGCATGCAACCAGGATTGACCACATCTACAGCCCCAGCGGCAGAAGACATAAGGCTGGACACTCTTGGGGCTGAGACGATTGGTGAGGTTGGGAAAGCAAATGCAGACCCTTGAAAGGAATCCTGCGTGCTCCCCATTCCATGGCTCCCAACTCTCCAGGTTCAACGCAATCTTCCGACAGCGAAAGCACTCATTGGAAACCCAGCGGATGCTACACCGTGGGATCGGGAAAACTTTCTGAAACTCACCTCAGTTTTCCTCTCCTGGTGCTCGTGTTCTCCATTCAGGCCCCCTTACTAACAATCTCCCCACTTGGAGACTCGGCGCCTTTCCATGCCTCTTTCGTACCGTCTGCAATTTGTCCGCAGGATGAACTGAAAGAGGGGGAACCAATGAGAGACTCGCTGGAGGTGTTTGGTCGGGCACATGTCACTCTCATTTCCCATCACGAAGAAGAATTCACCAGAGGTTCAGCCTGCCACCCCGGATCGACAATAGGGCGTGAAGCCATCCAGCCGTGTTGCGTCCCACTCACAAAAAAGCGACTTGGGAAATGGAGCTCAGGGGCACTGCACTTCCCAAACCTGCAGAGTTCTAAACGATAACTATCGCCCCAAAATATATTGAGGTCAGGCTACGAAGAGGCGCTGAACGCAAGGCAGAACTGCAGGAAACGGATGTCAACGGGTATATCGGAATGGCCCCGATAGCACATGAAAAGCGCCAGAACGTGGACAATGATGCGGTTGGCCAAAAAGGGCGTATGCGTTTTTTCCTGAATATATTCAGGAAAAAACGCATACGCCCTTTTTGGCCAACCAAGCAACCTGGGAGAGCAAATCAGCACTACAAAGAAATCTCTCGCCCCCCCCCGGGGCAAAAGGGTCAGGCGAAAAAAGTCTAAAAACCAGAAAGGCAGGACAGCCCACGGAGTCAAGGGAGCCTTGTTAAGCTGATGGGCGGGATGTCAATGGCCAACAGCCAATCTTCACAAGTGTATCCTCTTTCCCAAACCATGTAAAACACAGAACCACAGAGCATAGGGCACTTCCACACATGGGCGTTGACCTTGGGAAAATGAAAAAATCAACCAGACACAGGGACCCCAAAGTTGAGGGCTGCTGTCTTGACAAGAACCTCCACTCCGGTACACGTTTCATATCCCAGGAAAGAGCCAAGTGGACAAAGACGAGTGGACAAGTGGACAAAGACAAGTGGACAAGTGGTGCTACGTAGGTCCAATGGAGTGTCACTCAGCCATGAAATCCACGTCATGAGGCTGGTAGCAGCATCCTGAGTGGATTTAGGTACGATCATCCTCAGTGAAATCAGTCCCACAAAAAAAGAAACTTATGATATCACTTATCGAGGGAATGTAAAAATCGCTCCCCATGAAATGAATCCCCAAACAGAACAGAGTCACGCTTTTAGAAAACACACTTATGCCTGCTTCAGGGGAAAGGTGAGGTGGGGTGACGCATAAAACTCGAGTTTGCAATGCGCACAGATACCCTTCCGAAAACCGAATATGGAATGGACACGACCTACTCCTTGCTCAATCAACTGGACTCACCAGACCCTGTTCATCGCACAAGTATCTATCCGACTAGTAAGCATCTTAAAAGCTAATTCTTGATATCTCTGTGTAAGTGCATCAAGGGTGTGTAAAGCTGTCTAAAAACAGCAGGGAAAATCAGCTCAGACCCATTCTGAGGATACATTTCCAACATAAAGAAGAAACAAGCAGGGCAAAACAGAGAGAAATTCTTCCAAAATGCGTTCAGGGACTGGCATGCAACCAGGATTGACCACATCTACAGCCCCAGCGGCAGAAGACATAAGGCTGGACACTCTTGGGGCTGAGACGATTGGTGAGGTTGGGAAAGCAAATGCAGACCCTTGAAAGGAATCCTGCGTGCTCCCCATTCCATGGCTCCCAACTCTCCAGGTTCAACGCAATCTTCCGACAGCGAAAGCACTCATTGGAAACCCAGCGGACGCTACACCGTGGGACCGGGAAAGCTTTCTGAAACACCTCAGTTTTCATCTCCTGGTGCTCGTGTTCTCCATTCAGGCCCCCTTACTAACAATCTCCCCACTTGGAGACTCGGCGCCTTTCCATGCCTCTTTCGTACCGTCTGCAATTTGTCCGCAGGATGAACTGCAAGAGGGGGAACCAATGAGAGACTCGCTGGAGGTGTTTGGTCGGGCACATGTCACTCTCATTTCCCATCACGAAGAGGAATTCACCAGAGGTTCAGCCTGCCACCCCGGATCGACAATAGGGCGTGAAGCCATCCAGCCGTGTTGCGTCCCACTCACAAAAAAGCGACTTGGGAAATGGAGCTCAGGGGCCCTGCACTTCCCAAACCTGCAGAGTTCTAAACGATAACTATCGCCCCAAAATATATTGAGGTCAGGCTACGAAGAGGCGCTGAACGCAAGGCAGAACTGCAGGAAACGGATGTCAACGGGTATATCGGAATGGCCCCGATAGCACATGAAAAGCGCCAGAACGTGGACAATGATGCGGTTGGCCAAAAAGGGCGTATGCGTTTTTTCCTGAATATATTCAGGAAAAAACGCATACGCCCTTTTTGGCCAACCAAGCAACCTGGGAGAGCAAATCAGCACTACAAAGAAATCTCTCGCCCCCCCCCCCCCCGGGGCAAAAGGGTCAGGCGAAAAAAGTCTAAAAACCAGAAAGGCAGGACAGCCCACGGAGTCAAGGGAGCCTTGTTAAGCTGATGGGCGGGATGTCAATGGCCAACAGCCAATCTTCACAAGTGTATCCTCTTTCCCAAACCATGTAAAACACAGAACCACAGAGCATAGGGCACTTCCACACATGGGCGTTGACCTTGGGAAAATGAAAAAATCAACCAGACACAGGGACCCCAAAGTTGAGGGCTGCTGTCTTGACAAGAACCTCCACTCCGGTACACGTTTCATATCCCAGGAAAGAGCCAAGTGGACAAAGACGAGTGGACAAGTGGACAAAGACAAGTGGACAAGTGGTGCTACGTAGGTCCAATGGAGTGTCACTCAGCCATGAAATCCACGTCATGAGGCTGGTAGCAGCATCCTGAGTGGATTTAGGTACGATCATCCTCAGTGAAATAAGTCCCACAAAAAAAGAAACTTATGATATCACTTATCGAGGGAATGTAAAAATCGCTCCCCATGAAATGAATCCCCAAACAGAACAGAGTCACGCTTTTAGAAAACACACTTATGCCTGCTTCAGGGGAAAGGTGAGGTGGGGTGACGCATAAAACTCGAGTTTGCAATGCGCACAGATACCCGTCCGAAAACCGAATATGGAATGGACACGACCTACTCCTTGCTCAATCAACTGGACTCACCAGACCCTGTTCATCGCACAAGTATCTATCCGACTAGTAAGCATCTTAAAAGCTAAGTCTTGATATCTCTGTGTAAGTGCATCAAGGGTGTGTAAAGCGGCCTAAAACCAGCAGGGAAAATCAGCTCAGACCCATTCTGAGGATACATTTCCAACATAAAGAAGAAACAAGCAGGGCAAAACAGAGAGAAATTCTTCCAAAATGCGTTCAGGGACTGGCATGCAACCAGGATTGACCACATCTACAGCCCCAGCGGCAGAAGACATAAGGCTGGACACTCTTGGGGCTGAGACGATTGGTGAGGTTGGGAAAGCAAATGCAGACCCTTGAAAGGAATCCTGCGTGCTCCCCATTCCATGGGTCCCAACTCTCCAGGTTCAACGCAATCTTCCGACAGCGAAAGCACTCATTGGAAACCCAGCGGATGCTACACAGTGGGATCGGGAAAGCTTTCTGAAACCCACCTAAGTTTTCATCACCTGGTGCTCGTGTTCTCCATTCAGGCCCCCTTACTAACAATCTCCCCACTTGGAGACTCGGCGCCTTTCCATGCCTCTTTCGTACCGTCTGCAATTTGTCCGCAGGATGAACTGCAAGAGGGGAAACCAATGAGAGACTCGCTGGAGGTGTTTGGTCGGGCACATGTCACTCTCATTTCCCATCACGAAGAAGAATTCACCAGAGGTTCAGCCTGCCACCCCGGATCGACAATAGGGCGTGAAGCCATCCAGCCGTGTTGCGTCCCACTCACAAAAAAGCGACTTGGGAAATGGAGCTCAGGGGCACTGCACTTCCCAAACCTGCAGAGTTCTAAACGATAACTATCGCCCCAAAATATATTGAGGTCAGGCTACGAAGAGGCGCTGAACGCAAGGCAGAACTGCAGGAAACGGATGTCAACGGGTACATCGGAATGGCCCCGATAGCACATGAAAAGCGCCAGAACGTGGACAATGATGCGGTTGGCCAAAAAGGGCGTATGCGTTTTTTCCTGAATATATTCAGGAAAAAACGCATACGCCCTTTTTGGCCAACCAAGCAACCTGGGAGAGCAAATCAGCACTACAAAGAAATCTCTCGCCCCCCCCCCCCCCGGGGCAAAAGGGTCAGGCGAAAAAAGTCTAAAAACCAGAAAGGCAGGACAGCCCACGGAGTCAAGGGAGCCTTGTTAAGCTGATGGGCGGGATGTCAATGGCCAACAGCCAATCTTCACAAGTGTATCCTCTTTCCCAAACCATGTAAAACACAGAACCACAGAGCATAGGGCACTTCCACACATGGGCGTTGACCTTGGGAAAATGAAAAAATCAACCAGACACAGGGACCCCAAAGTTGAGGGCTGCTGTCTTGACAAGAACCTCCACTCCGGTACACGTTTCATATCCCAGGAAAGAGCCAAGTGGACAAAGACGAGTGGACAAGTGGACAAAGACAAGTGGACAAGTGGTGCTACGTAGGTCCAATGGAGTGTCACTCAGCCATGAAATCCACGTCATGAGGCTGGTAGCAGCATCCTGAGTGGATTTAGGTACGATCATCCTCAGTGAAATCAGTCCCACAAAAAAAGAAACTTATGATATCACTTATCGAGGGAATGTAAAAATCGCTCCCCATGAACTGAATCCCCAAACAGAACAGAGTCACGCTTTTAGAAAACACACTTATGCCTGCTTCAGGGGAAAGGTGAGGTGCGGTGACGCATAAAACTCGAGTTTGAAATGAGCACAGATACCCTTCCGAAAACCGAATATGGAATGGACACGACCTACTCCTTGCTCAATCAACTGGACTCACCAGACCCTGTTCATCGCACAAGTATCTATCCGACTAGTAAGCATCTTAAAAGCTAAGTCTTGATATCTCTGTGTAAGTGCATCAAGGGTGTGTAAAGCGGCCTAAAACCAGCAGGGAAAATCAGCTCAGACCCATTCTGAGGATACATTTCCAACATAAAGAAGAAACAAGCAGGGCAAAACAGAGAGAAATTCTTCCAAAATGCGTTCAGGGACTGGCATGCAACCAGGATTGACCACATCTACAGCCCCAGCGGCAGAAGACATAAGGCTGGACACTCTTGGGGCTGAGACGATTGGTGAGGTTGGGAAAGCAAATGCAGACCCTTGAAAGGAATCCTGCGTGCTCCCCATTCCATGGGTCCCAACTCTCCAGGTTCAACGCAATCTTCCGACAGCGAAAGCACTCATTGGAAACCCAGCGGATGCTACACCGTGGGACCGGGAAAGCTTTCTGAAACTCACCTCAGTTTTCATCTCCTGGTGCTCGTGTTCTCCATTCAGGCCCCCTTACTAACAATCTCCCCACTTGGAGACTCGGCGCCTTTACATGCCTCTTTCGTACCGTCTGCAATTTGTCCGCAGGATGAACTGCAAGAGGGGGAACCAATGAGAGACTCGCTGGAGGTGTTTGGTCGGGCACATGTCACTCTCATTTCCCATCGCGAAGAAGAATTCACCAGAGGCTCAGCCTGCCACCGCGGATCGACAATAGGGCGTGAAGCCATCCAGCCGTGTTGCGTCCCACTCACAAAAAAGCGACTTGGGAAATGGAGCTCAGGGGCACTGCACTTCCCAAACCTGCAGAGTTCTAAACGATAACTATCGCCCCAAAATATATTGAGGTCAGGCTACGAAGAGGCGTTGAACGCAAGGCAGAATTGCACGAAACGGATGTCAACGGGTACATCGGAATGGCCCCGATAGCACATGAAATGCGCCAGAACGTGGACAATGATGCGGTTGGCCAAAAAGGGCGTGACGCATACGCCCTTTTTGGCCAACCAAGCAACCTGGGAGAGCAAATCAGCACTACAAAGAAATCTCTCGCACCCCCCCGGGGCAAAAGGGCCAGGCGAAAAAAGTCTAAAAACCAGAAAGGCAGGACAGCCCACGGAGTCAAGGGAGCCTTGTTAAGCTGATGGGCGGGATGTCAATGGCCAACAGCCAATCTTCACAAGTGTATCCTCTTTCCCAAACCATGTAAAACACAGAACCACAGAGCATAGGGCACTTCCACACATGGGCGTTGACCTTGGGAAAATGAAAAAATCAACCAGACACAGGGACCCCAAAGTTGAGGGCTGCTGTCTTGACAAGAACCTCCACTCCGGTACACGTTTCATATCCCAGGAAAGAGCCAAGTGGACAAAGACGAGTGGACAAGTGGACAAAAACAAGTGGACAAGTGGTGCTACGTAGGTCCAATGGAGTGTCACTCAGCCATGAAATCCACGTCATGAGGCTGGTAGCAGCATCCTGAGTGGATTTAGGTACGATCATCCTCAGTGAAATCAGTCCCACAAAAAAAGAAACTTATGATATCACTTATCGAGGGAATGTAAAAATCGCTCCCCATGAACTGAATCCCCAAACAGAACAGAGTCACGCTTTTAGAAAACACACTTATGCCTGCTTCAGGGGAAAGGTGAGGTGGGGTGACGCATAAAACTCGAGTTTGAAATGCGCACAGATACCCTTCCGAAAACCGAATATGGAATGGACACGACCTACTCCTTGCTCAATCAACTGGACTCACCAGACCCTGTTCATCGCACAAGTATCTATCCGACTAGTAAGCATCTTAAAAGCTAAGTCTTGATATCTCTGTGTAAGTGCATCAAGGGTGTGTAAAGCGGTCTAAAAACAGCAGGGAAAATCAGCTCAGACCCATTCTGAGGATACATTTCCAACATAAAGAAGAAACAAGCAGGGCAAAACAGAGAGAAATTCTTCCAAAATGCGTTCAGGGACTGGCATGCAACCAGGATTGACCACATCTACAGCCCCAGCGGCAGAAGACATAAGGCTGGACACTCTTGGGGCTGAGACGATTGGTGAGGTTGGGAAAGCAAATGCAGACCCTTGAAAGGAATCCTGCGTGCTCCCCATTCCATGGCTCCCAACTCTCCAGGTTCAACGCAATCTTCCGACAGCGAAAGCACTCATTGGAAACCCAGCGGATGCTACACCGTGGGACCGGGAAAGCTTTCTGAAACACCTCAGTTTTCATCTCCTGGTGCTCGTGTTCTCCATTCACGCCCCCTTACTAACAATCTCCCCACTTGGAGACTCGGCGCCTTTCCATGCCTCTTTCGTACCGTCTGCAATTTGTCCGCAGGATGAACTGCAAGAGGGGGAACCAATGAGAGACTCGCTGGAGGTGTTTGGTCGGGCACATGTCACTCTCATTTCCCATCGCGAAGAAGAATTCACCAGAGGCTCAGCCTGCCACCGCGGATGGACAATAGGGCGTGAAGCCATCCAGCCGTGTTGCGTCCCACTCACAAAAAAGCGACTTGGGAAATGGAGCTCAGGGGCACTGCACTTCCCAAACCTGCAGAGTTCTAAACGATAACTATCGCCCCAAAATATATTGAGGTCAGGCTACGAAGAGGCGTTGAACGCAAGGCAGAATTGCAGGAAACGGATGTCAACGGGTACATCGGAATGGCCCCGATAGCACATGAAATGCGCCAGAACGTGGACAATGATGCGGTTGGCCAAAAAGGGCGTGACGCATACGCCATTTTTGGCCAACCAAGCAACCTGGGAGAGCAAATCAGCACTACAAAGAAATCTCTCGCCCCACCACCCCCGGGGCAAAAGGGCCAGGCGAAAAAAGTCTAAAAACCAGAAAGGCAGGACAGCCCACGGAGTCAAGGGAGCCTTGTTAAGCTGATGGGCGGGATGTCAATGGCCAACAGCCAATCTTCACAAGTGTATCCTCTTTCCCAAACTATGTAAAAGACAGAACCACAGAGCATAGTGCACTTCCACACATGGGCGTTGACCTTGGGAAAATGAAAAAATCAACCAGACACAGGGACCCCAAAGTTGAGGGCTGCTGTCTTGACAAGAACCTCCACTCCGGTACACGTTTCATATCCCAGGAAAGAGCCAAGTGGACAAAGACGAGTGGACAAGTGGACAAAGACAAGTGGACAAGTGGTGCTACGTAGGTCCAATGGAGTGTCACTCAGCCATGAAATCCACGTCATGAGGCTGGTAGCAGCATCCTGAGTGGATTTAGGTACGATCATCCTCAGTGAAATAAGTCCCACAAAAAAAGAAACTTATGATATCACTTATCGAGGGAATGTAAAAATCGCTCCACATGAACGGAATCCCCAAACAGAACAGAGTCACGCTTTTAGAAAACACACTTATGCCTGCTTCAGGGGAAAGGTGAGGTGGGGTGACGCATAAAACTCGAGTTTGGAATGAGCACAGATACCCTTCCGAAAACCGAATATGGAATGGACACGACCTACTCCTTGCTCAATCAACTGGACTCACCAGACCCTGTTCATCGCACAAGTATCTATCCGACTAGTAAGCATCTTAAAAGCTAAGTCTTGATATCTCTGTGTAAGTGCATCAAGGGTGTGTAAAGCGGTCTAAAAACAGCAGGGAAAATCAGCTCAGACCCATTCTGAGGATACATTTCCAACATAAAGAAGAAACAAGCAGGGCAAAACAGAGAGAAATTCTTCCAAAATGCGTTCAGGAACTAGCATGCAACCAGGATTGACCACATCTACAGCCCCAGCGGCAGAAGACATAAGGCTGGACACTCTTGGGGCTGAGACGATTGGTGAGGTTGGGAAAGCAAATGCAGACCCTTGAAAGGAATCCTGCGTGCTCCCCATTCCATGGCTCCCAACTCTCCAGGTTCAACGCAATCTTCCGACAGCGAAAGCACTCATTGGAAACCCAGCGGATGCTACACCGTGGGATCGGGAAAGCTTTCTGAAACTCACCTCAGTTTTCCTCTCCTGGTGCTCGTGTTCTCCATTCAGGCCCCCTTACTAACAATCTCCCCACTTGGAGACTCGGCGCCTTTCCATGCCTCTTTCGTACCGTCTGCAATTTGTCCGCAGGATGAACTGCAAGAGGGGAAACCAATGAGAGACTCGCTGGAGGTGTTTGGTCGGGCACATGTCACTCTCATTTCCCATCACGAAGAAGAATTCACCAGAGGTTCAGCCTGCCACCCCGGATCGACAATAGGGCGTGAAGCCATCCAGCCGTGTTGCGTCCCACTCACAAAAAAGCGACTTGGGAAATGGAGCTCAGGGGCACTGCACTTCCCAAACCTGCAGAGTTCTAAACGATAACTATCGCCCCAAAATATATTGAGGTCAGGCTACGAAGAGGCGCTGAACGCAAGGCAGAACTGCAGGAAACGGATGTCAACGGGTATATCGGAATGGCCCCGATAGCACATGAAAAGCGCCAGAACGTGGACAATGATGCGGTTGGCCAAAAAGGGCGTATGCGTTTTTTCCTGAATATATTCAGGAAAAAACGCATACGCCCTTTTTGGCCAACCAAGCAACCTGGGAGAGCAAATCAGCACTACAAAGAAATCTCTCGCCCCCCCCCCCCCCGGGGCAAAAGGGTCAGGCGAAAAAAGTCTAAAAACCAGAAAGGCAGGACAGCCCACGGAGTCAAGGGAGCCTTGTTAAGCTGATGGGCGGGATGTCAATGGCCAACAGCCAATCTTCACAAGTGTATCCTCTTTCCCAAACCATGTAAAACACAGAACCACAGAGCATAGGGCACTTCCACACATGGGCGTTGACCTTGGGAAAATGAAAAAATCAACCAGACACAGGGACCCCAAAGTTGAGGGCTGCTGTCTTGACAAGAACCTCCACTCCGGTACACGTTTCATATCCCAGGAAAGAGCCAAGTGGAGAAGTGGACAAAGACAAGTGGACAAGTGGACAAGTGGTGCTACGTAGGTCCAATGGAGTGTCACTCAGCCATGAAATCCACGTCATGAGGCTGGTAGCAGCATCCTGAGTGGATTTAGGTACGATCATCCTCAGTGAAATAAGTCCCACAAAAAAAGAAACTTATGATATCACTTATCGAGGGAATGTAAAAATCGCTCCACATGAACGGAATCCCCAAACAGAACAGAGTCACGCTTTTAGAAAACACACTTATGCCTGCTTCAGGGGAAAGGTGAGGTGGGGTGACGCATAAAACTCGAGTTTGGAATGAGCACAGATACCCTTCCGAAAACCGAATATGGAATGGACACGACCTACTCCTTGCTCAATCAACTGGACTCACCAGACCCTGTTCATCGCACAAGTATCTATCCGACTAGTAAGCATCTTAAAAGCTAAGTCTTGATATCTCTGTGTAAGTGCATCAAGTGTGTGTAAAGCGGCCTAAAGCCAGCAGGGAAAATCAGCTCAGACCCATTCTGAGGATACATTTCCAACATAAAGAAGAAACAAGCAGGGCAAAACAGAGAGAAATTCTTCCAAAATGCGTTCAGGGACTGGCATGCAACCAGGATTGACCACATCTACAGCCCCAGCGGCAGAAGACATAAGGCTGGACACTCTTGGGGCTGAGACGATTGGTGAGGTTGGGAAAGCAAATGCAGACCCTTGAAAGGAATCCTGCGTGCTCCCCATTCCATGGCTCCCAACTCTCCAGGTTCAACGCAATCTTCCGACAGCGAAAGCACTCATTGGAAACCCAGCGGATGCTACACCGTGGGATCGGGAAAGCTTTCTGAAACTCACCTCAGTTTTCCTCTCCTGGTGCTCGTGTTCTCCATTCAGGCCCCCTTACTAACAATCTCCCCACTTGGAGACTCGGCGCCTTTCCATGCCTCTTTCGTACCGTCTGCAATTTGTCCGCAGGATGAACTGCAAGAGGGGGAACCAATGAGAGACTCGCTGGAGGTGTTTGGTCGGGCACATGTCACTCTCATTTCCCATCACGAAGAAGAATTCACCAGAGGTTCAGCCTGCCACCGCGGATCGACAATAGGGCGTGAAGCCATCCAGCCGTGTTGCGTCCCACTCACAAAAAAGCGACTTGGGAAATGGAGCTCAGGGGCACTGCACTTCCCAAACCTGCAGAGTTCTAAACGATAACTATCGCCCCAAAATATATTGAGGTCAGGCTACGAAGAGGCGCTGAACGCAAGGCAGAACTGCAGGAAACGGATGTCAACGGGTATATCGGAATGGCCCCGATAGCACATGAAAAGCGCCAGAACGTGGACAATGATGCGGTTGGCCAAAAAGGGCGTATGCGTTTTTTCCTGAATATATTCAGGAAAAAACGCATACGCCCTTTTTGGCCAACCAAGCAACCTGGGAGAGCAAATCAGCACTACAAGAAATCTCTCGCCCCCCCCCCGGGGCAAAAGGGTCAGGCGAAAAAAGTCTAAAAACCAGAAAGGCAGGACAGGCCACGGAGTCAAGGGAGCCTTGTTAAGCTGATGGGCGGGATGTCAATGGCCAACAGCCAATCTTCACAAGTGTATCCTCTTTCCCAAACCATGTAAAACACAGAACCACAGAGCATAGGGCACTTCCCCACATGGGCGTTGACCTTGGGAAAATGAAAAAATCAACCAGACACAGGGACCCCAAAGTTGAGGGCTGCTGTCTTGACAAGAACCTCCACTCCGGTACACGTTTCATATCCCAGGAAAGAGCCAAGTGGAGAAGTGGACAAAGACAAGTGGACAAGTGGACAAGTGGTGCTACGTAGGTCCAATGGAGTGTCACTCAGCCATGAAATCCACGTCATGAGGCTGGTAGCAGCATCCTGAGTGGATTTAGGTACGATCATCCTCAGTGAAATAAGTCCCACAAAAAAAGAAACTTATGATATCACTTATCGAGGGAATGTAAAAATCGCTCCCCATGAACGGAATCCCCAAACAGAACAGAGTCACGCTTTTAGAAAACACACTTATGCCTGCTTCAGGGGAAAGGAGAGGTGGGGTGACGCATAAAACTCGAGTTTGAAATGAGCACAGATACCCTTCCGAAAACCGAATATGGAATGGACACGACCTACTCCTTGCTCAATCAACTGGACTCACCAGACCCTGTTCATCGCACAAGTATCTATCCGACTAGTAAGCATCTTAAAAGCTAAGTCTTGATATCTCTGTGTAAGTGCATCAAGTGTGTGTAAAGCGGCCTAAAGCCAGCAGGGAAAATCAGCTCAGACCCATTCTGAGGATACATTTCCAACATAAAGAAGAAACAAGCAGGGCAAAACAGAGAGAAATTCTTCCAAAATGCGTTCAGGGACTGGCATGCAACCAGGATTGACCACATCTACAGCCCCAGCGGCAGAAGACATAAGGCTGGACACTCTTGGGGCTGAGACGATTGGTGAGGTTGGGAAAGCAAATGCAGACCCTTGAAAGGAATCCTGCGTGCTCCCCATTCCATGGCTCCCAACTCTCCAGGTTCAACGCAATCTTCCGACAGCGAAAGCACTCATTGGAAACCCAGCGGATGCTACACCGTGGGATCGGGAAAGCTTTCTGAAACTCACCTCAGTTTTCCTCTCCTGGTGCTCGTGTTCTCCATTTAGGCCCCCTTACTAACAATCTCCCCACTTGGAGACTCGGCGCCTTTCCATGCCTCTTTCGTACCGTCTGCAATTTGTCCGCAGGATGAACTGCAAGAGGGGGAACCAATGAGAGACTCGCTGGAGGTGTTTGGTCGGGCACATGTCACTCTCATTTCCCATCACGAAGAAGAATTCACCAGAGGTTCAGCCTGCCACCCCGGATCGACAATAGGGCGTGAAGCCATCCAGCCGTGTTGCGTCCCACTCACAAAAAAGCGACTTGGGAAATGGAGCTCAGGGGCACTGCACTTCCCAAACCTGCAGAGTTCTAAACGATAACTATCGCCCCAAAATATATTGAGGTCAGGCTACGAAGAGGCGCTGAACGCAAGGCAGAACTGCAGGAAACGGATGTCAACGGGTATATCGGAATGGCCCCGATAGCACATGAAAAGCGCCAGAACGTGGACAATGATGCGGTTGGCCAAAAAGGGCGTATGCGTTTTTTCCTGAATATATTCAGGAAAAAACGCATACGCCCTTTTTGGCCAACCAAGCAACCTGGGAGAGCAAATCAGCACTACAAAGAAATCTCTCGCCCCCCCCCCCCCGGGGCAAAAGTGTCAGGCGAAAAAAGTCTAAAAACCAGAAAGGCAGGACAGCCCACGGAGTCAAGGGAGCCTTGTTAAGCTGATGGGCGGGATGTCAATGGCCAACAGCCAATCTTCACAAGTGTATCCTCTTTCCCAAACCATGTAAAACACAGAACCACAGAGCATAGGGCACTTCCACACATGGGCGTTGACCTTGGGAAAATGAAAAAATCAACCAGACACAGGGACCCCAAAGTTGAGGGCTGCTGTCTTGACAAGAACCTCCACTCCGGTACACGTTTCATATCCCAGGAAAGAGCCAAGTGGAGAAGTGGACAAAGACAAGTGGACAAGTGGTGCTACGTAGGTCCAATGGAGTGTCACTCAGCCATGAAATCCACGTCATGAGGCTGGTAGGAGCATCCTGAGTGGATTTAGGTACGATCATCCTCAGTGAAATAAGTCCCACAAAAAAAGAAACTTATGATATCACTTATCGAGGGAATGTAAAAATCGCTCCCCATGAACGGAATCCCCAAACAGAACAGAGTCACGCTTTTAGAAAACACACTTATGCCTGCTTCAGGGGAAAGGAGAGGTGGGGTGACGCATAAAACTCGAGTTTGAAATGAGCACAGATACCCTTCCGAAAACCGAATATGGAATGGACACGACCTACTCCTTGCTCAATCAACTGGACTCACCAGACCCTGTTCATCGCACAAGTATCTATCCGACTAGTAAGCATCTTAAAAGCTAAGTCTTGATATCTCTGTGTAAGTGCATCAAGTGTGTGTAAAGCGGCCTAAAGCCAGCAGGGAAAATCAGCTCAGACCCATTCTGAGGATACATTTCCAACATAAAGAAGAAACAAGCAGGGCAAAACAGAGAGAAATTCTTCCAAAATGCGTTCAGGGACTGGCATGCAACCAGGATTGACCACATCTACAGCCCCAGCGGCAGAAGACATAAGGCTGGACACTCTTGGGGCTGAGACGATTGGTGAGGTTGGGAAAGCAAATGCAGACCCTTGAAAGGAATCCTGCGTGCTCCCCATTCCATGGCTCCCAACTCTCCAGGTTCAACGCAATCTTCCGACAGCGAAAGCACTCATTGGAAACCCAGCGGATGCTACACCGTGGGATCGGGAAAGCTTTCTGAAACTCACCTCAGTTTTCATCTCCTGGTGCTCGTGTTCTCCATTCAGGCCCCCTTACTAACAATCTCCCCACTTGGAGACTCGGCGCCTTTCCATGCCTCTTTCGTACCGTCTGCAATTTGTCCGCAGGATGAACTGCAAGAGGGGGAACCAATGAGAGACTCGCTGGAGGTGTTTGGTCGGGCACATGTCACTCTCATTTCCCATCACGAAGAAGAATTCACCAGAGGTTCAGCCTGCCACCCCGGATCGACAATAGGGCGTGAAGCCATCCAGCCGTGTTGCGTCCCACTCACAAAAAAGCGACTTGGGAAATGGAGCTCAGGGGCACTGCACTTCCCAAACCTGCAGAGTTCTAAACGATAACTATCGCCCCAAAATATATTGAGGTCAGGCTCCGAAGAGGCGCTGAACGCAAGGCAGAACTGCAGGAAACGGATGTCAACGGTACATCGGAATGGCCCCGATAGCACATGAAAAGCGCCAGAACGTGGACAATGATGCGGTTGGCCAAAAAGGGCGTATGCGTTTTTTTCCTGAATATATTCAGGAAAAAACGCATACGCCCTTTTTGGCCAACCAAGCAACCTGGGAGAGCAAATCAGCACTACAAAGAAATCTCTCGCCCCCCCCCCCCCCGGGGCAAAAGGGTCAGGCGAAAAAAGTCTAAAAACCAGAAAGGCAGGACAGCCCACGGAGTCAAGGGAGCCTTGTTAAGCTGATGGGCGGGATGTCAATGGCCAACAGCCAATCTTCACAAGTGTATCCTCTTTCCCAAACCATGTAAAACACAGAACCACAGAGCATAGGGCACTTCCACACATGGGCGTTGACCTTGGGGAAATGAAAAAATCAACCAGACACAGGGACCCCAAAGTTGAGGGCTGCTGTCTTGACAAGAACCTCCACTCCGGTACACGTTTCATATCCCAGGAAAGAGCCAAGTGGAGAAGTGGACAAAGACAAGTGGACAAGTGGACAAGTGGTGCTACGTAGGTCCAATGGAGTGTCACTCAGCCATGAAATCCACGTCATGAGGCTGGTAGCAGCATCCTGAGTGGATTTAGGTACGATCATCCTCAGTGAAATCAGTCCCACAAAAAAAGAAACTTATGATATCACTTATCGAGGGAATGTAAAAATCGCTCCCCATGAACTGAATCCCCAAACAGAACAGAGTCACGCTTTTAGAAAACACACTTATGCCTGCTTCAGGGGAAAGGTGAGGTGGGGTGACGCATAAAACTCGAGTTTGAAATGAGCACAGATACCCTTCCGAAAACCGAATATGGAATGGACACGACCTACTCCTTGCTCAATCAACTGGACTCACCAGACCCTGTTCATCGCACAAGTATCTATCCGACTAGTAAGCATCTTAAAAGCTAAGTCTTGATATCTCTGTGTAAGTGCATCAAGTGTGTGTAAAGCGGTCTAAAAACAGCAGGGAAAATCAGCTCAGACCCATTCTGAGGATACATTTCCAACATAAAGAAGAAACAAGCAGGGCAAAACAGAGAGAAATTCTTCCAAAATGCGTTCAGGGACTGGCATGCAACCAGGATTGACCACATCTACAGCCCCAGCGGCAGAAGACATAAGGCTGGACACTCTTGGGGCTGAGACGATTGGTGAGGTTGGGAAAGCAAATGCAGACCCTTGAAAGGAATCCTGCGTGCTCCCCATTCCATGGGTCCCAACTCTCCAGGTTCAACGCAATCTTCCGACAGCGAAAGCACTCATTGGAAACCCAGCGGATGCTACACCGTGGGACCGGGAAAGCTTTCTGAAACTCACCTCAGTTTTCCTCTCCTGGTGCTCGTGTTCTCCATTCAGGCCCCCTTACTAACAATCTCCCCACTTGGAGACTCGGCGCCTTTCCATGCCTCTTTCGTACCGTCTGCAATTTGTCCGCAGGATGAACTGCAAGAGGGGGAACCAATGAGAGACTCGCTGGAGGTGTTTGGTCGGGCACATGTCACTCTCATTTCCCATCGCGAAGAAGAATTCACCAGAGGCTCAGCCTGCCACCGCGGATGGACAATAGGGCGTGAAGCCATCCAGCCGTGTTGCGTCCCACTCACAAAAAAGCGACTTGGGAAATGGAGCTCAGGGGCACTGCACTTCCCAAACCTGCAGAGTTCTAAACGATAACTATCGCCCCAAAATATATTGAGGTCAGGCTACGAAGAGGCGTTGAACGCAAGGCAGAATTGCAGGAAACGGATGTCAACGGGTACATCGGAATGGCCCCGATAGCACATGAAATGCGCCAGAACGTGGACAATGATGCGGTTGGCCAAAAAGGGCGTGACGCATACGCCATTTTTGGCCAACCAAGCAACCTGGGAGAGCAAATCAGCACTACAAAGAAATCTCTCGCCCCCCCCCCCCCCCCCGGGGCAAAAGGGCCAGGCGAAAAAAGTCTAAAAACCAGAAAGGCAGGACAGCCCACGGAGTCAAGGGAGCCTTGTTAAGCTGATGGGCGGGATGTCAATGGCCAACAGCCAATCTTCACAAGTGTATCCTCTTTCCCAAACCATGTAAAAGACAGAACCACAGAGCATAGTGCACTTCCACACATGGGCGTTGACCTTGGGAAAATGAAAAAATCAACCAGACACAGGGACCCCAAAGTTGAGGGCTGCTGTCTTGACAAGAACCTCCACTCCGGTACACGTTTCATATCCCAGGAAAGAGCCAAGTGGACAAAGACGAGTGGACAAGTGGACAAAGACAAGTGGACAAGTGGTGCTACGTAGGTCCAATGGAGTGTCACTCAGCCATGAAATCCACGTCATGAGGCTGGTAGCAGCATCCTGAGTGGATTTAGGTACGATCATCCTCAGTGAAATCAGTCCCACAAAAAAAGAAACTTATGATATCACTTATCGAGGGAATGTAAAAATCGCTCCCCATGAAATGAATCCCCAAACAGAACAGAGTCACGCTTTTAGAAAACACACTTATGCCTGCTTCAGGGGAAAGGTGAGGTGGGGTGACGCATAAAACTCGAGTTTGGAATGAGCACAGATACCCTTCCGAAAACCGAATATGGAATGGACACGACCTACTCCTTGCTCAATCAACTGGACTCACCAGACCCTGTTCATCGCACAAGTATCTATCCGACTAGTAAGCATCTTAAAACCTAAGTCTTGATATCTCTGTGTAAGTGCATCAAGTGTGTGTAAAGCGGCCTAAAACCAGCAGGGAAAATCAGCTCAGACCCATTCTGAGGATACATTTCCAACATAAAGAAGAAACAAGCAGGGCAAAACAGAGAGAAATTCTTCCAAAATGCGTTCAGGGACTGGCATGCAACCAGGATTGACCACATCTACAGCCCCAGCGGCAGAAGACATAAGGCTGGACACTCTTGGGGCTGAGACGATTGGTGAGGTTGGGAAAGCAAATGCAGACCCTTGAAAGGAATCTTGCGTGCTCCCCATTCCATGGGTCCCAACTCTCCAGGTTCAACGCAATCTTCCGACAGCGAAAGCACTCATTGGAAACCCAGCGGATGCTACACCGTGGGATCGGGAAAGCTTTCTGAAACTCACCTCAGTTTTCATCTCCTGGTGCTCGAGTTCTCCATTCAGGCGCCCTTACTAACAATCTCCCCACTTGGAGACTCGGCGCCTTTCCATGCCTCTTTCGTACCATCTGCAATTTGTCCGCAGGATGAACTGCAAGAGGGGGAACCAATGAGAGACTCGCTGGAGGTGTTTGGTCGGGCACATGTCACTCTCATTTCCCATCACGAAGAAGAATTCACCAGCGGTTCAGCCTGCCACCCCGGATCGACAATAGGGTGTGAAGCCATCCAGCCGTGTTCCGTCCCACTCACAAAAAAGCGACCTGGGAAATGGAGCTCAGGGGCACTGCACTTCCCAAACCTGCAGAGTTCTAAACGATAACTATCGCCCCAAAATATATTGAGGTCAGGCTACGAAGAGGCGCTGAACGCAAGGCAGAACTGCAGGAAACGGATGTCAACGGGTACATCGGAATGGCCCCGATAGCACATGAAAAGCGCCAGAACGTGGACAATGATGCGGTTGGCCAAAAAGGGCGTATGCGTTTTTTCCTGAATATATTCAGGAAAAAACGCATACGCCCTTTTTGGCCAACCAAGCAACCTGGGAGAGCAAATCAGCACTACAAAGAAATCTCTCGGCCCCCCCCCCGAGGCAAAAGGGCCAGGCGAAAAAAGTCTAAAAACCAGAAAGGCAGGACAGCCCACGGAGTCAAGGGAGCCTTGTTAAGCTGATGGGCGGGATGTCAATGGCCAACAGCCAATCTTCACAAGTGTATCCTCTTTCCCAAACCATGTAAAACACAGAACCACAGAGCATAGGGCACTTCCACACATGGGCGTTGACCTTGGGAAAATGAAAAAATCAACCAGACACAGGGACCCCAAAGTTGAGGGCTGCTGTCTTGACAAGAACCTCCACTCCGGTACACGTTTCATATCCCAGGAAAGAGCCAAGTGGAGAAGTGGACAAAGACAAGTGGACAAGTGGACAAGTGGTGCTACGTAGGTCCAATGGAGTGTCACTCAGCCATGAAATCCACGTCATGAGGCTGGTAGCAGCATCCTGAGTGGATTTAGGTACGATCATCCTCAGTGAAATCAGTCCCACAAAAAAAGAAACTTATGATATCACTTATCGAGGGAATGTAAAAATCGCTCCCCATGACCTGAATCCCCAAACAGAACAGAGTCATGCTTTTAGAAAACACACTTATGCCTGCTTCAGGGGAAAGGTGAGGTGGGGTGACGCATAAAACTCGAGTTTGAAATGCGCACAGATACCCTTCCGAAAACCGAATATGGAATGGACACGACCTACTCCTTGCTCAATCAACTGGACTCACCAGACCCTGTTCATCGCACAAGTATCTATCCGACTAGTAAGCATCTTAAAAGCTAAGTCTTGATATCTCTGTGTAAGTGCATCAAGGGTGTGTAAAGCGGTCTAAAAACAGCAGGGAAAATCAGCTCAGACCCATTCTGAGGATACATTTCCAACACAAAGAAGAAACAAGCAGGGCAAAACAGAGAGAAATTCTTCCAAAATGCGTTCAGGGACTGGCATGCAACCAGGATTGACCACATCTACAGCCCCAGCGGCAGAAGACATAAGGCTGGACACTCTTGGGGCTGAGACGATTGGTGAGGTTGGGAAAGCAAATGCAGACCCTTGAAAGGAATCCTGCCTGCTCCCCATTCCATGGGTCCCAACTCTCCAGGTTCAACGCAATCTTCCGACGGCGAAAGCACTCATTGGAAACCCAGCGGATGCTACACCGTGGGATCGGGAAATCTTTCTGAAACTCACCTCAGTTTTCATCTCCTGGTTCTCGTGTTCTCCATTCAGGCACCCTTACTAAAAATCTCCTCACTTGGGAACTCAGCGCCTTTCCATGCCTCTTTCGTACCGTCTGCAATTTGTCCAGAGGATGCACTGGAAGAGGGGGAACCAATGAGAGACTCGCTGGAGTTGTGTGGTCGGGCCCATGTCACTCTCATTTCCCATCGCGAAGAAGAATTCCCCAAAGGCTCAGCCTGCCACCCGGGATCGACAATAGGGCGTGAAGCCATCCAGCCGTGTTGCGTCCCACTCACAAAAAAGCGACTTGGGAAATGGAGCTCAGGGGCACTGCACTTCCCAAACCTGCAGAGTTCTAAACGATAACTATCGCCCCAAAATATATTGAGGTCAGGCTACGAAGAGGCGCTGAACGCAAGGCAGAATTGCAGGAAACGGATGTCAACGGGTACATCGGAATGGCCCCTATAGCACATGAAAAGCGCCAGAACGTGGACATTGATGCGGTTGGCCAAAAAGGGCGTATGCTTTTTTTCCTGAATATATTCAGGAAAAAACGCATACGCCCTTTTTGGCCAACCAAGCAACCTGGGAGAGCAAATCAGCACTACAAAGAAATCTCTCGCCCCCCCCCCCCGGGGCAAAAGGGCCAGGCGAAAAAAGTCTAAAAACCAGAAAGGCAGGACAGGCCACGGAGTCAAGGGAGCCTTGTTAAGCTGATGGGCGGGATGTCAATGGCCAACAGCCAATCTTCACAAGTGTATCCTCTTTCCCAAAACATGTAAAACACAGAACCACTGAGCATAGGGCACTTCCACACATGGGCGTTGACCTTGGGAAAATGAAAAAATCAACCAGACACAGGGACCCCAAAGTTGAGGGCTGCTGTCTTGACAAGAACCTCCACTCCGGTACACGTTTCATATCCCAGGAAAGAGCCAAGTGGACAAAGACAAGTGGACAAGTGGACAAACACAAGTGGACAAGTGGACAAGTGGTGCTACGTAGGTCCAATGGAGTGTCACTCAGCCATGAAATCCACGTCATGAGGCTGGTAGCAGCATCCTGAGTGGATTTAGGTACGATCATCCTCAGTGAAATAAGTCCCACAAAAAACGAAACTTATGATATCACTTATCGAGGGAATGTAAAAATCGCTCCCCATGAAATGAATCCCCAAACAGAACAGAGTCACGCTTTTAGAAAACACACTTATGCCTGCTTCAGGGGAAAGGTGAGGTGGGGTGACGCATAAAACTCGAGTTTGGAATGAGCACAGATACCCTTCCGAAAACCGAATATGGAATGGACACGACCTACTCCTTGCTCAATCAACTGGACTCACCAGACCCTGTTCATCGCACAAGTATCTATCCGACTAGTAAGCATCTTAAAAGCTAAGTCTTGATATCTCTGTGTAAGTGCATCAAGGGTGTGTAAAGCGGCCTAAAACCAGCAGGGAAAATCAGCTCAGACCCATTCTGAGGATACATTTCCAACATAAAGAAGAAACAAGCAGGGCAAAACAGAGAGAAATTCTTCCAAAATGCGTTCAGGGACTGGCATGCAACCAGGATTGACCACATCTACAGCCCCAGCGGCAGAAGACATAAGGCTGGACACTCTTGGGGCTGAGACGATTGGTGAGGTTGGGAAAGCAAATGCAGACCCTTGAAAGGAATCTTGCGTGCTCACCATTCCATGGGTCCCAACTCTCCAGGTTCAACGCAATCTTCCGACAGCGAAAGCACTCATTGGAAACCCAGCGGATGCTACACCGTGGGATCGGGAAAGCTTTCTGAAACTCACCTCAGTTTTCATCTCCTGGTGCTCGTGTTCTCCATTCAGGCCCCCTTACTAACAATCTCCCCACTTGGAGACTCGGCGCCTTTCCATGCCTCTTTCGTACCATCTGCAATTTGTCCGCAGGATGAACTGCAAGAGGGGGAACCAATGAGAGACTCGCTGGAGGTGTTTGGTCGGGCACATGTCACTCTCATTTCCCATCACGAAGAAGAATTCACCAGCGGTTCAGCCTGCCACCCCGGATCGACAATAGGGTGTGAAGCCATCCAGCCGTGTTCCGTCCCACTCACAAAAAAGCGACCTGGGAAATGGAGCTCAGGGGCACTGCACTTCCCAAACCTGCAGAGTTCTAAACGATAACTATCGCCCCAAAATATATTGAGGTCAGGCTACGAAGAGGCGCTGAACGCAAGGCAGAACTGCAGGAAACGGATGTCAACGGGTACATCGGAATGGCCCCGATAGCACATGAAAAGCGCCAGAACGTGGACAATGATGCGGTTGGCCAAAAAGGGCGTATGCGTTTTTTCCTGAATATATTCAGGAAAAAACGCATACGCCCTTTTTGGCCAACCAAGCAACCTGGGAGAGCAAATCAGCACTACAAAGAAATCTCTCGGCCCCCCCCCGTGGCAAAAGGGCCAGGCGAAAAAAGTCTAAAAACCAGAAAGGCAGGACAGCCCACGGAGTCAAGGGAGCCTTGTTAAGCTGATGGGCGGGATGTCAATGGCCAACAGCCAATCTTCACAAGTGTATCCTCTTTCCCAAACCATGTAAAACACAGAACCACAGAGCATAGGGCACTTCCACACATGGGCGTTGACCTTGGGAAAATGAAAAAATCAACCAGACACAGGGACCCCAAAGTTGAGGGCTGCTGTCTTGACAAGAACCTCCACTCCAGTACACGTTTCATATCCCAGGAAAGAGCCAAGTGGAGAAGTGGACAAAGACAAGTGGACAAGTGGACAAGTGGTGCTACGTAGGTCCAATGGAGTGTCACTCAGCCATGAAATCCACGTCATGAGGCTGGTAGCAGCATCCTGAGTGGATTTAGGTACGATCATCCTCAGTGAAATAAGTCCCACAAAAAAAGAAACTTATGATATCACTTATCGAGGGAATGTAAAAATCGCTCCCCATGAACTGAATCCCCAAACAGAACAGAGTCATGCTTTTAGAAAACACACTTATGCCTGCTTCAGGGGAAAGGTGAGGTGGGGTGACGCATAAAACTCCAGTTTGAAATGCGCACAGATACCCTTCCGAAAACCGAATATGGAATGGACACGACCTACTCCTTGCTCAATCAACTGGACTCACCAGACCCTGTTCATCGCACAAGTATCTATCCGACTAGTAAGCATCTTAAAAGCTAAGTCTTGATATCTCTGTGTAAGTGCATCAAGTGTGTGTAAAGTGGTCTAAAAACAGCAGGGAAAATCAGCTCAGACCCATTCTGAGGATACATTTCCAACACAAAGAAGAAACAAGCAGGGCAAAACAGAGAGAAATTCTTCCAAAATGCGTTCAGGGACTGGCATGCAACCAGGATTGACCACATCTACAGCCCCAGCGGCAGAAGACATAAGGCTGGACACTCTTGGGGCTGAGACGATTGGTGAGGTTGGGAAAGCAAATGCAGACCCTTGAAAGGAATCCTGCCTGCTCCCCATTCCATGGGTCCCAACTCTCCAGGTTCAACGCAATCTTCCGACGGCGAAAGCACTCATTGGAAACCCAGCGGATGCTACACCGTGGGATCGGGAAATCTTTCTGAAACTCACCTCAGTTTTCATCTCCTGGTTCTCGTGTTCTCCATTCAGGCACCCTTACTAAAAATCTCCTCACTTGGGAACTCAGCGCCTTTCCATGCCTCTTTCGTACCGTCTGCAATTTGTCCAGAGGATGCACTGGAAGAGGGGGAACCAATGAGAGACTCGCTGGAGTTGTGTGGTCGGGCCCATGTCACTCTCATTTCCCATCGCGAAGAAGAATTCACCAAAGGCTCAGCCTGCCACCCCGGATCGACAATAGGGCGTGAAGCCATCCAGCCGTGTTGCGTCCCACTCACAAAAAAGCGACTTGGGAAATGGAGCTCAGGGGCACTGCACTTCCCAAACCTGCAGAGTTCTAAACGATAACTATCGCCCCAAAATATATTGAGGTCAGGCTACGAAGAGGCGCTGAACGCAAGGCAGAACTGCAGGAAACGGATGTCAACGGGTACATCGGAATGGCCCCTATAGCACATGAAAAGCGCCAGAACGTGGACATTGATGCGGTTGGCCAAAAAGGGCGTATGCGTTTTTTCCTGAATATATTCAGGAAAAAACGCATACGCCCTTTTTGGCCAACCAAGCAACCTGGGAGAGCAAATCAGCACTACAAAGTAATCTCTCGCCCCACCCCCGGGCAAAAGGGCCAGGCGAAAAAAGTCTAAAAACCAGAAAGGCAGGACAGGCCACGGAGTCAAGGGAGCCTTGTTAAGCTGATGGGCGGGATGTCAATGGCCAACAGCCAATCTTCACAAGTGTATCCTCTTTCCCAAAACATGTAAAACACAGAACCACAGAGCATAGGGCACTTCCACACATGGGCGTTGACCTTGGGAAAATGAAAAAATCAACCAGACACAGGGACCCCAAAGTTGAGGGCTGCTGTCTTGACAAGAACCTCCACTCCGGTACACGTTTCATATCCCAGGAAAGAGCCAAGTGGACAAAGACAAGTGGACAAGTGGACAAACACAAGTGGACAAGTGGACAAGTGGTGCTACGTAGGTCCAATGGAGTGTCACTCAGCCATGAAATCCACGTCATGAGGCTGGTAGCAGCATCCTGAGTGGATTTAGGTACGATCATCCTCAGTGAAATAAGTCCCACAAAAAAAGAAACTTATGATATCACTTATCGAGGGAATGTAAAAATCGCTCCCCATGAACGGACTCCCCAAACAGAACAGAGTCACGCTTTTAGAAAACACACTTATGCCTGCTTCAGGGGAAAGGTGAGGTGGGCTGACGCATAAAATTCGAGTTTGAAATGAGCACAGATACCCTTCCGAAAACCGAATATGGAATGGACACGACCTACTCCTTGCTCAATCAACTGGACTCACCAGACCCTGTTCATCGCACAAGTATCTATCCGACTAGTAAGCATCTTAAAAGCTAAGTCTTGATATCTCTGTGTAAGTGCATCAAGGGTGTGTAAAGTGGTCTAAAAACAGCAGGGAAAATCAGCTCAGACCCATTCTGAGGATACATTTCCAACACAAAGAAGAAACAAGCAGGGCAAAACAGAGAGAAATTCTTCCAAAATGCGTTCAGGGACTGGCATGCAACCAGGATTGACCACATCTACAGCCCCAGCGGCAGAAGACATAAGGCTGGACACTCTTGGGGCTGAGACGATTGGTGAGGTTGGGAAAGCAAATGCAGACCCTTGAAAGGAATCCTGCCTGCTCCCCATTCCATGGGTCCCAACTCTCCAGGTTCAACACAATCTTCCGACAGCGAAAGCACTCATTGGAAACCCAGCGGATGCTACACCGTGGGATCGGGAAAGCTTTCTGAAACTCACCTCAGTTTTCATCTCCTGGTGCTCGTGTTCTCCATTCAGGCCCCCTTACTAACAATCTCCCCACTTGAAGACTCAGCGCCTTTCCATGCCTCTTTCGTACCGTCTGCAATTTGTCCGCAGGATGAACTGCAAGAGGGGGAACCAATGAGAGACTCGCTGGAGGTGTGTGCTCAGGCACATGTCACTCTCATTTCCCATCACGAAGAAGAATTCACCAAAGGCTCAGCCTGCCACCCCGGATCGACAATAGGGCGTGAAGCCATCCAGCCGTGTTGCGTCCCACTCACAAAAAAGAGACTTGGGAAATGGAGCTCAGGGGCCCTGCACTTCCCAAACCTGCAGAGTTCTAAACGATAACTATTGCCCCAAAATATATTGAGGTCAGCCTACGAAGAGGCGTTGAACGCAAGGCAGAATTGCCTGAAACATCCCTTTAAAAATCGCTACAGATCAACCGAATTACAATATAGAAGAGAGTTAAATATTTGAAAACACACTGATGCCTGCTTCAGGGCATTGGTGATGTGGGGTGATGCATAAAACAAGAGTTTGAAATTAGCACATAAACCGTTCCATAAACCAAGTAGGTAATCCTCAAGACCTACTTATTGCTCAATGATCTGTACTCAACCCACCCTATTCACCACAGAAGAATATATCTGAGTTGTACAAATATTAAAATGTATTTATTGATATCCCTGTGTAAGTGAATCACGTGAGTGTAAAGCGACATAACCACAGCAGTGAAAATCAGCTAAACCCCATTATAAACATACACATTTTCAGGCAAAACCCATACGCCCTTTTTGGCGAACCAAACAACCACGAAATGCAAATCAGCACTACAAAGTATTCTGACTTCGCATTAGTCAATAGTGCCATTTTGGAAAAGTGTAAAGCAGAAATGCAGCTCAGGCCATGGAGCAAAGGAAGCCTCTTTATCCTGATTGGGGGGATGTAAATAGTCAACGGCCACTCTGGAAAAGTGCATGCTGTTTCCTTAACCTTCCAGAAAAATAGAGCTACAGACCATATGGCTCTTCCAATCTTGGGCGTATATAGTGGTAATACCAAAAGTCGACAGGACACAGGCATCCCTACGTTTAATGCTGCTCTGCTTAAAATGCCTCAACTTGGGTACAACATACATGTCCTTGAAGGAAGAAATGGATAAAGAATTTGTGGTACTTATGTACAATGTAATATTCCTGAGCAATTAAATCAATGAATTAAGGCCAGTTGCAGCAACTCGTGGAGACTCACGTACGATCATTCTAAGTGACGTAAGTCAGACATTAGTAGAGACTTATCATAAGGTATCAATTATACGTGGTATCTAAAAATAGCTACACATGAACTCACTTACAAAACAGAAACCGAGTCACACATAAAGAAAACACATTTATGACTTCTAAAAGAGAAAGGTGTGGTGGGGGTGATGCATAAACCAGGAGGTTGGAATTAGCATAGATACGGTTCCATAAACAAAATACGTAATCAACAGGACCTGCTGAATAGCTCAAGTAGCTGGACTCAGCACACTGCTGTCACTGGAAAAGCGTATATAAGACTGTAAGAATCTGTAAAAGAATTGATTGGTGTCTCTCTTTAAGTGAATCAAGTGGATAGATGTAGTGCAGGAAGAATCATAGTATTGAAAATCAGCTCTACCCCATTATAAAATTAAATTAAAAGAACAAAAAAAGACAGTGAGAGAGAGAGAAATTCTTACAAAATGTGTTCAAGGGCTGTGATGCAACCTGGACTGACCACATCTAGACACACAGCTGGATGGGACCTAAGGCTCTACACTCGTGGGTCTGAGAGGCTTGCTGAGGATGGGACAGCAAATGCAGTACTTTTACAGTAACACTGCCTGGCCCCCATTCCATGGGTCCCATATCTCCAGGTGCAGAGGACCCTTCCTCCAGGTAAAACATGAATGGGACATCCAGAGGATGGTACACCGTCTGTTCGGGAAGAGTGAGGAAGCGGTATCGCTTTGCACCAGTCAGAATGGCCAACCTCACAAAGTGTAAAACCTGAAATGCAGGACAGGGTGTGGATAAAAGGGAACCCTGACAAGCTGATGGTGGGAATGTAAATTGCTAACAGCCACTCTGGAGAAGTGGGTGGTGATTCCTTAAAAATCTAAAAAGCAGAGCTTCAGAGCATATGGCACTTCCACTCCTGGGCCTGTATCTTGGAAAAAATGTAAATTGACAGTACCCAGGCACTCCAAAATTTATGCAGCCCTGTTTACAAGAGCCCCTACTTGGAAGTTACGTAAACGTCCTTGGAAGGAAGACTGGATAAAGAAATTATGGTAGATATGTACAGTGGAATATTACTCAGCCATGAAATGAATGAAATAAGGCCATTTGCAGCCACTCAGAAGGACGTAGATGCATTCATACTATGTGGCATAAATCAGACAATGATAAATATCATATGATATTACTTATCTGTGGAATCTACATATTGATACAAAGGTACTATCTTACAACACAGAAACAGAGTCCCAGGCTTAGAACACAAACTTATGGTTACCAAACTGGAAAGGTGTGTTGGAGGCACAAATCATGAGGTTGGAGTTAGTATATACATATTTTCAGAGAGAAAACTTGTCATCAAACTGGATCTGCTGTAGAGCACTTGGAACTCTTCTCAACACCCTTTAGTAACCTCAATGGGAAAATAATTCCAAAGAGAATGTATAGTCATCTCTGTATAAATGAATCATGTTGGTGTATATCAAAAATGAACACAACATGGTAAATCAACTATACCCCATTATAAATTTAAAATTAAATTATAGAAAAGAAAAATGATCACTAAATCCATTTAGTCACGGTGGACGTGCTAGTGTCACATCCTTGGACACAGACACAATTTGATCCCAAGGCTGGACTGTTGTGGGCCTGAGGACCTCGGAAGGATACGCCAGCTAATTCACCCCCCTTGAACATGTAGTACTTGGTCCCCTCTGCATGGGATCACAATCTCCAGATCGAAGTGTGCCCTCATACTACTAAACCAACCCTCTGACACCCAAAGGATGGTGGGCTCTCTGGGCTGCATGACATTTGGAAAATCACCTGGTCTCAACATACCCTGGTGTTTGGGTTCCGACCTTCTGACTCCTTCGTTAGGGTCATCAGACTCTACACGACAGCCCCCTCAACAGGTGACTCTGCAGGGGTTTATGCTTGTTCGGGGGCTGAAGGGGAAGGGGATAGGAGGAATGGGACGGAAGCCCTTACATGTTTGGTCAGGCACATCCCGCTCTAAGTTAAAACCCAGGAACAGGACTTTCCCTACAGCTAAGGTTGTGTCAGTAACCAGAGAGGGACAGGAGAAATCCTGCCACCTTCTCTTTCCCATAACAACAATTCTAAACCTGGACCTTATAGGCACTTCATATTCACAATGCCTGGGAAGCTGTAAGTGACAACAGCCCTCAAAAAATGTCTTGGTGGGCTTCCCTGGTGGGACAGTGGTTGAGAGTCCTCCTACCGATGCAGGGGACATGGGTTCGTGCCCCTGTTCGGGAGGATCCCACACGCCATGGACCAGCTGGGCCCGTGAGCCATGGCCGCTGAATCTGTGCATCCGGAGCCCGTGCATCCTGAGCCTGTGCTCTGCAGTAGCAGAGGCCATGGCAGTGAGAGACCCGTGTACCACACACAAAAAAAATGTCTTGGGGTAGATAATCGAAATAGACTTCAAAACAAGGCAACCTTTCAATAACCCTTTTTCAAGGGGTACATTTTACTCACACTGTTCAAAAAAAAGCACACATGAAGATGCTCACCATTGCTTTATGTCAGACAAATGCAAATCAGATGTACAAAGAAGTATCACCTAGAACCACTCAGAATAGCCATCCTCACAATGTCTAGAAACAAGAAATGCTTCAGAAGGTGTGGAAAAAAGAGAAACCTACTACATATTATTCGTATATTTTAATCTGCTTTGGGTCCCCGTTGCTGCATGCGGCTTTTCTATAGTTGCAGCAAGCGGGGGCTACTCATCGTTGTGGTACGCAGCCTTCTCTTTGCGGTGGCTTCTCTTGTTGTGGAGCACAGGCTCTAGGCACACAGGCTTCAGTAGTTGTGGCACGTGAGCTCAGTAGTTGTGGCTCATGGGCTCTAGAGCGCAGACTCAGTAGTTGTGGCACACAGGCTTAGGTGCTCTGCAGCGTGTGGGATCTTCCTGGGTCAGGGTTCAAACCTGTGTCCCCTGCACTGGTAGGCAGATTCTTAACTACTGTGCCACAAATACTTCACTATTGGTGGCAATGCCAATTGGCAACAGCCACTATGGAGCACAGACTGGAGGTTACCAGAGTAAGGGGAGGCGGGAGGGATAAATTGGGATTGACATATACACACCACTATATATATATATATTTTTTTTTTTTTTTTTTTTTTGCGGTACGCGGGCCTCTCACTGCTGTGGCCTCTCCCGTTGCGGAGCACAGGCTCCGGACGCGCAGGCTCAGCGGCCATGGCTCACGGGCCCGGCCGCTCCACGGCATGTGGGATCTTCCCAGACCAGGACACGAACCCGTGTCCCCTGCATCGGCAGGCGGACTCTCAACCACTGCGCCACCAAGGAAGCCCACCACTATATATTTTAAAAATAACAAATACGGGCCTACTGTATAGCACTTGAGGAACTCTACACAATACTCTGTAATGACCTGTGTGGGAAAGGAATCCAAAAAGGATTGGATATATGTATAACTGCTTCACTCTGCTGTGTAGCAGAAAGTAACACAACATTGTAAATCAACTATACTCCAAAGAAATTGAAATGAAATGAAAGAAAATAAAATAAAATAGAGTTACCAGATGATCCAGCAAGTTTACTCCTGTGTGCATATCTGAAGGAAAGCATAAATCGAAAAGACACATCTTCCCCAATGTTCACTGCAACACTCTTTACAATAGTGAAGACATGGAAGCAACCAAAATGTCCATCAACATACGAATATAGGTAAAGAATATGTGATACATATATATAATGGAATATGACTCAGCCATAAAATAGAAGAAAATAGGGGCTTCCCTGGTGGTGCAGTGGTTGAGAGTCTGCCTGCTGATGCAGGGGACACGGGTTCATGCCCCGGTCTGGGAAGATCCCACATGCCATGGGGCGACTAGGCCCGTGAGCCATGGCCGCTGAACCTGCGCGTCCGGAGCCTGTGTATCCTGAGCCTGTGCTCCGCAATGGGAGAGGCCACAACAGTGAGAGGCCTGTGTACCGCAAAAGGAAAAAAAAATAGAAGAAAATAATGTCAATTGCAGTAACATGGATGGACCTAGAGATGATTGTACTAAGTGAAGTGAGTCAGACAGAGTAAGACAAATATTGTATGATATCACTTCTAGGTGGAAACTAAAAATTGATACAAATGAACTAACTTACAAAACAGAGGCAGACTCACAGACTTGGAAAACAAACTTATGGTTACCAAAGGGGAAAGGTGGGGGGAGGGGTAAATCAAGAACTTGGGGTAAACATATGAATACTACTCTATATAATATAGGTAAGCAACAAGGACCTACTGTATAGCACAGGCAACTCTACTCAATATTCTGGGAATATCTTTATCAGAAAAGACTCTGAAAAAGAATGAATATATGCATATGTGTAACTGAATCACTTTCTGTGCAGCTGAAATGAACACAACATTGTAAATCAACTATACTCCAATAAAATTTAAATTACAAAATAAAGAAAATCACCTCATTTCAAAAGAAAAAAAGAATTCCCATATATTTTTATGGCTTGATAGCTTACTTTCTTAGTGCTCAATATTATCCCATTCCCAGTATATATTAATACTATATCATTTCATTCACCTATTGGAGGACACCTTAGTTTCATTCACATTTTGGCAATATTGAATTAGGTGCTATAAATATCCATATGCAGGTTTTCATCTGGAAGTATGTTTTAAACTACTTTCAGTTAATATCCATGAGAACACTTGCTGGATTGTACAGTAATGGAATGTTCAATATTATAGCAAGTGTCAATCAGACTACCAAAGTAGCTGCATTATTTTTCATTTCCACCAATAACAAATGTCATTTCCTAATGTTCCACATCCGCTACAGAATTTGTCCTTGTCATTGTACACATTTTAGCCATTCTAAGTGTTACATAGTGGTATGTAATTGTATTTTTAATTTGCTTTTTTATGGCAGCATGTAATCTGGATTATTCTTCTGTATACTTATATGCATGGTGTCTATTTTCTTTGGTGAGGTGCCCATAAAGTATAATGGTCCACATTTTATTTAGGCTGCTTTCATTTTTTTCTAACCAATCTGTACTGTTTTATTTCTTTTTATGCCTTATTGCATTAGTAAGGACTTGGAGTAAAATATGGAAAAGGAGTCATGAAAGGGGACATCCTTGTTTTTACCTGAACTTAGTGACAAAGCTTCATGTTTTTAACCATTAATCATGAGGTAAGATCAAAGTTTCCTGTAGATCTTTATTATCAACTTGAGAAACTTCCAGTCTATTTCTTTAACTAAGAGTTTTTATGAAGAATGGGTTTTAGGCTTTTTCAAAGGTCTTCTGAATCTAGTGATATGTTAATGATTGTCTTTAGGGTGTTGATATGATGAATATAATTATTTGATTTCAGAATGTTGAACAAGCCTTGCATAACTGGGATTATTCCTTCTCATTCATGATATAAAATTCTCTCAAAATATTGTTGGATTTGATTTGTTAATATTTTGTTGACGATTTTTGCATTGATGGTCCTGAGAGATATTGGTCAATTTTCTTTACTATTCATATGTTTCTCTAAGTTTGGATGTTATGGATTTAGTGTGAGACATTAATTTGGGGAGATTCTCAGTCATTTAAAAAAATTCTTTCTGTTCTTTGTTACCTTTATTTTCCTCCTGCTATATCCATTATGTATAGGTCACAGCATTTTCACTGTTTCACAATTATTGATTACTCTGTTCTGCTGATTTCTTTCCTGCCCATTTTTTCTTTTGAGATTTAAAGGTTTCTCTTGATATGTCTTCAAGCTCACAGATATTACTCCTCAGCCAGCCCCTTCACTGCTAAAACAAAATACGAGAGACTTGGTATTTTATAAACAACAGAATATTTTTGTTTTCTCATAATTGCTGAGGCTGAAAAGTTCAAGAACTAGTTACCAGGGGCTTCCCTGGTGGCACAGTGGTTAAGAATCTCCATACCAATAAAGGGGACACAGGTTTGAGCCCTGTCTGGGAAGATCCCACATGCCATGGAACAACTAAGCCCGTGCACTACAACTACTGAGCCTGCACTCTAGAGCCTGCAAGCAATAACTATTGAGCCTGAATGACACAATTACGAAGCCCATGCACCTAGAGTCCATACTCCACAACAAGAGAAACCACTGCAAGGAGAAACCCGTGCGCCGCAACGATGAGTAACCCCTGTGTGACACAACTAGAGAAACCTTGTGCAGCAACGAAGACCCAATGCAACAAAAAATAAATAAAATTAAATCTTTTGACTTCTGAGATGACTCACTCACATGGTTGTAAGTAAGAGGCCTCAGTTCCTTGACACATGGATCTCTCCTTAGGGCTGCTTGAGTGTCCTCATGACATGGAAGCTGGATTACCCCAGGATGAGTGATCTAGCAGAAACCAAAGCAGAAGCTGCAATGCCTTTGATAAACTTGGAAACTGCACTTTGTCATTTCTGCAATTTCTTATTAGTTAAACAGTGAGCTTTTTTCAAGTGTGAGGAGACACACAGGTAGATGAAGACTGGGAGATAATTAGGGGATAATTAGGGCCATCTTGGAGGCTGGCTACCAAAGTGGCTGACTAGACGAAGACTGAATTTTGTTTTCTTCACGTCTGGGGAGAAAATGGTCAGTGAATCCCATTGGTGGTCTTTGAGATGTACCAAAGCTACCTCTTGCTCTCACCCCCAGCCGTGTGGCTGACAGGATCTTGCTGCTCCGGCCATGTGTCAGGCCTGTGCCTCTGAGGTGAGAGAGCCAAGTTCAGGACATTTATCTACCAGAGACCTCCAGCACCTTATAATATCAAACGATGAAAACTCTCCCAGAGATATCCGTCTCCATGCTGAGACCTGGCTCCAGTCAGAGACCAGCAAGATATGGTGCCGGACATCCCATGCCAAACAACTAGCAAGACAGGAATGCAGGCCCACCCATTAGCAAAGGGGCTGACTAAAATCATAATAAGGCCACAGACACCCCAAAACACACCACCGGATGCAGAATTGCCCACCAGAAGGACAAGATCCAGACATACCCACCAGAACACAGGCACCAGTCCCCTCCACCAGAAAGCCTGCACAACCCACTGAACCAACCTTAGTCACTGGAGGCAGACACCAAAACAATGGGAATTACGAATCTGCAGCCTGCAAAAAGGTGACCCCAAACACAGTCCCCAAAGCCAAATGAGAAGACAGAGAAACACACAGCAGATGAAGGAGCAAGGTAAAAACTCACCGGACCAAACAAATGTAGAGAAAACAGGCAGTCTACCTGAAAAAGAATTCAGAGTAATGATAGTAAAGATGATCCCAAATCTTGGAACTGGAATGGAGAATATACAAGAAACATTTCACAAGGACCTAGAAGAACTAAAGAGCAAACAAACAATGATGAACAACACAATAAATGGAATTTAAAATTCTCAAGAAGGAAACAATAGCAGAATAACTGAGGCAGAAGAATGGATAAATGACCTGGAAGATAAAATAGTGGAAATAACTACTGCAGAGCAGAATAAAGAAAAAAGAATGAAAAGAATTGAGGACAATCTGAGACACTTCTGGGACCACATTAAACACACCAACATTCGAATATCAGGGTCCCAGAAGTAGAAGAGAAAAAGAAAGAGACTGAGAAAATATTTGAAGAGATTTTTGTTGAAAAGTTCCCTAATATGGGAAAGGGAATCATTAATCAAGTCCGGGAAGTGCAGAGAGTCCCATACAAGATAAACCCAAGGAAAAACATGCCAAAACATATATTAATCAAACTATCAAAAATTAAATAACAAAGAAAAAATATTAAAAGCAGCAAGGGAAAAACAACAAATAACATACAAGGGAATCCCCGTAAGGTTAACAGATGATCTTTCAGCAGAAACTCTGCAAGCCAGAAGGGACTGGCAGGACATATTTAAAGTGATGAAAGGGGAAAAGCTACAACCAAGATTACTCGAACCAGCAAAGATCTCATTCAGATTTGACAGAGAAATTAAAATCTTTACAGACAAGCAAAAACTAAGAGAATTTAGCACCACCAAACCAGCTTTACAAGAAATGCTAAAGGAAATTCTCTAGGCAGGAAACACAAGAGAAGGAAAAGACCTACAATAACAAACCCAAGACAATTAAGAAAATGGTCATAAGAACATACATATCAATAATTACCTTAAATGTAAATGGATTAAATGCTCCAACCAAAAGACATAGACTGGCTGAATGGATCCAAAAACATAACTGGTATATATGTGGTCTACAAGAGACCCACTTGAGACCTGGGGACACATGCAGACTGAAAGTTAGGGGATGGAATAAGATAATCCATGCAAATGGAAATCAAAAGAAAGCTAGAGTAGCAATTCTCATATCCGACAAAAAAGACTTTAAAATAAAGACTATTACAGGAAACAAAGAAGGACACTACATATCATCAAGGGATCAATCCAAGAAAAAGATATAACAATTCTATATACTTATGCACCCAACATAGGAGCAACTTAATACATAAGGCAAATGCTAACAGCCATAAAAGGGGAAATCGACAGTAACACAATCATAGTAGGGGACTTTAGCACCCCTCTTTCACCAATGAACAGATCATCCAAAATGAAAATAAATAAAGAAACACAAGCTTTAAAATGATACATTAAACAAGATGGACTTAATTGATACTCACAGGACATTCCATCCAAAAACAACAGAATACACTTTTTCTCAAGGGCTCGTGGAACATTCTCCAGGATAGATCATATCTTGGGTCACAAATCAAGCCTTGGTAAATTTAAGAAAATTGAAATCATTATCAAGTATCTTTTCCAACCACAATGCTATCAGACTAGATATCAATTACAGGAAAAAAAATCTGTAAAAAATACAAACACATGGACGCTAAAAAATACTCTACTTAATAACCAAGGCATCACTGATGAAATGAAAGAGGAAATTTAAAAATACCTAGAAACAAATGACAATGAAAACATGAAGACCCAAAACCTATGGGATGCAGCAAAAGGAGTTCTAAGAGGGAAGTTTATAGCAATAAAATCCTACCTCAAGAAACAAGAAACATCTCAAATAAACAAGCTAACCTTACACCTAAAGCAATTAGAGAAAGAAAGAAAAAAAAAAAAACAAAGTCAGCAGAGGAAAGAAATCATAAAGATCATATCAGAAATAAATGAAAAATAAATGAAGGAAACAACAGCAAAGATCAAACAAACTAAAAGCTGGTTCCCTGAGAAGATAGACAAAATTGATAAACCATTAGCCAGACTCATCAAGAAAAGAAGGGACAGGACTCAAATCAATAGAATTACAAATGAAAAAGGAGAAGTAACAACTGACACTGCAGAAATACAAAGGATCATGAGAGATTACTGCAAGCAACTATAGGCCAATAAAATGGACAACCTGGAAGAAATGGACAAATTCTTAGAAAAGCACAGCCTTCCAAGACTGAACCAGGAAGAAATAGAAACTATAAACAAACCAATCCCAAGCACTGAAATTGAGACTGTGATTATAAATATTCCAACAAACAAAAGCCCAGGACCAGATGGCTCCACATGCAAATTCCATCAAACATTTAGAGAAGAGTTAACACCTATCCTTCTCAAACTCTTCCAAAATAGAGCAGAGAGAGGATCTCTCCCAAACTTATTCTATGAGACCACCATCTCCCTGATACCAAAACCAGACAAAGATGTCACAAAGAAAGAAAACTACAGGTCAATATCACTGATTAACATAGATGGAAAAATCCACACCAAAATACTAGCAAACAGAAATCAACAGAGCATTAAAAGGATCATACACCAAGATCAAGTGGGGTTTATCCAAGGGATGCAAGGATTCTTCAATATATGCAAATCAATGTGATACACCATACTAAAAAACTGAAGGATAAAAACCATATGATCATCTCAATAGATGCAGAAAATTCTTCTGACAATATTAAATAACCATTTATGATTTTTTAAAAACCCAAGAAAGTAGGCATAGAGGGAACTTTCCTTAACATAATAAAAGCCATATATGACAAACCCACAGCCAACATCATTCTCAATGGTGAAAAAGTGAAACCATTTCCACCAATATTAGAAGCAAGACAAGGTTGCCCACTCTCACCACTATGATTCAACACACTTCTGGAATTTTTAGCTACAGCAACCAGAGAAGAAAAGGAAATAAAAGGAATCCAAATCAGAAAATAAGAAGTTAAGCTCTCACTGTTTGCAGATGACATGATACTATACATAGAGAATCCTAAAGATGCTACCAGAAACCTACTAGACTTAATCAATCAATCTGGTAAGGTTGCAGCATACAAAATTAACGTACACATATCTCTTTCATTCCTATACACTAAAATGAAAAATCTGAAAGAGAAATTAGGGAAACACTCCCATTTACCACTGCAACAAAAAGAATAAAATACCTAGGAATAAACCTACCTAAGGAGACAAAAGACGTTTACTCAACAAACTATAAGACACTGAGGAAAGAAATCAAAGATGACACAAACAGATAGAGAGATATACCATGTTCTTGGATTGGAAGAATCAACATAGTGAAAATGACTATACTACCCAAAGCAACCTACAGATTCAATGCAATCCATATCAAAGTACCAATGGCATTTTTCAGACAACTGGAACAAAAAAAATTCACAATTTGTATGGAAACACAAAAGACTCTGAACAGCCAAAGCAATCTTGAGAAGAAGAACAGAGCTAGAAAAATCAGGCTCCCTGACGTCAGACAATACTACAAAGCTACAGTAGTCAAGACAGTATGGTAGTGGCACAAAAACAGAAATATAGATCAATGGAACAGGAGAGAAAACCCAGAGATAAACCTATGCACATATGGTCACTTTAGTTTTGATAAAGGAGACAAGAATATACAATGGAGAAATCATGGCCTCTTCAGTAAGTGGTGCTGGGCAAACTGGACATCTACAGGTAAAAGAATGAAATTAGAAGACTCCCTAACACCATACACAAAAATAAATTCAAAATGGATTAAAGACCTAAATGTAAGCCCAGACACTATAAAACTCTTAGAGGAAAAAACATAGGCAGAACACTCTATGACATCAATCACAGCAAGATCCTTTTTGACCCACCTCCTAGAGAAATGGAAATAAAAACAAAAATAAACAAATGAGACCTAATGAGACTTAAAAGCTTTTGCACAACAAAGGAAAACGTAAACAAGATGAAAAGACAACCCTCAGAATGAGAGAAAATATTTTCCAATGAAGCAACTGACAAAGGATTAATCTCCAAACTTTACAAGCAGCCCGTGCAGATCAATATCAAAAAAACAAACAACCCAATCCATAAATGGGCAGAAGACCTAAATAGACATTTCTCCAAAGAAGTTATACAGATTGCCAACAAACACATGAAAGAATGCTCAACATCACTGATCATCAGAGAAATGCAAATCAAAATTACAATGAGGTATCACCACACACAGGTAAGAATGGTCATCATCCAAAAATCTAGAAACAATAAATGCTGCAGAGGTGTGGAGAAAATAGAACCCTCTTGCCCCGTTGGTGGGAGTGTAAATTGATACACCCACTCTCAAGAATAGTATGGAGGTTCTTTAAAAACCTAAAAATAGAACTACCATATGATACAGCAATCCCAGTACTGGGCATACACCTAGAGAATACCATCATTCAAAAAGAGTCATGTTCCATAATGTTCATTGGAGCTCTATTTGCAATAGCCAGCACATGGAAGCAATCTAAGTGTCCATCAACTGATGAATGGATCAAGAAGATGTTGCACATCTTCAATATAAAATGGAATATTACTCAGCCATAAAAAGAAATGTAATTGAGTTATTTGTACTGAGGTGGATGGACCTAGAGTCTGTCATACAGAGTGCAGTAAGTCAGAAAGAGAAAAACAAATACTGTATGCTAACACATATATATGGAATCTAAAAAAAAAAGAAAGAAAATGGTTGGGAAGAACCTAGGGGCAGGACAGGAATAAAGACGCAGACATAGAGAATGGACTTGAGGACATGGGGAGGGGGAAGGGTAAGCCTTGACGAAGTGAGAGAGTGACATGGACTTATATATACTACCAAATGTAAAACAGATAACTAGTAGGAAACAGCTGCATAGCACAGGGAGATCAGCTCAGTACTTTGTGACCACTTAGACGGTGGGATACGGAGGGTGGGAGGGAGACGCAAGAGGGAGGAGATAAGGGGATATATGTATATGTAGAGCTTGTTCACTTTGTTATAAAGCAGAAACTAACACACCACTGTAAAGCAATTATAGTCCAATAAAGATGATAAAAATAAATAAATAATTTATGCCCCCCCCAAATTAAATATTTTTAAATAAATAAATAAATAAGAGCACTCAATAACATGGTAACTCTAAACCTAAGTGTTTTCAGTACTATAGTAACTGTAAACGGATTAATATCTCCTATTAAAGTATAATTTTTATATTATGTGCAACTACATTTTTTTCACAATATACAGGTAAAATAAAAGAATTACATTAGAAAGGAGAAAACATTCCATGTATTTTAAAACAATAAAACAATAAGCATATATCATGCCTATAATAAGAATATAATAAGCATATAATAAGCATATATAATATATAAGCATATAATATCATGCTTATAATAAGCATATAATAAGCATCTTAGATAGTCTTTTTTTGTGTGTGGTAGGCGGGCCTCTTACTGTTGTGGCCTCTCCCGTTGCGGAGCACAGGCTCCGGACGCGCAGGCTCAGCGGCCATGGCTCACGGGCCCAGCCGCTCCATGGCATGTGGGATCCTCCCAGACCAGGGCATGAACCCGTGTCTCAGGCATCGGCAGGCAGACTCGCAACCACTGCGTTACCAGGGAAGCCCAATAAAGTAGTCTTTAAGTTCAGAACAATTTGTCATTATTGTAATTAGCATTATTATCCCAATTTCTTAAAAATATTTCAATACTTTTTCTATTTGAAAAACTGTTTTAATATTGTTTTCTTCACTCTTTTGTGGTCTAATACATGGTAAGTATTTAGTTGCTAAAATTACGTTAAAATATATGTTGGTTTTTTACAGCCAAACAAAACTGAATCAAGAAGAAATAGATAACTTGAACATACTGATCACTAAAAGCAAAATAGAATCTGTAATTTTAAAAAACTCCTTACCAACAAAAGTCCAGGATCAGATGATTTCACAGACAAATTCTACCAAATATACAAAAAAGAACTTACACTAATTCTTCTCAAACTCTTCAAAACGATTGAAGAGTAAGGGATACTTCCAAAGACATTCTATGAAGCCATCATCACCTTGATATCAAAAACAGGTGGGGTGACTTCTCTGGTGGCACAGTGGTTAAGAATCCATCTGCCAATGCAGGGGACATCGGTTCGAGCCCTGGTCTGGGAAGATCCCACATGCCATGGGACAACTAAGCCTGTGTGCCACAACGACTGTGCCTGCACTCTACATCCCATGAGCCACAATTACTGAGATTGATAGCCACAACTGCTGAAGCCTGCACACCTAGAGCCCATGCTCTGCAAAAAAAGAAGCCACCGAAATGAACAGCCTGCACACCACAATGAAGAGTAGCCCCTGCTCACCACAACTAGAGAGAGCCCGTGCACAGCAACGAACACCCAATGCATCCAAAAATAAAGAAAGAAATTGACTAAAACAAACAAACAAAAAACAGATGAGGACTTTTCTGGTGGTCCAGCAGTTAAGATTTCACCTTCCAGTGCAGGGGGTGTGAGTACAATCCCTGGTGGTGGAGCTGAGATCCCACATGCCTCACAAACAACAAACCAAAACAAAACAGTAGCAATATTGGAACAAATTCAATAAAGACTTTCCAAAAAAAAGCACAGAGAAAGACACTATCAAAAAAGAAAATTGCAGGCCAATATCTTCGATAAATTTAGATGCAAAAATTCTCATCTGAATATTAGAAAACTGAATCTGACAACACATAAGAGGATCATACACCATGACCAAATTTGATTCACCCCAGTGTCACAAAGTTGTTTCAACATAGGCAAATCAATCAACATGATACACCCCATCAACAAAGGAAAAAAACAAAAAAAAGATCATCTCAATAGATGCCGAAAAAGCATTTGAAAAACTTCAGTATCCATTCATCATAAAAACACTTACCAAAGTGGGTATAGAGGAAACATATCTCAACATAATAGAAGCTATTTATGACAAGCCCACAGGCAATATAATACTCAATGTTCCTAAGGTGAAAGCCTTCCCGCTAAAATCCGGAACAAGACAAGGATTCCCACTCTCACCTCTTCTCTTCAACATAGTACTGGAAGTCCTAGCCACAACAATCAGACAGAAAAAAGAAAAAACTCTAACCAAATTGGAAGGGAAGAGGTAAATTTGTCATCATTTGCAGATGACATGATAATATATATAAAGGAAATCCTAAAAATTCCACCCAAAACCTACTAGAATTGATAAACAAATATAGCAAAGTAGCAGGATACAAGATTAACATACATAAATTGGTTGCATTTCTTGTTTTTCTTTTTTGTTAATTTATTTTGGCTGCATTGGATCTTCATTGCTGTGCACAGGTTTTTGCTAGTTGTGGCCACTGGGGACTAGTCTTCATTGTGGTGCACAGGCTTCTCATTGCAGTGGCTTCTCTTGTTGCAGAGCATGGGCTCTAGGCATGCGGGCATAAGTAGTTGTGACACACGGGCTCAGTATTTGTGGCTCACGGGCTCTAGTGTGCAGGCTAAGTAGCTGTGGCACACAGGTTTAGTTTCTCCACGGCATGTGAGATCTTCCTGCACCAGGGCTCAAACCCATGTCCCCTGTATTTGCAGGCAGATTCTCAACCATGGAGACACCAGGGAAGTCCCTGGTTGCATTTCTTTACACTAACAATGAAATATCAGAAAGGAAATGTGAACAAACAATCCCTTTTTTAAATGGCATCAAAAAAAATAAAAGACTTACGAATAAAACTCTCATCAAGGAGGTGAAAGATTTATATGCTGAAAACTACAAAACATTAGTAAAGGAAACTGAAGATGATTCAAAGAAATGGAAAGACATCCCATGCTCTTGGATGGGAAGAATTAATACTGTTAAAATGGCTATATTACCCAAAGCAATCTACAGATTTAATGTGATCCCTATCAAAATACCCATGACATTTCCCCCAGAACTAGAATAATCCTAAAATATATCTGGAACCATAAAAAGTCAGAACTGTCAACACAATCCTGAGGAAAAAGAACAAAGCAGGAGGCATAACCCTCCTAAATTTCAGACAATACTACAAAGTTAAAGTAATCAAAGCCGCATGGTATTGCCACAGAAATAGATACATGGATCAATGGAATGGAATAGAGATCCCAGAAATAAACCCACACACCTATGGTCAATTAACCTTCGACAAAGGAGGCAAGAATATACAGTGGAGAAAAGACAGTCTCTTCAGCAAGTGGTGTTTTGAAAGTTGGACAGCCATATGCAAATCAGTGAAGTCAGAACATACCCTCACAGCATACACAAAAATCAACTCCAAACGGCTTATATGCTTAAATATAAGATAAGACACCTTCAAACTCCTAGAAGAGAACATAAGCAAAACATTCTCTGACGTAAATCATACCACAGTTTTCCTAGGTAGTTCTCCCGAGGCAGCAGAAATACAGTGTCACCTACATACAAACTTTCAAGTTGAAAACTTTCAAAGATGCAAACGTCCATTCGCGTGTCAAATCATGTAAGTTAGTTTGTGTATCTGGCATACATTGTCACGTGCATGCATCCTCTATAAGTGGTTGTGCTTTTGTGTGCTTTACAGTACTGTATTATAGAGTACAGTAGTACAGTACCTTTATTTCAAGGCCAAGATGTCTGGAGGCAAGTGTAAAAGCAGTGGTGATGTAGCTGGTACTGTTAAGAAGCGCCAAGCGATAATGATGGAAAGAAAAGTGAAAGTAATTGAGAGAGTGGATCGAGGCAAAAAGATGTTAGACATCGCTCATTCTTATAACATGAATCATTCAATCACTGGCACAAATCTAAAGACCAAGGACAAGATCTTGGAACATGTGAAGTCTGCTGTGCTGACGATGTTGACAAAATATCGAAGAAGCATGGAAAAGTGGTGGAGGAGATGGAGAAACTTCTCAGTGTGCAGATGCAAGACCAACATCAGCGCTGAGTCCTGCTCAGCTTAATGCTGATTCAAGAGAAAGCTAAAGGCCTTTATGAAGACTTGAAGAAACACGGAAAAGAATCAGAGGGCACATCTTTTAATGTCAGCCATGGCTGGTTTCATCGGTTCAAGGCTAGAGCCAAATTTCACAATGTAAAAGTAAGTGGAGAGGCAGCAAGTGCATATAGGGTAGATGTCCAGGAACTTCCGGAAACACTTTAAGAAATGATTGATGATGGTGTGTATTTACCCGACCAGGTTTTTAATGTGTATGAGACACAACTGTACTGGAAGATGCCAGACCAAAATTACATCAGTAAGGAGGAAAAGTTGATGCCGGGCTGTAAAACAGCAAAGGATAGGCTAACTGTTGTTTCGTGGCAATGCTTCTGGTGAATTGAAGCTGAAGCCTCTCTTAGTTTATCATTCAGAGAACCCAAGAACCCTTAAAAACATAGCCAAGGGCTCTCTTCCTGTTGTGTGGAAGCATAACCCTAAATCCTGGATTGCACAGGCCACGTTCCAGGACTGCTTTTACCACCACTTTATCCCAGATGTAGAGAAATATCGCTTGGAGAAGGACATTCCAGCAAAACATTCTTTTGCTGCTCAACAATGCTCTGGGCCATCCCCCATCCACGAATGACTTTCATCTCAACGTCAAAGTAGTGCATCTGCCACCGAATACTACATTGCTCATTCAACCTATGGACCAGGGAGTTAAAGTGACTTTCAAGAAATATTACTTATGTCCCACTTTTTGTCAGGCAGTGAAGGTAAGTGACAAATCAGGAACAACCTAGGGACAACTTTGGAAGGACTATAACATCCACAAGACCATAAAAAACACTGACTTTGCACGGTGTGAGGGTATGGTGGGCACCGTGGATGGAGTTTGGAAGAAACTTTGCCCACAGTTTGTTCGTGATTTTTGTGGATTTGAGAAGGTAGATCAGAAGTCTGAAGAGGTCTTCAGCAACGTAGTGACCCACAGAGAGAAGCTGCAGCTAGATCTGCAAGAGGACGACTTCATTGAACTCCTTGCTGTGCAACATGAGGAGCTTGCTGATGGAATTGGAGGTCCAGAGAAAGGATGAAGAGGGACAGGAGGAAGACGAGGTAACAGAAGAACTGAAGAGATTCACGACACAGAGAATGGCAACGGAATCTTCTTTATTTGAGGAAGCACTGTTCGTTTTTGAGGTATAGGACCCGAACCTAGAATGGTACCCAAAGGTGGCAACCATTCAGAATGCAATCCAGTGCTACGCTACCTTGTCACCTATGATGAGAAAAAAGGAACTACTACCCAGACATCAATGGATCATTTTTTCAAGAGGGTAGATAGAATGAAATCCAGCAAGGAACCAGAACCTCTGCCATCAATGTCAGGCGTGAGTGAAATGGCAGCTTGCCCTCTGTCTCCTACTGCTGATAATCCTCCACCTCTACCTTCTCCCACCTCCTCTGCCTCCTCCAGTCAGTAACTCTTCTTGCCTCTTCCCTCCATGCCAGCCCCAGTATCAAAGCTGTCGTACTGTACTACTGTACTTTTCTACTTACTGTACTATCAGATTAAAAACATTTTCTTTATTTTTGTGTTTGTTTTTTATGTATTGTTTGCATGGAAAGTATTATAAACATATTACGGTACAATACCATAGAGCCGACTGTGTAAGTTGGGTACCTAGGCTAACTTTGTGGGACTTACAAACAAATTGGACTTACAAACGCACTCTTGGAACAGAACTTGTTCATATGGAGGAGACTTACTGTAAAATCAAAAAAGAAACAAGAACTAACCAAACTTATAAGCTGTTGCACAGCAAAGGAAACCATAATCAAAATGAAAATACACCCTATGGACTGGGAGAAAATATTAGCAAATGATGAGACTGACAAGGGCTTAATTTCCAAACTATACAAACAGCTCATACGACTCAACAACAAAATAACAAATAACTCAGTGGAAAAATGGTAGAAGACCTAAATAAACATTTCTCCAAAGAAGACATAAGTAGAGCCAACAGGCACATGAAAAGATGCTCATCATCACTAATGATTAGAGAAATGCAAATCCAAATTACAATGAGGTATCACTTCACACAGATCAGAATGGCCATCATTAAAAAAATCTACAATTAACAAATGCTGGAGGGGATATGGAGAAAAAGGAACCCTTCTACACTGTTGGTGGCCATGTAAGTAGGTGCACCCACTATGGAAAACGGTATGGAGGTTCCTCAAAAATGCTATAAAGAGAGTTGCCATATGATCTAGCAATCTCACTTGTGGACATATATCCAGACAAAACTATAATTCAAAAAGACACATGAAACCCTATGTTCATAGCAGCACTATTTATAATAGCCAAGACTTGGAAACAACCTAAATGCTCATTGAAAAATGAATGTATAAAGAAGGTGTGGCATACATATACAACAGATATTACTCAGACATAAAAAGAATGAAATAATGGCATTTGCAGCAACATGGATGGACCTAGAGATAATGATACTAAGTGAAGTAAGTCAGAAACAGAAAGACAAGTAGCATATAATATCACTTATATGTGGGATCGAAAACAGGACACAAATGAATATGTCAGTGAAACAGAAACAAACACACAGATACAGAAAACAGAGTTGTGGTTGCCAAGGAGAGAGCGAAGGAAAGATTGGGAGTTTTGGAATAGCAGAAGCAAACTATTCTACATAGGATGGACAACCCACAAAGACCTACTGTATAGCAGAGGAAACTATATTCAATATCCTGTGTTAAACCATAATGGAAAAGAATATATATATTAATTATATGTATATATAATTAATTATAATTAATTAATTATACAGAAATTAATACAACAATGTATAAAGGCTGCAGAGGGGGTGGAGAAAAGGGAACCCTCCTGCACTGTTGGTGGGAATGTAAACTGATACAGTCACTATGGAGAACAGTATGGAGGTTCCTTAAAAGCTAAAAATAGAACTATCATATGACCCAGCAATCCCACTACTGGGCATATACCTGGAGAAAACCATAATTCAAGAAGATACATGGGGCTTCCCTGGTGGCGCAGTGGTTGAGAATCCACCTGCCGATGCAGGGGACACGGCTTCGTGCCCCGGTCCGGGAAGATCCCACATGCCGCAGAGCGGCTGGGCCCGTGAGCCATGGCCGCTGAGCCTGCGCGTCCGGAGCCTGCGCTCTGCAATGGGAGAGGCCACAACAGTGAGAGGCCCGCGTACCACAAAAAAAAAAAAAAAGATACATGTACCACAATGTTCACTGTAGCACTGTTTACAATAGCCAGGATATAGAAGCAACCTAAATGTCCACTGATGGATGAATATATAAAGAAGATGTAGCCCATATATATAATGGAATATTACTCAGCCATAAAAAGGAACAAAATTTAGTTATTTGTAGTGAGGTCGTTGGACCTAGAGTCTGTCATACAGAGTGAAGTAAGTTAGAAAGAGAAAAGCAAATACCATACATGAACACATATATATGGAATGTAGAAAAATGGTACTGACGAACCTAGTGATAGGACAGGACTAGAGGCACAGATGTAGAGAACGGACTTAAGGACACAGGGTGGAAGGGGAGACAGGGACGTAGTGAGAGAGTAGCACTGACATATATACATTACCAAATGTAAAAGAGCTAGTGGTAAGCGGCCACATAGCCAGGGAGATCAGCTCGGTGCTTTATGACCCCCAGAGGGGTGGGATAGGGAGGGTGGAGGGAGGCTCAAGAGGGGGGATAAGGGGAATATACGTATACCTATAGGTGATTCACTTTGTTGTAAAGCACAAAGTAATACAGTGTTAGAAAGCAATTATACTCCAATAAACATGTATTAAAAAACCCACAACATTGTAAATTGACTACACTAGAAAATATTTCTTAAGTGCAAAACATTTTTTGAATGTAAGTTTTATTGTGTGTGTGTACCACAGGTTCAATATATATGAATTATGTCAAATTAATTACATTGTTTTTCAAAATAAAGAATTTTGGATATTCTACATCAGCTTCTCAATATAAACGCAGAAAAACTATATTCTTTTTTTCTAAAGTTCAGAAATAGCCATTTTCCTCATTCGGTATACTATAAACCACTAACTATTAAAAAGGGAATCGAGACCTCTTCCTTGCAAAGGATTATTTCTCCACTCACACAAGTTTAATAGAATGTTCCACAATGAACTGACTTCCCACCTTAGAGACATGAGATTTTTGCATCCTGAAATCCCTTTCTTGCAAAAATGTCCAATTAGCATCCTAGCATTACAGAAAATAAATGCTTTTTTCTGGATCTCAAATTCCATACAACTTTATCAAGACATCACGTATGTTTTTTTACACACACAGACTGTATTTTATTTTTACAACAGATAAATCAACTGACACCAAGCATTGTAAATGGATGACCACAACAAAAGCAACAATGACTGCAATTACCAAACACGAATCACACTCAGCCGATGTCAGAATATTGACATCCAGTCCAGTCATCGCTCCACTCTAACAGTTTCTTTACTTTGCAGTGAAAGACATCATGGATTTTTAAATTATCAGCACTCACCTGAGGTCTTTAAAAATCAACAAAAACATACTTTTGTGATCTCTTTCATTTATTCTGGTTCTAAGTGGTCATTTCTAAACGAAAGTATTTAAGTATGTTAACGTCATCTTATAACATCATATTTCAAATGACTGACTACTGTCTCTCCAAAGATGAAATATCAGGAACTCATAATTAGGGTCTCCAAAGATTTACTGCCTGAGTCTGTATTACCCTTCTGCTGAACTCCACACTGTTCATTATTCTCTGAGAATATTATTTTTCTTGTATGGCCAGCACACGCTCTTTCATTTCATGAAGTTTCTTCCTACAATTTTATGCTTAGTTTATTTCTGAGAATATGCATTATTTCAGGTTGATATTTATAGACACAAAGAATTCTCTATAATTCCCTGAGAGTTTCAAGAACTCCTTCTTCTTTTATTTTAATACCTAGATTCTGAAGCTCTCCACAAAGCATTACTAAAATTGCTTTTACATAAATATCTACATATTAATCACACATTAATGCATTTACAATTGTATTATGCTTTATTGCTAATTTTGGAGCATATACGTAGCTGTCTTATTTACCACCCTCTTGGAAATCATTTTAATATCTGCACTTAGGACTTGAAAGAGAATTGATAAATAAAAACATGAAGAATATGCAAATACAATTTATATTTTTCTCATAAAATTATCCAGAAAAAAGAAGAGTCCTGATACTCTGCAGGCATGATACTCAAGAATGTGTAGTCGGGCTTCCCTGGTGGCGCAGTGGTTGAGAATCTGCCTGCGGATGCAGGGGGCACGGGTTCGTGCCCCGGTCCGAGAAGATCCCACATGCCGCGGAGCGGCTGGGCCCGTGAGCCATGGCCGCTGGGCCGGTGCGTCCGGAGCCTGTGCTCCGCAACGGGAGAGGCCACAGCAGTGAGAGGCCCGCGTACCACCAAAAAAAAAAAAAAAAGAATGTGTAGTCTTCCGGCAGGAAAACATGCAGTAATCCATGTGGCAGAGTTTACCTGTGACCAGCTGGGGTTAGTGACCTGTGCATTCCTTACATGCAACATATCAGGAGTGGAAAAAGGGAATTTGTCAGTTGTGGCAATCAGTATCATGAAGATTTATAGCAGGTCATGCTCACATATTCAGCACAGGTACAATCAAAAGTTTGCTCAATTCTGGGAGATCTAAGTCTGTATCTGTTACCTCGTCTTTAACGAGGAAATGTCAGAACTGACTTAACAAAAAAAAAAGTGTTTGTTTGTTTTAATTACAGTCACGGTGGGTAAGACATAGCTCAGAACAGCTAATGTGACTTACTGATTCGTTCATCAGGAAATACAGTTTCACCTTTCCTGTTTATTCTCCACATCCTGTAGTAAGTTAAGTTTCAATGAAAGATAAATCTACAGGGTGAAAAGAAAAGAAAACTGACATGTGTTGAAAAGATCATTCTGACAGGTTTGACCACGTATGTCCGTGTTTCTGGCGATGGACACAAGCCAGAGCTCCCGACTCTGACGTTTTCGCTGATGTCATTCCCCTTGATCCTCAATTTGGAAGTGGATAAAAATGTTTTCTATGTTTTCTTCTTTAAGAAATTAAATCAAGAATGCTTTCTAGACATGATCCTCTAAAGATTTTCAGTCAGTGGTCATCAAGAGAAGAAAAGCACAGAATCTCATCCCCACCGAAGAGTGACATTCAGTCAGGCAACAGAATTCTCCCCAGAATCAGAGCTTCATCTTTAACATGCGATCAAAGGTTTTCACAGGTGCTGCCTCACTCTGCAGTCAGCCCTACCATATGGGATTGGCTCTGAGAATCTCACATCAGATGACTGACAAACATGTCATAGGACCCTGATCTGCTACCACATCCTGCCTCGCTTAATGATCTCCTGCAGGGACATTGGAATATTCCAGGATATTTCCTGGAGCCCTCTACTCTATACAGGTACACTTCCAAGTAGAAACAGAAGCTTTGATTTTCACTGGGACCCCTGCTCTGTCCAACCAACCTCTCTAGAAATATGATGTTCTAACCTCTCCTGATTAGAACATTTCAAGGTCTCTCCCTGTGCTAATTTAGTAAAGGTAAAGGAGAAACAAGAAAGAGCAAACTATGCAGGGAGCAATATATAAGATTCCTTTCCTTAATGTATTTATCTGATATACCCAAATATTGAGAAATATAGATTCATTTCAGAATGGTCAAGAAAAGAGGAGGAGGAACCTCTATGCCAACAGTATATATAAAACGGAATCAATATTGCATAAGCTCCAGCCTAAGTTTAGCTACGAGGTACTAACTCTTCTCATAAAGAAGAAAGAGTTCTCCATCACTTGAAGCACACTGAGGCCTCAGACAGCTGGACACTGAGGGTGTAGTCTCCTCACGCGAATTCTGTACCTGCGTCACAGAGCAATGAAACAGTCCCAAAGAATTATTAAGGATGAGGTGGGGAATCGAAAGAAGAAAGATGAATCCATACTCTCCCCTAGCATCTGTTCTGCTGGATATTACCACCACCGTAGCCCAATATGACCTTCCCACTTTTCTCTGGGCCTCCCTACTTTCCACCTCCATCCTCTCAGTATATCTTACCTACACTTGGAAACGACTCTAGTTTTTCCACTGGTCTTTATCAACAAGTAATCCAAATAGCAACTGTGTATATAACTCCTTAGAGACCTCAGGTCTGACTCATTAATACATGACCTTCCAAGTCCAAAGTTTTCCTAATTCCCTTTATTTTTTTTCTAATTTCCATGTACTTACACTCTCAGGACTTCCACTGTTCTCGGGTTCGTGTTCCCTGCAAAATCTGTCAACCTAGACATAGACTTAAGTACCACCCTTTAATTATCTCCTAGGTTATCCAGTTTTTAAAAAAGCCTCAGCAAGCCTTATGGACTTTATTAAAGACTCTTTAAGATAACCCACGGGGGATAGCAGTACACCCACACATATCTATTTAATACACCCTCAGAGTAATGAAGACTCTCAGCTCTTCTCCTTCAACGTATGCAGTGTCTCGCCCATCTGATTACTGTCTGCTGTATCCCAGGTCCACTCCCTTCCCTCGTATTACATTCTTTCCCAATTTTGTATGTTGGTAAAATCAAATAACATAAAATATGACATGTTAATTATTATAAAGTGCAGCGTTCAGTAATATTAAATACATTCATATTATCGGGCGATCAACATCGCCATTTATCTTTCTAATTCTTTTCTACGTTTTAAAACTGTAACTCTATATCTTTTAAACCTAACTTTCCTTTTTGTTCCATAAACACATGAAAAGCATCATTACCCTCCCAGATCTATGGTTTTGACTACACTAAGTACCCCATATAATTGAAATAAGTAGTTGTATTGTTATGACTCACTAAAAGTCACAAAAGTGGCATTTTTGGAAGCTAAATGTCCTCAAGATTCATCCATGTTGTAGCACATTCCTAGATCTTTTCCTTCTTCACACTGAATAATATTGTATTCTATGAGTATACCACACTTTGCTTATCCAGGAACCAGTGAATGAACACGTAGGTTGCTCTCATATTTTAGTTACTCTGATTATTACTGCTCTAAACACTAGAGTACAAATATTTAAGACCCTGATTTCAGTTCCTTTGGGTATACCTCAGAGTAAGATTCCTGGATCATGGAGTAATTCTATTTTTCAATATCTGAAAAACTGCCATACTCTTTTGCAAAGCAGCTGTATCATTCTACATTCCCTCTGACACATCACAATGCTTCCTACTCCCTCACTTCCTCACCAATACTTGTTTTCTGCTTGTGTATGTGTGTGTGTGTGCTTGTGTGTGTATGCATGCACACAAATATATAAACACGCATTTAGTGATATGGAGCATCTATTCAAGTGCTTAGTCGTTTGTACATCTTTTTGAAGAACCATCTATTCAAGTCTTTTATCCATTTTTGAATCAGGGTGTTTGCTTTTTGTTGAGTTGTAGAAGTTCTTGGTATATTCTGAAGAGAAATCTCTTGTCAGATAGATGGCTTTCAAATATTTTCTCCCATCTGTGGGTTGCCATTTTATTCTGTTTACATTTCTTTCATACACATTATTTTTTAATTATGTACTGCAAATTGTTTATTTTTTGTTAGCTGTACATTTGTTGTTCCTTCATTTCATACTGAGGAAGACACTGCCAAATCCAATGTCATGAAGCTCTTGTCTTGTGTCTTCTTCTAAGACTGTTTAGTTTATTAGGTCTTATATTTAGTTTCTTGATACGTTTTCATTATTTTTTGCATATGATGTTAGGTAAGGGGTCCATCTTCCTTATTTTGCACGTTGACAACAAGACTTCTCAGCACCATTTGTTGAAAATACTATCCTTTTTACTTTGAAAAGTCTGGCAACTTGTCAAAAATCATTTGGCCATATATCAGGGTTTATTTCTAGGTGTTCTATTCTATTCTGTTGGTCTTGAATAGAGGAGAAAATAGTATAACCTATCCAGGTTGATGAAGAACATAAAGAAAGACCAGGACTGAGAATTAGGAGGGCAATATAAAACAGCAGGAAGTAAAAGACAGTGTGAGAGAAGATCTTGTATTTGCGAGTTCATGGAAATATGATCATGCTAAAACCAGTAAACACCTCACTTTGAACAATACGGTAAATGTGCTGGCAAGAAACATAACACTTACCCATCTCTGGGAAATATAGTATGGGTATAAAGATAAACTACACACAGATATATGAAAAAGGGAAGGGTTTTCATGGTGTGAGAATATTGTGGGACCTGAAATACAATTTACTTCTGTTCTAGCATTGTCTCTAAAATTTAGCAAAGTGTATATACAAGCAATTCCAATTCTGGTAATGTGTGTTTGACAGGTTTATATATGAACTTCAGCAGACCAGTAAATGTACATTCATAGTAGGACCATTCCCTAAACCAAAAAAACAAAACACAAAAACTGGAAAGACTAGAGTTCACGTTGTCAACACACATACAGATGCAGTGATGGTTTACGGTCCAAAAGCAGAAGGTGAGCATGGGTACAAGAGGTTAATCCCCAGGCTGGGCTGGGGTGCAGAGTTTGAGGGTAACACAGGTAGAAAAGGCTTTTGTCCTATCCTTGAGTTTTGAGGTATGGAAATTCACAGGTCACTACCTTCATTTCAAACTGAATGAATGCACTATTCAATTTTTTAAAACAGGCGAAGTAAACATGAGTGATAATAAATTTCAAACTGTCACGAATCAAACAAGATACTAAGAAAAATTAAATAATATGATTTAAGAATGAAGTGGAGAGACTGTCCAAGATGGTAGCATTCAGAAACTCAGAGCTGGATGCCTCTCAGACGCACACCAAAGTCACAATTGTTTACAGAGCAGCAACTGAAGAAAAGAGCGGGACTCACCATGAAAGATGTTTTACAGCTAAAGACATAAGAGGCCCCTCGGCAAGGCAGGAAGGACGGGGCAACATCTCAATAGCATCAAGACCCACACCACCTGGGGGTGGCCCACACATGGGAGAATAATTACAATTTCTGAGGGGCTCCCAGAGAGCAAGGGGTATGAACCCAACATCAGGCTCCCAAGCCCAGGGATCCTGTGCTGGGAAGAAGAGTTCCTAGAAAGTTGGGCTTTGAACACCAGTAGTGCTTATTTTCCAGAGAGCCAGAGGGTTGTGGGAAATAGAGATTCCACTCTTAGAAGATGCTCACAAAATCCCACGTGATCCGAGAATCAGAACAGAAGCAGTCATTTGCAAGGATCCTGCGTTACACCTACCCCCTGATCTTAGAGAGTCTCCCAGAGACGCAAGAGGCATTTACAGCACAGCCTCAGGGACATGGACACTGGCAGCAGCCATCTGGGGGAGCTCATTCTACCTCGCGGCCACTGGCACCAGCAAGCAAAATTTCAGAATCCTCCCTCTATCTATTTAGCCTCAGGACCTAGCCTTACCCATTTCCACCACACTATACACACAAGCACTAGGGGGCTGCAGGCCAAGCAACTAACTGAGCAGGCGCATAGCCACATCCACCAGCGAACACGATGCCTTCAGACCCTCAGTGCACAGCTGCCCCTGGACATGGGCCCAGCCACCAAAAGCCCAAGGACCAGCCTCCAGACCTCAGTGGACAGGCGCCAGCCCCAGAGTCCCCGACCCCTCTGACCAGTGAGCCTCCTCTGGCCTTGGAATCAGCCTCACTGTCGGCAGGTGATTACTGCCCAGGGACTGGATGGAGCTTTGACCTACACAACCGCAAACCTGCTCCAGCAGTGGGATCGGCCTCGTACACCAACAGGTACACACCGGCCCCAGGAATACCACAGCCCAGCAGCCTGTGTGACCAGAACACTCCCTTGCAGGCCAGAAGCAACCACGGGCTCAGCTGGGTCCTGACCCTGCCCGTCAGAATGCCAACACAAGACTAGGGACAGCCCAGACCCTGCAGAGAGCTGTGTCAGGGACAGTGATCCAACACCAACTCTGCGACTCCTGGGGCCTGCAGCCAGAACTCGGGACCTGGGTCTTCCTCCCAGTCGCCAGCATAGCCCCAGGACCAGGGACTGGGCACTAGCCCTGATACCACCTGCACTGCAATTCTACCCAGAAGTGAACCAGCACTAGATTTGGTGTCTCCCAGAGTTTTTCAGCGAGCTGCCTCACGATTTAGCCTCAGCAAGTAGCACAGACAGCCTCCACACAAGGCAGGGTCTGGCAAACAAGCACTCTGGGGGCAGCCAAGCCTACCAGACCATCCACAGTAGTCAGCCCACCACAACAGAAGAGCCCAAGCAGCCCACATAGGGGGTACACCTAGAACATATAGTTCTAGTGACCAGGGGACAGTGGGTTGCTGGGACACATAAGACCTCTCCTACAAAAAGCCACTTCTCCAAGGTCAGGAAACGAAATGAACTTACTACATACAGAGCAATAAAAACAGCAAGTTAAGAAAAATGAGGTGATACAGAAACACGATCCAAATGAAGGAACAAGATAAGAACTCAGAAGAAGATCTAAGTGAAGTGGAGAGAGCCAATCTCCTCAACAAAGAGTTCAAGGTAATGACTGTAAAGATGATCAAAAAACTCAGAAGAATGGACATCCAGAGCAAGAAGTTAGAATGTTTTTAGAAAGAGTTAGACCATTAAAGAACAACAAAACAGAGATTAGGAATACAGTAACTGAAATGAAAAATACACTAAAAGGAAACTACTGTAGACTAAATGATACAGAGGAATGCATCCGAAAACGGAAGGACAGAGCACGGGCGGTCACTGAGGATGAACGGGAAAACAATAGATTAAAATGCAATGAGGAAAGTTGAACAGACGTGTGACACAACATCAAGTGTACTAATATTTGCATCATACTGGTCCCAGAAGCAAAAAGGTACGAGAAAGCAATGTAGAACATACCTGAAGACATAAGAGCTGAAAAGTTCCATAACCTGGGAAAGAAAACAGACATCCAAGTCCAGTAAACACAGTAAGGCCCAAACAGGATCAAGCCAAGGAGGACCACACCAAGACTCATTGTCATTAATCTGGCAACAAAATAAAGAGAAAAAGACACTAGTAAAAGGAGCAAAGGAAAAGCAACAAGTTACAAACATGGGAACTTGCATCAAGTTATCAGCTGACTTTTCAGGATAACCTCTGCATGCCAGAAGGGAGTGGCATGGTATATTTAAAGTCGTGAAAGGGAAAAGCCTATAACCAAAAATACTCTACCCAGCAAGGCTCTCCTTCAGATTTGGTGGTGAGATCTCAAGTTTTACAGAGAAACAAAACTAAAAGAGCTCAGCATCGTCAAACCAGCGGGATGAGAAATCTGAAAGGGGCTTTTCTAAGTGAAAAAGAAAAGGCCACGACTGAAACATAAAAATTAGGAAAGGAAACTTACTAAAGGAAAAACCTCATTGGATAAGGCAAATATTCAACACAGGTAGTAAATCAACCATGAACACAGCTAATAGGAAGGATGAAAGAAAATACTAATAAAATCATCTATATTCACAATAAGAAGGTAAGGGACACACAAGACAAGTAGATGTAAAATATAAGGTCCAATTCAGTAACTGTGGTGGAGCAGAGTAACAGTGCAGGGTTGTTAGTGTCCACGTGAAATTAAGAGCTCAGCAACTTCAATAATCACACACACGCGCACGCACACACACACACACACACACACACACACACACACACACACACACATTTAAAAAAACTGAAAGAAATCCAAACATAACATTAAAGATAGTCCTCACATCACAGATGAAGAGAATAAAAGGAGAAGAAAGGAACACTGAAAAAATTAAAGAGGGATTCTAAAAATACCCAAGACAGATGAAAATGAACACACAATGATCCATCAAATAAACAACCTAACATTACACCTGAAGGAATTAGAAAAAGAAGAAGAAAACAAAACTCAAAGCTGTCAGAAAGAAAAAAATTAAGAAAACAATACCATATGCAATCACACCAAAAAGAATAAGATACCTAGGAACAAACACACCTAAGCAGTAAAAGACATGTACTCAGAAATCTATCAGCCGTTGGTGAAAGAAGTTGAAGGCAACAGAAAAAGATGGGGAGAATATAGCATGTGTGTGGATGGCAGAATTAATACTGTGAAAATAAACTTACTACCAAAGACAACCTACAGATTTAATGCAATCCCTATCAGAATACCAAAGCATTTTCACAGAACTTGAAAAAGTAATTTGAAAATTTGTATAGAAACACAAAGACCCCAAATAGCCAAACAATCTTGAGAAAGAACAGAGCTGGAGGCATCACACACCTTGACTTCAGATTAGACTGCAAAGCGACAGTAATCAAAGAGAATCGTACCGGAGCAAAAACAGACACAAAGATCACCGGAATAGAATAGATATCCCAGAAATAAGCCCACACACTTCTATTTAATTGATTTATGATGAAGCAGGAAATATGGAGAAAACACGTCTTTTCAATAAGGGGTACTGGGAAAACTGGTCAGCTACATGGAAAAGAATAAAATTAGATTATTTTAGCACACCATATATAAAATAAATGCAAAACTGAATAAAGACCTAAACGTAGGACCAGAAACCATAAAACCCCTAGAGGAAAATATAGAACATTCTTGAACATAAATGATAGCAACAGTTTTAGGTTCAGTCTACTAAGGCAAATGAAACAAAAGCAAAAATAAACAAGTGGGACTTCACTAAACTTAAAAGATTTTGAATAGCAAAGGAAACCAAAGACAAAATGAAAAGACAAGCTGCTGAAGTAGTGACAATATTTGCACATGATAAGACGTGAACATCAAAAAGATGACCAAGCAAGAGTTCATATCTAAACTACAGAAATGGCACATACAACTCAATATCAAAAAAATACCCAAAATCTTTTTTAAAAAATGAGAAGACCTAAATAGACATTTTTCCAAGGAAAAAATACAGATAGACAGACAGAACTCACAAAGATGCTAAACATAGCTAATTGGCAGTAAAATGCAAATCAAAACTGAGATATATCACCTCAGTCTTGTCAGAATGGCTGTCATCAAAAAGATCACAAATAACAAAGGTTAGTGAGGATGTGGAGAAAGGGAAACACATGTACACTCTTGATGTGGAGGTGAAGTAGTGCAGCTACTGTGGAAAGCAGAATGGAGGTTCCACAAAAAACTAAAAAGAGAACTACCATAATATCCAACAATTTCACTCTTGGGTATATCAGAAGAAAACAAAAACACTATTTCAAAAAAATAACTGCACATCAATATTCGTAACAGTGTTGTTTGCCATAGCCAAGAGACAGAGTCAAACTCAGTGTTCATCACTAGGTTAGGGGATAAAACAGATTTTTTATGATGACTTCAGCAAAAAATGAAATTTTGCCATTTGCAAGAACATGGATGGATTTGGAGGCTATTATGCTTAGTAAAATAGGCCACAGAGAAAACAAGCATGGCATCTAAAAAATTGAATACAACAACAAGAACAAGAAAAAACAGCCTCACAGGTTAAAGAACAGACTAGTGGTTACCAGCAGGGAGAGATAGGGTGGAGGAGCAAAAGAGTGGTAGCAGATTTGGAGGTATAATCACTAGGTATATAATCAATCATCTACAGTGATGTACTGTATAGCATGGGGAATATAGCCACTCTTTTATAGTAAGTATAAGTGGAGAAGAACCTAAACTTTTATGAATCGCTATGTTGTACCTCTGAAACTAATATAATAATGTATATTAACTATAGATCAATAAAATATAAAGTAAGGAACAATAAAAGGGAGACAGATTATTAGATAGAAATCAATTAAATAAACACAAGTTTTGAAAATCAAGGAATTAAAAAACAACATGTAAGACACAACATTGGCATTTGAAGTGTATAATCTATTTATTTAAAAGAAATCATGGGCTTCCCTGGTGGCGCAGTGGTTGAGCATCCACCTGCTCATGCAGAGGACATGGGTTCGTATCCCGGTCCGGGAGGATCCCACGTGCTGCGGAGCGGCTGGGCCCATGAGCCATGGCCGCTGAACCTGCGCGTCTGGAGCCTGTGCTCCGCAACGGGAGAGGCCACAATGGTGAGAGGCCCATGTACCGCAAAAAAATAATAATAAATAAATAAAAATAAATAAAAAATAAAAGAAAGAAAAGAAATCATTTAAGTGGTGAAAAATGGTACCCATTCTCACAATTTTGTATATCTAGGGTAAATTATTATCTACAAAAATATTTTACAAATATTCACTCTAAAAGAAAGAGAAAATTTGGATTAACCCATTTTAGTATACAAATTTAATATCAAAGTCTCCATGTCAAATTGATTTGAATAAGTTCTGTTAGCCACTTCTAGTTTCTTTGTGATGTAAAATCTTTTAAAGCATAAAATCAGCCTTTCTGCATTATTCCATTAGACATACATAGAAGTGAAAAGAAACAAGAAGACAGAACAATCAACCAGGAAGGTGAATTTACTGAGAAACAGCCATTCGTTCTCCCTCCTCCTTTTCTTTTCCTCCTTTTCCAGGTCTCTTTCGGTTCCAATCAAGAGAAGTCTTGAGAGTTCTGAGAATATTTCTTTGAGGGCTTCAAATCACCATACCTACAACTTCTGCCACAACTACACACACACGGGAACAAAAATAAACCTCTGCTATCTACTCATGTAGGAGGGATTCATGCAAAATAAACTCCTACAAGGAGACCAACGGGTGAGTTTTCTACCTGTGCTTTATAATGTCCTTCCATTAGAGTAAATCCCACACATGATGAGGCAGAAGCAGTTATGTGAGCTTTTCCTTGAAGTCAAAACTCTTACATTCATTTCAAGTACCTGGTGATCATAGGGTACAGCCAGGGAAAGTGCCATCCCCCTTGCGGGGGGGTGGCGGTGAATAGGCTCCCACAACCGTGCACTTCCTGATGTACACATTCTGGAGAAACAAAGGGCGGTCACACCGCAGTCAGCCTGTCAGGCTGTCGGGCCACTGCCAACCCGAGCAGCCTGGAAGTGCCCCATCAGTTGCTGAAAGCGAAACTTTGTCCCCCCTGTGAAGCCAGGCAATTTTGGCCAGAGGGTCAGAGGAGACTATTAATCAACTCCTCCTCTCTGCTCAGCTCCTTGGGGTTACAGCAACCCCATCTCCAAGCCCAAATCTGCCCCTGGAGTGCCGAACTGGAAGTGGCAGGTGGGCTGTGCCGGTGCTTCAGCGCCCTCTGGAGGTTGTCTGCTCTAATGGCAACTCTCAGCCCTTCCTCCTCCCCCTTCCCTAGTCCTGGGGGCTGCCTTGGCCTCCTGCAGCTGCTGGCCTGATTTCATTCTTCTTTTTTCTCCAATTACAATTGAAGTGTCCTACAGAGGTATGGAATCTCTTGAAGAAGGAAGATCTTTTAGTCAATACACCTTAACAGTGAGAAGTTGATTTCAAGAATGAACCTGAAATACTATATTTTTCTCCTGATGATTCCAAGGAGAGACAGCTCAAGTTTTCTAAATCATAAGAAAAACCAAGGTAAATATGATCTTCTGAGCCAGAGATGAAAAAACAGTTTTTAGCACCCTCTCCTCATGTCATATGACTGGGATTTAAATCAATCAACTGCCACTGGTTTTTAAATCACATGACCCAACTTTAAATCAATCAGCTGCTTCCCTGTAACTCAGGTGACTTGGCTTTGAACAGTAAGAAATGAAGAGGTATAAAAATGTTCTGAACAATAAATGGAAAAGCAACATTTTAGAAAGTGTTTTTTTTTCTTTTCGAATGGACCATTCATTGGATACGGAATAAAGGATTCTCTTGTGGATTTCTTGAACTGTAAGCATATACAATGTCTCCGTTGGCGTGATTGACTTAGTTTTGGGGGTTTTGTTGTTGTTGTTGTTAACATCCTTATTGGAGTACAATTGCTTTACCATGTTGTGTTAGCTTCTGCTGTATAACAAAGTGAATCAGCTATTCGTATACATATATCGCCATATCCCCGCCCTCTTGTGTCTCCCTCCCACCCTCCCTATCCCACCCCTCTAGGTGGTCACAAAGCACCGAGCTGATCCCCCTGTGCTATAGGCAGCTGCTTTCCACTAGCTATCCACTTCACCTTTGCTAGTGTATATATGTCCATGCCACTCTCTCACTTCATTCCAGCTTACCCTTCCCCCTCCCTGTGTCCTCAAGTCCGTTCTCTACGTCTTTATTCCTCTGCAGCGACTCCTGCTAAGGATGGATACTTCCTTTTATGCTCAGGAATATGCCCTAGTTTAAATATGATTTGAGTTTGATCCTGTGAACCATCAGAACTTCCCACGGGAGATAAATGAGGAGATTCGGGCCTTTATTAGTACGCACGGTGAACACGGGTGTCCTGGCTGTACTTGCCAACCCTCCTCATTTACCCACCTATTTTTATCCACCTTTCTCCCTGTGAGTACCTTTGACCAACCCTGAGCTCAGGCTCCTGACCTATGACAGTGACTTTGTCGTCAGTCTTTCTTTAAAAATGGACAGGTAACAAAATGAATGTAACCTAGAAGCAGCAGCTCAGTAAGGGAAATAAAATCACCAGTAATTATCTAATCACAGCCACAGCCATCCAGGGCTCAGGTCCCATAAGAATGGGACCTTCCTCAATTTGAAGGGCATCCAATCAAATAAGTAAAGGTGTTGCTCACCTCTGCCACTTGGAGGGATTGCTAGGCAGTCTACCCAGTGTATACTAACTGCAAAACACTGTCATGGTTTTGAAATACCTATTTTCCAGGAAAGATTTTTGGGGTGCATGGGGAAGGTTTCTTTTTGACATCAAGCAAAAAATAAATCACCAAGCTCTTTAAGCACAGGGGTTTTTAAGAGGGCAGTAGAAGGAGGGAATGGGCAGAAAAGACGATCTTCTCTGAAGTGAAGGTCGTTTTTCCAAAAGAGTAGGATTTAGTCTCAGTTTAAGGAGAACACTTTTAAGTAGCTGGGGCAGCTCCAAACTGCAGTTTAGGGAATGAGTGCTTCAAAATAACAGGGCTGTAAAAGTCCTGGCAAGGCAGCAAGAGGATGAAGAGTTGGTTTTGCATAGTTTTGAACATAGGAGTAAAGAAGCAGAGGCATCTCTGACTAAAGGGCCCTGAGATCCTATGGCATCAGTGGGTCAGTTGCAGGGGGTGTAGGGGCGATATTTCTCTCTCAACGTCTCCCAGAGCAGCCACCCCTCTCTACCCCACCCCGCTACTCCTTTCACCCTTCCTGCCTCCACTGTTGGGTCCCCAGGGACAGCACTTCTTAAGCTGGAGCGCTCAGGCACCATCTCTGCAGTCTGGATTCTTCCTGGAGCCTGGCACGTTCTGGGACAGGAAGGCAGGTCTGCAAGGGCGCTGGGTTGCAGCCGGACCTGGAGGCCTGGAGGGGAACTGGAGTCATGAAGCCCACCCACGTCCTTGAAGCCGGGGAAGGAACGCATCTTCCTAACAGTACTTCTCAGGTCTCAGCGGGTTCCCCACCCGACGGTGATCCATACTCACTTGAGGCAGCAAGGACTGCCTCTAACTGGCCCCCTCCATTCCGCCTTAAGGGTCCTCGCACATGTGTGAGAGCACAGGCCCCGGATCTATGCACTCGACTGAGGCCAGTGCTGCCGGGGTCCCTCCAGTCCCATCCCCCGGCCCCTCCCTCTGGGACTGTATCTAATAGAAGAGAGAGCACAGAGGAATTGGCTGAATCAAGGGACCCGGGAGCCTGGGTATGAGTTTGAAGACCGAGAATCTAAAGCGCAATTACATATTATTGGAAACTCTTGTGGAGTGTGTAGGGGGAGGTTAGGAGATTGAGAGGCTGAGTCGACCTGGTGAGTCCAGCCCCAGGACACCACAAAGCCCCTCCCCCCTTTCCCTGCCATCAGACAAGGGGTGCCGCAACTCCAGCCGGGACTCTGCACTTCCCCCTCCCTGATTCTCCTCCAGAAGAGCAGGTGGCCCCCCTCTGAGGGCAAGGGAAGACAACGGACCAAGTCCCCCTGCACTAAGGCGCTACTGGAGCTCTTCCTGAACAGCAGTGCTGGCTTGGAGCGAACCCGTGCACTGCCAAAATTGGTCTCGTCCTGCAGCTGAGGGACGCAGACTTTAAGTCAGCTGCCCTGGCTTTAAAACAATCAACCCCCCCCCTTTAAGTCAGGTGACCCGACTTTAAATCACTGTGTGCCCCTCAAGCCTGCAACTTCCAAAGTTGGGAACTTCACTTTGATCCCACACATGGTATGAGGGTGTACTTCAAGGGTCTAGGTACTCTGGGGTACAGCAAGCAGTGCAGGACGCAGCAGCTCCCAGGCAAAGCTGGTGATGCACAGGGAGAGCAGGCACAGCCAGGCATGCAGAGGTTCCAGGACGGGAGCTGGGGCACAGCCAGCCGCGAGGCTGTGAAAGCAGAGGATCTGAGCCTTCTTGACAAAGGCAAACCCAGAGGATGGATGAGAAACAAAGACCAGATGAAACATGGATTTGAAAATCACATGCTGCTCTTGAAATTGGGGTGGGGGCACCCCAGATTTGAATCCTCTTACTCAACAGTTGCTAGTGTTTTGGCATTTGTCCAATTCCTTATAAAATTTACTGATAATATCTAACCCATAGAATACTGCATTTGTAGTGGTATTGCGTGCTAATGTCTCTATAGTGGAATAATCTTTTCTACGAGAAAAATGTACACTATCCGAATTAAATTAAAACCCCTCTTTATAAAGTACTGTATCTGACTTCCCTGGTGGCGCAGTGGTTAATAATCTGCATGCTAAGGCAGGGGACATGGGTTCGAGCCCTGGTCAGGGAAGATCTCACATGCCGCGGAGTAGCTAAGCCCATGTGCCACAACTACTGAGCCTTCAGGCCACAACTACTGAAGCCCGCACGCCTAGAGCCGATGCTCCACCACAAGCACAGCAAGAGAAGCCACTGCAATGAGAAGCCCACGCACTGCAACAAAAAGTAACCCCTGCTTGCTGCAACTAGAGAAAGCCCATGCATAGCAAAGAAGACCCAACGCAGCCAAAAATAAATAAATAAATAAATAAATATTTTTTTAAAGTACTATATCCTTCTGTACAACTTCTCTGGGAAGAACAGAGAGATGGCGTGGGAGAGTGAGAAAGACCAACATTTAGTGCACATGTCTCATGCAGGTGCTCTGCTGGCTCAGATAGTTTTATCCCCACTTTTACAAAGGAGGAAATAATCTCAGAGAGGTTTGGTAATTTTCCCGAAGCCAAACAGCTATTGAGTGGCAGAACCAGGATCTGAACCAAGTCTGTTACCTTAAAGCCTAAGTCCTCATCACAACAAAACTCAATTCATATTGACATTTATCGAATTACATTGCAACCTGGGGAGTTCTTGGCACAATCCTGAATAAGAGTGAGAAAGAAAGAAATAGCATTGTTCATACAGTCAATCAAAAATTTTGGAGCAGCTACTAGATGCGTGGCCCTTTTCGGGATTCAGCAGTGATCAAGACAGGAAGAGTCCTGCTTACACAAACCATGTAGTGGGGAGGAAAGACGGGTGCAACTTGGCTGAGGGATTCAACTTGCTGGGCCTCTGTTTTCTCATCTGGAAAACGGGATGGGTGTTCCTCATTTCCTGGGATTGTCCAGCCCTCACATTCTCTGATTCCATAAGAATCATTTGTTTTCCTGTTTCTTTAAAATTCATTCAGGCAATGAGCTGTGATGAATGTTGTCAGCTGCTCCTCAAATCACTCTATTCCCACCCTCTTCCTGTGATCAGGTCTTTCTCCCAACATGACTCACAATCAATCAAGTCACAGAACCTAAGGGGCACCCAGCAGGAAAATTCCAGACCTTGTTTCTCAGGAGCTCTGAGGTCTACCTGCGAGGTAAACTTAACACACCTGGCACAAGGCGGCCATCCCGGGTTTCACATCAACATGATCTCAGGCACAAACCTCCTGGCTTTTCCATTGTGTCTTTAAGTTACTTGTTGAAACAACTGCACAACTATGACAAAGATATAAAATCAGGCATCTTCTGCCCCAGTGCCTGCTCATAAATGATTTTCTGCCACTTTAATGATAAAGATAGAACATTTCAACATTCTGCTGCCCTTATTATTTGTCATTTTTCTTGATATTTCTATTGAATACTCTTTCAATATTTTAACAATGGAACATTTATTTACCTTGTTCCAGACCCAGCCTGTAGTGGTAAAGGTTTTGTTGTTATATTTCTATTATGTTTCCTTTAAAAATCATTATGCTATTTAACTGGATTAAGTCAATTCTACAGGCATTTATCTTATGATATTGATGAAATTAATACATAGAGGGCAGTAGTACAAGTTGATTGTACTCCAGAGCCTCTATTAGCACAGTTAAGTAAGTATAACTATTATCTATATGTAAACCAAAGTACATGCCAAGTGAGACTCTCCGACGCTTCTTCACTGTCTGCCCCTCAAGCCTGTGAGAAATGGAATATTTCTTGCCACCTCAGTAAACAAAAGATGCCACAGTCATCCTCTCCAATGTGAGCGGGCAGGCCCTGAGGAACTCAGGATATGCAAATACAGGATGCAGGCCCCAGAGAGCTGAGGTGCATATCAAAGGAAGGAATTCGTGAGCCTGACTCCAGCATCTTCGCATACAAAGGAAAGCCCTGCATTGCTCACCTTGGGAGAGCAGGTTCTCCTTAGCTGACAATCACCTTTTCCCGTCCCCCATCACCTGCGCCAGCCCCCCGCCCTGTCCCCTCCCGCCCCCCGGGTGCTTTAGCTCAGGGAGGATGGGGCGCACAGGGCCTTGGCTGAACAAGAGGCCTGGAAGCCTCGGGAGGAACTTTCGGCCGCTATCCCCGCCGTCGGGAGGAGGGTCGCTGACGCTGCGGCCGGACCCTGCGCCTCCCTCGCCCCGTGTCCCCTCAGGACGTTCAGCCGCCCTCTCCCCACGTCCCCTGGGCCCCGCGAGCCAGGCCGAGGGCAGGGCCGGGAGGAGGCGCCGAAGTTCCCCGGGACCAGACCCCAGGCCGCTCGTTCTGCACAGCAGCGGCGGGTGGCCGCGAAACCCTTCCCCTCAGAAGCTGCTCTTGCGCGGCCGCCCGGGCACCAGACCCACTTACCCGGCCCGCCGTCCCCACGACTGTCGCGGCTTCGGCCGCCGGGGCCCCTCCGCAGCCGGCAGCGTCAGTGAGGCCGCCCTCCCCTTGGGCTCCGGGGCAGCTCCGTGACGGAGGAGGGAAGAGACCCCGAGCCGGGAGCTCCAGCTCTGAGGAAACGCGGGCTCCGTTCTGGGCGCTGCGGGTGGGGCCGCTCTGCCTGAGGCCTCCTGGGAGGGAGCGGGGCGCCGGGGGAGGAGCCGCCAGGAGCTCAGGGCCCCGTCGGGGGGCCTGGAGGGGCGGCCCGGCCTGAGGGCCCCGCCCACTGTGGCCACAGCGCAGGCCTTTTTCCTGCAATCCTACACAAAAAGTCAGAAAGATACACACGGTCTACAGTGAATGTTCACAAATGGTGGTTGCTGCTGTGCTTACTATCCTATTAAACGTGGGAAATCCATAACACACTTGAAGTTAGAAGTTAACTATGAATGTTTACCTTTCCTTATTATGTCTCTGCTATTCACAATTGTCGTTAATGAATCAGAGACTGTGGCATCACTAGTTAAAACTGAGCTCGTTAAAAAAATAGAACTCAGGCCCACCGGCCCTACTGTATCAGAATCTGCAATTTTACACTCTCTCCAGTGTATTTGTGGACCCATGAATAGTTGAAAGGTACATTTCTACCTCGACATGTCTTTTCTGTCTGAGAAATACGCACATTTTATCCAGTTTGATATAAATAAAACACTCAAAAATGCATATGTCCGTGTTGAAACCACCATTTTATCATTTTTTTCCAGATAACTATAGTCTCTTTACTGGTTTTATGGATCACATGACATACTCTTTTTTGTAGTTAGAAATAGAGAAAGTTACTTTGTGAAAAAAAAATATATGTATATATATATATATATATATATATATATATATATATATATATATTAGTGGATGATTGAAGACACTCTTCTAAATTAAAACCAGTTCTCTTAATTTGCTCTTTTCTTCTTGCGTCACATTATGAACTCTTCCCGTGGCCACATGTCATGTGTACTTTTAATTTCAGGGACTGCTGACATCCCAGGATGTGCCCATAGATTTCTCTCAAGAGGACTGGGAATGCCTGGACCGAGATCAATGGGAATTGTACAGGGATCTGATGTGATAAAAGTATAGGATCATGCACTCCTTGAGTGAGGACACCTTCCTTCCAGAATTCCTTATCCACCCACAGGATTTAGAGTCCTTCATTTGTAGAATGTCTCCTGGAATGTTCTGCTTCCTACAATAGGGTTTCAGATTGCAACGATTCAGGAAATATTGGGAGTTTGTGGGTATAATTTATGTTATTCTTTGCAAACTGCAGCCTCCTTTATAATATACTTTGTAACTGCTTGGGATGTGTCTATATGAACAGTGTACTATATGCTTCTGTTATAGTCCTTACAATATTTTATTCTCTTATTATCTGTAACAATCTTCCATGGATTCTTTGGGCTTAAGGTGTATTAAAAGGGAGACGGCGATTCTGGGACTTCCCTGGTGATGCAGTGGTTAAGACTGCGCCTGCCAATTCAGGGGACACGGGTTCGATCCCTAGTCTGGGAAGATCCCACGTGCAACGGAGCAACTAACCCAGTGGGCCACAACTACTGAGCCTGCGTGCCACAACTACTGAAGCTGGTGCACCTTGAGCCCGTGTGCCATTCATTTTTAGAGAATAAAATCACCTCTGAGTGATTACAATTTAGACCAGCTAGTCAAAATTCTTTATCACCTGTTCTTCTCAAACACTGATCAATGGAACAAGTTTTACTAGGGATAAGAGTGTAATTGTATTCTAGAGTTCATATCGGCAATATGGTTTTTGACCTTGATGCTGGATCACGACATTTCAATGGTATAACTGCTATTAATTGTCTCTTTGTTCAACGATTAAAGTCTCACATGATCTGAGTTCAGACTGGAGCCATCCTGCTTGGTTTCTGTCTATTGCAGATTTCTTCCAGTATGAAAGGACAAGAGCAATACGGCTTACTTTACACAATGTCTTCAAACTAAATGATGACATAATCTACATTCAATTAATTTATACATACCCTACTGTAGAGCAGGGTTTGTTACGGTGGCAGAGCCCGGTAATTATGTAAAACTGAAACTTTTATCTGCACTGGTTCAAGTCCTCTTCCTAAGAATATGTTTATAAGCAACACTCTTTCACAAGTTACCCAATTTAATTCACCATAGCATTCCTCATATTAACTAAATGGAAAATCCTAAGCTATATACAAATCCAGAAAGGGCCAAAAATCATCTGCCCACATGGATTATTACAACCCATTGCTGAGGCATTCAAATTACTTATTAAAGACCCACTATGTCCATCAACAGCATCAATTTATATATTATTGCCCCAATGCTAGCCTTAACCCTGGCTCTCACAACATGAATTCCTCTTCCCATATCTTAGCCACTAATTAATATAAATGTAGGCATACTCTTTATATTAGCCATATCACACCTAGCCATTTATTCCATCCTCAGTTCTGGATGAGCTTCACATTCACCATACTCACTCACTGGAGCTCTAGGGACAGTAGCATAGACAATCTCATATGAAGTAATGTAGCAGTTATTCTATTCTCAGTCTTACTGATAAATGGATCATTTACACTTTCAACAGTAATTATTACACAGGAACACCTATGACTATTTTCTTCTGACCCCTACTCAGAATTTTATTATCTCCGCAGTAGCAGAAATTCAATGAAGCCTCACTTGATTCAACAGAAGTAGAATCAAAACCTGTATATGACTTCAATGTAGAAGATGTAGCAGGCCCATTCACCTCTTCCTTGCTAGACAATATGTCAATTTCCTTATAATAAACATTTCCACAACAATCCATTTGTAGGAGCATTCGACAATCCCTAGGTGCCAGAATTATATGCACCCCAAGTCATCATTAAAACACATCTAACAATCTCCTTTCTATGAATTTGAGCATCCTACCCACAATTTTGATATGATCAACGTCTACATCTCGTATAAAAATTTTTTTCTACTAACATTAGCCCGATGTATATGAGAGTTTTCACCACCTGTCATCATACCAGGCAACCCACCACAAACTTAAGAAATATGTCTGACAAAAGAGTTACTGTGATAGAGTAAATTATAGAGGTTTCAATGCTCTTATTCCTGGAATTGAATTCTTCCTAAGAATTTTATATTCTCCATGTTACCACATTACAGCACATGCTATATACTAAGGTTCACTAGGTAAGCTTCAGGCCCATACCCCCAACATGTTGTCGTAGATCCTTCCTGTACTAATAAACTCTCATTGTTTTTACTATCATTCTACTGACCATTATCACAGGAAATATAATTGTATAAGAAGCTCACACTGGTTAATGGTATCCCCATTCTAATAAAAAACACAAACCCATAAGCTACAGAAGCATCCAACAAATATTTCCTAAAACAATCCACCACACCAATACTACTTATAATGGCTAGTATCATTAATCTAATATACTCTGGTCATGGAACACAATGAATAACAAAAATCTTTCATCCAGCAGCATCCACCCTCATGACAATCGCCCTTGTCACAAAAGTAGGACTTTCCCCATTTCACTTCTGAGTGCCTCACGTCACACAAGGCGTCCCATGAACAGCAGGCCTGATGCTATTAATATGACAAAAGTGCACCCCTGTCACTTTTATACCACATGTCACCATCCATCAACCTAAATATACTATTAATCATAGTGATATTATAAATCATAGCTGGAGGCTGAGGGAGATTTAGTCAGACTCACCTGGAAAAAATTAAACCCTCCTCATCAATTGCCCATATAGGATGAATAACAGCCGTTATAAAGTATATTCCGATTATAACAATCCTAAACATACTAATTTATATCATAACAGTACTCTCTTCTTATTATTTATGCCCAGAGCATGGACTACAAGAGTGTCATTATCACACACATGAGGTAAAACACCTCCCATCACAATCCTTTTCCTCACCATTATAGTATCATTAGGACATAGTCCATCACTATCAGGGTTTTTACCCAAATGAATACTTATCCAAGAGATAACGAAAATGACAACATCATTCTACCAACATTAATAGCCATCACAGCAGTGCTCAGCATATATTTCTACTTGCAGCTAACATACTCCACATCACTAACTGTATTCCCTTCATGAAACAACACAAAAACAAAGCACATTGAACATTCAAAGAAATAACCTTCCTATCATTACTAATCATAAAACCCAGACAATTACTCCACATAACACCCATTCCATCCGTGCTGGACTAGGAATTTAGGTTAGTTCAGACCAAGAGCTTTCATAACCCAAAACAAGTAAAATTTACTTAATTTCTAAAAATAAGGATTGAAAGACTTCATCCTACATCAATTGAATGTAAAGCAAACATTGTAGTTAAGCCAAATCTTTACGAGACTGATGAGTTTTAACCCCAGGAAACTTTAGTTAACAGGCAAATCCTCTAGTCAACTGGCTTCAATCTGCTTCTTCTTCATTTGAGAAAGAAAAAAAGAAAAAAGGCAGGAAAATCTCTGGCAGAATTGAAGCTGCTTCTCTGAAATTACAATTCAATTTGTTGATTCACCACAGGGTTTGTGAGAAAGAGGGCTCAATCTCTGTCTTCAGATTTACAGTCGAATGCTAGCTCAGTCATTTTACCTCTGTTCATACACTGTTGATTATTTTCAACAAATCACAAAGATATCGGCATCTTATAATTACTATTTGGTGCTTGAGCTGGAGTAGCAGGCAGCACCTTAAGAATATTAATCCAGGCTGAGCTATGCTAACCTGGAGCGCTACTTGGAGATGCACAAATCTGTAACGTGGTCATAACAGTCCCTGCATTTGTAATAATTTTCTTTATTGTTGTACCCCTTATATTGCAGGGTTTGAAAACTCACTTGGGCCACTAATAACTCGCACACCTGAGGTAGCATTTCCCCGAGTAAACCATGTAAATTTTTGACTACTTCCCCCATCGTTCTTACTCCTACTCATATCACCAATAGTAGAAGCTTGTTCTGGTACCAGTGGACCGTGTATTCAGCTCTAGCCTGCAACCTGGCCCACGCAGGAGCCTCTGTCGACATAACCATTTCCTCCTTACATTTATCAGGTGTCTCCTCAATTCTTGGTGCTATTGCTTTTATTACTATAGTCTTTCATACAAAACCAGCAGTCATACCCCAATACCAAACACCATTATTTGTTTAATCGTCACCAACTATAGCCATATTACTATAATTACCACTCTCAGTCCGAGCAGCCAGAATTGCCATACTCTTAAGAGATAGAAATCTCAACACTACTTTCTCTGACCCTGCAGGAGGAGGCCGAATCCTATACCAACACCTATTTTGATTCTTTGGTCACCCTGAAGTCTGTATTCATGGCCTACCAGGGTTTGTTATAAATTCACACATCATTACACACTATTTAGGACAAAAGGTGCCTTTCAGCTATTTGGGAATAGTATGAGTCATGCCCACTGGCTTTTTAGGATTTCTCTTGTGGGCCCATCATATATTTACCATAGGGAGAGCTGTCCACTCAGGAGCATACTTTGCAAAAGCTACCATAATTGCTTCTATCCCTACAGGAGTGTGCTTTCTCTGGTTGCAGTGAGCAGTAGCGACTCTACGCTGCGGTGCATTGCCTTTTCACTGAAAAGGCTTTCTTTATTGCAGAGCATGGCTTTCACGCTCTAGAGGGCAGGCTCAGTAGTTGTGGCACATGGGCTTTTTGCTCCACGGCAGGTGGAATATTCCCACACGATGGCTCGAACCCGTGTCCCCTGCATTGGCAGGCAAATTCTTAACCACTGCACCACCAGGGAAGTCCCTGGTTAGCAACTGTTCACGGAGGTAATATTATATGACCTCCAATATATTATGAGTTTTAGGCTTTAGTTTTTCTTTTTACAGTAGGAGGTTTCACAGGAATCATCTTAGTGAACTCATCCCCGGACACTATCCTCCAGGATACATACTATGTAGCAGCACACTTCCATGATCTAATGTCCATGGGAGCGGGCTTCACTATTACGGGAGGCTTCCTACACGGATTCCCACTATTCTCAGGTTACACAGTGAACTCAGCATGAGCAAAAAGTCACTTCACGCGTATATTTGTAGTAGTAAATATGACTTCCCGCAGCACTTTCTGGCCTCTCAGGAATGTCATTACTTTAGTCTCACTACTCGGAGGCACACACAACATGAAATATTGTGTCTTTTGGCTCACTCATCTCAATAGCAGCAGTAATGCTAATCATAATCTTCATACTTTGAAAAGCATTTGCATCTAAACAAGAAGGCTAAGCACTAGAAACTGATACTCCTAACCTAGAATTGTTACATAAATGCCCTCCACCATATCCTATGTTTCAAGATCCTACCTATGTAAATATAAAATAAGGAAGGTCTCAAGTCCTTTTCAACCACTTTCAAGCCAACACCATAACAATTATGTCTTTCTCAATAAATGAGAGAAAAGTAAAAAGTGATGTAGCTTTGTCAAACTTAAATCAGAGGCTAAAATCCTGTATATCACGAAGGCATATCAATTTCACCTAGGATCTCAAGATATAACATCACCGATTATGGAAGAACATTTACATTCTCATCATCACACATTAATAGTGATTTTGGAAACTAGTTCTCTATATTATTTCTCTAACATTGACAACTAAACTAACTCATATACATATAATAGATGCACAGGTAGAGAAAATGTGAACAATTTATCAGCCATTATTGTAATCTTAATTGCTCTATCATCATTGTGAATCCTTTACATGATACATGAAATCAATAACTCTTCCCAAACCATAAAATCGATGGGTCAGTAATGATACTGAAGCTACAAATACACAGATTATGAAGATTTAAATGTTGGCTCCTCTGTAATCCCCACATCAGGGCTAAAACCAGGAGAATAATGACTAATAGAAGTCAACAACCACAGAGTTAGAGAGAGTCATAGAATATTAGTTTCATCTGAAATTGTTGTACACTCCTGAGCTGTTCCTTCTCAGGCCTGAAAAGGGCTGCTATCCCAGGACGCCTAAATTAAAGAATCCTAATACCAACAGGACCAGGCCTATGTTGTAGACAAGAGAGCTCATTTTCCTGAGTTCAAAGACAGGCCAGAGGGATATGGCTGAGATGAGGGGTGAATCTGGAGCCCATGGGGATGCACTCTCCAAGCTCCAGGATAGGAATGGGCCATTATTGGTTTAATGGACCTCTGGGGTCCCAGGCCACCCACACCACGCCCTCCCGAGCAGGATCTTGGCAACATTCCCTGTCAGTGATGAGGCAACCTAGCACTTGTCACGCCCCGATGTTGTGTCCTATGTGGGCACCATGCTGTGGGGACCACACCCACACTCTGCAGGTCCATGCTACAGGGTCCTTCTTGCCTCAGGAGTAGAGACCACCCAGCAAGCAGTTCGCTCCCCAACCAGCAGGAGGAGGGGAGGAGAGCAGGGGCACCAGGGGAATCTCACTCAGACAACAACACCCAGGGGTGCCAGCGGGGACAGTGATGATGCAGATGAGGCCCAGACCAAGAGATGCGACCAGAGGACACAAAAGGCAGCTGATCAGGTCCTGACTCAACTGCATCCCGGACACCTTTGTCCCTCCTACGCCCCTTCCTCATACATCCCCTCCTTAAATGCAGATTCTTCAGATGCAAACAGGCAGAGCCTCAGACTGAAAGTCAGCTCTTCCAAAATGACCCGTCAGCAAACACTGCAGGATTGTGCTCCAGTGGGGGCCCTGGAGTCCACAACTCAGGGACTGAAGGGGACATCGGTGCCAGGGCCAGTGTGAGGGGATGGGGAGTGAGACTTTCATGGTTGTGGAATGTTGGTTTTGCAAGATGAAAAGTTCTAGGCGTGGTGGTGATGGCTCCACGAGAAAGTGAATAGATCTGATGCCTCAGAAACGTGCACTTAAAATGGTGACGATGGTAAAGGGTATGTGACGTGTGTTTTATTTCACTTAAATTCATAAAATAATGTCTTTTTAAATCAGAGTCCATTTCGACTCCCGTTCATCACAAATGTCGGAGACCCAAACACATTCCCCTACCTTAGGGGCCATCACGGTGCCCTCACATGGCACATGGGAGACCGTTCTCACAGGGGCCTAGTCTGTGCTCACCTCACCTCTGTCCAGGGAGACCCAGGCAGTGGTGACCCCCATAGATTAGACATATGATATGCTATGATATTCATATGACACCACCGAACATTGTCACTCACCAGCACACAGAGCAGCACCCCACTCAAACATGCATGACCTCATATGAATGCGACAAGATTAAGGGAAGAAAAGGAACCACCAGTTAATCAGGGCAACACCCTTAACGCAGAGGTTGGAAATGTCAAAGGGGTAAAGACACACTGCAGGCAAAGAGCACATAGGGGTCTCCCCATACATGTGATCCTGACCCATGCAGATGTGGTGAGACCCATACAGTGCCCGTACCCTATAGCTGGGGTCACACATCCACACTCACCACAGTGACCCCACCTCCCCAGACCCTGCACCTAAAGTCACACGTTCTCTCTCAACACGTGACCCCACCTCCTCAGACCCCTCCACCTGGGTCACATGTCCACAGTCCCAGGGTGAACTGCCCTCCACAGACTCCCCCAACTGGGGTCACACGTGCACATCCTCCAGGGTGACCTCACCTCACCAGACCGTGCACCTGGGGTCACATGTCCCCTTGGTCAGGGCACCATAGCTCTGCTCTTGGCTCCCTAATTTGGAAACAAGCTGGGTTCCTGGGCCCTGCTGGGATGAGAAAAAGTGTAAGGTGGGTCTCCTGTCCCCACACTTGTCCCACAGAAGTCCTCCTCTTTTCACTTTGGTTCTGTGTGATTTTACCTCTTTTTAAAGCTTTCATGCTAAAGTTGAACACATTACTTGGTTCTGGCAGGCACAGTCTCACTTTCTTGTCTCACTTACTTGTTGAGAAAACTCATAGGACAGCAGGGCTGAAAGCCGAAGGGCAGCTCTGGACGCTGCTGACTAGGGACGGCAGACAGGAAGGAGAGCTCAGCAGCAGCCTCAGCTGTTACCCATCGGCCTTTTGCCCGATCTGCGTGCCCTGCAATCAATTCACCAGCTAAACCTGCCTCCCTTCGCACCATGCACGTGCTGGTAAATTGGAATAATCAGCAGGTAGCCCTCCTGAGGATTATCCACGAGCCCCAAGGAAGGTGAACCTTGCAGGAATAAGGACTAAGGCCCTGCCCATAGCACTGCCCTTGGGAGGACCAGGTCACCACAGTCAGAAGAGAGGGTGTTACCTAGACAAGCCCACCTCGGCTCCAGACCCAGACATCTAAGCACTGACTTTCAAATGCAGGCACGGAGCTTCCCAGTACTGAGGCCAGGCCGGCTCTCTTCCCAGCTCTCCATACTCCTAGCATACACGGAACATGGTCAGGTCTAAATCTTCTTATTATAGACAACACATGGTCAGCTCTAAACATAAACAGTAGACAGCACATGGAGAGGTCTAAATTTACCATGTAGACAGGACTTGATCATGTTTCAACTAGCTTAGGGCTGAGCTCATAGGAGGTACAGATCACACATATGGGTCTCTCATCTTTGGACACCCACATCAGGAAACTGAACAATATCGTTGTCATTAAACATTTCAACAGGCAAAACAGAAATGTTACCAGTGTGTCTGGCCACCTGATGGTCAGGATCCTCATGTGATGCAAGAACTTCTTAGAGTGCAGCCCAGTCTGCGGCCAGGCCAGGCAAGAAGTGGCCTGATTGCAGCCTCCCAGGCTTCCAGAAGGAGGCGGCCGCACAGGAGGCCCAGGCAGGACAGTTCTGCATGGTGCGGGCCAGGAGAGCCTGTCTGTCCATTCCACTGGCCGATTCCGGGCGGGGTGCTCAGGGTCGCTGAGAGCCCCGCGCTCAGGCCCTGCTTCCCTGCACCATGTGCGTGTGCGTGCGTGTGTGTGTGTGTGTGTGTGTGTGTGTATCTGTGTGTGTGTAGAGGGGGCAGTGGCTGACGGCTCCCACGGCTCCCGTCCCGGGCACCGTGATATCTTCGAGGGGAGGTACGGGGAGAGGTAGGGGCACAGAAGCCATTGGAGAGGAGAACCCACCACGGAGCTCCTTGCACACTGGCTCGCCCCACCCGGGGACCAGCCTACCCATCGTGGGCCACATGCCACCCCCCAGCCCCGCACCCCAAAAGGCAGGGCACCTGCTCTTTCAATAGCACAGGGTCTCACATGAAGGAGACTCAGTGGGGAATGTCACCCACTCCCCCACTCCTGATGCTCCGTTTGGGGAGAATGAACCCCCTTGACTGGGCGATGGGACCCTGTGATGAAACATGTGGTGCCCCATCCAAGTCGGGGTCTGGCTGACAGATGGGAACACAGGAGCCACGTGCATGGCCTGGAGGCCAGGCCAACAGGACGAGCACCTCCAGCCTTGGTCTAGCTCTCCAACTGTGACATTGTAGTTTATAGGGGACCTAGGGCAGGTGACTGAATGTAATGGGGGCCTCAGGTGGACATCAAAGCTAAGAAAAAGGGAAAAATACATGTCAGCTTCACTTGCTTTCAGGAATTAATGCTTTACGGATTCACTTTATTCCCTGTGTGTGTGCTACGTGTGTGCATGTGCCTGTATGCGTACATGTGCTGTGCATGTGCATAGGTATGTGCACCGGCACACGTTAGTGTGTGCGTGGGTACACGCGTGCGTGTGTGTTCATAGGCTAGTGTGTGAATATATTTGTGCTGTGCGCATGCGTATGTTTGTGTGTGTGCTGTGTCTACCTTTGCGCACACCTGTGTGTTTTCTGCAACCACTTGCAAGTTGATTGCAGACTGAATTGTGCCCCAGATATGTCCGCACGCACCTGCTCTAACAATCCTGCGTAGCCACGTAAAGTTCAGAGATCGCAGGGATTTAAATGGATGGAGCAGGATGTCCTCACACAGGGTCTGTCTTCCAGTGACTGTCACTGTCTGAGTGACATCCTTCACACGTTCTTTAAGCCCCATTCAGGGTCCAGTTTAGACCCCATTACATTCAGTCACCTGCCTCAGGTCCCTTAATGCTACAATGTCACAGTTGGAGAGCTAGACCAAGGCTGGAGGTGCTCGTCCTGTTGGCCTGGCCTCCAGGCCATGCACGTGGCTCCTGTGTTCCCATCTGTCAGCCAGACCCCGACTTGGATGGGGCACCACATGTTTCATCACAGGGTCCCATCGCCCAGTCAAGGGGGTTCATTCTCCCCAAACGGAGCATCAGGAGTGGGGGAGTGGGTGACATTCCCCACTGAGTCTCCTTCATGTGAGACCCTGTGCTATTGAAAGAGCAGGTGCCCTGCCTTTTGGGGTGCGGGGCTGGGGGGTGGCATGTGGCCCACGATGGGTAGGCTGGTCCCCGGGTGGGGCGAGCCAGTGTGCAAGGAGCTCCGTGGTGGGTTCTCCTCTCCAATGGCTTCTGTGCCCCTACCTCTCCCCGTACCTCCCCTCGAAGATATCACGGTGCCCGGGACGGGAGCCGTGGGAGCCGTCAGCCACTGCCCCCTCTACACACACACAGATACACACACACACACACACACACACACACGCACGCACACGCACATGGTGCAGGGAAGCAGGGCCTGAGCGCGGGGCTCTCAGCGACCCTGAGCACCCCGCCCGGAATCGGCCAGTGGAATGGACAGACAGGCTCTCCTGGCCCGCACCATGCAGAACTGTCCTGCCTGGGCCTCCTGTGCGGCCGCCTCCTTCTGGAAGCCTGGGAGGCTGCAATCAGGCCACTTCTTGCCTGGCCTGGCCGCAGACTGGGCTGCACTCTAAGAAGTTCTTGCATCACATGAGGATCCTGACCATCAGGTGGCCAGACACACTGGTAACATTTCTGTTTTGCCTGTTGAAATGTTTAATGACAACGATATTGTTCAGTTTCCTGATGTGGGTGTCCAAAGATGAGAGACCCATATGTGTGATCTGTACCTCCTATGAGCTCAGCCCTAAGCTAGTTGAAACATGATCAAGTCCTGTCTACATGGTAAATTTAGACCTCTCCATGTGCTGTCTACTGTTTATGTTTAGAGCTGACCATGTGTTGTCTATAATAAGAAGATTTAGACCTGACCATGTTCCGTGTATGCTAGGAGTATGGAGAGCTGGGAAGAGAGCCGGCCTGGCCTCAGTACTGGGAAGCTCCGTGCCTGCATTTGAAAGTCAGTGCTTAGATGTCTGGGTCTGGAGCCGAGGTGGGCTTGTCTAGGTAACACCCTCTCTTCTGACTGTGGTGACCTGGTCCTCCCAAGGGCAGTGCTATGGGCAGGGCCTTAGTCCTTATTCCTGCAAGGTTCACCTTCCTTGGGGCTCGTGGATAATCCTCAGGAGGGCTACCTGCTGATTATTCCAATTTACCAGCACGTGCATGGTGCGAAGGGAGGCAGGTTTAGCTGGTGAATTGATTGCAGGGCACGCAGATCGGGCAAAAGGCCGATGGGTAACAGCTGAGGCTGCTGCTGAGCTCTCCTTCCTGTCTGCCGTCCCTAGTCAGCAGCGTCCAGAGCTGCCCTTCGGCTTTCAGCCCTGCTGTCCTATGAGTTTTCTCAACAAGTAAGTGAGACAAGAAAGTGAGACTGTGCCTGCCAGAACCAAGTAATGTGTTCAACTTTAGCATGAAAGCTTTAAAAAGAGGTAAAATCACACAGAACCAAAGTGAAAAGAGGAGGACTTCTGTGGGACAAGTGTGGGGACAGGAGACCCACCTTACACTTTTTCTCATCCCAGCAGGGCCCAGGAACCCAGCTTGTTTCCAAATTAGGGAGCCAAGAGCAGAGCTATGGTGCCCTGACCAAGGGGACATGTGACCCCAGGTGCACGGTCTGGTGAGGTGAGGTCACCCTGGAGGATGTGCACGTGTGACCCCAGTTGGGGGAGTCTGTGGAGGGCAGTTCACCCTGGGACTGTGGACATGTGACCCAGGTGGAGGGGTCTGAGGAGGTGGGGTCACGTGTTGAGAGAGAACGTGTGACTTTAGGTGCAGGGTCTGGGGAGGTGGGGTCACTGTGGTGAGTGTGGATGTGTGACCCCAGCTATAGGGTACGGGCACTGTATGGGTCTCACCACATCTGCATGGGTCAGGATCACATGTATGGGGAGACCCCTATGTGCTCTTTGCCTGCAGTGTGTCTTTACCCCTTTGACATTTCCAACCTCTGCGTTAAGGGTGTTGCCCTGATTAACTGGTGGTTCCTTTTCTTCCCTTAATCTTGTCGCATTCATATGAGGTCATGCATGTTTGAGTGGGGTGCTGCTCTGTGTGCTGGTGAGTGACAATGTTCGGTGGTGTCATATGAATATCATAGCATATCATATGTCTAATCTATGGGGGTCACCACTGCCTGGGTCTCCCTGGACAGAGGTGAGGTGAGCACAGACTAGGCCCCTGTGAGAACGGTCTCCCATGTGCCATGTGAGGGCACCGTGATGGCCCCTAAGGTAGGGGAATGTGTTTGGGTCTCCGACATTTGTGATGAACGGGAGTCGAAATGGACTCTGATTTAAAAAGACATTATTTTATGAATTTAAGTGAAATAAAACACACGTCACATACCCTTTACCATCGTCACCATTTTAAGTGCACGTTTCTGAGGCATCAGATCTATTCACTTTCTCGTGGAGCCATCACCACCACGCCTAGAACTTTTCATCTTGCAAAACCAACATTCCACAACCATGAAAGTCTCACTCCCCATCCCCTCACACTGGCCCTGGCACCGATGTCCCCTTCAGTCCCTGAGTTGTGGACTCCAGGGCCCCCACTGGAGCACAATCCTGCAGTGTTTGCTGACGGGTCATTTTGGAAGAGCTGACTTTCAGTCTGAGGCTCTGCCTGTTTGCATCTGAAGAATCTGCATTTAAGGAGGGGATGTATGAGGAAGGGGCGTAGGAGGGACAAAGGTGTCCGGGATGCAGTTGAGTCAGGACCTGATCAGCTGCCTTTTGTGTCCTCTGGTCGCATCTCTTGGTCTGGGCCTCATCTGCATCATCACTGTCCCCGCTGGCACCCCTGGGTGTTGTTGTCTGAGTGAGATTCCCCTGGTGCCCCTGCTCTCCTCCCCTCCTCCTGCTGGTTGGGGAGCGAACTGCTTGCTGGGTGGTCTCTACTCCTGAGGCAAGAAGGACCCTGTAGCATGGACCTGCAGAGTGTGGGTGTGGTCCCCACAGCATGGTGCCCACATAGGACACAACATCGGGGCGTGACAAGTGCTAGGTTGCCTCATCACTGACAGGGAATGTTGCCAAGATCCTGCTCGGGAGGGCGTGGTGTGGGTGGCCTGGGACCCCAGAGGTCCATTAAACCAATAATGGCCCATTCCTATCCTGGAGCTTGGAGAGTGCATCCCCATGGGCTCCAGATTCACCCCTCATCTCAGCCATATCCCTCTGGCCTGTCTTTGAACTCAGGAAAATGAGCTCTCTTGTCTACAACATAGGCCTGGTCCTGTTGGTATTAGGATTCTTTAATTTAGGCGTCCTGGGATAGCAGCCCTTTTCAGGCCTGAGAAGGAACAGCTCAGGAGTGTACAACAATTTCAGATGAAACTAATATTCTATGACTCTCTCTAACTCTGTGGTTGTTGACTTCTATTAGTCATTATTCTCCTGGTTTTAGCCCTGATGTGGGGATTACAGAGGAGCCAACATTTAAATCTTCATAATCTGTGTATTTGTAGCTTCAGTATCATTACTGACCCATCGATTTTATGGTTTGGGAAGAGTTATTGATTTCATGTATCATGTAAAGGATTCACAATGATGATAGAGCAATTAAGATTACAATAATGGCTGATAAATTGTTCACATTTTCTCTACCTGTGCATCTATTATATGTATATGAGTTAGTTTAGTTGTCAATGTTAGAGAAATAATATAGAGAACTAGTTTCCAAAATCACTATTAATGTGTGATGATGAGAATGTAAATGTTCTTCCATAATCGGTGATGTTATATCTTGAGATCCTAGGTGAAATTGATATGCCTTCGTGATATACAGGATTTTAGCCTCTGATTTAAGTTTGACAAAGCTACATCACTTTTTACTTTTCTCTCATTTATTGAGAAAGACATAATTGTTATGGTGTTGGCTTGAAAGTGGTTGAAAAGGACTTGAGACCTTCCTTATTTTATATTTACATAGGTAGGATCTTGAAACATAGGATATGGTGGAGGGCATTTATGTAACAATTCTAGGTTAGGAGTATCAGTTTCTAGTGCTTAGCCTTCTTGTTTAGATGCAAATGCTTTTCAAAGTATGAAGATTATGATTAGCATTACTGCTGCTATTGAGATGAGTGAGCCAAAAGACACAATATTTCATGTTGTGTGTGCCTCCGAGTAGTGAGACTAAAGTAATGACATTCCTGAGAGGCCAGAAAGTGCTGCGGGAAGTCATATTTACTACTACAAATATACGCGTGAAGTGACTTTTTGCTCATGCTGAGTTCACTGTGTAACCTGAGAATAGTGGGAATCCGTGTAGGAAGCCTCCCGTAATAGTGAAGCCCGCTCCCATGGACATTAGATCATGGAAGTGTGCTGCTACATAGTATGTATCCTGGAGGATAGTGTCCGGGGATGAGTTCACTAAGATGATTCCTGTGAAACCTCCTACTGTAAAAAGAAAAACTAAAGCCTAAAACTCATAATATATTGGAGGTCATATAATATTACCTCCGTGAACAGTTGCTAACCAGGGACTTCCCTGGTGGTGCAGTGGTTAAGAATTTGCCTGCCAATGCAGGGGACACGGGTTCGAGCCATCGTGTGGGAATATTCCACCTGCCGTGGAGCAAAAAGCCCATGTGCCACAACTACTGAGCCTGCCCTCTAGAGCGTGAAAGCCATGCTCTGCAATAAAGAAAGCCTTTTCAGTGAAAAGGCAATGCACCGCAGCGTAGAGTCGCTACTGCTCACTGCAACCAGAGAAAGCACACTCCTGTAGGGATAGAAGCAATTATGGTAGCTTTTGCAAAGTATGCTCCTGAGTGGACAGCTCTCCCTATGGTAAATATATGATGGGCCCACAAGAGAAATCCTAAAAAGCCAGTGGGCATGACTCATACTATTCCCAAATAGCTGAAAGGCACCTTTTGTCCTAAATAGTGTGTAATGATGTGTGAATTTATAACAAACCCTGGTAGGCCATGAATACAGACTTCAGGGTGAACAAAGAATCAAAATAGGTGTTGGTATAGGATTCGGCCTCCTCCTGCAGGGTCAGAGAAAGTAGTGTTGAGATTTCTATCTCTTAAGAGTATGGCAATTCTGGCTGCTCGGACTGAGAGTGGTAATTATAGTAATATGGCTATAGTTGGTGACGATTAAACAAATAATGGTGTTTGGTATTGGGGTATGACTGCTGGTTTTGTATGAAAGACTATAGTAATAAAAGCAATAGCACCAAGAATTGAGGAGACACCTGATAAATGTAAGGAGGAAATGGTTATGTCGACAGAGGCTCCTGCGTGGGCCAGGTTGCAGGCTAGAGCTGAATACACGGTCCACTGGTACCAGAACAAGCTTCTACTATTGGTGATATGAGTAGGAGTAAGAACGATGGGGGAAGTAGTCAAAAATTTACATGGTTTACTCGGGGAAATGCTACCTCAGGTGTGCGAGTTATTAGTGGCCCAAGTGAGTTTTCAAACCCTGCAATATAAGGGGTACAACAATAAAGAAAATTATTACAAATGCAGGGACTGTTATGACCACGTTACAGATTTGTGCATCTCCAAGTAGCGCTCCAGGTTAGCATAGCTCAGCCTGGATTAATATTCTTAAGGTGCTGCCTGCTACTCCAGCTCAAGCACCAAATAGTAATTATAAGATGCCGATATCTTTGTGATTTGTTGAAAATAATCAACAGTGTATGAACAGAGGTAAAATGACTGAGCTAGCATTCGACTGTAAATCTGAAGACAGAGATTGAGCCCTCTTTCTCACAAACCCTGTGGTGAATCAACAAATTGAATTGTAATTTCAGAGAAGCAGCTTCAATTCTGCCAGAGATTTTCCTGCCTTTTTTCTTTTTTTCTTTCTCAAATGAAGAAGAAGCAGATTGAAGCCAGTTGACTAGAGGATTTGCCTGTTAACTAAAGTTTCCTGGGGTTAAAACTCATCAGTCTCGTAAAGATTTGGCTTAACTACAATGTTTGCTTTACATTCAATTGATGTAGGATGAAGTCTTTCAATCCTTATTTTTAGAAATTAAGTAAATTTTACTTGTTTTGGGTTATGAAAGCTCTTGGTCTGAACTAACCTAAATTCCTAGTCCAGCACGGATGGAATGGGTGTTATGTGGAGTAATTGTCTGGGTTTTATGATTAGTAATGATAGGAAGGTTATTTCTTTGAATGTTCAATGTGCTTTGTTTTTGTGTTGTTTCATGAAGGGAATACAGTTAGTGATGTGGAGTATGTTAGCTGCAAGTAGAAATATATGCTGAGCACTGCTGTGATGGCTATTAATGTTGGTAGAATGATGTTGTCATTTTCGTTATCTCTTGGATAAGTATTCATTTGGGTAAAAACCCTGATAGTGATGGACTATGTCCTAATGATACTATAATGGTGAGGAAAAGGATTGTGATGGGAGGTGTTTTACCTCATGTGTGTGATAATGACACTCTTGTAGTCCATGCTCTGGGCATAAATAATAAGAAGAGAGTACTGTTATGATATAAATTAGTATGTTTAGGATTGTTATAATCGGAATATACTTTATAACGGCTGTTATTCATCCTATATGGGCAATTGATGAGGAGGGTTTAATTTTTTCCAGGTGAGTCTGACTAAATCTCCCTCAGCCTCCAGCTATGATTTATAATATCACTATGATTAATAGTATATTTAGGTTGATGGATGGTGACATGTGGTATAAAAGTGACAGGGGTGCACTTTTGTCATATTAATAGCATCAGGCCTGCTGTTCATGGGACGCCTTGTGTGACGTGAGGCACTCAGAAGTGAAATGGGGAAAGTCCTACTTTTGTGACAAGGGCGATTGTCATGAGGGTGGATGCTGCTGGATGAAAGATTTTTGTTATTCATTGTGTTCCATGACCAGAGTATATTAGATTAATGATACTAGCCATTATAAGTAGTATTGGTGTGGTGGATTGTTTTAGGAAATATTTGTTGGATGCTTCTGTAGCTTATGGGTTTGTGTTTTTTATTAGAATGGGGATACCATTAACCAGTGTGAGCTTCTTATACAATTATATTTCCTGTGATAATGGTCAGTAGAATGATAGTAAAAACAATGAGAGTTTATTAGTACAGGAAGGATCTACGACAACATGTTGGGGGTATGGGCCTGAAGCTTACCTAGTGAACCTTAGTATATAGCATGTGCTGTAATGTGGTAACATGGAGAATATAAAATTCTTAGGAAGAATTCAATTCCAGGAATAAGAGCATTGAAACCTCTATAATTTACTCTATCACAGTAACTCTTTTGTCAGACATATTTCTTAAGTTTGTGGTGGGTTGCCTGGTATGATGACAGGTGGTGAAAACTCTCATATACATCGGGCTAATGTTAGTAGAAAAAAATTTTTATACGAGATGTAGACGTTGATCATATCAAAATTGTGGGTAGGATGCTCAAATTCATAGAAAGGAGATTGTTAGATGTGTTTTAATGATGACTTGGGGTGCATATAATTCTGGCACCTAGGGATTGTCGAATGCTCCTACAAATGGATTGTTGTGGAAATGTTTATTATAAGGAAATTGACATATTGTCTAGCAAGGAAGAGGTGAATGGGCCTGCTACATCTTCTACATTGAAGTCATATACAGGTTTTGATTCTACTTCTGTTGAATCAAGTGAGGCTTCATTGAATTTCTGCTACTGCGGAGATAATAAAATTCTGAGTAGGGGTCAGAAGAAAATAGTCATAGGTGTTCCTGTGTAATAATTACTGTTGAAAGTGTAAATGATCCATTTATCAGTAAGACTGAGAATAGAATAACTGCTACATTACTTCATATGAGATTGTCTATGCTACTGTCCCTAGAGCTCCAGTGAGTGAGTATGGTGAATGTGAAGCTCATCCAGAACTGAGGATGGAATAAATGGCTAGGTGTGATATGGCTAATATAAAGAGTATGCCTACATTTATATTAATTAGTGGCTAAGATATGGGAAGAGGAATTCATGTTGTGAGAGCCAGGGTTAAGGCTAGCATTGGGGCAATAATATATAAATTGATGCTGTTGATGGACATAGTGGGTCTTTAATAAGTAATTTGAATGCCTCAGCAATGGGTTGTAATAATCCATGTGGGCAGATGATTTTTGGCCCTTTCTGGATTTGTATATAGCTTAGGATTTTCCATTTAGTTAATATGAGGAATGCTATGGTGAATTAAATTGGGTAACTTGTGAAAGAGTGTTGATTATAAACATATTCTTAGGAAGAGGACTTGAACCAGTGCAGATAAAAGTTTCAGTTTTACATAATTACCGGGCTCTGCCACCGTAACAAACCCTGCTCTACAGTAGGGTATGTATAAATTAATTGAATGTAGATTATGTCATCATTTAGTTTGAAGACATTGTGTAAAGTAAGCCGTATTGCTCTTGTCCTTTCATACTGGAAGAAATCTGCAATAGACAGAAACCAAGCAGGATGGCTCCAGTCTGAACTCAGATCATGTGAGACTTTAATCGTTGAACAAAGAGACAATTAATAGCAGTTATACCATTGAAATGTCGTGATCCAGCATCAAGGTCAAAAACCATATTGCCGATATGAACTCTAGAATACAATTACACTCTTATCCCTAGTAAAACTTGTTCCATTGATCAGTGTTTGAGAAGAACAGGTGATAAAGAATTTTGACTAGCTGGTCTAAATTGTAATCACTCAGAGGTGATTTTATTCTCTAAAAATGAATGGCACACGGGCTCAAGGTGCACCAGCTTCAGTAGTTGTGGCACGCAGGCTCAGTAGTTGTGGCCCACTGGGTTAGTTGCTCCGTTGCACGTGGGATCTTCCCAGACTAGGGATCGAACCCGTGTCCCCTGAATTGGCAGGCGCAGTCTTAACCACTGCATCACCAGGGAAGTCCCAGAATCGCCGTCTCCCTTTTAATACACCTTAAGCCCAAAGAATCCATGGAAGATTGTTACAGATAATAAGAGAATAAAATATTGTAAGGACTATAACAGAAGCATATAGTACACTGTTCATATAGACACATCCCAAGCAGTTACAAAGTATATTATAAAGGAGGCTGCAGTTTGCAAAGAACAACATAAATTATACCCACAAACTCCCAATATTTCCTGAATCGTTGCAATCTGAAACCCTATTGTAGGAAGCAGAACATTCCAGGAGACATTCTACAAATGAAGGCCTCTAAACCCTGTGGGTGGATAAGGAATTCTGGAAGGAAGGTATCCTCACTCAAGGAGAGCATGATCCTATACTTTTGTCACATCACATCCCTGTACAATTCCCATTGATCTCGGTCCAGGCATTCCCAGTTCTCTTGAGAGTAATCTATGGGCACATCCTGGGATGTCAGCAGTCCCTGAAATTAAAAGTACACATGACATTTGGCCACGGGAAGAGTTCATAATGTGATGCAAGAAGAAAAGAGCAAATTAAGAGAACTGGTTTTAATTTAGAAGAGTGTCTTCAATCATCCACTAATATATATATATACATATATATTTTTTTTCACAAAGTAACTTTCTCTATTTCTAACTACAAAAAAGAGTATGTCATGTGATCCATAAAACTAGTATAGAGACTATAGTCATCTGGAAAAGAAATGATAAAATGGTGGTTTCAACACGGACATATGCATTTTTGAGTGTTTTATTTATATCAAACTGGATAAAATGTGCGTATTTCTCAGACAGAAAAGACATGTCGAGGTAGAAATGTATCTTTCAACTATTCATGGGTCCACAAGTACACTGGAGAGAGTGTAAAATTGCAGATTCTGATACAGTAGGGCCGGTGGGCCTGAGTTCTATTTTTTAAACGAGCTCATTTTTAACTAGTGATGCCACAGTCTCTGATTCATTAACGACAATTGTGAATAGCAGAGACATAATAAGGAAAGGTAAACATTCATAGTTAACTTCTAACTTCAAGTGTGTTATGGATTTCCCACGTTTAATAGGATAGTAAGCACAGCAGCAACCACCATTTGTGAACATTCACTGTAGACCGTGTGTATCTTTCTGACTTTTTGTGTAGGATTGCAGGAAAAAGGCCTGTGCTGCGGCCACAGCGGGCGGGGCCCTCAGGCCGGGCCGCCCCTCCAGGCCCCCCGACGGGGCCCTGAGCTCCTGGCGGCTCCTCCCCCGGCGCCCCGCCCCCTCCCAGGAGGCCTCGGGGCAGAACGGCCCCACCCACTGCGCCCGGAACGGAGCCCGCGTTTCCTCAGAGCTGGAGCTCCCGGCTCGGGGTCTCTTCCCTCCGCCGTCACGGAGCTGCCCCGGAGCCCAAGGGGAGGGCGGCCTCACTGACGCTGCCGGCTGCGGAGGGGCCCCGGCGGCCGAAGCCGCGACAGTCGTGGGGACGGCGGGCCGGGTAAGTGGGTCCGGTGCCCGGGCGGCCGCGCAAGAGCAGCTTCTGAGGGGAAGGGTTTCGCGGCCACCCGCCGCTGCTGTGCAGAACGAGCGGCCTCGGGGTCTGGTCCCGGGGAACTTCGGCCCCTCCTCTCGGCCCTGCCCTCGGCCTGGCTCGCGGGGCCCGGGGGGCGTGGGGAGAGGGCGGCTGAACGTCCTGAGGGGACACGGGGCGAGGGAGGCGCAGGGTCCGGCCGCAGCGTCAGCGACCCTCCTCCCGACGGCGGGGAAAGCGGCGAAAGTTCCTCCCGAGGCTCCCAGGCCTCTTGTTCAGCCGAGGCCCTGTGCGCCCCTTCGTCCCTGAGCTAAAGCACCGGGGGGGGGGGGAGGGGACAGGGCGGGGGGCTGGCGCAGGTGATGGGGGACGGGAAAAGGTGATTGTCAGCTAAGGAGAACCTGCTCTCCCAGGTTCTACAGGAATGCAGGGCTTTCCTTATGCGAAGATGCCGGAGTCAGGCTCACGAATTCCTTCCTTTGATATGCACCTCAGCTCTCTGGGGCCTGCATTCTGTAATTGCACATCCTGAGTTCCTCAGGGCCTGCCCGCTCACATTGGAGAGGATGACTGTGGCATCTTTTGTTTACTGAGATGGCAAGAAATATTCCATTTCTCACAGGCTTGAGGGGCAGACAGTGAAGAAGCGTCGGAGAGTCTCACTTGGCATGTACTTTGGTTTACATATAGATAATAGTTATACTTACTTAACTGTGCTAATAGAGGCTCTGGAGTACAATCAACTTGTACTACTGCCCTCTATGTATTAATTTCATCAATATCATAAGATAAATGCCTGTAGAATTGACTTAATCCAGTTAAATAGCATAATGATTTTTAAAGGAAACATAATAGAAATATAACAACAAAACCTTTACCACTACAGGCTGGGTCTGGAACAAGGTAAATAAATGTTCCATTGTTAAAATATTGAAAGAGTATTCAATAGAAATATCAAGAAAAATGACAAATAATAAGGGCAGCAGAATGTTGAAATGTTCTATCTTTATCATTAAAGTGGCAGAAAATCATTTATGAGCAGGCACTGGGGCAGAAGATGCCTGATTTTATATCTTTGTCATATTTGTGCAGTTGTTTCAAGAAGTAACTTAAAGACACAATGGAAAAGCCAGGAGGTTTGTGCCTGAGATCATGTTGATGTGAAACCCGGGATGGCCGCCTTGTGCCAGGTGAGTTAAGTTTACCTCGCAGGTAGACCCCAGAGCTCCTGAGAAACAAGGGCTGGAATTTTTCTTCTGCGATGAATAGGAGCTGTTGAGTCCAGTTCATTGAGCAAGGAGTAGGTCTTGTCTATTACATATTTGGTTTTTGGAACGGTATCTGTGCTAATTTCAAACTCTTGTTTTATGAAAACCCCCCCTCACCTTTCCCCTGAAGCAGGCATAAGTGTGTTTTCTAAAAGCGTGACTCTGTTCTGTTTTAATTCAGTTCTTTGTAGCCATGTTTACATTCCCTCTATAAGTGATATGTTTTGATAAATTTCTTTTTCTGTGTGACCTTTTTCACTTTGAATTATCGTACCTAAATCCACTCATTATGCTGCTACTAGCCTTATGACATTGATTTCATGGCTGAGTGATATTCCATTGTACATAAGTTTCACAACTTCTGTATCCATTTTTCTCTTTCCTGGGATATGGAACGGGTACCGAAGTCGAGGTTCTTGTAAACAGAGCAGCCCTAAGCTTTGGGGTGCCTGTGTCTTGTTGATTTTTAGTCTTCCCAAGATATACGCCCATGAGTGGAAGTGCCCTATGCTCTGTAGCTCTGTTGTTTAGATGTTTTAGGAAACACCATACACTTTTGTAGAGTGTCTGCGGCAATTTTCATCCCGCCCGTCAGCATAACAAGGTTTCCTGTTCTCCATGGCCTGTCCTGCATTTGTGGTTTTTTACACTTTTTTCAGATGGCCGTTTTGACCGGGGGGAAGTGAGACTTCTTTGTAGTGCTGATTTGCTCTCCCAGCTTGCTTGGTTGGCCAAAACGTGTGTATGCTTTTTTACCTGAATATATTCAGGAAGGAACACATACTCCCTTTTTGGCCAACTGCATCATTGTCCAAGTTCTGCCGCTTTTCATGTGCTTTCAAGGAAACTCCAATCTACCTCTTGAAATCTGTTTCCTGCAATTCTGCCTTGCTTTCAAATCCTCTTCGTTGCCTTAACTCAATGTATTTTTGGATGGTAGTTGTCATTTATCACTGTGCAGGTTTGTGAGTTGCAGTGCCCCTGAGCTCCATGTTTCAACTGCCCTTTTTGTGAGCTGGCCCAGAAAACCACAGCATCGCCTCAGGCCCTATCCTGGTTTCGGGGCGTCAGGCTGAGCCTTTGGTGAATTCTTCTTCGTGATGGGAAATGAGAGTAACATGTGCCCGACCAAACACCTCCAGCGAGTCTCTCATTGGTTCCCCCTTTTCCCGTTCATCCTCGGCACATATTGCAAACTGTTCGAAACAGGAGGTTAAAGGTGCTGATTCTCCAAGTGGGGAGATTGTTAGTAAAGCGGCTGGAATGGTGAACCCGAGCACCAGGAGATGAAAAATGAGGTGCGCTGTCGAAACCTTTCATGATCACACGGTGTATCATCCTCTGGGCTTCCCATGCAGCTTTTAGCTGTAGGAAGGTTGCGTTGCACCTGGAGAGTTGGGACCCATGGAATGGGTAGCACACAGTATTACTTTAAAGGGTCTGCATTTGCTCACTCAACCTCACCAATCCTCTCAGTCCCAAGAGTGTCCAACCTTATGTCTCATCCTGCTGTGTGTCTAGGTGTGTTCAATCCATGTTGCATCATAGCCCCTGAGCAAAAGTTATAAGGGTTTTTATGTCTGTCACTGTCTTTTTCTACTATTGTTATATTGGTTACAGCTGATTTTCAACGCTGTTTGTTGCTGTTCTACATCCACTTGATTCACGTAGAAACAGACATCAATAAATTCTTTTTCAGATTCTTAACAGTCGTATAGAATTTTTTCTGGTGACTTGAGTGTGCTGAGTGCAGTTCTTTGAGGTTCTGTGTAGGCCTCGTCTATTATCAATTTGGTATTTGGAACGGTATCTTTGCTAATTTCAACCTCCTGGATAATGCCTCACCCCTCCCCACCTTTCCCCTTTGGCAGCCTTATGTGTGTTTTCTACATATTTGACTATGTTTCTGTTTTGTAATTTGTTTCATGTGTAGCCATTGTTGATTCTACCTTTAAGTTATATCTTACGATATGTGTCTTTTTCTTTCTGACTTATGTTACCTAGAATGATCTTACATAACTCCTCCTGAGTTGATGCAACTGGCCTTATTTCATTGATTTCCTGGCTGAGTTATATTCCACTCTACATATGTACCACATCTCTTTTATCCATTTTTTCCTTCCAGGTATATTTAGGTTTTATCCAAGTCGAGGCTCTTTTAAACAGAGAGGCGGTAAACGTTGGGGTGCCTGTATCCTGACGATTTTTGTTTTTCCCAAGATATTCGCCCATGAGTGCAAGTGCCCTATGCTCTGTAGCTCATCTGTTTAGATGTTTTAGTAAACACAGTACACTTCTTCAGTGTGCCCGTTGGCAATTTACATTTCCACTATCAGCCTCACAGGGCTCCCTTCACTCCTCGCCCTGTCCTGCATTTCTGGTGTTTACACTTTATGAGGATGGCTCTTCTGACTGATGCGAAGTGTGATACTTTTTGTAGTATTGATTTGCAATGCCCACCTGTTTGGTTGGCTAAAAAGGGTGTATGCCCTTTTCTTGAATATATTCAGGAAAAAAGCATACGCCCTTTTTGGCTAACTGCACCGTTGGCGATGTTCAGCCCCTTTTTTGTGCTTTCATGATGAGTCCTTTTTACCTCTTCAAATCCCTTTCCTGCCATTCTCCCTTGTTTACAATTCCTTTTCGGTGACTTCCCTCAAGACATTTTTCAATGATAGATATTTTCAACTCTGCAGTTTCGTGAATTTTAGTGATCCTGAGTTCCATTTTTCAACTTGTGTTTTTTGGAACTGGCCACAAAATAGTGGGATTTCCTCAAACCGTATTCTTTTTCCATGGGCAATCTTAGCCTTTGGTCATTTCGTCTTCCTGATTGGAAATGAGAGTGACATGTGCCTGTCCGAACACCTAGGACTTTTCTCTCATTGTTTCTCATCCTTCCGCTTCATCCTCTGGACAAATTCCAAACTGTGCGCAACAGGAGGTTGAAGGTGCTGACATCCCCAAGTGGGGAGATTGTTAGGAAAGACGCTGGAGGGGTGAACCCGACTCCCTGGAGATGAGGAGATGAGATGCCTTTTCCAAACTCTTCCCGATCAAATGGTGTACCACCTTCTGGGTGTCAGAGTCATGTTTTAGCTGTAGGAAGGGTCCCGTGCATGGTAAGAGAACACCAGGGATGTTTCCAAATCAGTGTCTCCCTGAACCCTAAACTGGGGAATTTTACGCTATGGCTACACGTATGTTCATTAAGGGCCTTGGGCAGTAGGCAGAGTCCGAACTTAAGATGATTAAAGTCTTCAGGGTCAGAAGCGCTGACCATCGGCCTCCCTTAGGGTACATTGTATCTGTCATTGATAGATGATGTCAATAAAAATATCTATTCGTTTTCAGATTATTTCCGCTTCTAGGTATTACAAAATATTGAGTGTAGTTCCCTGTGCTGTACAGTAGTTCTGTGTTGATGATCTATTTATACATAGCAGTGTGTACGTGTTAATCCCAAACTGTTCATTTATCCCTCCCTGCACCTTTCCCCTTTGGTAATAATAAATTATAAGATTTTATGCTTCTCAGAAATGGGGGAGCTGAAAGAGAGGTATCATTTTCAATGGAAAAGCATTCAAAACTATATTGAAGCTTCAGTCAAGATTATTCGATGTACATCCTTGGAAAGAAATCACTTCATTTCTCCAATGTTGACCTGACAAATAAGACAATCCCCTTCACTGAACTTGCCTATACTAAAGTGATGGAAATATCAAATGGAAGTGTTGGAAACATCTTATTTTACCCGAGCCTTATACACGGCTCTAGGTTAATTACAGTTTGGCTCACACATCTGTTCATTGAAGTTACAATGTTCTCAATTTCTGTCACTGATCCTGCAGAGTGGGCCCCAACAAGGGTCCCCTGCCCCGTGTCATTGGAGCCAAGAGAACGAGACTGAGTTTGGTTCAGAAGCAAAGGAAACTTTAGATTCTGATCAGAGAACGGGGAGAGGTGAGAGCGTGCGCTCCCCCGAGGGCTGTGGGCGGGGCTGCTGTGTGGGGATCCCGGCAGCGTCAGCGGGACGGAAGGGGCGGAGTCTCGAGGGCCGGGTTGGCTGGAGCTCAGGCTCCATGTCGCAGAGTCTGCATGGGGCCCCGCGAGCTGAGGTGTCGGCCCAGCCATTTTGCACCAGGAAATATGTTCTGAAGTGCCGGGTGTGGGACCTCTGCATGTGGAAACCTAGGAGCAAGTGAAATTAGACAAAGCACAAAGGAATAAACGTTAGACTTTACTTTATTGCCCGGATTCTATTTTTATCTCCCAGGATTTTTTCATGGGCTCTGCCGGTGACAAACCCCTCCTCTGCCTTTTGTCCCATTCCTCATTGTTGGGGCGCTGAGGGTGCAGACCCCGCTTCTGTAACTGCTTCGTGCTGAGTCGGGAGGCCTCATACCCGGGGGGAGGGGCAGAACTTCTCCCCAGCAGCCTCCAGGTGAGGTTGACTGTCCCCAGGGCTCTTCCCTCACTGCTCGTCCGCCTGAGCCCCAGCATTTGAAGTGTTATAGATTCTAATGACCTTTAAGGGTGCAGGAAAGAGATGCGCAGAGACGCTGGGGGGGCCGGTTTTACCCCGCCCACATTTGTTCGGCCACCTTAGGCAGACGGTTTCTGCCAGCCTAGATGCTCTGACCAGTAGTCTGCGCTTTCTTCAATTAGGCCCCTGAATTAACGTACAAACAGCACCAGGTGTCAGAACCCTGCCTGCTCAACTCCCACACAGTCCAGGGCGGGTGGTGATCCAGACCCATGACGGCCACTGAGTCAACGGCCTTTTCAAGTAGCCAGGAGTGCAGCCGGTCTCATGGCCGCCGCCGTCACCGCGGTGTCTGTAGGCGTTTCTATGGTGACAGCGTTATTTAGGGTTCCCCCGCCAAGCTTATGAGCTCCGCTCTGGGTGCAGTAAGTCCTGCAAGCAGTAGTCTGCTCTTTTGGGGCACGCTCTTGTTGTTTTCTGAGAGAAGATCCACGTCAAGTGATGGTCACACGGGTCATCATGGGGACCCGTTGCCCCCAGTTGTCCCTCTGGAGGTTGGAGTTGGAGGGCTTCCTCACTCGAGGTCAGTGTGCCCACGGAGCGATGCCTGCAACTTCAGGGCATGGTGGGTGGTTAGGATCACCGTGTGCGGTCCTTTCCCCTTAGGAGGGAGTTGGCCTTGCGGGCTGCGGATTCCAGGTTTTTAGATACCCCCAGTATCTTGGCTGGATGGGGCGGCGGGCCAAGCCCTTGGTGACCGTACTTTCTCCTACCTGGAGGGCATTCTTGCATTGTTCCATTTCAAGAGGTCCCAGTTTTTGCACTAATACTCCAAGGGCGATTCACTTTCTACCCAGAATGTAAAGGTCAAAGGGTTTAGCTAAATTAGGGAGGTCCAGGGCAAGGGTCTGAATTAACTGCTCTTTCCATTCTTGAAAGACCGCTTCTGGATTCTATGCGAACAGATCATCATCTTTTCCTTTCAATGTTTCCTATAGAGGCCCAGCTATTAGACTGTAGTTAGGGATCCAGATGCAGCAAACCCCGACCTCCCTAGGAACCCTTAAGCTGTCTTCTAGGTTTAGAAGGGGTAAGGCTGCAAATGACTTCTTCCCTTTCCTGGGATGGGCTTCTCTGACCTTCTGTGAGAATGAAGCCCAGGCAGGTCACCTTAGTCTGTGATATTTGAGCCTTTGTCTTGGACACCTTCTATCCTTTATTGGCTAGGTAGTTCAGAGGCCTCCTTAGTAGGGCTGGGGATCAGAATGTCGTCTGCATATTGAAGGAGGGTTCCCTTCTCCAGAGGTAGATCTTTGAGGTTTTAGTTAAGTTTCCCCAAAGGTGGTGCGGGAAGTTTTGAACCCTTGGGGGAGGACGGCCCAGCAGTACTGTCTTCCTTGTATGTTGAGTCCTGCCAGTCACAAGCCAAAATTTCTGTGACCTCTGGGACTAATGGAATACAGAAGAAAGCATCATGTACGTCTCATACAGAATACTATGTCCTGGGGGATGGTACAATGACCAGCAGGGTGTAGGAATTAGGAACTATTGGATGCATATCCTCAGTGGCTTCACTGACTGTCCCGACATCTTTACCAGTTCCCCAGTAGCCCATGGGGCTCTCGTGGTCAGGCCCCTCGCAGGATATACAGCTCACCTGGGCAGGTACCCAGCAGCCCACGGGGCTCTCGTGGTCAGGCCCCTCCCAGGATATGGAGCTCACCTGTGCAGCTACCCAGCAGCCCACGGGGCTCTCGTGGTCAGGCCCCTCCTTGGATACGGAACACCCTTGTGCAGGTACCACGGCAGGGCTGGGCACACAGGAACCGTGCACATAGCCCTCATTGCAGAGCACCCCCATCTCACCTGTCCCTCAGAGCTGACACAGAGCACCTCAGAGCAGGACTTGAACTAACAAACAGCAGCTCCGACAGGTCTGTGACCCTGGGCTTCACTCTGTGTGGCCTCCCTCCGCCTGGTCTTCCAGAGACTTCCACTGCAGCCGGGGCACCAGGTCTCTGTCTCCACCCACCACCCCTCCTCTCCCTGACTCCTGGGTTCCTCTTATTAGGAGAGGGTCTTCTTGAAGTTGTCTCCCACTCATGGGCCAGATAAAATGGTTAGAAAACAAGCCAGGGCTGCAGCCCCTTGTCTATCCTGACCCTCAGGACCTACACGTGTTCCTTGGAACTGACCGGTGCAGGAAGGTCCATTTTATGCAACTGTGAGCCCCTGAGGGGCGAGGAGTGGCTGACCTGGGCAGTCTGACCCGGCCGGCCAGTCCTCCCCAGGTGTGCCTGGGCTGAGGTCAATATAAACACCGCTCCAGGCAGCAAGAGCCCCTGCAGCTGTGCCTGACGCCATATTCTCTGCCCCATCGGCAGTCTCGGGGCTGGGCTGGTGGGAGGGAGTAGGGCCCACGGCTCTGTGCGTGGCCCGGTGCGAGTGGGGCTCTGGTGGACTTTCTGCAGGAGTTGCCGCGCTGCCACCTGCTAAAGAAGAGGATGTGTCACCCATACCTGCCGCTGGAATTTCTCCCCGGGCAGAGGTGAGGACGGAGAAAAGCGGTGGGCGCCGGGACAGGAGGGGTACATTGGGCAGGGAGATGGAAAGCTTCCAGAAGAGCGCCCGGGGCCAGGACCATGCTGGCTGGCCTGCAGGCCCCAAGTCGGCCTCCGTGCTGGTGTGGCTCCATGGCCCTTCCTCTAGGCTTTCAAGTCCTTGCACACATTCAGGTGTTTTAGCTGGGAAGGGTGGGAACAGTTCAGCAGCAGCTGGCCTGGGGGTCAGCTCATGTTTACTCAGGGACGCCTTGACATGGTCCCCCAGCTTTGCAATGAGGACGTTCCTTGCGGGGGGGCTGCTGGCTGCATGAGAGATGATTCCCCACCTCTGACCAACTTCAGAATTGTTTACCACTGGAGCAAGGGTTTTCCTGATAGGGTTTTCCTCTGTGTAACTAGTGGGTTCTTAATTGGCAGCGTGAACGGTGATATCAGAGGTCCCGAATCAGGATGGAAATACTTATCCCCAACTTGTACAGGCAGGCATAAAAACCTGGGGAGGCCGTGTGCAGCCGGCACCCTTAGGGATTGGCTTCCGACTGACCCCTCAACGTTCTGGTGTCCAGCCACTGCTTTAGAATTTCTGGGGCCCAGTGCTGACTCTCAGGGTTCTGTAACCCAGGCTCTGTTGGTCTTTAATGAGACCCGCACTTCCAGGGTCCCACAGAGCAGGGTCCGTGTGACTGTTCTGTGGCTTCTGTAACAAATGACCACAAGCTGGGTGGTTTAAAACAACAGGAATTCACCCTCCCCCAGTCCTGGAGACCAGACATCTGAGATCCAGGTGTTCCAGGATGGACGTCCCTCCAGAGGCTCCAGGATAGGGCTCTTCCTGCCTTTTCCAGCTTTGGGGGGCTCCAGGCATCCCCAGGCTTGCGGCTGCAGCCCTCCTGTCTCTGCCTTCACGTGGCTTCTCCTCTATGTTTGTGTTTCTCCTCTTTTGTCTCATAAGGACTCTCTCAATTGGATTGGGGGCCACGCTAACCCCAGATGGCCTCACCTTGAGACCCTTAACTACATATACAAAGACGCTTTTCCCAGATATGGTCCGGTTCCTGTGTTCTGGGGGGAACATATTTTGGGACCAGCATTCAACCCATTACCTGTGTATAAAATAACCCTAATTTTAGGAGATTACCAAGGTCCCGTATAGATAGCAGCCAGCAGCCATGTGGGTGGGGGTCTGGGGAGAATGAGGACCCTGGAATCACCTGGAAAGGATGAAGTCCTGGCTGCATTAGGTGAGCTCTTCCACCACGGGGCCCGTGGAAACAGCCACTCCACTCTGTCCGTGGAAAGGGACCCAGTGCCGAGTCCAGAAATGGTGATATTGCAAAGCTGGCTCTTCTGGGATGTCATCATCAGTAGCATCATGTAACCAGTAACTACGGGCTTGGAGGAGTCACCCTGTGGCACGTGATGACAGCACTGTCACTTTAGGCTCATCAAGCTTAGAATAGGAATGTTTGAAGGAGAAGAGTTTGGGAGATTGCGAAGCTTGGTTGTTAAGGAAACTGAGCAGGTTTGTCAAGGTAGGTTGTCAAGGAAACTTCTCCCTTAAACTGAAGGCAGGGCGGGGAGAGCTGAAATCCAGGGATCTTTTAAAGGGGCTGCTCTGAAACACCATCACCTGAGAGGTGGTCTCAGCGTGAGCTGGTGTTTGAGAAACGTGTGATGAGATGAAGCCTGACTTTCTGTGACAGCTGGGGAGGGGTTTGTAAAGCAACTTAGCGTTTAAGGCCAAGTTTGTTGCTGGAACATAGTGTCTCCCCAAACTGGGCTGAAGCTCAAGATGTCTCTGTCCCCTTCCTGTGAGAGTCCAGGGCAGGTGGGTGTCAGTTCCCAGGCTCTGCCCCCACTTTGTTTCTCCTCCCTGCTTCCAGGTGAGTGTTTCAACCAGCGGGGTGGGGTGACCACAGGGACATCGTGCCCTCCGTCCTAGGATGCAGGCTGGCCAAGGCCCTCACCACCTCCACCCCTTCCCCTTGGTAACACGAGACACTGTGCCCCAGCTGTAAGGGGTGGGAAGGCTGGGATGTGCAGGGTAGCTGTGCACAGGAAAAAGGGAAATGGGTTCTGATGGGCAGCTGTGCGGCTCTGTTGTGAGGGTCGCCCAGACACTAGCGCACAGATTCTGGGTTCTGTGAAGCTTCGATGCTCTGTGGTTCTGGAAATCCTATAGGAGATGGTCCACAGCAGGTGAAGCTAATGCTCGCAGTGGAGGTGGTGAAGCCAAAGGTCTGCAGTTCAGACTAAAGGTGCCGATGTACATGCAGGACAAAACCATCTCAGGTGAATGGACTTCAGGCACGTTTAACATGAATGCAGTCATGTTAATGCCTAGCATCTTCTATCTTGTGCCTCCTCAGGGACCCCCTCCCCAGTGCCTGGGGCTCCTGTAACTCACGTACAAGGGGATGGAGAGCGGGGTCTGTCCAGTCTGAGCCCTGTGAGTCTGCTCGGGACCACCGTAACAAATACCACAGACTGCGCAGCTTGAATAACAGGCCTATCTCCCAGTCCTGGATGCTGTCGGAGATCAAGGTGTCTGCACGCTGGCTTCTCCTGAGGCCTCGCTCCTTGGTGCTTAGACAGCCACCTTCTCCCCAGGTCCTCACATGGTCTCCCCCTGTGCCTATCTGTGTCCTAATCTCTTCTTGTAGGACATCAATCCTATTGGATTAGGATCCACCCTAGTGACGTCATTTTTACTTTGATCATCTCTTTAAAAATCCCATCTCCAAATACAGACACATCCTGGGGTCCTGGGGGTTAGGCATTCAGCATGTGGATTTGGGGAGACATGACTGAGCCTATAGCATCCTCCTTAGGAAGCAAGTGTGCCTCGGTCCTTCCTTCCCTCAAGTCATACGAGGTGAGCTAATGGCTCAAGGAGAGGCCACTCGTGCAGAGTTTGTGTCCCAGCTGGGGAACCCTTCTCTGCTCTCTTTGATCAGGCAGTGGCAGTGCCAGCCCCCTCCTGAGGTGAGCAGTTCTGGGGTTTCCTGCCGTGTCACCTGGCCTGCTGAGGTGCTCAGTGTCTGGGAACCCAGGAGTCAGCAGCCTAGTGGGGCTGCTGGGGACTCTCAGGGCCTTGGCACATACCCTAGCGAAAGTGGGGAAACTTTGGGGGATTACAGGAGGGAGAGAGTCACAGTCTCGTTTATGCTTCAGAAAGACCACGTTGGGGTGGGATGTGAGACGCACCGTGGGGCAGGGAGGTTTGTCAGGTCTGATGGAGGAACCAGGCACAAGATCGGGCTTGGGCCACGGCTGTGGGCGTAGAGGGGAATTAGTGTGGGAACTGGCCACAGGCTGTTGTCGAAATATCGGTTTCCCTGTGCACCGAGGCCGAACAGAAATACGGAGACAGGGGTTTTGGAGGAAGAGACAGATGGCTTTATTTTTCTGCCAGGCAGCAGGGAAGACACAGCTGGCTAGCACCTCAAGAACTGGGCACCCCTCTTTGAGAATCAGGGAAGATTTTATATGTGGGGCTTCTGCAGTCCAGGGTAGAGGATAAGGATCAAAGTAGTGAAGGTCTTGCATTCCTCCTTTCCTTTGCATTATTTCAAAACAGTCATCGCTGGCATCAGGTCGCCGGTAATTGGGGTCCAGCAGACTGGTAATTGCGTCCGTTTGCCTCTGGTTTATTGGCCAGTGACCTTGTTTCTGAAATGAAAAACTAGGGGGTGATTTGTTATGAGGAGCGTATAGAATCTAAGTGCGTTACATAATAAGGTTAGGGAGTGAGAAGCAGGGGCTGTAACACACACAGTGAGGGGTGATGGGTGCCGAAGGTAAATTCCATAGTGTCGGAGTGAGGTTAGCTTTGTAGAGTACAAATCTAGTTACTACAAATGAATGACAAAGTGAAACAAGGAGTGATGAGCTCTTTCAGGCCAGGTTACGTTTCTTCTCTAGTCTTTTCGCTGTCCCCTTGTTCTCAGGGCAGGGAAACTTCGTTTCTGTTTTTGCTGCAACAAGACTGTGGAGGAGGAGCTGACAGTCACTGGGGCACAAGGCGAGTGGGAGCCTGGGAGGCCCCAGTGTTACCGAACCGAACGTGGGTCCGCTCGCCCGAGGGCAGCAGAGCCAGTCTACTGACACCGGGGGTGGTGGAGGAAGGTGCAGCCTAAATTGTCAAAGTGCGGATACAAGGAGGCCAGGTGGCCTGTGCTCTAAAACCCCGAGCTCCCTGAAGGATTTCAGCAAAGCAATTTTCAAGGCCAAGTGAAGGAGGGGGGTCGCAGGGTATGTGATCAGCTGGTGCACAATTCTCTGATTGATGGTGAGGTAACGGGCGGTTAACGTTATAAATTCTTAAGCACCAGGAGCTCCGGGGTTACCTGTTCCTGATCATCAAGTAGTTAATTTCTTCCACTTGGTGGTGGAGGAAGCATGCATCGGGCACTGTTATCCAGGTACTTCAGAGGGGAGCTACAGCAGAGGGTGTGGGGGAGGGGTCTGTCCTGGGAAGGCCCCACAGGGTCCTGCTCGGTTACACCTGGTGCCTGGGCTCAGCAACCTGGGAAGGTGGGGCTGCTCCTGGGTGTGGGGAGCTGCAGGATCCCAGTCCTCTGAAACCCTGCTAAGCCCCCAAGGTGAGATGGGTGTGCAGTGACTGGACGGAGGCTTCTGGCCTGGGAGAGGGGTCCGGGCTGGAAATGTCACTGGAATCATGGCAGGGAGGGAGAGGAAAGGCAAAGTGGGGGCAGATGGGTCACAGCAGACTAATGCAGGTGACTGCGGTCTTGTTGGAAGCAACTCAGAGCCAGAAAGGAGTGGCCGTCAGGGGCTCAGCTCCATTCTCTTGTTCCTTTGTAAAACCACTCTGTCAGAGTTTGAGACGCCGCCAGGAGACGTCTGGGCCCAGTGCTGCCATGGCTTCATCAAAGGGCCCAGGGGGAACACAGAACCACTGCAGGCCCCGCCCATGTCCTCACTGGGAATGAGTCCCATCGGGGCTCCTGGGCTCACAGACTTCAGGGCACCTCTGTCCTCAGGACTGGTCTTCCTCCTTCCTCTCACCTGCTGGTCAGAGACCCAGGAACCCCCAACCTGGCTCCACCCCCAGGGCCTGGATTCAGAGGCCCAGGAGCCCCCAACTTGGCTCCACCCCCAGAGCCAGGATTCAGTGTCCCAGGAATCCCCAAACTGTCTCCACCCAGGGCCTAGATTCTGGGACAGCTTAGGGGTAAGCAAGACCCTCACGCTCCTTTATTTGCTTAGGGGTGAGAATGTCTTAAACGCTGCAGTTGACTGATTACGGAGTGCTGAGTGTTTCCAGCAGGTGTGGATGGAAAGATGGGGTGCGAAGTTCCTATGTCTGCAGGGTCTTCCCGGCGTGAAGATCTGTGTGTTCCCCCCGGCCAGTCGGCATCCTCCCAGGAAGCCCAGATCCAGGATTACGAGGGCAGAGGCTCTCCCCTTGCGTACCTGTAACTTCGCACTCCCACAGCAAGGAGCCTGGCTCCCACCATCTGCCATTTATCTATGCATTGCTCCTTTCCACATTACATGTGCAGAGGTTTCAGAATTGTTAGCTACTACACCCTGGAAAGAACTTCATAAAACAAAGCCCACTGTATATATACGGGCCATTTTGCCTTTAGCCTACAGATTCCATTCATTTCCAAAGGTAACTTAAGTCAGCAGCTTTTACCCCATCCCCTACAGTGAGTTGTTTCCATATATTTCTAATACAGTTAGATTCTGTCACATGACGTATTCCATCGTGCAACATCCTACACCCTAAATAACTAAATTTGAGTAGATTATGATTGGCCCCTTGGGCTACACACATCTATGGGCTTAGACAAATGCATAGTGACAGGTATCCATCCTAGAGTATCACATGGACTACTTCAAACCCCCCACCCCATGATCTGCTTATCATCTATGTAGCTTTGCCTTTCCCGGGATGTCATCAATGGGGTCATACTGTGTGCAGCCTGCTCAGGCTGGAGTTTTCACTTAGCAGTACACGCTGAAGGTTTATCCATGTCTTTCCATAGGTGGATGGTGCATTCCTTTCTGCTGAGTAGTATTCCACTGCATGTGTATGGGAGGAAAAACAATTTTCCCTCTACTTTTCTAGGTTCTTGGTTGAGGCCCCCCCCCGCCCCTGTAATAAAAGACAGATTACCAGGAGAAAAGCAGAAGTTTAATAACATGTATACCTTCTGAATAGAGGGGGGATACCACGGAAAACTGAGTCACTCCCCAAACCATCCCCTTCAATACCGTCTTCAGCTAAAAACAGAAAAGATGCTGGGGAAGGGGGGAAGGCCAGTTATGGAAGGTTATCATGCAAAGCACAGTAAACAAGGGTATGGCTGTGTGCACATTTAAGTCAGGACTTCCCCATTGAAAAGAGTTACTTAAGATTTAATTATCCTTCTATGTTTGGTGCAAAGAGGGACATACCCTTATAAATGGAGATTTCTCTATTGTAAATGCCCTTCATAAAACGGCAATCTCAGTTTTCTGAGATTTTTTAAAAAATAAATTTATTATTTTATTTTTGGCTTCATTGGGTCTTCGTTGCTGCGTGCAGTCTTTTCTCTGGGTGTTGGCGAGCAGGGGCTTCTCATTGTGGTGGCTTTTCTTGTCACGGAGCACAGGCTCTAGGCATGCAGGCTTCAGTAGTTGTGGCACACGGGCTCAGTAGTTGTGGCTCGCGGGCTCTAGAGCACAGGCTCAGTAGTTGTGGCGCACAGGCTTAGTTGCTCTGCGGCATGTGGGATCTTCCCGGACCGGGCCTCGAACCTGTGTCCCCTGAATCGGCAGGTGGACTCTTACTCACTGAGCCACCAGGGAAGCCCTATTCTTTTTAAAGCAGACCAATAACCCTTATGCCAGAGAGACATATTTTTTTTTTTTTTTTTTTTTTTTTTTTTTTTTTTTTTTTTTTTGCGGTACGCGGGCCTCTCACTGTTGTGGCCTCTCCCGTTGCGGAGCACAGGCTCCGGACGCGCAGGCCTAGCAGCCATGGCTCACGGGCTTAGTTGCTCCGCAGCATGTGGGATCTTCCCGGACCAGGGCACGAACCCGTGTCTCCTGCATCGGCAGGCGGATTCTCAACCACTGCGCCACCAGGGAAGCCCCAGAGAGACATATTTTGAGGTGGCATATTCTACTCGCCTTGACATGGATGTATCCCAATTTGCTTATGCATTCATCTTTTGAAGGATATCCTGATTTCAAGTTTTTAGCCATTATGGAAGTGCTGCTGTGCATAATTGCATCCTTGTTTGCATTTGGACATAGATTTTCAAAGCAGTTGCCTAAATACTGGAAGTATGATTGTTGGATCCCAACGTGAGACTTGTTTAGCTTTGGAAAAAACTGCCAAATTGTCTTACAAAGTGGCTGCACAGGCATCCCCCCAGCTATGAGGGAGAGTTCCTTTTGTTCCTCACCCTCTAGCAATTGGTATTGTCATATTTTTGGAGCTTAGCAGTCCCAATTGGTGTGCTATGGTGTCTCATGATTTTAATTTGTAGTTCCCTAATGGTATATGATGTTGAGCTTTTTTCTGTATGACTTTTACTATCTGTAACTTTTTTGGCAGGATGTCTGTTCAGATCACGCTGTTCATGTTCATGCTGGGAGGAGCCCTGTCTCCTCGGGACCTGCTGGGGCTTTGGCTTCAGGAACACGCGGGGCTGAGTCCACGCTGATGGCCTGGCTTTGGTACAACCCGGGGTCAAGTCCACACTAACGGAAACCGGGTCTCCTCAGGACCCGCCGAGGCTTCAGCTCTGGGACACTGGGGGGTCCAGTTCAGGCTGACATGAGCCTGATCTCCTCAGGACCTGCTAGGAGGTGATGCCGCTGAGGGAGAAGGTGAGGAAAAGTGGGGAGAAGGTTCCTGTGCAGGGCTGACCGCTGTGGGTGTCTGTCTCCAGAGGACCCAGGAGAGGAAGGGCTTGATGTGGAAAACTGGGTTTTTGGCCCATTTTGTGTGGGGTGTAGACAGTTGAATGTTGTTCTTTGGCGTGTAGTGTCTGGTTTTCCCAGCACCGTTTATTGAGGGGCCTGTCCTTTCCCTGGTGTATGTTCTTGGCTCCTTTCTTGTGAATTAACTGATCACATACCTGTAGGTTGATTCCTGGGCTCTCTGCTCTATTCCTCTGGTCTGTGTGCCTGTTTTTCTGCCAATGCCACAATTTTGGGGGACTAGCTTCATAATGAAGTGTGAAGTCAGGGAACGAGATGCCTCCACACATTCCCCTGCCTCAGGGTCGCTTTGGTTCTTCTGGGTCCTTTGTGGTTCCACACACAACCTAAGATGGTTCGTCCTGTTTCTATGGAAAATGTCATTGGACTTTTGGTAAGGATTGCGTTGAATGTGTACATTAACAGGATCTTAGCTGGAGAAACTGTCAGGGCATGACTTAAGAGCAGCATCAGGGTCTTTGTTGGGTCAACATTATGGTCTCAGTGAAAGATATGATCAGAACCTGAGTTACTAAGAACATCAAGGCTTCATTTAGGAAAAGCTTCAGGGCCTGAGTTAGGCACAGCCTCAGGACTTCACTTAAGGACACTGACAGGGCTTTCTTTGGGACAGAGTCAGGAACGTGCATAGAAATGTGGCAGGAAATTATCTCAGGAGAGTGTCCAGATTTTAGCTATTGATTTCAACAGGTCCCATGTTAGGGACAGATTCCGGGCCTTAGTGAGAGCGAGTGTGAAGGACTTATTTAGGGTTAGTCAGGGCTTAGTTAGGGAGACTATTAGGGTTTCAGTTAGGATAAGATGCAGGATATTAGCTTGGGACAGAGTCAGGTTGCGGGCCAGGGATAGCGTCACGAAATGACCCAGGAGAAGCGTGAAGACCTTCGTTATTGAGAGCCTCAGGGCCGTAGTTAGGACCAGCGTGAGGGCCTAAATCAGGACCACTGCCAGGGCTTCCTATACAGACACCGTCAGAGCATAAGGAAGGTACAACCAAAGGGCCTAAGTGAGGCTTATCTTTAGGGCCTGAGTTCGGGACACTGTCAGGGCATGACTTAGGAGCAGCAGAAGGTCCTCTGTGGGATCAGCGTCAGGTTCTTCATTAAAGACATTATCAGGGCCTCTGTTAGGGAGAGCCTCAGGGCCTCATTTATGGACAGCATCAAGGCTAACTTTGGGTCAGTTTCAGGACCTTGGTAAGACCTGGGTCAAGATATTAACTCAGGATAGTATCAGGACTCTAGATATTGACGGCACTAGTGCCTTAGTTAGACACAGTGTCAGGGCCTGAGTTAGGAGTAGCATTATAGCCTTTGTTAGGTATAGTGTCAGGGACTGAGCTAGGAGGAGCCTCCAGGCCTAAGTTTGGGACAGATTCACAGCCTCGGGACTAATTTCAGGGCGTTATTTAGGGACAGCATCAGGGATTTAGTTAGCATAACAGGAGGAATTCCTACAAGCACCCTTTAAGCCAACACACGCAGATGCAGAAGTAAACCATGCACGCTGGTATAAAGGAATATTCCACAGAAGTTGAGTACATTTTGTTTAAGGTGCGTAAGAGTTTAAACATTATTTTTTTCAGAAAACTATATTCAGAAGATGAAGGAATTTCATCCTAAAGAATCTCTTTAGCTAAATTTAACATTAGCAAATGAGAAGTTTACGTTCAGGTCTAGGGCTAGTGTCAGGTAATGACCTAGGTTTGGAAACAAGCCCTTAGTTACGTAGAGAATCAGGGCCTAATTTAGGACCTGTGCCAGGGCTTCGGGTAGGGACAGTGTCAGAGCCTGATATAGAGAGAATGTGAGAGCCTGAGTGAGGCCTAGCGTCAGGCACCTAGATGCAGACACTGTCAGGGCATGACTTAGGAGCAGCATCAGGGCGTTTGTGGAGTCAGCATTCAGATCATAGTGAAAGACATGAGCAGGGCTTGAGTGAGTCACAGAATCAAGGCCTCGGTTAAGGAAAGCTTCAGGGCCTGAGTTAGGCACAGCCTCACGTCTTCAGTTAAGGAGAGCGACAGGGCTCTCTTTGGGACAGTGTCAGAACCTTGGATAGAAATGTGTCAGCATATTAGCTCAGGATAGTGTCCGGATTTTAGTTATTGATTGCAGCAGGACCCATGTTAGGGACAGATTCCAGGCCTTAGTGAGAGATAGTGTCAAGACCTTAGTTACTGAGAGCATCAGGGCCTTCTTTAGAAGCAATGTTAGGGCTTCGTGTAAAAATAGCATCACGGACTGGCTTCGGGCGAGCGACAGGGCCTGAGTGAGGCCTAGCGTCATTCCTGTAGGTGGGGACACTGTCAGGGCGTGACACAGGAGCAGCATCAGTGCCATTGTTGGATCAGCATTATGGTCTTCGTTAAAGACATGAGCAGGCCTTCTGTTAGGGACAGCGTCACGGCTTACTTAGCGATATTTTCAGGACCTTAGTAAGAGATGGGATAGTAAATTAGCTGAGGATAGTGTGAGGACTTTAGATATTGATGGCATCAGGGACTTAGTTAGGGACAGTGTCAGGCTGTGAGTTAGGCCTAACATCCAGGCCTTAGTTAGGGACAGTGTCACGGCATGGGGAACCAATTCAGGTCCTGACGTTGGCACAGCATAAGGGCTTCAGTTAGCATAAGAGGCAGGACATTAGCTAGGGACAGGGTTAGGGTAAAGTCTAGGGATTGTGTCAGCAAATGACCTCGGGATAGTGTCAAGACCTTAGTTACTGAGAACCTGAGGGCCTTATTTAGGACCAGCATCAGGGCCGGAATTGGGCAAGAAACAGGGCCTGAGTGAGGCCCAGCTTCAGGCTCCTAGCTGGAGACAGTGTCAGGGCATGACGTCGAAGCAGCATCCGGGCCTTTGTTGGGTCAGCATTCGGGTCATAGTTAAAGATATGAGCAGGGCCTGAGTGAGTCAGAGAATCGAGGCCTCCGTTAGGGAAAGCTTCAGGGTCTGAGTTAGGCACAGCCTCTCGTCTTCATTTAAGGACAGCGACAGGCCTTTCTTTGGGACTGTGTCAGGTCCGTGGATAGAAATGTGTCAGGATATTAGCTCAGGATAGTGTCGGGATGTTCATTATTGACTGGAGCACGGCCCATGTCAGGGACAGATTCTGGGCCTTAATGAGAGATAAGGTGAAAGTCTTAGTTAGGATCCATGAGCGCCTTAGTTAGGGAGAGTATTAGGGTTTCAATTAGGATAAGATGCAGGACATTAGCTTGGGACAGACTCATGATCCGAGCCAGGGATAGTGTCAGCCAATGACCTGGGTTGGTGTCAAGACCTTAGTTACTTAGAGAATCGGGGCCTAATTTAGGACGTGTGTCAGGGCTTCGGGTAGGGACAGCATCAGAGCCTGACTTAGGGAGAACGTCTAGGCCTGAGTGAGGCCTAGTGTCAGCCCACTAGCTGGAGACACAGTCAGGGCATGACGTAGGAACAGCATCAGGGCCTTTGCTGGGTCAGCATTCGGGTCATAGTGAAAGACATGAGCAGGGCCTGTGTCAGTCACAGAATCAAGGCCTCAGTTAGGGAAAGTTTCAGGGCCTGAGTTAGGCACAGCCTCAGGTCTTCACTTAAGGACTGCAACAGGCTTTCTTTTGGAAAGTATCAGGACAGTGGATAGAAATCAGTCAGGGTAATAGCTCAGGACAGTGTCCGGATTTTAGTTATTGATTGCAGCAGGGACCATTAGGGATAGATTCTGGGTGTTGGTGACAGATAGTGTGAAGGCCTTTGTTAGGTTTAGTCGGGGCTTAGTTAGGGAGAGTACTAGGGTTTCATTTAGGATAAGATGCAGGACATGAGCTTGGGACAGAGTCAGGTTCCGGGCCAGGGATAGCGTCACGAAATGACCCAGGAAAAGCGTGAAGACCTTCGTTATTGAGAGCCTCAGGGCCTTACTTAGGACCAGCGTGAGGGCCTAAATCAGGACCACTGCCAGGGCTTCCTATACAGACAGCGTCAGAGCATAAGGAAGGTACAGCCAAAGGGCCTAAGTGAGGCTTATCTTTAGGGCCTGAGTTCGGGACACTGTCAGGGCATGACTTAGGAGCAGCAGAAGGGCCTCTGTGGGATCAGTGTCAGGTTCTTCATTAAAGACATTATCAGGGCCTCTGTTAGGGAGAGCCTCAGGGCCTCATTTTCAGACAGCATCAAGGCTTACTTTGGGTCAGTTTCAGGACCTTGGTAAGACCTGGGTCAGGATATTAACTCAGGATAATATCAGGATTTTAGATATTGGCGGCAGCTAGGCTTTAGTTAGAAACAGTGTCAGGGCCTGAGTTAGGACTAGCATTATAGCCTTTGTTAGGTATAGTCAGGGCCTTTTCTAGGGACAATGTCAGGTTCCGGGCCTTAGTGAGAAGTCGTGTCAAGGCCTTAGGCAGGATTATTCAGGGCCCTAGTTACGGAGAGTGTTAGGGTTTCATTTAGGATAAGATGCAGGACATGAGCTTGGGACAGAGTCAGGTTCCGGGCCAGGGATAGTGTCAGGAAACGACCAAGAGAAAGCGTTAAAACCTTAGTTATTGAGAGCATCGGGGCCTGACTTAGGACCAGAGTCAGGCCCTAAATCACGACCACTGCCCTGGCTTCATATAAGGACAGCATCACAGCCTAAGTAAGGTACAGCCCAAGTGCCTAAGTGAGGCCTATCTTTAGGATCTGAGTTAGGGAAAGTGTCAGGGCATGACTTAGGAGCAGCAGAAGGGCCTCTGTGGGATCAGCCTGAGGGTCTTCATTAAAGACATTATCAGGGCCTCTGTTAGGGAGAGCCTCAGGACCTCATTTTCGGACAGCATCAAGGCTTACTTTGGGTCAGTTTCAGGACCTTGGTAAGACCTGGGTCAGGATATTAACTCAGGATAGTATCAGGACTTTAGATATTGGCGGCAGTAGGGCCTTAGTTAGAGTCAGTGTCAGGGTCTGAGTTAGGAATATCATTATGGCCTTTGTCAGGTATAGTGTCAGGGAGTGAGCTAGGAGTAGTGTCAGGGTCCGAGTTACGTGTAATGTCAGGGTCTTGGTTAGGGACAGTGTCAGCGCCTGGGTTAGCACGAGTCTCCAGGCCGTAGTTAGGGAGCGGTTCACAGCATCGGGAGTAATTTCAGCGCCTTATTTATGTTCAGCATCAGGGATGATTTAGTTAGCATAAGAGGAGCCATTCCTGCAAGAACCCTGAAGGCCAACACACAAGAATGTAAAAGTGAACCATGCACGCTGCTATGAAGGAATATTCCACAGCAGTTGAGTACACTTTGTTTAAGGTTAACAAGAGTTTAAAAATTATTGTTTTAAGAAACCAATATTCATATGATGAAAGAATTTCATCGTAAAGAATCTCTTTCCCTAAACTTGACATTAGCTAAAGTCAAGATTAGATTAAGGTCTAGGGGTAGTGTCAGTTAATGACCTAGATTTGGTGTCAAGACCTTAGTTACTTAGAGAATCAAGGCCTAAAATTTAGGACCTGCGTCAAGATTTTCGGTAGGGACAGATTCAGACCTGACTTATGGAGAACGTCAAGGCCTGAGTGAGGCCTAGCGTCAGCCCCCTAGCTGCAGACACAGTCAGGGTACGACTTAGGAGCAGCATAAACACCTTGGTTGGGTCAGCGAAAGGTCATAGTGAAAGACATGAGCAGGCCTTGAGTGAGTCACAGAATCAAGGCCTCACTTAGGGAAAGCTTCAGGGCCTGAGTTAGGCACAGTGTCAGGTCTTCACTTAAAGACACCGACAGGTTTGGGACAGTGTCAGGATCGTGCATAGAAATGTGTCAGGAAATTATCTCAGGACAGTGTCCGGATTTTAGTTATTGATTGCAACAGGTGCCATGTTAGGGACAGATTCCGGGCTTTAGTGAGAGATAGTGTCAAGGCCTTTGTTCGGATTGGTCAGGGCTTAGTTAGGGATACTATTAGGGTTTCATTTATTATAAGATGCAGGACATTAGCTTGGGACAGAGTCAGGTTCCGGGCCAGGGATAGCGTCACGAAATGACCCAGGAAAAGCGTGAAGACCTTCGTTATTGAGAGCCTCAGGGCCTTACTTAGGACCAGCGTGAGGGCCTAAATCAGGACCACTGCCAGGGCTTCCTATACAGACAGCGTCAGAGCATAAGGAAGGTACAGCCAAAGGGCCTAAGTGAGGCTTATCTTTAGGGCCTGAGTTCGGGACACTGTCAGGGCATGACTTAGGAGCAGCAGAAGGGCCTCTGTGGGATCAGCGTCAGGTTCTTCATTAAAGACATTATCAGGGCCTCTGTTAGGGAGAGCCTCAGGGCCTCATTTATGGACAGCATCAAGGCTTACTTTGGGTCAGTTTCAGGACCTTGGTAAGACCTGGGTCAGGATATTAACTCAGGATAGTATCAGGATTTTAGATATTGGCGGCAGCTGGGCTGTAGTTAGAAACAGTGTCAGGGCCTGAGTTAGGACTAGCATTATAGCCTTTGTTAGGTATAGTGTCAGGGACTGAGCTAGGAGTTGTGTCAGGGCCTGAGCTAGGATGAGCCTCCAGGCCTCAGTTTGGGAGGGGTTCACAGCCTTGGGAGGAGTTTCCTGAATTTAATTAGGGAAAACATCAGGGATTTAGCATAATAAGAGTTAGTTCGTTAGCATAAGAGGAGGTATTCCTACAAGCACCCTGAAAGCCAACACAGGCAAATGCAGAAGTAAACCAGGCAGGCTGGTATAAAGGAATATTCCACAGAAGTTGAGTACATTTTGTTTAAGTTCAGTAAGAGTTTAAACATTATTTTTTTCAGAAAACTCTATTCAGAAGATGAAAGAATTTCATCCTAAAGAATCTCTTTAGCTAAATTTAACATTAGCAAAAGAGAAGTTTACGTTCACGCCTAGGGCTAGTGTCAGGTAATGACCTAGGTTTGGAATCAAGCCCTTAGTTACTTATAGAATCAGGGCCTAATTTAGGATCTGTGCCAGGGCTTCGGGTAGGGACAGTGTCAGAGCCTGGTATAGGGAGAAAGTGAGGGCCTGAGTGAGGCCTAGCATCAGGCCCCTAGATGCAGACACTGTCAGGGCATGACTTAGGAGCAGCATCAGGGCGTTTGTGGAGTCAGCATTCGGGTCATAGTGAAAGACATGAGCAGGGCTTGAGTGAGTCACAGAATCAAGGCCTGGGTTAAGGAAAGCTTCGGGGCCTGAATTAGGCACAGCCTCACGTCTTCAGTTAAGGAGAGCGACAGAGCTCTCTTTGGGACAGTGTCAGAACCTTGGATAGAAATGTGTCAGCATATTAGCTCAGGATAGTGTCCGGATTTTAGTTATTGATTGCAGCAGGACCCATGTTAGGGACAGATTCCAGGCCTTAGTGAGAGATAGTGTCAAGACCTTAGTTACTGAGAGCATCAGGGCCTTCTTTAGAAGCAATGTTAGGGCTTCATGTAAAAATCGCATCCCGGACTGGCTTGGGGTGAGCGACAGGGCCTGAGTGAGGCCTAGCGTCATTCCTGTAGGTGGGGACACTGTCAGGGCGTGACACAGGAGCAGCATCAGTGCCGTTGTTGGATCAGCATTATGGTCTTCGTTAAAGACATGAGCAGGCCTTCTGTTAGGGACAGCGTCACGGCTTACTTAGCGATATTTTCAGGACCTTAGTAAGAGATGGGATAGTAAATTAGCTGAGGATAGTGTGAGGACTTTAGATATTGATGGCATCAGGGCCTTAGTTAGGGACAGTGTCAGGCCTTGAGTTAGGCCTAACATCCAGGCCTTAGTTAGGGACAGTGTCACGGCATGGGGACTCAATTCAGGTCCTGACATGGGCACAGCATAAGGGCTTCAGTTAGCATAAGAGGCAGGACATTAGCTAGGGACAGGGTTAGGGTAAAGTCTAGGGATTGTGTCAGCAAATGACCTCGGGATAGTGTCAAGACCTTAGTTACTGAGAACCTGAGGGCCTTATTTAGGACCAGCATCAGGACCGGACTTAGGGCAAGAAACAGGGCCTGAGTGAGGCCCAGCTTCAGGCCCCTAGCTGGAGACAGTGTCAGGGCATGACGTCGAAGCAGCATCCGGGCCTTGGTTGGGTCAGCATTCGGGTCATAGTTAAGGACATGAGCAGGGCCTGAGTGCGTCAGAGAATCGAGGCCTCCGTTAGGGAAAGCTTCAGGGCCTGAGTTAGGCACAGCCTCAGGTCTTCATTTAAGGACAGCGACAGGCCTTTCTTTGGGACTGTGTCAGGTCCGTGGATAGAAAAGTGTCAGCATATTAGCTCAGGATAGTGTCCGGATTTTCATTATTGATTGCAGCAGGGCCCATGTTAGGGATAGATTCTGGGCCTTAGTGAGAGATAGGGTCAATGCCTTAATTAGGATTAGTCCGGGCCTTAGTTAGGGAGAGTATTAGGGTTTCAATTAGGATAAGATGCAGGACATTACCTTGGGACAGAGTCATGATCCGAGCCAGGGATATTGTCAGAAAATGACCTGGGTTGGTGTCAAGACCTTAGTTATTTAGAGAATCAGGGCCTAATTTAGGACCTGTGTCAGGGCTTCGGGTAGGGACATCGTCAGAGCCTGACTTAGGGAGAACGTCTAGGCCTGAGTGAGGCCTAGTGCCAGCCCACCTGCTGGAGACACAGTCAGGGCATGACGTAGGAACAGCATCAGGGCCTTTGTGGGGTCAGCATGCAGGTCATAGTGAAAGACATGAACAGGGCCTGTGTTAGTCACAGAATCAAGGCCTCAGTTAGGGAAAGCTGCAGGGCCTGAGTTAGGCACAGCCTCAGGTCTTCACTTAAGGACGGCAACAGGCTTTCTTTTGGAAAGTATCAGGACAGTGGCTAGAAATGTGTCAGGATATTAGCTCTGGACAGTGTCCTTTTTTTAGTTATTAATTGCAGCAGGGACCATTAGGGACAGATTCCGGGCGCTCGTGAGAGATAGTGTGAAGGCCTTTGTTCGGATTCGTCAGGGCTTAGTTAGGGATACTATTAGGGTTTCATTTAGGATAAGATGCAGGACATGAGCTTGGGACAGAGTCAGGTTCCGGGCCAGGGATAGCGTCACGAAATGACCCAGGAAAAGCGTGAAGACCTTCGTTATTGAGAGCCTCAGGGCCTTACTTAGGACCAGCGTGAGGGCCTAAATCAGGACCACTGCCAGGGCTTCCTATACAGACAGCGTCAGAGCATAAGGAAGGTACAGCCAAAGGGCCTAAGTGAGGCTTATCTTTAGGGCCTGAGTTCGGGACACTGTCAGGGCATGACTTAGGAGCAGCAGAAGGGCCTCTGTGGGATCAGCCTGAGGGTCTTCACTAAAGACATTATCAGGGCCTCTGTTAGGGAGAGCCTCAGGGCCTCATTTTCAGACAGCATCAAGGCTTACTTTGGGTCAGTTTCAGGACCTTGGTAAGACCTGGGTCAGGATATTAACTCAGGATAGCATCAAGACTTTAGATATTGGCGGCAGCAGGGCCTTAGTTAGAGTCAGTGTCAGGGTCTGAGTTAGGAATATCATTATGGGCTTTGTTAGGTAATAGTGTCAGGGAGTGAGCTAGGAGTAGTGTCAGGGTCCGAGTTACGTGTAATGTCAGGGTCTTGGTTAGGGACAGTGTCAGCGCCTGGGTTAGCACGAGTCTCCAGGCCGTAGTTAGGGAGGGGTTCAGAGCATCGGGAGTAATTTCAGCGCCTTATTTATGTTCAGCATCAGGGATGATTTAGTTAGCATAAGAGGAGCCATTCCTGCAAGAACCCTGAAGGCCAACACACAAGAATGTAAAAGTGAACCATGCACGCTGCTATGAAGGAATATTCCACAGCAGTTGAGTACACTTTGTTTAAGGTTAACAAGAGTTTAAAAATTATTGTTTTAAGAAACCAATATTCATATGATGAAAGAATTTCATCGTAAAGAATCTCTTTCCCTAAACTTGACATTAGCTAAAGTCAAGATTAGATTAAGGTCTAGGGGTAGTGTCAGTTAATGACCTGGATTTGGTGTCAAGACCTTAGTTACTTAGAGAATCAAGGCCTAAAATTTAGGACCTGCGTCAAGATTTTCGGTAGGGACAGATTCAGACCTGACTTATGGAGAACGTCAAGGCCTGAGTGAGGCCTAGCGTCAGCCTCCTAGCTGCAGACACAGTCAGGGTACGACTTAGGAGCAGCATAAACACCTTGGTTGGGTCAGCGAAAGGTCATAGTGAAAGACATGAGCAGGCCTTGAGTGAGTCACAGAATCAAGGCCTCACTTAGGGAAAGCTTCAGGGCCTGAGTTAGGCACAGTGTCAGGTCTTCACTTAAAGACACCGACCGGTTTGGGACAGTGTCAGGATCGTGCATAGAAATGTGTCAGGAAATTATCTCAGGACAGTGTCCGGATTTTAGTTATTGATTGCAACAGGTGCCATGTTAGGGACAGATTCCGGGCTTTAGTGAGAGATAGTGTCAAGGCCTTTGTTCGGATTGGTCAGGGCTTAGTTAGGGATACTATTAGGGTTTCATTTATTATAAGATGCAGGACATGAGCTTGGGACAGAGTCAGGTTCCGGGCCAGGGATAGCGTCACGAAATGACCCAGGAAAAGCGTGAAGACCTTCGTTATTGAGAGCCTCAGGGCCTTACTTAGGACCAGCGTGAGGGCCTAAATCAGGACCACTGCCAGGGCTTCCTATACAGACAGCGTCAGAGCATAAGGAAGGTACAGCCAAAGGGCCTAAGTGAGGCTTATCTTTAGGGCCTGAGTTCGGGACACTGTCAGGGCATGACTTAGGAGCAGCAGAAGGGCCTCTGTGGGATCAGCGTCAGGTTCTTCATTAAAGACATTATCAGGGCCTCTGTTAGGGAGAGCCTCAGGGCCTCATTTATGGACAGCATCAAGGCTTACTTTGGGTCAGTTTCAGGACCTTGGTAAGACCTGGGTCAGGATATTAACTCAGGATAGTATCAGGATTTTAGATATTGGCGGCAGCTGGGCTGTAGTTAGAAACAGTGTCAGGGCCTGAGTTAGGACTAGCATTATAGCCTTTGTTAGGTATAGTGTCAGGGACTGAGCTAGGAGTTGTGTCAGGGCCTGAGCTAGGATGAGCCTCCAGGCCTCAGTTTGGGAGGGGTTCACAGCCTTGGGAGGAGTTTCCTGAATTTAATTAGGGAAAACATCAGGGATTTAGCATAATAAGAGTTAGTTCGTTAGCATAAGAGGAGGTATTCCTACAAGCACCCTGAAAGCCAACACAGGCAAATGCAGAAGTAAACCAGGCAGGCTGGTATAAAGGAATATTCCACAGAAGTTGAGTACATTTTGTTTAAGTTCAGTAAGAGTTTAAACATTATTTTTTTCAGAAAACTCTATTCAGAAGATGAAAGAATTTCATCCTAAAGAATCTCTTTAGCTAAATTTAACATTAGCAAAAGAGAAGTTTACGTTCACGCCTAGGGCTAGTGTCAGGTAATGACCTAGGTTTGGAATCAAGCCCTTAGTTACTTATAGAATCAGGGCCTAATTTAGGATCTGTGCCAGGGCTTCGGGTAGGGACAGTGTCAGAGCCTGGTATAGGGAGAAAGTGAGGGCCTGAGTGAGGCCTAGCATCAGGCCCCTAGATGCAGACACTGTCAGGGCATGACTTAGGAGCAGCATCAGGGCGTTTGTGGAGTCAGCATTCGGGTCATAGTGAAAGACATGAGCAGGGCTTGAGTGAGTCACAGAATCAAGGCCTGGGTTAAGGAAAGCTTCAGGGCCTGAGTTAGGCACAGCCTCACGTCTTCAGTTAAGGAGAGCAACAGGGCTCTCTTTGGGACAGTGTCAGAACCTTGGATAGAAATGTGTCAGCATATTAGCTCAGGATAGTGTCCGGATTTTAGTTATTGATTGCAGCAGGACCCATGTTAGGGACAGATTCCAGGCCTTAGTGAGAGATAGTGTCAAGACCTTAGTTACTGAGAGCATCAGGGCCTTCTTTAGAAGCAATGTTAGGGCTTCATGTAAAAATCGCATCCCGGACTGGCTTGGGGTGAGCGACAGGGCCTGAGTGAGGCCTAGCGTCATTCCTGTAGGTGGGGACACTGTCAGGGCGTGACACAGGAGCAGCATCAGTGCCATTGTTGGATCAGCATTATGGTCTTCGTTAAAGACATGAGCAGGCCTTCTGTTAGGGACAGCGTCACGGCTTACTTAGCGATATTTTCAGGACCTTAGTAAGAGATGGGATAGTGAATTAGCTGAGGATAGTGTGAGGACTTTAGATATTGATGGCATCAGGGCCTTAGTTAGGGACAGTGTCAGGCCTTGAGTTAGGCCTAACATCCAGGCCTTAGTTAGGGACAGTGTCACGGCATGGGGACTCAATTCAGGTCCTGACATGGGCACAGCATAAGGGCTTCAGTTAGCATAAGAGGCAGGACATTAGCTAGGGACAGGGTTAGGGTAAAGTCTAGGGATTGTGTCAGCAAATGACCTCGGGATAGTGTCAAGACCTTAGTTACTGAGAACCTGAGGGCCTTATTTAGGACCAGCATCAGGACCGGACTTAGGGCAAGAAACAGGGCCTGAGTGAGGCCCAGCTTCAGGCCCCTAGCTGGAGACAGTGTCAGGGCATGACGTCGAAGCAGCATCCGGGCCTTGGTTGGGTCAGCATTCGGGTCATAGTTAAGGACATGAGCAGGGCCTGAGTGCGTCAGAGAATCGAGGCCTCCGTTAGGGAAAGCTTCAGGGCCTGAGTTAGGCACAGCCTCAGGTCTTCATTTAAGGACAGCGACAGGCCTTTCTTTGGGACTGTGTCAGGTCCGTGGATAGAAAAGTGTCAGCATATTAGCTCAGGATAGTGTCCGGATTTTCATTATTGATTGCAGCAGGGCCCATGTTAGGGATAGATTCTGGGCCTTAGTGAGAGATAGGGTCAATGCCTTAATTAGGATTAGTCCGGGCCTTAGTTAGGGAGAGTATTAGGGTTTCAATTAGGATAAGATGCAGGACATTACCTTGGGACAGAGTCATGATCCGAGCCAGGGATAGTGTCAGAAAATGACCTGGGTTGGTGTCAAGACCTTAGTTATTTAGAGAATCAGGGCCTAATTTAGGACCTGTGTCAGGGCTTCGGGTAGGGACATCGTCAGAGCCTGACTTAGGGAGAACGTCTAGGCCTGAGTGAGGCCTAGTGCCAGCCCACCTGCTGGAGACACAGTCAGGGCATGACGTAGGAACAGCATCAGGGCCTTTGTGGGGTCAGCATGCAGGTCATAGTGAAAGACATGAACAGGGCCTGTGTTAGTCACAGAATCAAGGCCTCAGTTAGGGAAAGCTGCAGGGCCTGAGTTAGGCACAGCCTCAGGTCTTCACTTAAGGACGGCAACAGGCTTTCTTTTGGAAAGTATCAGGACAGTGGCTAGAAATGTGTCAGGATATTAGCTCTGGACAGTGTCCTTTTTTTAGTTATTAATTGCAGCAGGGACCATTAGGGACAGATTCCGGGCGCTCGTGAGAGATAGTGTGAAGGCCTTTGTTCGGATTCGTCAGGGCTTAGTTAGGGATACTATTAGGGTTTCATTTAGGTTAAGATGCAGGACATGAGCTTGGGACAGAGTCAGGTTCCGGGCCAGGGATAGCGTCACGAAATGACCCAGGAAAAGCGTGAAGACCTTCGTTATTGAGAGCCTCAGGGCCTTACTTAGGACCAGCGTGAGGGCCTAAATCAGGACCACTGCCAGGGCTTCCTATACAGACAGCGTCAGAGCATAAGGAAGGTACAGCCAAAGGGCCTAAGTGAGGCTTATCTTTAGGGCCTGAGTTCGGGACACTGTCAGGGCATGACTTAGGAGCAGCAGAAGGGCCTCTGTGGGATCAGCGTGAGGGTCTTCATTAAAGACATTATCAGGGCCTCTGTTAGGGAGAGCCTCAGGGCCTCATTTATGGACAGCATCAAGGCTTACTTTGGGTCAGTTTCAGGACCTTGGTAAGACCTGGGTCAGGATATTAACTCAGGATAGTATCAGGATTTTAGATATTGGCGGCAGCTGGGCTGTAGTTAGAAACAGTGTCAGGGCCTGAGTTAGGACTAGCATTATAGCCTTTGTTAGGTATAGTGTCAGGGACTGAGCTAGGAGTTGTGTCAGGGCCTGAGCTAGGATGAGCCTCCAGGCCTCAGTTTGGGAGGGGTTCACAGCCTTGGGAGGAGTTTCCTGAATTTAATTAGGGAAAACATCAGGGATTTAGCATAATAAGAGTTAGTTCGTTAGCATAAGAGGAGGTATTCCTACAAGCACCCTGAAAGCCAACACAGGCAAATGCAGAAGTAAACCAGGCAGGCTGGTATAAAGGAATATTCCACAGAAGTTGAGTACATTTTGTTTAAGTTCAGTAAGAGTTTAAACATTATTTTTTTCAGAAAACTCTATTCAGAAGATGAAAGAATTTCATCCTAAAGAATCTCTTTAGCTAAATTTAACATTAGCAAAAGAGAAGTTTACGTTCACGCCTAGGGCTAGTGTCAGGTAATGACCTAGGTTTGGAATCAAGCCCTTAGTTACTTATAGAATCAGGGCCTAATTTAGGATCTGTGCCAGGGCTTCGGGTAGGGACAGTGTCAGAGCCTGGTATAGGGAGAAAGTGAGGGCCTGAGTGAGGCCTAGCATCAGGCCCCTAGATGCAGACACTGTCAGGGCATGACTTAGGAGCAGCATCAGGGCGTTTGTGGAGTCAGCATTCGGGTCATAGTGAAAGACATGAGCAGGGCTTGAGTGAGTCACAGAATCAAGGCCTGGGTTAAGGAAAGCTTCAGGGCCTGAGTTAGGCACAGCCTCACGTCTTCAGTTAAGGAGAGCAACAGGGCTCTCTTTGGGACAGTGTCAGAACCTTGGATAGAAATGTGTCAGCATATTAGCTCAGGATAGTGTCCGGATTTTAGTTATTGATTGCAGCAGGACCCATGTTAGGGACAGATTCCAGGCCTTAGTGAGAGATAGTGTCAAGACCTTAGTTACTGAGAGCATCAGGGCCTTCTTTAGAAGCAATGTTAGGGCTTCATGTAAAAATCGCATCCCGGACTGGCTTGGGGTGAGCGACAGGGCCTGAGTGAGGCCTAGCGTCATTCCTGTAGGTGGGGACACTGTCAGGGCGTGACACAGGAGCAGCATCAGTGCCATTGTTGGATCAGCATTATGGTCTTCGTTAAAGACATGAGCAGGCCTTCTGTTAGGGACAGCGTCACGGCTTACTTAGCGATATTTTCAGGACCTTAGTAAGAGATGGGATAGTGAATTAGCTGAGGATAGTGTGAGGACTTTAGATATTGATGGCATCAGGGCCTTAGTTAGGGACAGTGTCAGGCCTTGAGTTAGGCCTAACATCCAGGCCTTAGTTAGGGACAGTGTCACGGCATGGGGACTCAATTCAGGTCCTGACATGGGCACAGCATAAGGGCTTCAGTTAGCATAAGAGGCAGGACATTAGCTAGGGACAGGGTTAGGGTAAAGTCTAGGGATTGTGTCAGCAAATGACCTCGGGATAGTGTCAAGACCTTAGTTACTGAGAACCTGAGGGCCTTATTTAGGACCAGCATCAGGACCGGACTTAGGGCAAGAAACAGGGCCTGAGTGAGGCCCAGCTTCAGGCCCCTAGCTGGAGACAGTGTCAGGGCATGACGTCGAAGCAGCATCCGGGCCTTGGTTGGGTCAGCATTCGGGTCATAGTTAAGGACATGAGCAGGGCCTGAGTGCGTCAGAGAATCGAGGCCTCCGTTAGGGAAAGCTTCAGGGCCTGAGTTAGGCACAGCCTCAGGTCTTCATTTAAGGACAGCGACAGGCCTTTCTTTGGGACTGTGTCAGGTCCGTGGATAGAAAAGTGTCAGCATATTAGCTCAGGATAGTGTCCGGATTTTCATTATTGATTGCAGCAGGGCCCATGTTAGGGATAGATTCTGGGCCTTAGTGAGAGATAGGGTCAATGCCTTAATTAGGATTAGTCCGGGCCTTAGTTAGGGAGAGTATTAGGGTTTCAATTAGGATAAGATGCAGGACATTACCTTGGGACAGAGTCATGATCCGAGCCAGGGATAGTGTCAGAAAATGACCTGGGTTGGTGTCAAGACCTTAGTTATTTAGAGAATCAGGGCCTAATTTAGGACCTGTGTCAGGGCTTCGGGTAGGGACATCGTCAGAGCCTGACTTAGGGAGAACGTCTAGGCCTGAGTGAGGCCTAGTGCCAGCCCACCTGCTGGAGACACAGTCAGGGCATGACGTAGGAACAGCATCAGGGCCTTTGTGGGGTCAGCATGCAGGTCATAGTGAAAGACATGAACAGGGCCTGTGTTAGTCACAGAATCAAGGCCTCAGTTAGGGAAAGCTGCAGGGCCTGAGTTAGGCACAGCCTCAGGTCTTCACTTAAGGACGGCAACAGGCTTTCTTTTGGAAAGTATCAGGACAGTGGCTAGAAATGTGTCAGGATATTAGCTCTGGACAGTGTCCTTTTTTTAGTTATTAATTGCAGCAGGGACCATTAGGGACAGATTCCGGGCGCTCGTGAGAGATAGTGTGAAGGCCTTTGTTCGGATTCGTCAGGGCTTAGTTAGGGATACTATTAGGGTTTCATTTAGGTTAAGATGCAGGACATGAGCTTGGGACAGAGTCAGGTTCCGGGCCAGGGATAGCGTCACGAAATGACCCAGGAAAAGCGTGAAGACCTTCGTTATTGAGAGCCTCAGGGCCTTACTTAGGACCAGCGTGAGGGCCTAAATCAGGACCACTGCCAGGGCTTCCTATACAGACAGCGTCAGAGCATAAGGAAGGTACAGCCAAAGGGCCTAAGTGAGGCTTATCTTTAGGGCCTGAGTTCGGGACACTGTCAGGGCATGACTTAGGAGCAGCAGAAGGGCCTCTGTGGGATCAGCGTCAGGTTCTTCATTAAAGACATTATCAGGGCCTCTGTTAGGGAGAGCCTCAGGGCCTCATTTATGGACAGCATCAAGGCTTACTTTGGGTCAGTTTCAGGACCTTGGTAAGACCTGGGTCAGGATATTAACTCAGGATAGTATCAGGATTTTAGATATTGGCGGCAGCTGGGCTGTAGTTAGAAACAGTGTCAGGGCCTGAGTTAGGACTAGCATTATAGCCTTTGTTAGGTATAGTGTCAGGGACTGAGCTAGGAGTTGTGTCAGGGCCTGAGCTAGGATGAGCCTCCAGGCCTCAGTTTGGGAGGGGTTCACAGCCTTGGGAGGAGTTTCCTGAATTTAATTAGGGAAAACATCAGGGATTTAGCATAATAAGAGTTAGTTCGTTAGCATAAGAGGAGGTATTCCTACAAGCACCCTGAAAGCCAACACAGGCAAATGCAGAAGTAAACCAGGCAGGCTGGTATAAAGGAATATTCCACAGAAGTTGAGTACATTTTGTTTAAGTTCAGTAAGAGTTTAAACATTATTTTTTTCAGAAAACTCTATTCAGAAGATGAAAGAATTTCATCCTAAAGAATCTCTTTAGCTAAATTTAACATTAGCAAAAGAGAAGTTTACGTTCACGCCTAGGGCTAGTGTCAGGTAATGACCTAGGTTTGGAATCAAGCCCTTAGTTACTTATAGAATCAGGGCCTAATTTAGGATCTGTGCCAGGGCTTCGGGTAGGGACAGTGTCAGAGCCTGGTATAGGGAGAAAGTGAGGGCCTGAGTGAGGCCTAGCATCAGGCCCCTAGATGCAGACACTGTCAGGGCATGACTTAGGAGCAGCATCAGGGCGTTTGTGGAGTCAGCATTCGGGTCATAGTGAAAGACATGAGCAGGGCTTGAGTGAGTCACAGAATCAAGGCCTGGGTTAAGGAAAGCTTCAGGGCCTGAGTTAGGCACAGCCTCACGTCTTCAGTTAAGGAGAGCGACAGGGCTCTCTTTGGGACAGTGTCAGAACCTTGGATAGAAATGTGTCAGCATATTAGCTCAGGATAGTGTCCGGATTTTAGTTATTGATTGCAGCAGGACCCATGTTAGGGACAGATTCCAGGCCTTAGTGAGAGATAGTGTCAAGACCTTAGTTACTGAGAGCATCAGGGCCTTCTTTAGAAGCAATGTTAGGGCTTCATGTAAAAATCGCATCCCGGACTGGCTTGGGGTGAGCGACAGGGCCTGAGTGAGGCCTAGCGTCATTCCTGTAGGTGGGGACACTGTCAGGGCGTGACACAGGAGCAGCATCAGTGCCGTTGTTGGATCAGCATTATGGTCTTCGTTAAAGACATGAGCAGGCCTTCTGTTAGGGACAGCGTCACGGCTTACTTAGCGATATTTTCAGGACCTTAGTAAGAGATGGGATAGTGAATTAGCTGAGGATAGTGTGAGGACTTTAGATATTGATGGCATCAGGGCCTTAGTTAGGGACAGTGTCAGGCCTTGAGTTAGGCCTAACATCCAGGCCTTAGTTAGGGACAGTGTCACGGCATGGGGACTCAATTCAGGTCCTGACATGGGCACAGCATAAGGGCTTCAGTTAGCATAAGAGGCAGGACATTAGCTAGGGACAGGGTTAGGGTAAAGTCTAGGGATTGTGTCAGCAAATGACCTCGGGATAGTGTCAAGACCTTAGTTACTGAGAACCTGAGGGCCTTATTTAGGACCAGCATCAGGACCGGACTTAGGGCAAGAAACAGGGCCTGAGTGAGGCCCAGCTTCAGGCCCCTAGCTGGAGACAGTGTCAGGGCATGACGTCGAAGCAGCATCCGGGCCTTGGTTGGGTCAGCATTCGGGTCATAGTTAAGGACATGAGCAGGGCCTGAGTGCGTCAGAGAATCGAGGCCTCCGTTAGGGAAAGCTTCAGGGCCTGAGTTAGGCACAGCCTCAGGTCTTCATTTAAGGACAGCGACAGGCCTTTCTTTGGGACTGTGTCAGGTCCGTGGATAGAAAAGTGTCAGCATATTAGCTCAGGATAGTGTCCGGATTTTCATTATTGATTGCAGCAGGGCCCATGTTAGGGATAGATTCTGGGCCTTAGTGAGAGATAGGGTCAATGCCTTAATTAGGATTAGTCCGGGCCTTAGTTAGGGAGAGTATTAGGGTTTCAATTAGGATAAGATGCAGGACATTACCTTGGGACAGAGTCATGATCCGAGCCAGGGATAGTGTCAGAAAATGACCTGGGTTGGTGTCAAGACCTTAGTTATTTAGAGAATCAGGGCCTAATTTAGGACCTGTGTCAGGGCTTCGGGTAGGGACATCGTCAGAGCCTGACTTAGGGAGAACGTCTAGGCCTGAGTGAGGCCTAGTGCCAGCCCACCTGCTGGAGACACAGTCAGGGCATGACGTAGGAACAGCATCAGGGCCTTTGTGGGGTCAGCATGCAGGTCATAGTGAAAGACATGAACAGGGCCTGTGTTAGTCACAGAATCAAGGCCTCAGTTAGGGAAAGCTGCAGGGCCTGAGTTAGGCACAGCCTCAGGTCTTCACTTAAGGACGGCAACAGGCTTTCTTTTGGAAAGTATCAGGACAGTGGCTAGAAATGTGTCAGGATATTAGCTCTGGACAGTGTCCTTTTTTTAGTTATTAATTGCAGCAGGGACCATTAGGGACAGATTCCGGGCGCTCGTGAGAGATAGTGTGAAGGCCTTTGTTCGGATTCGTCAGGGCTTAGTTAGGGATACTATTAGGGTTTCATTTAGGATAAGATGCAGGACATGAGCTTGGGACAGAGTCAGGTTCCGGGCCAGGGATAGCGTCACGAAATGACCCAGGAAAAGCGTGAAGACCTTCGTTATTGAGAGCCTCAGGGCCTTACTTAGGACCAGCGTGAGGGCCTAAATCAGGACCACTGCCAGGGCTTCCTATACAGACAGCGTCAGAGCATAAGGAAGGTACAGCCAAAGGGCCTAAGTGAGGCTTATCTTTAGGGCCTGAGTTCGGGACACTGTCAGGGCATGACTTAGGAGCAGCAGAAGGGCCTCTGTGGGATCAGCGTGAGGGTCTTCACTAAAGACATTATCAGGGCCTCTGTTAGGGAGAGCCTCAGGGCCTCATTTTCAGACAGCATCAAGGCTTACTTTGGGTCAGTTTCAGGACCTTGGTAAGACCTGGGTCAGGATATTAACTCAGGATAGCATCAAGACTTTAGATATTGGCGGCAGCAGGGCCTTAGTTAGAGTCAGTGTCAGGGTCTGAGTTAGGAATATCATTATGGGCTTTGTTAGGTAATAGTGTCAGGGAGTGAGCTAGGAGTAGTGTCAGGGTCCGAGTTACGTGTAATGTCAGGGTCTTGGTTAGGGACAGTGTCAGCGCCTGGGTTAGCACGAGTCTCCAGGCCGTAGTTAGGGAGCGGTTCACAGCATCGGGAGTAATTTCAGCGCCTTATTTATGTTCAGCATCAGGGATGATTTAGTTAGCATAAGAGGAGCCATTCCTGCAAGAACCCTGAAGGCCAACACACAAGAATGTAAAAGTGAACCATGCACGCTGCTATGAAGGAATATTCCACAGCAGTTGAGTACACTTTGTTTAAGGTTAACAAGAGTTTAAAAATTATTGTTTTAAGAAACCAATATTCATATGATGAAAGAATTTCATCGTAAAGAATCTCTTTCCCTAAACTTGACATTAGCTAAAGTCAAGATTAGATTAAGGTCTAGGGGTAGTGTCAGTTAATGACCTGGATTTGGTGTCAAGACCTTAGTTACTTAGAGAATCAAGGCCTAAAATTTAGGACCTGCGTCAAGATTTTCGGTAGGGACAGCGTCAGACCTGACTTATGGAGAACGTCAGGGCCTGAGTGAGGCCTAGCGTCAGCCCCCTAGCTGCAGACACAGTCAGGGTACGACTTAGGAGCAGCATAAACACCTTGGTTGGGTCAGCGAAAGGTCATAGTGAAAGACATGAGCAGGCCTTGAGTGAGTCACAGAATCAAGGCCTCACTTAGGGAAAGCTTCAGGGCCTGAGTTAGGCACAGTGTCAGGTCTTCACTTACAGACACCGACCGGTTTGGGACAGTGTCAGGATCGTGCATAGAAATGTGTTAGGAAATTACCTCAGGACAGTGTCCGGATTTTAGTTATTGATTGCAACAGGTGCCATGTTAGGGACAGATTCCAGGCTTTAGTGAGAGATAGTGTCAAGGCCTTTGTTCGGATTAGTCAGGGCTTAGTTAGGGATACTATTAGGGTTTCATTTAGGATAAGATGCAGGACATGAGCTTGGGACAGACTCATGATCCGAGCCAGGGATAGTGTCAGAAAATGACCTGGGTTGGTGTCAAGACCTTAGTTATTTAGAGAATCAGGGCCTAATTTAGGACCTGTGTCAGGGCTTCGGGTAGGGACAGCGTCAGAGCCTGACTTAGGGAGAACGTCTAGGCCTGAGTGAGGCCTAGTGCCAGCCCACCTGCTGGAGACACAGTCAGGGCATGACGTAGGAACAGCATCAGGGCCTTTGTGGGGTCAGCATGCAGGTCATAGTGAAAGACATGAACAGGGCCTGTGTTAGTCACAGAATCAAGGCCTCAGTTAGGGAAAGCTTCAGGGCCTGAGTTAGGAACAGCCTCAGGTCTTCACTTAAGGACGGCAACAGGCTTTCTTTTGGAAAGTATCAGAACAGTGGATAGAAATGAGTCAGGATATTAGCTCAGGACAGTGTCCGGATTTTAGTTATTGCAACAGGTCCCATGTTAGGGACAGATTCCGGGCTTTAGTGAGAGATAGTGTCAAGGCCTTTGTTCGGATTAGTCAGGGCTTAGTTAGGGATACTATTAGGGTTTCATTTAGGATAAGATGCAGGACATGAGCTTGGGACAGAGTCAGGTTCCGGGCCAGGGATAGCGTCACGAAATGACCCAGGAAAAGCGTGAAGACCTTCGTTATTGAGAGCCTCAGGGCCTTACTTAGGACCAGCGTGAGGGCCTAAATCAGGACCACTGCCAGGGCTTCCTATACAGACAGCGTCAGAGCATAAGGAAGGTACAGCCAAAGGGCCTAAGTGAGGCTTATCTTTAGGGCCTGAGTTCGGGACACTGTCAGGGCATGACTTAGGAGCAGCAGAAGGGCCTCTGTGGGATCAGCGTGAGGGTCTTCACTAAAGACATTATCAGGGCCTCTGTTAGGGAGAGCCTCAGGGCCTCATTTTCAGACAGCATCAAGGCTTACTTTGGGTCAGTTTCAGGACCTTGGTAAGACCTGGGTCAGGATATTAACTCAGGATAGCATCAAGACTTTAGATATTGGCGGCAGCAGGGCCTTAGTTAGAGTCAGTGTCAGGGTCTGAGTTAGGAATATCATTATGGGCTTTGTTAGGTAATAGTGTCAGGGAGTGAGCTAGGAGTAGTGTCAGGGTCCGAGTTACGTGTAATGTCAGGGTCTTGGTTAGGGACAGTGTCAGCGCCTGGGTTAGCACGAGTCTCCAGGCCGTAGTTAGGGAGCGGTTCACAGCATCGGGAGTAATTTCAGCGCCTTATTTATGTTCAGCATCAGGGATGATTTAGTTAGCATAAGAGGAGCCATTCCTGCAAGAACCCTGAAGGCCAACACACAAAAATGTAAAAGTGAACCATGCACGCTGCTATGAAGGAATATTCCACAGCAGTTGAGTACACTTTGTTTAAGGTTAACAAGAGTTTAAAAATTATTGTTTTAAGAAACCAATATTCATATGATGAAAGAATTTCATCGTAAAGAATCTCTTTCCCTAAACTTGACATTAGCTAAAGTCAAGATTAGATTAAGGTCTAGGGGTAGTGTCAGTTAATGACCTGGATTTGGTGTCAAGACCTTAGTTACTTAGAGAATCAAGGCCTAAAATTTAGGAACTGCGTCAAGATTTTCGGTAGGGACAGATTCAGACCTGACTTATGGAGAACGTCAAGGCCTGAGTGAGGCCTAGCGTCAGCCTCCTAGCTGCAGACACAGTCAGGGTACGACTTAGGAGCAGCATAAACACCTTGGTTGGGTCAGCGAAAGGTCATAGTGAAAGACATGAGCAGGCCTTGAGTGAGTCACAGAATCAAGGCCTCCGTTAGGCAAAGCTTCAGGGCCTGAGTTAGGCACAGTGTCAGGTCTTCACTTAAAGACACCGACCGGTTTGGGACAGTGTCAGGATCGTGCATAGAAATGTGTCAGGAAATTATCTCAGGACAGTGTCCGGATTTTAGTTATTGATTGCAACAGGTGCCATGTTAGGGACAGATTCCGGGCTTTAGTGAGAGATAGTGTCAAGGCCTTTGTTCGGATTGGTCAGGGCTTAGTTAGGGATACTATTAGGGTTTCATTTATTATAAGATGCAGGACATGAGCTTGGGACAGAGTCAGGTTCCGGGCCAGGGATAGCGTCACGAAATGACCCAGGAAAAGCGTGAAGACCTTCGTTATTGAGAGCCTCAGGGCCTTACTTAGGACCAGCGTGAGGGCCTAAATCAGGACCACTGCCAGGGCTTCCTATACAGACAGCGTCAGAGCATAAGGAAGGTACAGCCAAAGGGCCTAAGTGAGGCTTATCTTTAGGGCCTGAGTTCGGGACACTGTCAGGGCATGACTTAGGAGCAGCAGAAGGGCCTCTGTGGGATCAGCGTCAGGTTCTTCATTAAAGACATTATCAGGGCCTCTGTTAGGGAGAGCCTCAGGGCCTCATTTATGGACAGCATCAAGGCTTACTTTGGGTCAGTTTCAGGACCTTGGTAAGACCTGGGTCAGGATATTAACTCAGGATAGTATCAGGATTTTAGATATTGGCGGCAGCTGGGCTGTAGTTAGAAACAGTGTCAGGGCCTGAGTTAGGACTAGCATTATAGCCTTTGTTAGGTATAGTGTCAGGGACTGAGCTAGGAGTTGTGTCAGGGCCTGAGCTAGGATGAGCCTCCAGGCCTCAGTTTGGGAGGGGTTCACAGCCTTGGGAGGAGTTTCCTGAATTTAATTAGGGAAAACATCAGGGACTTAGCATAATAAGAGTTAGTTCGTTAGCATAAGAGGAGGTATTCCTACAAGCACCCTGAAAGCCAACACAGGCAAATGCAGAAGTAAACCAGGCAGGCTGGTATAAAGGAATATTCCACAGAAGTTGAGTACATTTTGTTTAAGTTCAGTAAGAGTTTAAACATTATTTTTTTCAGAAAACTCTATTCAGAAGATGAAAGAATTTCATCCTAAAGAATCTCTTTAGCTAAATTTAACATTAGCAAAAGAGAAGTTTACGTTCACGCCTAGGGCTAGTGTCAGGTAATGACCTAGGTTTGGAATCAAGCCCTTAGTTACTTATAGAATCAGGGCCTAATTTAGGATCTGTGCCAGGGCTTCGGGTAGGGACAGTGTCAGAGCCTGGTATAGGGAGAAAGTGAGGGCCTGAGTGAGGCCTAGCATCAGGCCCCTAGATGCAGACACTGTCAGGGCATGACTTAGGAGCAGCATCAGGGCGTTTGTGGAGTCAGCATTCGGGTCATAGTGAAAGACATGAGCAGGGCTTGAGTGAGTCACAGAATCAAGGCCTGGGTTAAGGAAAGCTTCAGGGCCTGAGTTAGGCACAGCCTCACGTCTTCAGTTAAGGAGAGCGACAGGGCTCTCTTTGGGACAGTGTCAGAACCTTGGATAGAAATGTGTCAGCATATTAGCTCAGGATAGTGTCCGGATTTTAGTTATTGATTGCAGCAGGACCCATGTTAGGGACAGATTCCAGGCCTTAGTGAGAGATAGTGTCAAGACCTTAGTTACTGAGAGCATCAGGGCCTTCTTTAGAAGCAATGTTAGGGCTTCATGTAAAAATCGCATCCCGGACTGGCTTGGGGTGAGCGACAGGGCCTGAGTGAGGCCTAGCGTCATTCCTGTAGGTGGGGACACTGTCAGGGCGTGACACAGGAGCAGCATCAGTGCCGTTGTTGGATCAGCATTATGGTCTTCGTTAAAGACATGAGCAGGCCTTCTGTTAGGGACAGCGTCACGGCTTACTTAGCGATATTTTCAGGACCTTAGTAAGAGATGGGATAGTGAATTAGCTGAGGATAGTGTGAGGACTTTAGATATTGATGGCATCAGGGCCTTAGTTAGGGACAGTGTCAGGCCTTGAGTTAGGCCTAACATCCAGGCCTTAGTTAGGGACAGTGTCACGGCATGGGGACTCAATTCAGGTCCTGACATGGGCACAGCATAAGGGCTTCAGTTAGCATAAGAGGCAGGACATTAGCTAGGGACAGGGTTAGGGTAAAGTCTAGGGATTGTGTCAGCAAATGACCTCGGGATAGTGTCAAGACCTTAGTTACTGAGAACCTGAGGGCCTTATTTAGGACCAGCATCAGGACCGGACTTAGGGCAAGAAACAGGGCCTGAGTGAGGCCCAGCTTCAGGCCCCTAGCTGGAGACAGTGTCAGGGCATGACGTCGAAGCAGCATCCGGGCCTTGGTTGGGTCAGCATTCGGGTCATAGTTAAGGACATGAGCAGGGCCTGAGTGCGTCAGAGAATCGAGGCCTCCGTTAGGGAAAGCTTCAGGGCCTGAGTTAGGCACAGCCTCAGGTCTTCATTTAAGGACAGCGACAGGCCTTTCTTTGGGACTGTGTCAGGTCCGTGGATAGAAAAGTGTCAGCATATTAGCTCAGGATAGTGTCCGGATTTTCATTATTGATTGCAGCAGGGCCCATGTTAGGGATAGATTCTGGGCCTTAGTGAGAGATAGGGTCAATGCCTTAATTAGGATTAGTCCGGGCCTTAGTTAGGGAGAGTATTAGGGTTTCAATTAGGATAAGATGCAGGACATTACCTTGGGACAGAGTCATGATCCGAGCCAGGGATAGTGTCAGAAAATGACCTGGGTTGGTGTCAAGACCTTAGTTATTTAGAGAATCAGGGCCTAATTTAGGACCTGTGTCAGGGCTTCGGGTAGGGACATCGTCAGAGCCTGACTTAGGGAGAACGTCTAGGCCTGAGTGAGGCCTAGTGCCAGCCCACCTGCTGGAGACACAGTCAGGGCATGACGTAGGAACAGCATCAGGGCCTTTGTGGGGTCAGCATGCAGGTCATAGTGAAAGACATGAACAGGGCCTGTGTTAGTCACAGAATCAAGGCCTCAGTTAGGGAAAGCTGCAGGGCCTGAGTTAGGCACAGCCTCAGGTCTTCACTTAAGGACGGCAACAGGCTTTCTTTTGGAAAGTATCAGGACAGTGGCTAGAAATGTGTCAGGATATTAGCTCTGGACAGTGTCCTTTTTTTAGTTATTAATTGCAGCAGGGACCATTAGGGACAGATTCCGGGCGCTCGTGAGAGATAGTGTGAAGGCCTTTGTTCGGATTCGTCAGGGCTTAGTTAGGGATACTATTAGGGTTTCATTTAGGATAAGATGCAGGACATGAGCTTGGGACAGAGTCAGGTTCCGGGCCAGGGATAGCGTCACGAAATGACCCAGGAAAAGCGTGAAGACCTTCGTTATTGAGAGCCTCAGGGCCTTACTTAGGACCAGCGTGAGGGCCTAAATCAGGACCACTGCCAGGGCTTCCTATACAGACAGCGTCAGAGCATAAGGAAGGTACAGCCAAAGGGCCTAAGTGAGGCTTATCTTTAGGGCCTGAGTTCGGGACACTGTCAGGGCATGACTTAGGAGCAGCAGAAGGGCCTCTGTGGGATCAGCGTGAGGGTCTTCACTAAAGACATTATCAGGGCCTCTGTTAGGGAGAGCCTCAGGGCCTCATTTTCAGACAGCATCAAGGCTTACTTTGGGTCAGTTTCAGGACCTTGGTAAGACCTGGGTCAGGATATTAACTCAGGATAGCATCAAGACTTTAGATATTGGCGGCAGCAGGGCCTTAGTTAGAGTCAGTGTCAGGGTCTGAGTTAGGAATATCATTATGGGCTTTGTTAGGTAATAGTGTCAGGGAGTGAGCTAGGAGTAGTGTCAGGGTCCGAGTTACGTGTAATGTCAGGGTCTTGGTTAGGGACAGTGTCAGCGCCTGGGTTAGCACGAGTCTCCAGGCCGTAGTTAGGGAGCGGTTCACAGCATCGGGAGTAATTTCAGCGCCTTATTTATGTTCAGCATCAGGGATGATTTAGTTAGCATAAGAGGAGCCATTCCTGCAAGAACCCTGAAGGCCAACACACAAGAATGTAAAAGTGAACCATGCACGCTGCTATGAAGGAATATTCCACAGCAGTTGAGTACACTTTGTTTAAGGTTAACAAGAGTTTAAAAATTATTGTTTTAAGAAACCAATATTCATATGATGAAAGAATTTCATCGTAAAGAATCTCTTTCCCTAAACTTGACATTAGCTAAAGTCAAGATTAGATTAAGGTCTAGGGGTAGTGTCAGTTAATGACCTGGATTTGGTGTCAAGACCTTAGTTACTTAGAGAATCAAGGCCTAAAATTTAGGACCTGCGTCAAGATTTTCGGTAGGGACAGATTCAAACCTGACTTATGGAGAACGTCAAGGCCTGAGTGAGGCCTAGCGTCAGCCTCCTAGCTGCAGACACAGTCAGGGTACGACTTAGGAGCAGCATAAACACCTTGGTTGGGTCAGCGAAAGGTCATAGTGAAAGACATGAGCAGGCCTTGAGTGAGTCACAGAATCAAGGCCTCACTTAGGGAAAGCTTCAGGGCCTGAGTTAGGCACAGTGTCAGGTCTTCACTTAAAGACACCGACCGGTTTGGGACAGTGTCAGGATCGTGCATAGAAATGTGTCAGGAAATTATCTCAGGACAGTGTCCGGATTTTAGTTATTGATTGCAACAGGTGCCATGTTAGGGACAGATTCCGGGCTTTAGTGAGAGATAGTGTCAAGGCCTTTGTTCGGATTGGTCAGGGCTTAGTTAGGGATACTATTAGGGTTTCATTTATTATAAGATGCAGGACATGAGCTTGGGACAGAGTCAGGTTCCGGGCCAGGGATAGCGTCACGAAATGACCCAGGAAAAGCGTGAAGACCTTCGTTATTGAGAGCCTCAGGGCCTTACTTAGGACCAGCGTGAGGGCCTAAATCAGGACCACTGCCAGGGCTTCCTATACAGACAGCGTCAGAGCATAAGGAAGGTACAGCCAAAGGGCCTAAGTGAGGCTTATCTTTAGGGCCTGAGTTCGGGACACTGTCAGGGCATGACTTAGGAGCAGCAGAAGGGCCTCTGTGGGATCAGCGTCAGGTTCTTCATTAAAGACATTATCAGGGCCTCTGTTAGGGAGAGCCTCAGGGCCTCATTTATGGACAGCATCAAGGCTTACTTTGGGTCAGTTTCAGGACCTTGGTAAGACCTGGGTCAGGATATTAACTCAGGATAGTATCAGGATTTTAGATATTGGCGGCAGCTGGGCTGTAGTTAGAAACAGTGTCAGGGCCTGAGTTAGGACTAGCATTATAGCCTTTGTTAGGTATAGTGTCAGGGACTGAGCTAGGAGTTGTGTCAGGGCCTGAGCTAGGATGAGCCTCCAGGCCTCAGTTTGGGAGGGGTTCACAGCCTTGGGAGGAGTTTCCTGAATTTAATTAGGGAAAACATCAGGGACTTAGCATAATAAGAGTTAGTTCGTTAGCATAAGAGGAGGTATTCCTACAAGCACCCTGAAAGCCAACACAGGCAAATGCAGAAGTAAACCAGGCAGGCTGGTATAAAGGAATATTCCACAGAAGTTGAGTACATTTTGTTTAAGTTCAGTAAGAGTTTAAACATTATTTTTTTCAGAAAACTCTATTCAGAAGATGAAAGAATTTCATCCTAAAGAATCTCTTTAGCTAAATTTAACATTAGCAAAAGAGAAGTTTACGTTCACGCCTAGGGCTAGTGTCAGGTAATGACCTAGGTTTGGAATCAAGCCCTTAGTTACTTATAGAATCAGGGCCTAATTTAGGATCTGTGCCAGGGCTTCGGGTAGGGACAGTGTCAGAGCCTGGTATAGGGAGAAAGTGAGGGCCTGAGTGAGGCCTAGCATCAGGCCCCTAGATGCAGACACTGTCAGGGCATGACTTAGGAGCAGCATCAGGGCGTTTGTGGAGTCAGCATTCGGGTCATAGTGAAAGACATGAGCAGGGCTTGAGTGAGTCACAGAATCAAGGCCTGGGTTAAGGAAAGCTTCAGGGCCTGAGTTAGGCACAGCCTCACGTCTTCAGTTAAGGAGAGCGACAGGGCTCTCTTTGGGACAGTGTCAGAACCTTGGATAGAAATGTGTCAGCATATTAGCTCAGGATAGTGTCCGGATTTTAGTTATTGATTGCAGCAGGACCCATGTTAGGGACAGATTCCAGGCCTTAGTGAGAGATAGTGTCAAGACCTTAGTTACTGAGAGCATCAGGGCCTTCTTTAGAAGCAATGTTAGGGCTTCATGTAAAAATCGCATCCCGGACTGGCTTGGGGTGAGCGACAGGGCCTGAGTGAGGCCTAGCGTCATTCCTGTAGGTGGGGACACTGTCAGGGCGTGACACAGGAGCAGCATCAGTGCCGTTGTTGGATCAGCATTATGGTCTTCGTTAAAGACATGAGCAGGCCTTCTGTTAGGGACAGCGTCACGGCTTACTTAGCGATATTTTCAGGACCTTAGTAAGAGATGGGATAGTGAATTAGCTGAGGATAGTGTGAGGACTTTAGATATTGATGGCATCAGGGCCTTAGTTAGGGACAGTGTCAGGCCTTGAGTTAGGCCTAACATCCAGGCCTTAGTTAGGGACAGTGTCACGGCATGGGGACTCAATTCAGGTCCTGACATGGGCACAGCATAAGGGCTTCAGTTAGCATAAGAGGCAGGACATTAGCTAGGGACAGGGTTAGGGTAAAGTCTAGGGATTGTGTCAGCAAATGACCTCGGGATAGTGTCAAGACCTTAGTTACTGAGAACCTGAGGGCCTTATTTAGGACCAGCATCAGGACCGGACTTAGGGCAAGAAACAGGGCCTGAGTGAGGCCCAGCTTCAGGCCCCTAGCTGGAGACAGTGTCAGGGCATGACGTCGAAGCAGCATCCGGGCCTTGGTTGGGTCAGCATTCGGGTCATAGTTAAGGACATGAGCAGGGCCTGAGTGCGTCAGAGAATCGAGGCCTCCGTTAGGGAAAGCTTCAGGGCCTGAGTTAGGCACAGCCTCAGGTCTTCATTTAAGGACAGCGACAGGCCTTTCTTTGGGACTGTGTCAGGTCCGTGGATAGAAAAGTGTCAGCATATTAGCTCAGGATAGTGTCCGGATTTTCATTATTGATTGCAGCAGGGCCCATGTTAGGGATAGATTCTGGGCCTTAGTGAGAGATAGGGTCAATGCCTTAATTAGGATTAGTCCGGGCCTTAGTTAGGGAGAGTATTAGGGTTTCAATTAGGATAAGATGCAGGACATTACCTTGGGACAGAGTCATGATCCGAGCCAGGGATAGTGTCAGAAAATGACCTGGGTTGGTGTCAAGACCTTAGTTATTTAGAGAATCAGGGCCTAATTTAGGACCTGTGTCAGGGCTTCGGGTAGGGACATCGTCAGAGCCTGACTTAGGGAGAACGTCTAGGCCTGAGTGAGGCCTAGTGCCAGCCCACCTGCTGGAGACACAGTCAGGGCATGACGTAGGAACAGCATCAGGGCCTTTGTGGGGTCAGCATGCAGGTCATAGTGAAAGACATGAACAGGGCCTGTGTTAGTCACAGAATCAAGGCCTCAGTTAGGGAAAGCTGCAGGGCCTGAGTTAGGCACAGCCTCAGGTCTTCACTTAAGGACGGCAACAGGCTTTCTTTTGGAAAGTATCAGGACAGTGGCTAGAAATGTGTCAGGATATTAGCTCTGGACAGTGTCCTTTTTTTAGTTATTAATTGCAGCAGGGACCATTAGGGACAGATTCCGGGCGCTCGTGAGAGATAGTGTGAAGGCCTTTGTTCGGATTCGTCAGGGCTTAGTTAGGGATACTATTAGGGTTTCATTTAGGATAAGATGCAGGACATGAGCTTGGGACAGAGTCAGGTTCCGGGCCAGGGATAGCGTCACGAAATGACCCAGGAAAAGCGTGAAGACCTTCGTTATTGAGAGCCTCAGGGCCTTACTTAGGACCAGCGTGAGGGCCTAAATCAGGACCACTGCCAGGGCTTCCTATACAGACAGCGTCAGAGCATAAGGAAGGTACAGCCAAAGGGCCTAAGTGAGGCTTATCTTTAGGGCCTGAGTTCGGGACACTGTCAGGGCATGACTTAGGAGCAGCAGAAGGGCCTCTGTGGGATCAGCGTGAGGGTCTTCACTAAAGACATTATCAGGGCCTCTGTTAGGGAGAGCCTCAGGGCCTCATTTTCAGACAGCATCAAGGCTTACTTTGGGTCAGTTTCAGGACCTTGGTAAGACCTGGGTCAGGATATTAACTCAGGATAGCATCAAGACTTTAGATATTGGCGGCAGCAGGGCCTTAGTTAGAGTCAGTGTCAGGGTCTGAGTTAGGAATATCATTATGGGCTTTGTTAGGTAATAGTGTCAGGGAGTGAGCTAGGAGTAGTGTCAGGGTCCGAGTTACGTGTAATGTCAGGGTCTTGGTTAGGGACAGTGTCAGCGCCTGGGTTAGCACGAGTCTCCAGGCCGTAGTTAGGGAGCGGTTCACAGCATCGGGAGTAATTTCAGCGCCTTATTTATGTTCAGCATCAGGGATGATTTAGTTAGCATAAGAGGAGCCATTCCTGCAAGAACCCTGAAGGCCAACACACAAGAATGTAAAAGTGAACCATGCACGCTGCTATGAAGGAATATTCCACAGCAGTTGAGTACACTTTGTTTAAGGTTAACAAGAGTTTAAAAATTATTGTTTTAAGAAACCAATATTCATATGATGAAAGAATTTCATCGTAAAGAATCTCTTTCCCTAAACTTGACATTAGCTAAAGTCAAGATTAGATTAAGGTCTAGGGGTAGTGTCAGTTAATGACCTGGATTTGGTGTCAAGACCTTAGTTACTTAGAGAATCAAGGCCTAAAATTTAGGACCTGCGTCAAGATTTTCGGTAGGGACAGATTCAGACCTGACTTATGGAGAACGTCAAGGCCTGAGTGAGGCCTAGCGTCAGCCTCCTAGCTGCAGACACAGTCAGGGTACGACTTAGGAGCAGCATAAACACCTTGGTTGGGTCAGCGAAAGGTCATAGTGAAAGACATGAGCAGGCCTTGAGTGAGTCACAGAATCAAGGCCTCACTTAGGGAAAGCTTCAGGGCCTGAGTTAGGCACAGTGTCAGGTCTTCACTTAAAGACACCGACCGGTTTGGGACAGTGTCAGGATCGTGCATAGAAATGTGTCAGGAAATTATCTCAGGACAGTGTCCGGATTTTAGTTATTGATTGCAACAGGTGCCATGTTAGGGACAGATTCCGGGCTTTAGTGAGAGATAGTGTCAAGGCCTTTGTTCGGATTGGTCAGGGCTTAGTTAGGGATACTATTAGGGTTTCATTTATTATAAGATGCAGGACATGAGCTTGGGACAGAGTCAGGTTCCGGGCCAGGGATAGCGTCACGAAATGACCCAGGAAAAGCGTGAAGACCTTCGTTATTGAGAGCCTCAGGGCCTTACTTAGGACCAGCGTGAGGGCCTAAATCAGGACCACTGCCAGGGCTTCCTATACAGACAGCGTCAGAGCATAAGGAAGGTACAGCCAAAGGGCCTAAGTGAGGCTTATCTTTAGGGCCTGAGTTCGGGACACTGTCAGGGCATGACTTAGGAGCAGCAGAAGGGCCTCTGTGGGATCAGCGTCAGGTTCTTCATTAAAGACATTATCAGGGCCTCTGTTAGGGAGAGCCTCAGGGCCTCATTTATGGACAGCATCAAGGCTTACTTTGGGTCAGTTTCAGGACCTTGGTAAGACCTGGGTCAGGATATTAACTCAGGATAGTATCAGGATTTTAGATATTGGCGGCAGCTGGGCTGTAGTTAGAAACAGTGTCAGGGCCTGAGTTAGGACTAGCATTATAGCCTTTGTTAGGTATAGTGTCAGGGACTGAGCTAGGAGTTGTGTCAGGGCCTGAGCTAGGATGAGCCTCCAGGCCTCAGTTTGGGAGGGGTTCACAGCCTTGGGAGGAGTTTCCTGAATTTAATTAGGGAAAACATCAGGGACTTAGCATAATAAGAGTTAGTTCGTTAGCATAAGAGGAGGTATTCCTACAAGCACCCTGAAAGCCAACACAGGCAAATGCAGAAGTAAACCAGGCAGGCTGGTATAAAGGAATATTCCACAGAAGTTGAGTACATTTTGTTTAAGTTCAGTAAGAGTTTAAACATTATTTTTTTCAGAAAACTCTATTCAGAAGATGAAAGAATTTCATCCTAAAGAATCTCTTTAGCTAAATTTAACATTAGCAAAAGAGAAGTTTACGTTCACGCCTAGGGCTAGTGTCAGGTAATGACCTAGGTTTGGAATCAAGCCCTTAGTTACTTATAGAATCAGGGCCTAATTTAGGATCTGTGCCAGGGCTTCGGGTAGGGACAGTGTCAGAGCCTGGTATAGGGAGAAAGTGAGGGCCTGAGTGAGGCCTAGCATCAGGCCCCTAGATGCAGACACTGTCAGGGCATGACTTAGGAGCAGCATCAGGGCGTTTGTGGAGTCAGCATTCGGGTCATAGTGAAAGACATGAGCAGGGCTTGAGTGAGTCACAGAATCAAGGCCTGGGTTAAGGAAAGCTTCAGGGCCTGAGTTAGGCACAGCCTCACGTCTTCAGTTAAGGAGAGCAACAGGGCTCTCTTTGGGACAGTGTCAGAACCTTGGATAGAAATGTGTCAGCATATTAGCTCAGGATAGTGTCCGGATTTTAGTTATTGATTGCAGCAGGACCCATGTTAGGGACAGATTCCAGGCCTTAGTGAGAGATAGTGTCAAGACCTTAGTTACTGAGAGCATCAGGGCCTTCTTTAGAAGCAATGTTAGGGCTTCATGTAAAAATCGCATCCCGGACTGGCTTGGGGTGAGCGACAGGGCCTGAGTGAGGCCTAGCGTCATTCCTGTAGGTGGGGACACTGTCAGGGCGTGACACAGGAGCAGCATCAGTGCCATTGTTGGATCAGCATTATGGTCTTCGTTAAAGACATGAGCAGGCCTTCTGTTAGGGACAGCGTCACGGCTTACTTAGCGATATTTTCAGGACCTTAGTAAGAGATGGGATAGTGAATTAGCTGAGGATAGTGTGAGGACTTTAGATATTGATGGCATCAGGGCCTTAGTTAGGGACAGTGTCAGGCCTTGAGTTAGGCCTAACATCCAGGCCTTAGTTAGGGACAGTGTCACGGCATGGGGACTCAATTCAGGTCCTGACATGGGCACAGCATAAGGGCTTCAGTTAGCATAAGAGGCAGGACATTAGCTAGGGACAGGGTTAGGGTAAAGTCTAGGGATTGTGTCAGCAAATGACCTCGGGATAGTGTCAAGACCTTAGTTACTGAGAACCTGAGGGCCTTATTTAGGACCAGCATCAGGACCGGACTTAGGGCAAGAAACAGGGCCTGAGTGAGGCCCAGCTTCAGGCCCCTAGCTGGAGACAGTGTCAGGGCATGACGTCGAAGCAGCATCCGGGCCTTGGTTGGGTCAGCATTCGGGTCATAGTTAAGGACATGAGCAGGGCCTGAGTGCGTCAGAGAATCGAGGCCTCCGTTAGGGAAAGCTTCAGGGCCTGAGTTAGGCACAGCCTCAGGTCTTCATTTAAGGACAGCGACAGGCCTTTCTTTGGGACTGTGTCAGGTCCGTGGATAGAAAAGTGTCAGCATATTAGCTCAGGATAGTGTCCGGATTTTCATTATTGATTGCAGCAGGGCCCATGTTAGGGATAGATTCTGGGCCTTAGTGAGAGATAGGGTCAATGCCTTAATTAGGATTAGTCCGGGCCTTAGTTAGGGAGAGTATTAGGGTTTCAATTAGGATAAGATGCAGGACATTACCTTGGGACAGAGTCATGATCCGAGCCAGGGATAGTGTCAGAAAATGACCTGGGTTGGTGTCAAGACCTTAGTTATTTAGAGAATCAGGGCCTAATTTAGGACCTGTGTCAGGGCTTCGGGTAGGGACATCGTCAGAGCCTGACTTAGGGAGAACGTCTAGGCCTGAGTGAGGCCTAGTGCCAGCCCACCTGCTGGAGACACAGTCAGGGCATGACGTAGGAACAGCATCAGGGCCTTTGTGGGGTCAGCATGCAGGTCATAGTGAAAGACATGAACAGGGCCTGTGTTAGTCACAGAATCAAGGCCTCAGTTAGGGAAAGCTGCAGGGCCTGAGTTAGGCACAGCCTCAGGTCTTCACTTAAGGACGGCAACAGGCTTTCTTTTGGAAAGTATCAGGACAGTGGCTAGAAATGTGTCAGGATATTAGCTCTGGACAGTGTCCTTTTTTTAGTTATTAATTGCAGCAGGGACCATTAGGGACAGATTCCGGGCGCTCGTGAGAGATAGTGTGAAGGCCTTTGTTCGGATTCGTCAGGGCTTAGTTAGGGATACTATTAGGGTTTCATTTAGGTTAAGATGCAGGACATGAGCTTGGGACAGAGTCAGGTTCCGGGCCAGGGATAGCGTCACGAAATGACCCAGGAAAAGCGTGAAGACCTTCGTTATTGAGAGCCTCAGGGCCTTACTTAGGACCAGCGTGAGGGCCTAAATCAGGACCACTGCCAGGGCTTCCTATACAGACAGCGTCAGAGCATAAGGAAGGTACAGCCAAAGGGCCTAAGTGAGGCTTATCTTTAGGGCCTGAGTTCGGGACACTGTCAGGGCATGACTTAGGAGCAGCAGAAGGGCCTCTGTGGGATCAGCGTGAGGGTCTTCACTAAAGACATTATCAGGGCCTCTGTTAGGGAGAGCCTCAGGGCCTCATTTTCAGACAGCATCAAGGCTTACTTTGGGTCAGTTTCAGGACCTTGGTAAGACCTGGGTCAGGATATTAACTCAGGATAGCATCAAGACTTTAGATATTGGCGGCAGCAGGGCCTTAGTTAGAGTCAGTGTCAGGGTCTGAGTTAGGAATATCATTATGGGCTTTGTTAGGTAATAGTGTCAGGGAGTGAGCTAGGAGTAGTGTCAGGGTCCGAGTTACGTGTAATGTCAGGGTCTTGGTTAGGGACAGTGTCAGCGCCTGGGTTAGCACGAGTCTCCAGGCCGTAGTTAGGGAGCGGTTCACAGCATCGGGAGTAATTTCAGCGCCTTATTTATGTTCAGCATCAGGGATGATTTAGTTAGCATAAGAGGAGCCATTCCTGCAAGAACCCTGAAGGCCAACACACAAGAATGTAAAAGTGAACCATGCACGCTGCTATGAAGGAATATTCCACAGCAGTTGAGTACACTTTGTTTAAGGTTAACAAGAGTTTAAAAATTATTGTTTTAAGAAACCAATATTCATATGATGAAAGAATTTCATCGTAAAGAATCTCTTTCCCTAAACTTGACATTAGCTAAAGTCAAGATTAGATTAAGGTCTAGGGGTAGTGTCAGTTAATGACCTGGATTTGGTGTCAAGACCTTAGTTACTTAGAGAATCAAGGCCTAAAATTTAGGACCTGCGTCAAGATTTTCGGTAGGGACAGATTCAAACCTGACTTATGGAGAACGTCAAGGCCTGAGTGAGGCCTAGCGTCAGCCTCCTAGCTGCAGACACAGTCAGGGTACGACTTAGGAGCAGCATAAACACCTTGGTTGGGTCAGCGAAAGGTCATAGTGAAAGACATGAGCAGGCCTTGAGTGAGTCACAGAATCAAGGCCTCACTTAGGGAAAGCTTCAGGGCCTGAGTTAGGCACAGTGTCAGGTCTTCACTTAAAGACACCGACCGGTTTGGGACAGTGTCAGGATCGTGCATAGAAATGTGTCAGGAAATTATCTCAGGACAGTGTCCGGATTTTAGTTATTGATTGCAACAGGTGCCATGTTAGGGACAGATTCCGGGCTTTAGTGAGAGATAGTGTCAAGGCCTTTGTTCGGATTGGTCAGGGCTTAGTTAGGGATACTATTAGGGTTTCATTTATTATAAGATGCAGGACATGAGCTTGGGACAGAGTCAGGTTCCGGGCCAGGGATAGCGTCACGAAATGACCCAGGAAAAGCGTGAAGACCTTCGTTATTGAGAGCCTCAGGGCCTTACTTAGGACCAGCGTGAGGGCCTAAATCAGGACCACTGCCAGGGCTTCCTATACAGACAGCGTCAGAGCATAAGGAAGGTACAGCCAAAGGGCCTAAGTGAGGCTTATCTTTAGGGCCTGAGTTCGGGACACTGTCAGGGCATGACTTAGGAGCAGCAGAAGGGCCTCTGTGGGATCAGCGTCAGGTTCTTCATTAAAGACATTATCAGGGCCTCTGTTAGGGAGAGCCTCAGGGCCTCATTTATGGACAGCATCAAGGCTTACTTTGGGTCAGTTTCAGGACCTTGGTAAGACCTGGGTCAGGATATTAACTCAGGATAGTATCAGGATTTTAGATATTGGCGGCAGCTGGGCTGTAGTTAGAAACAGTGTCAGGGCCTGAGTTAGGACTAGCATTATAGCCTTTGTTAGGTATAGTGTCAGGGACTGAGCTAGGAGTTGTGTCAGGGCCTGAGCTAGGATGAGCCTCCAGGCCTCAGTTTGGGAGGGGTTCACAGCCTTGGGAGGAGTTTCCTGAATTTAATTAGGGAAAACATCAGGGACTTAGCATAATAAGAGTTAGTTCGTTAGCATAAGAGGAGGTATTCCTACAAGCACCCTGAAAGCCAACACAGGCAAATGCAGAAGTAAACCAGGCAGGCTGGTATAAAGGAATATTCCACAGAAGTTGAGTACATTTTGTTTAAGTTCAGTAAGAGTTTAAACATTATTTTTTTCAGAAAACTCTATTCAGAAGATGAAAGAATTTCATCCTAAAGAATCTCTTTAGCTAAATTTAACATTAGCAAAAGAGAAGTTTACGTTCACGCCTAGGGCTAGTGTCAGGTAATGACCTAGGTTTGGAATCAAGCCCTTAGTTACTTATAGAATCAGGGCCTAATTTAGGATCTGTGCCAGGGCTTCGGGTAGGGACAGTGTCAGAGCCTGGTATAGGGAGAAAGTGAGGGCCTGAGTGAGGCCTAGCATCAGGCCCCTAGATGCAGACACTGTCAGGGCATGACTTAGGAGCAGCATCAGGGCGTTTGTGGAGTCAGCATTCGGGTCATAGTGAAAGACATGAGCAGGGCTTGAGTGAGTCACAGAATCAAGGCCTGGGTTAAGGAAAGCTTCAGGGCCTGAGTTAGGCACAGCCTCACGTCTTCAGTTAAGGAGAGCGACAGGGCTCTCTTTGGGACAGTGTCAGAACCTTGGATAGAAATGTGTCAGCATATTAGCTCAGGATAGTGTCCGGATTTTAGTTATTGATTGCAGCAGGACCCATGTTAGGGACAGATTCCAGGCCTTAGTGAGAGATAGTGTCAAGACCTTAGTTACTGAGAGCATCAGGGCCTTCTTTAGAAGCAATGTTAGGGCTTCATGTAAAAATCGCATCCCGGACTGGCTTGGGGTGAGCGACAGGGCCTGAGTGAGGCCTAGCGTCATTCCTGTAGGTGGGGACACTGTCAGGGCGTGACACAGGAGCAGCATCAGTGCCGTTGTTGGATCAGCATTATGGTCTTCGTTAAAGACATGAGCAGGCCTTCTGTTAGGGACAGCGTCACGGCTTACTTAGCGATATTTTCAGGACCTTAGTAAGAGATGGGATAGTGAATTAGCTGAGGATAGTGTGAGGACTTTAGATATTGATGGCATCAGGGCCTTAGTTAGGGACAGTGTCAGGCCTTGAGTTAGGCCTAACATCCAGGCCTTAGTTAGGGACAGTGTCACGGCATGGGGACTCAATTCAGGTCCTGACATGGGCACAGCATAAGGGCTTCAGTTAGCATAAGAGGCAGGACATTAGCTAGGGACAGGGTTAGGGTAAAGTCTAGGGATTGTGTCAGCAAATGACCTCGGGATAGTGTCAAGACCTTAGTTACTGAGAACCTGAGGGCCTTATTTAGGACCAGCATCAGGACCGGACTTAGGGCAAGAAACAGGGCCTGAGTGAGGCCCAGCTTCAGGCCCCTAGCTGGAGACAGTGTCAGGGCATGACGTCGAAGCAGCATCCGGGCCTTGGTTGGGTCAGCATTCGGGTCATAGTTAAGGACATGAGCAGGGCCTGAGTGCGTCAGAGAATCGAGGCCTCCGTTAGGGAAAGCTTCAGGGCCTGAGTTAGGCACAGCCTCAGGTCTTCATTTAAGGACAGCGACAGGCCTTTCTTTGGGACTGTGTCAGGTCCGTGGATAGAAAAGTGTCAGCATATTAGCTCAGGATAGTGTCCGGATTTTCATTATTGATTGCAGCAGGGCCCATGTTAGGGATAGATTCTGGGCCTTAGTGAGAGATAGGGTCAATGCCTTAATTAGGATTAGTCCGGGCCTTAGTTAGGGAGAGTATTAGGGTTTCAATTAGGATAAGATGCAGGACATTACCTTGGGACAGAGTCATGATCCGAGCCAGGGATAGTGTCAGAAAATGACCTGGGTTGGTGTCAAGACCTTAGTTATTTAGAGAATCAGGGCCTAATTTAGGACCTGTGTCAGGGCTTCGGGTAGGGACATCGTCAGAGCCTGACTTAGGGAGAACGTCTAGGCCTGAGTGAGGCCTAGTGCCAGCCCACCTGCTGGAGACACAGTCAGGGCATGACGTAGGAACAGCATCAGGGCCTTTGTGGGGTCAGCATGCAGGTCATAGTGAAAGACATGAACAGGGCCTGTGTTAGTCACAGAATCAAGGCCTCAGTTAGGGAAAGCTGCAGGGCCTGAGTTAGGCACAGCCTCAGGTCTTCACTTAAGGACGGCAACAGGCTTTCTTTTGGAAAGTATCAGGACAGTGGCTAGAAATGTGTCAGGATATTAGCTCTGGACAGTGTCCTTTTTTTAGTTATTAATTGCAGCAGGGACCATTAGGGACAGATTCCGGGCGCTCGTGAGAGATAGTGTGAAGGCCTTTGTTCGGATTCGTCAGGGCTTAGTTAGGGATACTATTAGGGTTTCATTTAGGATAAGATGCAGGACATGAGCTTGGGACAGAGTCAGGTTCCGGGCCAGGGATAGCGTCACGAAATGACCCAGGAAAAGCGTGAAGACCTTCGTTATTGAGAGCCTCAGGGCCTTACTTAGGACCAGCGTGAGGGCCTAAATCAGGACCACTGCCAGGGCTTCCTATACAGACAGCGTCAGAGCATAAGGAAGGTACAGCCAAAGGGCCTAAGTGAGGCTTATCTTTAGGGCCTGAGTTCGGGACACTGTCAGGGCATGACTTAGGAGCAGCAGAAGGGCCTCTGTGGGATCAGCGTGAGGGTCTTCACTAAAGACATTATCAGGGCCTCTGTTAGGGAGAGCCTCAGGGCCTCATTTTCAGACAGCATCAAGGCTTACTTTGGGTCAGTTTCAGGACCTTGGTAAGACCTGGGTCAGGATATTAACTCAGGATAGCATCAAGACTTTAGATATTGGCGGCAGCAGGGCCTTAGTTAGAGTCAGTGTCAGGGTCTGAGTTAGGAATATCATTATGGGCTTTGTTAGGTAATAGTGTCAGGGAGTGAGCTAGGAGTAGTGTCAGGGTCCGAGTTACGTGTAATGTCAGGGTCTTGGTTAGGGACAGTGTCAGCGCCTGGGTTAGCACGAGTCTCCAGGCCGTAGTTAGGGAGCGGTTCACAGCATCGGGAGTAATTTCAGCGCCTTATTTATGTTCAGCATCAGGGATGATTTAGTTAGCATAAGAGGAGCCATTCCTGCAAGAACCCTGAAGGCCAACACACAAGAATGTAAAAGTGAACCATGCACGCTGCTATGAAGGAATATTCCACAGCAGTTGAGTACACTTTGTTTAAGGTTAACAAGAGTTTAAAAATTATTGTTTTAAGAAACCAATATTCATATGATGAAAGAATTTCATCGTAAAGAATCTCTTTCCCTAAACTTGACATTAGCTAAAGTCAAGATTAGATTAAGGTCTAGGGGTAGTGTCAGTTAATGACCTGGATTTGGTGTCAAGACCTTAGTTACTTAGAGAATCAAGGCCTAAAATTTAGGACCTGCGTCAAGATTTTCGGTAGGGACAGATTCAGACCTGACTTATGGAGAACGTCAAGGCCTGAGTGAGGCCTAGCGTCAGCCTCCTAGCTGCAGACACAGTCAGGGTACGACTTAGGAGCAGCATAAACACCTTGGTTGGGTCAGCGAAAGGTCATAGTGAAAGACATGAGCAGGCCTTGAGTGAGTCACAGAATCAAGGCCTCACTTAGGGAAAGCTTCAGGGCCTGAGTTAGGCACAGTGTCAGGTCTTCACTTAAAGACACCGACCGGTTTGGGACAGTGTCAGGATCGTGCATAGAAATGTGTCAGGAAATTATCTCAGGACAGTGTCCGGATTTTAGTTATTGATTGCAACAGGTGCCATGTTAGGGACAGATTCCGGGCTTTAGTGAGAGATAGTGTCAAGGCCTTTGTTCGGATTGGTCAGGGCTTAGTTAGGGATACTATTAGGGTTTCATTTATTATAAGATGCAGGACATGAGCTTGGGACAGAGTCAGGTTCCGGGCCAGGGATAGCGTCACGAAATGACCCAGGAAAAGCGTGAAGACCTTCGTTATTGAGAGCCTCAGGGCCTTACTTAGGACCAGCGTGAGGGCCTAAATCAGGACCACTGCCAGGGCTTCCTATACAGACAGCGTCAGAGCATAAGGAAGGTACAGCCAAAGGGCCTAAGTGAGGCTTATCTTTAGGGCCTGAGTTCGGGACACTGTCAGGGCATGACTTAGGAGCAGCAGAAGGGCCTCTGTGGGATCAGCGTCAGGTTCTTCATTAAAGACATTATCAGGGCCTCTGTTAGGGAGAGCCTCAGGGCCTCATTTATGGACAGCATCAAGGCTTACTTTGGGTCAGTTTCAGGACCTTGGTAAGACCTGGGTCAGGATATTAACTCAGGATAGTATCAGGATTTTAGATATTGGCGGCAGCTGGGCTGTAGTTAGAAACAGTGTCAGGGCCTGAGTTAGGACTAGCATTATAGCCTTTGTTAGGTATAGTGTCAGGGACTGAGCTAGGAGTTGTGTCAGGGCCTGAGCTAGGATGAGCCTCCAGGCCTCAGTTTGGGAGGGGTTCACAGCCTTGGGAGGAGTTTCCTGAATTTAATTAGGGAAAACATCAGGGACTTAGCATAATAAGAGTTAGTTCGTTAGCATAAGAGGAGGTATTCCTACAAGCACCCTGAAAGCCAACACAGGCAAATGCAGAAGTAAACCAGGCAGGCTGGTATAAAGGAATATTCCACAGAAGTTGAGTACATTTTGTTTAAGTTCAGTAAGAGTTTAAACATTATTTTTTTCAGAAAACTCTATTCAGAAGATGAAAGAATTTCATCCTAAAGAATCTCTTTAGCTAAATTTAACATTAGCAAAAGAGAAGTTTACGTTCACGCCTAGGGCTAGTGTCAGGTAATGACCTAGGTTTGGAATCAAGCCCTTAGTTACTTATAGAATCAGGGCCTAATTTAGGATCTGTGCCAGGGCTTCGGGTAGGGACAGTGTCAGAGCCTGGTATAGGGAGAAAGTGAGGGCCTGAGTGAGGCCTAGCATCAGGCCCCTAGATGCAGACACTGTCAGGGCATGACTTAGGAGCAGCATCAGGGCGTTTGTGGAGTCAGCATTCGGGTCATAGTGAAAGACATGAGCAGGGCTTGAGTGAGTCACAGAATCAAGGCCTGGGTTAAGGAAAGCTTCAGGGCCTGAGTTAGGCACAGCCTCACGTCTTCAGTTAAGGAGAGCAACAGGGCTCTCTTTGGGACAGTGTCAGAACCTTGGATAGAAATGTGTCAGCATATTAGCTCAGGATAGTGTCCGGATTTTAGTTATTGATTGCAGCAGGACCCATGTTAGGGACAGATTCCAGGCCTTAGTGAGAGATAGTGTCAAGACCTTAGTTACTGAGAGCATCAGGGCCTTCTTTAGAAGCAATGTTAGGGCTTCATGTAAAAATCGCATCCCGGACTGGCTTGGGGTGAGCGACAGGGCCTGAGTGAGGCCTAGCGTCATTCCTGTAGGTGGGGACACTGTCAGGGCGTGACACAGGAGCAGCATCAGTGCCATTGTTGGATCAGCATTATGGTCTTCGTTAAAGACATGAGCAGGCCTTCTGTTAGGGACAGCGTCACGGCTTACTTAGCGATATTTTCAGGACCTTAGTAAGAGATGGGATAGTGAATTAGCTGAGGATAGTGTGAGGACTTTAGATATTGATGGCATCAGGGCCTTAGTTAGGGACAGTGTCAGGCCTTGAGTTAGGCCTAACATCCAGGCCTTAGTTAGGGACAGTGTCACGGCATGGGGACTCAATTCAGGTCCTGACATGGGCACAGCATAAGGGCTTCAGTTAGCATAAGAGGCAGGACATTAGCTAGGGACAGGGTTAGGGTAAAGTCTAGGGATTGTGTCAGCAAATGACCTCGGGATAGTGTCAAGACCTTAGTTACTGAGAACCTGAGGGCCTTATTTAGGACCAGCATCAGGACCGGACTTAGGGCAAGAAACAGGGCCTGAGTGAGGCCCAGCTTCAGGCCCCTAGCTGGAGACAGTGTCAGGGCATGACGTCGAAGCAGCATCCGGGCCTTGGTTGGGTCAGCATTCGGGTCATAGTTAAGGACATGAGCAGGGCCTGAGTGCGTCAGAGAATCGAGGCCTCCGTTAGGGAAAGCTTCAGGGCCTGAGTTAGGCACAGCCTCAGGTCTTCATTTAAGGACAGCGACAGGCCTTTCTTTGGGACTGTGTCAGGTCCGTGGATAGAAAAGTGTCAGCATATTAGCTCAGGATAGTGTCCGGATTTTCATTATTGATTGCAGCAGGGCCCATGTTAGGGATAGATTCTGGGCCTTAGTGAGAGATAGGGTCAATGCCTTAATTAGGATTAGTCCGGGCCTTAGTTAGGGAGAGTATTAGGGTTTCAATTAGGATAAGATGCAGGACATTACCTTGGGACAGAGTCATGATCCGAGCCAGGGATAGTGTCAGAAAATGACCTGGGTTGGTGTCAAGACCTTAGTTATTTAGAGAATCAGGGCCTAATTTAGGACCTGTGTCAGGGCTTCGGGTAGGGACATCGTCAGAGCCTGACTTAGGGAGAACGTCTAGGCCTGAGTGAGGCCTAGTGCCAGCCCACCTGCTGGAGACACAGTCAGGGCATGACGTAGGAACAGCATCAGGGCCTTTGTGGGGTCAGCATGCAGGTCATAGTGAAAGACATGAACAGGGCCTGTGTTAGTCACAGAATCAAGGCCTCAGTTAGGGAAAGCTGCAGGGCCTGAGTTAGGCACAGCCTCAGGTCTTCACTTAAGGACGGCAACAGGCTTTCTTTTGGAAAGTATCAGGACAGTGGCTAGAAATGTGTCAGGATATTAGCTCTGGACAGTGTCCTTTTTTTAGTTATTAATTGCAGCAGGGACCATTAGGGACAGATTCCGGGCGCTCGTGAGAGATAGTGTGAAGGCCTTTGTTCGGATTCGTCAGGGCTTAGTTAGGGATACTATTAGGGTTTCATTTAGGTTAAGATGCAGGACATGAGCTTGGGACAGAGTCAGGTTCCGGGCCAGGGATAGCGTCACGAAATGACCCAGGAAAAGCGTGAAGACCTTCGTTATTGAGAGCCTCAGGGCCTTACTTAGGACCAGCGTGAGGGCCTAAATCAGGACCACTGCCAGGGCTTCCTATACAGACAGCGTCAGAGCATAAGGAAGGTACAGCCAAAGGGCCTAAGTGAGGCTTATCTTTAGGGCCTGAGTTCGGGACACTGTCAGGGCATGACTTAGGAGCAGCAGAAGGGCCTCTGTGGGATCAGCGTGAGGGTCTTCACTAAAGACATTATCAGGGCCTCTGTTAGGGAGAGCCTCAGGGCCTCATTTTCAGACAGCATCAAGGCTTACTTTGGGTCAGTTTCAGGACCTTGGTAAGACCTGGGTCAGGATATTAACTCAGGATAGCATCAAGACTTTAGATATTGGCGGCAGCAGGGCCTTAGTTAGAGTCAGTGTCAGGGTCTGAGTTAGGAATATCATTATGGGCTTTGTTAGGTAATAGTGTCAGGGAGTGAGCTAGGAGTAGTGTCAGGGTCCGAGTTACGTGTAATGTCAGGGTCTTGGTTAGGGACAGTGTCAGCGCCTGGGTTAGCACGAGTCTCCAGGCCGTAGTTAGGGAGCGGTTCACAGCATCGGGAGTAATTTCAGCGCCTTATTTATGTTCAGCATCAGGGATGATTTAGTTAGCATAAGAGGAGCCATTCCTGCAAGAACCCTGAAGGCCAACACACAAGAATGTAAAAGTGAACCATGCACGCTGCTATGAAGGAATATTCCACAGCAGTTGAGTACACTTTGTTTAAGGTTAACAAGAGTTTAAAAATTATTGTTTTAAGAAACCAATATTCATATGATGAAAGAATTTCATCGTAAAGAATCTCTTTCCCTAAACTTGACATTAGCTAAAGTCAAGATTAGATTAAGGTCTAGGGGTAGTGTCAGTTAATGACCTGGATTTGGTGTCAAGACCTTAGTTACTTAGAGAATCAAGGCCTAAAATTTAGGACCTGCGTCAAGATTTTCGGTAGGGACAGATTCAAACCTGACTTATGGAGAACGTCAAGGCCTGAGTGAGGCCTAGCGTCAGCCTCCTAGCTGCAGACACAGTCAGGGTACGACTTAGGAGCAGCATAAACACCTTGGTTGGGTCAGCGAAAGGTCATAGTGAAAGACATGAGCAGGCCTTGAGTGAGTCACAGAATCAAGGCCTCACTTAGGGAAAGCTTCAGGGCCTGAGTTAGGCACAGTGTCAGGTCTTCACTTAAAGACACCGACCGGTTTGGGACAGTGTCAGGATCGTGCATAGAAATGTGTCAGGAAATTATCTCAGGACAGTGTCCGGATTTTAGTTATTGATTGCAACAGGTGCCATGTTAGGGACAGATTCCGGGCTTTAGTGAGAGATAGTGTCAAGGCCTTTGTTCGGATTGGTCAGGGCTTAGTTAGGGATACTATTAGGGTTTCATTTATTATAAGATGCAGGACATGAGCTTGGGACAGAGTCAGGTTCCGGGCCAGGGATAGCGTCACGAAATGACCCAGGAAAAGCGTGAAGACCTTCGTTATTGAGAGCCTCAGGGCCTTACTTAGGACCAGCGTGAGGGCCTAAATCAGGACCACTGCCAGGGCTTCCTATACAGACAGCGTCAGAGCATAAGGAAGGTACAGCCAAAGGGCCTAAGTGAGGCTTATCTTTAGGGCCTGAGTTCGGGACACTGTCAGGGCATGACTTAGGAGCAGCAGAAGGGCCTCTGTGGGATCAGCGTCAGGTTCTTCATTAAAGACATTATCAGGGCCTCTGTTAGGGAGAGCCTCAGGGCCTCATTTATGGACAGCATCAAGGCTTACTTTGGGTCAGTTTCAGGACCTTGGTAAGACCTGGGTCAGGATATTAACTCAGGATAGTATCAGGATTTTAGATATTGGCGGCAGCTGGGCTGTAGTTAGAAACAGTGTCAGGGCCTGAGTTAGGACTAGCATTATAGCCTTTGTTAGGTATAGTGTCAGGGACTGAGCTAGGAGTTGTGTCAGGGCCTGAGCTAGGATGAGCCTCCAGGCCTCAGTTTGGGAGGGGTTCACAGCCTTGGGAGGAGTTTCCTGAATTTAATTAGGGAAAACATCAGGGACTTAGCATAATAAGAGTTAGTTCGTTAGCATAAGAGGAGGTATTCCTACAAGCACCCTGAAAGCCAACACAGGCAAATGCAGAAGTAAACCAGGCAGGCTGGTATAAAGGAATATTCCACAGAAGTTGAGTACATTTTGTTTAAGTTCAGTAAGAGTTTAAACATTATTTTTTTCAGAAAACTCTATTCAGAAGATGAAAGAATTTCATCCTAAAGAATCTCTTTAGCTAAATTTAACATTAGCAAAAGAGAAGTTTACGTTCACGCCTAGGGCTAGTGTCAGGTAATGACCTAGGTTTGGAATCAAGCCCTTAGTTACTTATAGAATCAGGGCCTAATTTAGGATCTGTGCCAGGGCTTCGGGTAGGGACAGTGTCAGAGCCTGGTATAGGGAGAAAGTGAGGGCCTGAGTGAGGCCTAGCATCAGGCCCCTAGATGCAGACACTGTCAGGGCATGACTTAGGAGCAGCATCAGGGCGTTTGTGGAGTCAGCATTCGGGTCATAGTGAAAGACATGAGCAGGGCTTGAGTGAGTCACAGAATCAAGGCCTGGGTTAAGGAAAGCTTCAGGGCCTGAGTTAGGCACAGCCTCACGTCTTCAGTTAAGGAGAGCGACAGGGCTCTCTTTGGGACAGTGTCAGAACCTTGGATAGAAATGTGTCAGCATATTAGCTCAGGATAGTGTCCGGATTTTAGTTATTGATTGCAGCAGGACCCATGTTAGGGACAGATTCCAGGCCTTAGTGAGAGATAGTGTCAAGACCTTAGTTACTGAGAGCATCAGGGCCTTCTTTAGAAGCAATGTTAGGGCTTCATGTAAAAATCGCATCCCGGACTGGCTTGGGGTGAGCGACAGGGCCTGAGTGAGGCCTAGCGTCATTCCTGTAGGTGGGGACACTGTCAGGGCGTGACACAGGAGCAGCATCAGTGCCGTTGTTGGATCAGCATTATGGTCTTCGTTAAAGACATGAGCAGGCCTTCTGTTAGGGACAGCGTCACGGCTTACTTAGCGATATTTTCAGGACCTTAGTAAGAGATGGGATAGTGAATTAGCTGAGGATAGTGTGAGGACTTTAGATATTGATGGCATCAGGGCCTTAGTTAGGGACAGTGTCAGGCCTTGAGTTAGGCCTAACATCCAGGCCTTAGTTAGGGACAGTGTCACGGCATGGGGACTCAATTCAGGTCCTGACATGGGCACAGCATAAGGGCTTCAGTTAGCATAAGAGGCAGGACATTAGCTAGGGACAGGGTTAGGGTAAAGTCTAGGGATTGTGTCAGCAAATGACCTCGGGATAGTGTCAAGACCTTAGTTACTGAGAACCTGAGGGCCTTATTTAGGACCAGCATCAGGACCGGACTTAGGGCAAGAAACAGGGCCTGAGTGAGGCCCAGCTTCAGGCCCCTAGCTGGAGACAGTGTCAGGGCATGACGTCGAAGCAGCATCCGGGCCTTGGTTGGGTCAGCATTCGGGTCATAGTTAAGGACATGAGCAGGGCCTGAGTGCGTCAGAGAATCGAGGCCTCCGTTAGGGAAAGCTTCAGGGCCTGAGTTAGGCACAGCCTCAGGTCTTCATTTAAGGACAGCGACAGGCCTTTCTTTGGGACTGTGTCAGGTCCGTGGATAGAAAAGTGTCAGCATATTAGCTCAGGATAGTGTCCGGATTTTCATTATTGATTGCAGCAGGGCCCATGTTAGGGATAGATTCTGGGCCTTAGTGAGAGATAGGGTCAATGCCTTAATTAGGATTAGTCCGGGCCTTAGTTAGGGAGAGTATTAGGGTTTCAATTAGGATAAGATGCAGGACATTACCTTGGGACAGAGTCATGATCCGAGCCAGGGATAGTGTCAGAAAATGACCTGGGTTGGTGTCAAGACCTTAGTTATTTAGAGAATCAGGGCCTAATTTAGGACCTGTGTCAGGGCTTCGGGTAGGGACATCGTCAGAGCCTGACTTAGGGAGAACGTCTAGGCCTGAGTGAGGCCTAGTGCCAGCCCACCTGCTGGAGACACAGTCAGGGCATGACGTAGGAACAGCATCAGGGCCTTTGTGGGGTCAGCATGCAGGTCATAGTGAAAGACATGAACAGGGCCTGTGTTAGTCACAGAATCAAGGCCTCAGTTAGGGAAAGCTGCAGGGCCTGAGTTAGGCACAGCCTCAGGTCTTCACTTAAGGACGGCAACAGGCTTTCTTTTGGAAAGTATCAGGACAGTGGCTAGAAATGTGTCAGGATATTAGCTCTGGACAGTGTCCTTTTTTTAGTTATTAATTGCAGCAGGGACCATTAGGGACAGATTCCGGGCGCTCGTGAGAGATAGTGTGAAGGCCTTTGTTCGGATTCGTCAGGGCTTAGTTAGGGATACTATTAGGGTTTCATTTAGGATAAGATGCAGGACATGAGCTTGGGACAGAGTCAGGTTCCGGGCCAGGGATAGCGTCACGAAATGACCCAGGAAAAGCGTGAAGACCTTCGTTATTGAGAGCCTCAGGGCCTTACTTAGGACCAGCGTGAGGGCCTAAATCAGGACCACTGCCAGGGCTTCCTATACAGACAGCGTCAGAGCATAAGGAAGGTACAGCCAAAGGGCCTAAGTGAGGCTTATCTTTAGGGCCTGAGTTCGGGACACTGTCAGGGCATGACTTAGGAGCAGCAGAAGGGCCTCTGTGGGATCAGCGTGAGATTCTGTGACTAACACAGGCCCTGTTCATGTCTTTCACTATGACCTGCATGCTGACCCCACAAAGGCCCTGATGCTGTTCTTGGGTCAGTTTCAGGACCTTGGTAAGACCTGGGTCAGGATATTAACTCAGGATAGCATCAAGACTTTAGATATTGGCGGCAGCAGGGCCTTAGTTAGAGTCAGTGTCAGGGTCTGAGTTAGGAATATCATTATGGGCTTTGTTAGGTAATAGTGTCAGGGAGTGAGCTAGGAGTAGTGTCAGGGTCCGAGTTACGTGTAATGTCAGGGTCTTGGTTAGGGACAGTGTCAGCGCCTGGGTTAGCACGAGTCTCCAGGCCGTAGTTAGGGAGCGGTTCACAGCATCGGGAGTAATTTCAGCGCCTTATTTATGTTCAGCATCAGGGATGATTTAGTTAGCATAAGAGGAGCCATTCCTGCAAGAACCCTGAAGGCCAACACACAAGAATGTAAAAGTGAACCATGCACGCTGCTATGAAGGAATATTCCACAGCAGTTGAGTACACTTTGTTTAAGGTTAACAAGAGTTTAAAAATTATTGTTTTAAGAAACCAATATTCATATGATGAAAGAATTTCATCGTAAAGAATCTCTTTCCCTAAACTTGACATTAGCTAAAGTCAAGATTAGATTAAGGTCTAGGGGTAGTGTCAGTTAATGACCTGGATTTGGTGTCAAGACCTTAGTTACTTAGAGAATCAAGGCCTAAAATTTAGGACCTGCGTCAAGATTTTCGGTAGGGACAGATTCAGACCTGACTTATGGAGAACGTCAAGGCCTGAGTGAGGCCTAGCGTCAGCCTCCTAGCTGCAGACACAGTCAGGGTACGACTTAGGAGCAGCATAAACACCTTGGTTGGGTCAGCGAAAGGTCATAGTGAAAGACATGAGCAGGCCTTGAGTGAGTCACAGAATCAAGGCCTCACTTAGGGAAAGCTTCAGGGCCTGAGTTAGGCACAGTGTCAGGTCTTCACTTAAAGACACCGACCGGTTTGGGACAGTGTCAGGATCGTGCATAGAAATGTGTCAGGAAATTATCTCAGGACAGTGTCCGGATTTTAGTTATTGATTGCAACAGGTGCCATGTTAGGGACAGATTCCGGGCTTTAGTGAGAGATAGTGTCAAGGCCTTTGTTCGGATTGGTCAGGGCTTAGTTAGGGATACTATTAGGGTTTCATTTATTATAAGATGCAGGACATGAGCTTGGGACAGAGTCAGGTTCCGGGCCAGGGATAGCGTCACGAAATGACCCAGGAAAAGCGTGAAGACCTTCGTTATTGAGAGCCTCAGGGCCTTACTTAGGACCAGCGTGAGGGCCTAAATCAGGACCACTGCCAGGGCTTCCTATACAGACAGCGTCAGAGCATAAGGAAGGTACAGCCAAAGGGCCTAAGTGAGGCTTATCTTTAGGGCCTGAGTTCGGGACACTGTCAGGGCATGACTTAGGAGCAGCAGAAGGGCCTCTGTGGGATCAGCGTCAGGTTCTTCATTAAAGACATTATCAGGGCCTCTGTTAGGGAGAGCCTCAGGGCCTCATTTATGGACAGCATCAAGGCTTACTTTGGGTCAGTTTCAGGACCTTGGTAAGACCTGGGTCAGGATATTAACTCAGGATAGTATCAGGATTTTAGATATTGGCGGCAGCTGGGCTGTAGTTAGAAACAGTGTCAGGGCCTGAGTTAGGACTAGCATTATAGCCTTTGTTAGGTATAGTGTCAGGGACTGAGCTAGGAGTTGTGTCAGGGCCTGAGCTAGGATGAGCCTCCAGGCCTCAGTTTGGGAGGGGTTCACAGCCTTGGGAGGAGTTTCCTGAATTTAATTAGGGAAAACATCAGGGATTTAGCATAATAAGAGTTAGTTCGTTAGCATAAGAGGAGGTATTCCTACAAGCACCCTGAAAGCCAACACAGGCAAATGCAGAAGTAAACCAGGCAGGCTGGTATAAAGGAATATTCCACAGAAGTTGAGTACATTTTGTTTAAGTTCAGTAAGAGTTTAAACATTATTTTTTTCAGAAAACTCTATTCAGAAGATGAAAGAATTTCATCCTAAAGAATCTCTTTAGCTAAATTTAACATTAGCAAAAGAGAAGTTTACGTTCACGCCTAGGGCTAGTGTCAGGTAATGACCTAGGTTTGGAATCAAGCCCTTAGTTACTTATAGAATCAGGGCCTAATTTAGGATCTGTGCCAGGGCTTCGGGTAGGGACAGTGTCAGAGCCTGGTATAGGGAGAAAGTGAGGGCCTGAGTGAGGCCTAGCATCAGGCCCCTAGATGCAGACACTGTCAGGGCATGACTTAGGAGCAGCATCAGGGCGTTTGTGGAGTCAGCATTCGGGTCATAGTGAAAGACATGAGCAGGGCTTGAGTGAGTCACAGAATCAAGGCCTGGGTTAAGGAAAGCTTCAGGGCCTGAGTTAGGCACAGCCTCACGTCTTCAGTTAAGGAGAGCAACAGGGCTCTCTTTGGGACAGTGTCAGAACCTTGGATAGAAATGTGTCAGCATATTAGCTCAGGATAGTGTCCGGATTTTAGTTATTGATTGCAGCAGGACCCATGTTAGGGACAGATTCCAGGCCTTAGTGAGAGATAGTGTCAAGACCTTAGTTACTGAGAGCATCAGGGCCTTCTTTAGAAGCAATGTTAGGGCTTCATGTAAAAATCGCATCCCGGACTGGCTTGGGGTGAGCGACAGGGCCTGAGTGAGGCCTAGCGTCATTCCTGTAGGTGGGGACACTGTCAGGGCGTGACACAGGAGCAGCATCAGTGCCATTGTTGGATCAGCATTATGGTCTTCGTTAAAGACATGAGCAGGCCTTCTGTTAGGGACAGCGTCACGGCTTACTTAGCGATATTTTCAGGACCTTAGTAAGAGATGGGATAGTGAATTAGCTGAGGATAGTGTGAGGACTTTAGATATTGATGGCATCAGGGCCTTAGTTAGGGACAGTGTCAGGCCTTGAGTTAGGCCTAACATCCAGGCCTTAGTTAGGGACAGTGTCACGGCATGGGGACTCAATTCAGGTCCTGACATGGGCACAGCATAAGGGCTTCAGTTAGCATAAGAGGCAGGACATTAGCTAGGGACAGGGTTAGGGTAAAGTCTAGGGATTGTGTCAGCAAATGACCTCGGGATAGTGTCAAGACCTTAGTTACTGAGAACCTGAGGGCCTTATTTAGGACCAGCATCAGGACCGGACTTAGGGCAAGAAACAGGGCCTGAGTGAGGCCCAGCTTCAGGCCCCTAGCTGGAGACAGTGTCAGGGCATGACGTCGAAGCAGCATCCGGGCCTTGGTTGGGTCAGCATTCGGGTCATAGTTAAGGACATGAGCAGGGCCTGAGTGCGTCAGAGAATCGAGGCCTCCGTTAGGGAAAGCTTCAGGGCCTGAGTTAGGCACAGCCTCAGGTCTTCATTTAAGGACAGCGACAGGCCTTTCTTTGGGACTGTGTCAGGTCCGTGGATAGAAAAGTGTCAGCATATTAGCTCAGGATAGTGTCCGGATTTTCATTATTGATTGCAGCAGGGCCCATGTTAGGGATAGATTCTGGGCCTTAGTGAGAGATAGGGTCAATGCCTTAATTAGGATTAGTCCGGGCCTTAGTTAGGGAGAGTATTAGGGTTTCAATTAGGATAAGATGCAGGACATTACCTTGGGACAGAGTCATGATCCGAGCCAGGGATAGTGTCAGAAAATGACCTGGGTTGGTGTCAAGACCTTAGTTATTTAGAGAATCAGGGCCTAATTTAGGACCTGTGTCAGGGCTTCGGGTAGGGACATCGTCAGAGCCTGACTTAGGGAGAACGTCTAGGCCTGAGTGAGGCCTAGTGCCAGCCCACCTGCTGGAGACACAGTCAGGGCATGACGTAGGAACAGCATCAGGGCCTTTGTGGGGTCAGCATGCAGGTCATAGTGAAAGACATGAACAGGGCCTGTGTTAGTCACAGAATCAAGGCCTCAGTTAGGGAAAGCTGCAGGGCCTGAGTTAGGCACAGCCTCAGGTCTTCACTTAAGGACGGCAACAGGCTTTCTTTTGGAAAGTATCAGGACAGTGGCTAGAAATGTGTCAGGATATTAGCTCTGGACAGTGTCCTTTTTTTAGTTATTAATTGCAGCAGGGACCATTAGGGACAGATTCCGGGCGCTCGTGAGAGATAGTGTGAAGGCCTTTGTTCGGATTCGTCAGGGCTTAGTTAGGGATACTATTAGGGTTTCATTTAGGTTAAGATGCAGGACATGAGCTTGGGACAGAGTCAGGTTCCGGGCCAGGGATAGCGTCACGAAATGACCCAGGAAAAGCGTGAAGACCTTCGTTATTGAGAGCCTCAGGGCCTTACTTAGGACCAGCGTGAGGGCCTAAATCAGGACCACTGCCAGGGCTTCCTATACAGACAGCGTCAGAGCATAAGGAAGGTACAGCCAAAGGGCCTAAGTGAGGCTTATCTTTAGGGCCTGAGTTCGGGACACTGTCAGGGCATGACTTAGGAGCAGCAGAAGGGCCTCTGTGGGATCAGCGTCAGGTTCTTCATTAAAGACATTATCAGGGCCTCTGTTAGGGAGAGCCTCAGGGCCTCATTTATGGACAGCATCAAGGCTTACTTTGGGTCAGTTTCAGGACCTTGGTAAGACCTGGGTCAGGATATTAACTCAGGATAGTATCAGGATTTTAGATATTGGCGGCAGCTGGGCTGTAGTTAGAAACAGTGTCAGGGCCTGAGTTAGGACTAGCATTATAGCCTTTGTTAGGTATAGTGTCAGGGACTGAGCTAGGAGTTGTGTCAGGGCCTGAGCTAGGATGAGCCTCCAGGCCTCAGTTTGGGAGGGGTTCACAGCCTTGGGAGGAGTTTCCTGAATTTAATTAGGGAAAACATCAGGGATTTAGCATAATAAGAGTTAGTTCGTTAGCATAAGAGGAGGTATTCCTACAAGCACCCTGAAAGCCAACACAGGCAAATGCAGAAGTAAACCAGGCAGGCTGGTATAAAGGAATATTCCACAGAAGTTGAGTACATTTTGTTTAAGTTCAGTAAGAGTTTAAACATTATTTTTTTCAGAAAACTCTATTCAGAAGATGAAAGAATTTCATCCTAAAGAATCTCTTTAGCTAAATTTAACATTAGCAAAAGAGAAGTTTACGTTCACGCCTAGGGCTAGTGTCAGGTAATGACCTAGGTTTGGAATCAAGCCCTTAGTTACTTATAGAATCAGGGCCTAATTTAGGATCTGTGCCAGGGCTTCGGGTAGGGACAGTGTCAGAGCCTGGTATAGGGAGAAAGTGAGGGCCTGAGTGAGGCCTAGCATCAGGCCCCTAGATGCAGACACTGTCAGGGCATGACTTAGGAGCAGCATCAGGGCGTTTGTGGAGTCAGCATTCGGGTCATAGTGAAAGACATGAGCAGGGCTTGAGTGAGTCACAGAATCAAGGCCTGGGTTAAGGAAAGCTTCAGGGCCTGAGTTAGGCACAGCCTCACGTCTTCAGTTAAGGAGAGCAACAGGGCTCTCTTTGGGACAGTGTCAGAACCTTGGATAGAAATGTGTCAGCATATTAGCTCAGGATAGTGTCCGGATTTTAGTTATTGATTGCAGCAGGACCCATGTTAGGGACAGATTCCAGGCCTTAGTGAGAGATAGTGTCAAGACCTTAGTTACTGAGAGCATCAGGGCCTTCTTTAGAAGCAATGTTAGGGCTTCATGTAAAAATCGCATCCCGGACTGGCTTGGGGTGAGCGACAGGGCCTGAGTGAGGCCTAGCGTCATTCCTGTAGGTGGGGACACTGTCAGGGCGTGACACAGGAGCAGCATCAGTGCCATTGTTGGATCAGCATTATGGTCTTCGTTAAAGACATGAGCAGGCCTTCTGTTAGGGACAGCGTCACGGCTTACTTAGCGATATTTTCAGGACCTTAGTAAGAGATGGGATAGTGAATTAGCTGAGGATAGTGTGAGGACTTTAGATATTGATGGCATCAGGGCCTTAGTTAGGGACAGTGTCAGGCCTTGAGTTAGGCCTAACATCCAGGCCTTAGTTAGGGACAGTGTCACGGCATGGGGACTCAATTCAGGTCCTGACATGGGCACAGCATAAGGGCTTCAGTTAGCATAAGAGGCAGGACATTAGCTAGGGACAGGGTTAGGGTAAAGTCTAGGGATTGTGTCAGCAAATGACCTCGGGATAGTGTCAAGACCTTAGTTACTGAGAACCTGAGGGCCTTATTTAGGACCAGCATCAGGACCGGACTTAGGGCAAGAAACAGGGCCTGAGTGAGGCCCAGCTTCAGGCCCCTAGCTGGAGACAGTGTCAGGGCATGACGTCGAAGCAGCATCCGGGCCTTGGTTGGGTCAGCATTCGGGTCATAGTTAAGGACATGAGCAGGGCCTGAGTGCGTCAGAGAATCGAGGCCTCCGTTAGGGAAAGCTTCAGGGCCTGAGTTAGGCACAGCCTCAGGTCTTCATTTAAGGACAGCGACAGGCCTTTCTTTGGGACTGTGTCAGGTCCGTGGATAGAAAAGTGTCAGCATATTAGCTCAGGATAGTGTCCGGATTTTCATTATTGATTGCAGCAGGGCCCATGTTAGGGATAGATTCTGGGCCTTAGTGAGAGATAGGGTCAATGCCTTAATTAGGATTAGTCCGGGCCTTAGTTAGGGAGAGTATTAGGGTTTCAATTAGGATAAGATGCAGGACATTACCTTGGGACAGAGTCATGATCCGAGCCAGGGATAGTGTCAGAAAATGACCTGGGTTGGTGTCAAGACCTTAGTTATTTAGAGAATCAGGGCCTAATTTAGGACCTGTGTCAGGGCTTCGGGTAGGGACATCGTCAGAGCCTGACTTAGGGAGAACGTCTAGGCCTGAGTGAGGCCTAGTGCCAGCCCACCTGCTGGAGACACAGTCAGGGCATGACGTAGGAACAGCATCAGGGCCTTTGTGGGGTCAGCATGCAGGTCATAGTGAAAGACATGAACAGGGCCTGTGTTAGTCACAGAATCAAGGCCTCAGTTAGGGAAAGCTGCAGGGCCTGAGTTAGGCACAGCCTCAGGTCTTCACTTAAGGACGGCAACAGGCTTTCTTTTGGAAAGTATCAGGACAGTGGCTAGAAATGTGTCAGGATATTAGCTCTGGACAGTGTCCTTTTTTTAGTTATTAATTGCAGCAGGGACCATTAGGGACAGATTCCGGGCGCTCGTGAGAGATAGTGTGAAGGCCTTTGTTCGGATTCGTCAGGGCTTAGTTAGGGATACTATTAGGGTTTCATTTAGGTTAAGATGCAGGACATGAGCTTGGGACAGAGTCAGGTTCCGGGCCAGGGATAGCGTCACGAAATGACCCAGGAAAAGCGTGAAGACCTTCGTTATTGAGAGCCTCAGGGCCTTACTTAGGACCAGCGTGAGGGCCTAAATCAGGACCACTGCCAGGGCTTCCTATACAGACAGCGTCAGAGCATAAGGAAGGTACAGCCAAAGGGCCTAAGTGAGGCTTATCTTTAGGGCCTGAGTTCGGGACACTGTCAGGGCATGACTTAGGAGCAGCAGAAGGGCCTCTGTGGGATCAGCGTCAGGTTCTTCATTAAAGACATTATCAGGGCCTCTGTTAGGGAGAGCCTCAGGGCCTCATTTATGGACAGCATCAAGGCTTACTTTGGGTCAGTTTCAGGACCTTGGTAAGACCTGGGTCAGGATATTAACTCAGGATAGTATCAGGATTTTAGATATTGGCGGCAGCTGGGCTGTAGTTAGAAACAGTGTCAGGGCCTGAGTTAGGACTAGCATTATAGCCTTTGTTAGGTATAGTGTCAGGGACTGAGCTAGGAGTTGTGTCAGGGCCTGAGCTAGGATGAGCCTCCAGGCCTCAGTTTGGGAGGGGTTCACAGCCTTGGGAGGAGTTTCCTGAATTTAATTAGGGAAAACATCAGGGATTTAGCATAATAAGAGTTAGTTCGTTAGCATAAGAGGAGGTATTCCTACAAGCACCCTGAAAGCCAACACAGGCAAATGCAGAAGTAAACCAGGCAGGCTGGTATAAAGGAATATTCCACAGAAGTTGAGTACATTTTGTTTAAGTTCAGTAAGAGTTTAAACATTATTTTTTTCAGAAAACTCTATTCAGAAGATGAAAGAATTTCATCCTAAAGAATCTCTTTAGCTAAATTTAACATTAGCAAAAGAGAAGTTTACGTTCACGCCTAGGGCTAGTGTCAGGTAATGACCTAGGTTTGGAATCAAGCCCTTAGTTACTTATAGAATCAGGGCCTAATTTAGGATCTGTGCCAGGGCTTCGGGTAGGGACAGTGTCAGAGCCTGGTATAGGGAGAAAGTGAGGGCCTGAGTGAGGCCTAGCATCAGGCCCCTAGATGCAGACACTGTCAGGGCATGACTTAGGAGCAGCATCAGGGCGTTTGTGGAGTCAGCATTCGGGTCATAGTGAAAGACATGAGCAGGGCTTGAGTGAGTCACAGAATCAAGGCCTGGGTTAAGGAAAGCTTCAGGGCCTGAGTTAGGCACAGCCTCACGTCTTCAGTTAAGGAGAGCAACAGGGCTCTCTTTGGGACAGTGTCAGAACCTTGGATAGAAATGTGTCAGCATATTAGCTCAGGATAGTGTCCGGATTTTAGTTATTGATTGCAGCAGGACCCATGTTAGGGACAGATTCCAGGCCTTAGTGAGAGATAGTGTCAAGACCTTAGTTACTGAGAGCATCAGGGCCTTCTTTAGAAGCAATGTTAGGGCTTCATGTAAAAATCGCATCCCGGACTGGCTTGGGGTGAGCGACAGGGCCTGAGTGAGGCCTAGCGTCATTCCTGTAGGTGGGGACACTGTCAGGGCGTGACACAGGAGCAGCATCAGTGCCATTGTTGGATCAGCATTATGGTCTTCGTTAAAGACATGAGCAGGCCTTCTGTTAGGGACAGCGTCACGGCTTACTTAGCGATATTTTCAGGACCTTAGTAAGAGATGGGATAGTGAATTAGCTGAGGATAGTGTGAGGACTTTAGATATTGATGGCATCAGGGCCTTAGTTAGGGACAGTGTCAGGCCTTGAGTTAGGCCTAACATCCAGGCCTTAGTTAGGGACAGTGTCACGGCATGGGGACTCAATTCAGGTCCTGACATGGGCACAGCATAAGGGCTTCAGTTAGCATAAGAGGCAGGACATTAGCTAGGGACAGGGTTAGGGTAAAGTCTAGGGATTGTGTCAGCAAATGACCTCGGGATAGTGTCAAGACCTTAGTTACTGAGAACCTGAGGGCCTTATTTAGGACCAGCATCAGGACCGGACTTAGGGCAAGAAACAGGGCCTGAGTGAGGCCCAGCTTCAGGCCCCTAGCTGGAGACAGTGTCAGGGCATGACGTCGAAGCAGCATCCGGGCCTTGGTTGGGTCAGCATTCGGGTCATAGTTAAGGACATGAGCAGGGCCTGAGTGCGTCAGAGAATCGAGGCCTCCGTTAGGGAAAGCTTCAGGGCCTGAGTTAGGCACAGCCTCAGGTCTTCATTTAAGGACAGCGACAGGCCTTTCTTTGGGACTGTGTCAGGTCCGTGGATAGAAAAGTGTCAGCATATTAGCTCAGGATAGTGTCCGGATTTTCATTATTGATTGCAGCAGGGCCCATGTTAGGGATAGATTCTGGGCCTTAGTGAGAGATAGGGTCAATGCCTTAATTAGGATTAGTCCGGGCCTTAGTTAGGGAGAGTATTAGGGTTTCAATTAGGATAAGATGCAGGACATTACCTTGGGACAGAGTCATGATCCGAGCCAGGGATAGTGTCAGAAAATGACCTGGGTTGGTGTCAAGACCTTAGTTATTTAGAGAATCAGGGCCTAATTTAGGACCTGTGTCAGGGCTTCGGGTAGGGACATCGTCAGAGCCTGACTTAGGGAGAACGTCTAGGCCTGAGTGAGGCCTAGTGCCAGCCCACCTGCTGGAGACACAGTCAGGGCATGACGTAGGAACAGCATCAGGGCCTTTGTGGGGTCAGCATGCAGGTCATAGTGAAAGACATGAACAGGGCCTGTGTTAGTCACAGAATCAAGGCCTCAGTTAGGGAAAGCTGCAGGGCCTGAGTTAGGCACAGCCTCAGGTCTTCACTTAAGGACGGCAACAGGCTTTCTTTTGGAAAGTATCAGGACAGTGGCTAGAAATGTGTCAGGATATTAGCTCTGGACAGTGTCCTTTTTTTAGTTATTAATTGCAGCAGGGACCATTAGGGACAGATTCCGGGCGCTCGTGAGAGATAGTGTGAAGGCCTTTGTTCGGATTCGTCAGGGCTTAGTTAGGGATACTATTAGGGTTTCATTTAGGTTAAGATGCAGGACATGAGCTTGGGACAGAGTCAGGTTCCGGGCCAGGGATAGCGTCACGAAATGACCCAGGAAAAGCGTGAAGACCTTCGTTATTGAGAGCCTCAGGGCCTTACTTAGGACCAGCGTGAGGGCCTAAATCAGGACCACTGCCAGGGCTTCCTATACAGACAGCGTCAGAGCATAAGGAAGGTACAGCCAAAGGGCCTAAGTGAGGCTTATCTTTAGGGCCTGAGTTCGGGACACTGTCAGGGCATGACTTAGGAGCAGCAGAAGGGCCTCTGTGGGATCAGCGTCAGGTTCTTCATTAAAGACATTATCAGGGCCTCTGTTAGGGAGAGCCTCAGGGCCTCATTTATGGACAGCATCAAGGCTTACTTTGGGTCAGTTTCAGGACCTTGGTAAGACCTGGGTCAGGATATTAACTCAGGATAGTATCAGGATTTTAGATATTGGCGGCAGCTGGGCTGTAGTTAGAAACAGTGTCAGGGCCTGAGTTAGGACTAGCATTATAGCCTTTGTTAGGTATAGTGTCAGGGACTGAGCTAGGAGTTGTGTCAGGGCCTGAGCTAGGATGAGCCTCCAGGCCTCAGTTTGGGAGGGGTTCACAGCCTTGGGAGGAGTTTCCTGAATTTAATTAGGGAAAACATCAGGGATTTAGCATAATAAGAGTTAGTTCGTTAGCATAAGAGGAGGTATTCCTACAAGCACCCTGAAAGCCAACACAGGCAAATGCAGAAGTAAACCAGGCAGGCTGGTATAAAGGAATATTCCACAGAAGTTGAGTACATTTTGTTTAAGTTCAGTAAGAGTTTAAACATTATTTTTTTCAGAAAACTCTATTCAGAAGATGAAAGAATTTCATCCTAAAGAATCTCTTTAGCTAAATTTAACATTAGCAAAAGAGAAGTTTACGTTCACGCCTAGGGCTAGTGTCAGGTAATGACCTAGGTTTGGAATCAAGCCCTTAGTTACTTATAGAATCAGGGCCTAATTTAGGATCTGTGCCAGGGCTTCGGGTAGGGACAGTGTCAGAGCCTGGTATAGGGAGAAAGTGAGGGCCTGAGTGAGGCCTAGCATCAGGCCCCTAGATGCAGACACTGTCAGGGCATGACTTAGGAGCAGCATCAGGGCGTTTGTGGAGTCAGCATTCGGGTCATAGTGAAAGACATGAGCAGGGCTTGAGTGAGTCACAGAATCAAGGCCTGGGTTAAGGAAAGCTTCAGGGCCTGAGTTAGGCACAGCCTCACGTCTTCAGTTAAGGAGAGCGACAGGGCTCTCTTTGGGACAGTGTCAGAACCTTGGATAGAAATGTGTCAGCATATTAGCTCAGGATAGTGTCCGGATTTTAGTTATTGATTGCAGCAGGACCCATGTTAGGGACAGATTCCAGGCCTTAGTGAGAGATAGTGTCAAGACCTTAGTTACTGAGAGCATCAGGGCCTTCTTTAGAAGCAATGTTAGGGCTTCATGTAAAAATCGCATCCCGGACTGGCTTGGGGTGAGCGACAGGGCCTGAGTGAGGCCTAGCGTCATTCCTGTAGGTGGGGACACTGTCAGGGCGTGACACAGGAGCAGCATCAGTGCCGTTGTTGGATCAGCATTATGGTCTTCGTTAAAGACATGAGCAGGCCTTCTGTTAGGGACAGCGTCACGGCTTACTTAGCGATATTTTCAGGACCTTAGTAAGAGATGGGATAGTAAATTAGCTGAGGATAGTGTGAGGACTTTAGATATTGATGGCATCAGGGCCTTAGTTAGGGACAGTGTCAGGCCTTGAGTTAGGCCTAACATCCAGGCCTTAGTTAGGGACAGTGTCACGGCATGGGGACTCAATTCAGGTCCTGACATGGGCACAGCATAAGGGCTTCAGTTAGCATAAGAGGCAGGACATTAGCTAGGGACAGGGTTAGGGTAAAGTCTAGGGATTGTGTCAGCAAATGACCTCGGGATAGTGTCAAGACCTTAGTTACTGAGAACCTGAGGGCCTTATTTAGGACCAGCATCAGGACCGGACTTAGGGCAAGAAACAGGGCCTGAGTGAGGCCCAGCTTCAGGCCCCTAGCTGGAGACAGTGTCAGGGCATGACGTCGAAGCAGCATCCGGGCCTTGGTTGGGTCAGCATTCGGGTCATAGTTAAGGACATGAGCAGGGCCTGAGTGCGTCAGAGAATCGAGGCCTCCGTTAGGGAAAGCTTCAGGGCCTGAGTTAGGCACAGCCTCAGGTCTTCATTTAAGGACAGCGACAGGCCTTTCTTTGGGACTGTGTCAGGTCCGTGGATAGAAAAGTGTCAGCATATTAGCTCAGGATAGTGTCCGGATTTTCATTATTGATTGCAGCAGGGCCCATGTTAGGGATAGATTCTGGGCCTTAGTGAGAGATAGGGTCAATGCCTTAATTAGGATTAGTCCGGGCCTTAGTTAGGGAGAGTATTAGGGTTTCAATTAGGATAAGATGCAGGACATTACCTTGGGACAGAGTCATGATCCGAGCCAGGGATAGTGTCAGAAAATGACCTGGGTTGGTGTCAAGACCTTAGTTATTTAGAGAATCAGGGCCTAATTTAGGACCTGTGTCAGGGCTTCGGGTAGGGACATCGTCAGAGCCTGACTTAGGGAGAACGTCTAGGCCTGAGTGAGGCCTAGTGCCAGCCCACCTGCTGGAGACACAGTCAGGGCATGACGTAGGAACAGCATCAGGGCCTTTGTGGGGTCAGCATGCAGGTCATAGTGAAAGACATGAACAGGGCCTGTGTTAGTCACAGAATCAAGGCCTCAGTTAGGGAAAGCTGCAGGGCCTGAGTTAGGCACAGCCTCAGGTCTTCACTTAAGGACGGCAACAGGCTTTCTTTTGGAAAGTATCAGGACAGTGGCTAGAAATGTGTCAGGATATTAGCTCTGGACAGTGTCCTTTTTTTAGTTATTAATTGCAGCAGGGACCATTAGGGACAGATTCCGGGCGCTCGTGAGAGATAGTGTGAAGGCCTTTGTTCGGATTCGTCAGGGCTTAGTTAGGGATACTATTAGGGTTTCATTTAGGTTAAGATGCAGGACATGAGCTTGGGACAGAGTCAGGTTCCGGGCCAGGGATAGCGTCACGAAATGACCCAGGAAAAGCGTGAAGACCTTCGTTATTGAGAGCCTCAGGGCCTTACTTAGGACCAGCGTGAGGGCCTAAATCAGGACCACTGCCAGGGCTTCCTATACAGACAGCGTCAGAGCATAAGGAAGGTACAGCCAAAGGGCCTAAGTGAGGCTTATCTTTAGGGCCTGAGTTCGGGACACTGTCAGGGCATGACTTAGGAGCAGCAGAAGGGCCTCTGTGGGATCAGCGTGAGGGTCTTCACTAAAGACATTATCAGGGCCTCTGTTAGGGAGAGCCTCAGGGCCTCATTTTCAGACAGCATCAAGGCTTACTTTGGGTCAGTTTCAGGACCTTGGTAAGACCTGGGTCAGGATATTAACTCAGGATAGCATCAAGACTTTAGATATTGGCGGCAGCAGGGCCTTAGTTAGAGTCAGTGTCAGGGTCTGAGTTAGGAATATCATTATGGGCTTTGTTAGGTAATAGTGTCAGGGAGTGAGCTAGGAGTAGTGTCAGGGTCCGAGTTACGTGTAATGTCAGGGTCTTGGTTAGGGACAGTGTCAGCGCCTGGGTTAGCACGAGTCTCCAGGCCGTAGTTAGGGAGCGGTTCACAGCATCGGGAGTAATTTCAGCGCCTTATTTATGTTCAGCATCAGGGATGATTTAGTTAGCATAAGAGGAGCCATTCCTGCAAGAACCCTGAAGGCCAACACACAAGAATGTAAAAGTGAACCATGCACGCTGCTATGAAGGAATATTCCACAGCAGTTGAGTACACTTTGTTTAAGGTTAACAAGAGTTTAAAAATTATTGTTTTAAGAAACCAATATTCATATGATGAAAGAATTTCATCGTAAAGAATCTCTTTCCCTAAACTTGACATTAGCTAAAGTCAAGATTAGATTAAGGTCTAGGGGTAGTGTCAGTTAATGACCTGGATTTGGTGTCAAGACCTTAGTTACTTAGAGAATCAAGGCCTAAAATTTAGGACCTGCGTCAAGATTTTCGGTAGGGACAGCGTCAGACCTGACTTATGGAGAACGTCAGGGCCTGAGTGAGGCCTAGCGTCAGCCCCCTAGCTGCAGACACAGTCAGGGTACGACTTAGGAGCAGCATAAACACCTTGGTTGGGTCAGCGAAAGGTCATAGTGAAAGACATGAGCAGGCCTTGAGTGAGTCACAGAATCAAGGCCTCACTTAGGGAAAGCTTCAGGGCCTGAGTTAGGCACAGTGTCAGGTCTTCACTTACAGACACCGACCGGTTTGGGACAGTGTCAGGATCGTGCATAGAAATGTGTTAGGAAATTACCTCAGGACAGTGTCCGGATTTTAGTTATTGATTGCAACAGGTGCCATGTTAGGGACAGATTCCGGGCTTTAGTGAGAGATAGTGTCAAGGCCTTTGTTCGGATTAGTCAGGGCTTAGTTAGGGATACTATTAGGGTTTCATTTAGGATAAGATGCAGGACATGAGCTTGGGACAGACTCATGATCCGAGCCAGGGATAGTGTCAGAAAATGACCTGGGTTGGTGTCAAGACCTTAGTTATTTAGAGAATCAGGGCCTAATTTAGGACCTGTGTCAGGGCTTCGGGTAGGGACAGCGTCAGAGCCTGACTTAGGGAGAACGTCTAGGCCTGAGTGAGGCCTAGTGCCAGCCCACCTGCTGGAGACACAGTCAGGGCATGACGTAGGAACAGCATCAGGGCCTTTGTGGGGTCAGCATGCAGGTCATAGTGAAAGACATGAACAGGGCCTGTGTTAGTCACAGAATCAAGGCCTCAGTTAGGGAAAGCTTCAGGGCCTGAGTTAGGAACAGCCTCAGGTCTTCACTTAAGGACGGCAACAGGCTTTCTTTTGGAAAGTATCAGAACAGTGGATAGAAATGAGTCAGGATATTAGCTCAGGACAGTGTCCGGATTTTAGTTATTGCAACAGGTCCCATGTTAGGGACAGATTCCGGGCTTTAGTGAGAGATAGTGTCAAGGCCTTTGTTCGGATTAGTCAGGGCTTAGTTAGGGATACTATTAGGGTTTCATTTAGGATAAGATGCAGGACATGAGCTTGGGACAGAGTCAGGTTCCGGGCCAGGGATAGCGTCACGAAATGACCCAGGAAAAGCGTGAAGACCTTCGTTATTGAGAGCCTCAGGGCCTTACTTAGGACCAGCGTGAGGGCCTAAATCAGGACCACTGCCAGGGCTTCCTATACAGACAGCGTCAGAGCATAAGGAAGGTACAGCCAAAGGGCCTAAGTGAGGCTTATCTTTAGGGCCTGAGTTCGGGACACTGTCAGGGCATGACTTAGGAGCAGCAGAAGGGCCTCTGTGGGATCAGCGTGAGGGTCTTCACTAAAGACATTATCAGGGCCTCTGTTAGGGAGAGCCTCAGGGCCTCATTTTCAGACAGCATCAAGGCTTACTTTGGGTCAGTTTCAGGACCTTGGTAAGACCTGGGTCAGGATATTAACTCAGGATAGCATCAAGACTTTAGATATTGGCGGCAGCAGGGCCTTAGTTAGAGTCAGTGTCAGGGTCTGAGTTAGGAATATCATTATGGGCTTTGTTAGGTAATAGTGTCAGGGAGTGAGCTAGGAGTAGTGTCAGGGTCCGAGTTACGTGTAATGTCAGGGTCTTGGTTAGGGACAGTGTCAGCGCCTGGGTTAGCACGAGTCTCCAGGCCGTAGTTAGGGAGCGGTTCACAGCATCGGGAGTAATTTCAGCGCCTTATTTATGTTCAGCATCAGGGATGATTTAGTTAGCATAAGAGGAGCCATTCCTGCAAGAACCCTGAAGGCCAACACACAAGAATGTAAAAGTGAACCATGCACGCTGCTATGAAGGAATATTCCACAGCAGTTGAGTACACTTTGTTTAAGGTTAACAAGAGTTTAAAAATTATTGTTTTAAGAAACCAATATTCATATGATGAAAGAATTTCATCGTAAAGAATCTCTTTCCCTAAACTTGACATTAGCTAAAGTCAAGATTAGATTAAGGTCTAGGGGTAGTGTCAGTTAATGACCTGGATTTGGTGTCAAGACCTTAGTTACTTAGAGAATCAAGGCCTAAAATTTAGGACCTGCGTCAAGATTTTCGGTAGGGACAGATTCAGACCTGACTTATGGAGAACGTCAAGGCCTGAGTGAGGCCTAGCGTCAGCCTCCTAGCTGCAGACACAGTCAGGGTACGACTTAGGAGCAGCATAAACACCTTGGTTGGGTCAGCGAAAGGTCATAGTGAAAGACATGAGCAGGCCTTGAGTGAGTCACAGAATCAAGGCCTCACTTAGGGAAAGCTTCAGGGCCTGAGTTAGGCACAGTGTCAGGTCTTCACTTAAAGACACCGACCGGTTTGGGACAGTGTCAGGATCGTGCATAGAAATGTGTCAGGAAATTATCTCAGGACAGTGTCCGGATTTTAGTTATTGATTGCAACAGGTGCCATGTTAGGGACAGATTCCGGGCTTTAGTGAGAGATAGTGTCAAGGCCTTTGTTCGGATTGGTCAGGGCTTAGTTAGGGATACTATTAGGGTTTCATTTATTATAAGATGCAGGACATGAGCTTGGGACAGAGTCAGGTTCCGGGCCAGGGATAGCGTCACGAAATGACCCAGGAAAAGCGTGAAGACCTTCGTTATTGAGAGCCTCAGGGCCTTACTTAGGACCAGCGTGAGGGCCTAAATCAGGACCACTGCCAGGGCTTCCTATACAGACAGCGTCAGAGCATAAGGAAGGTACAGCCAAAGGGCCTAAGTGAGGCTTATCTTTAGGGCCTGAGTTCGGGACACTGTCAGGGCATGACTTAGGAGCAGCAGAAGGGCCTCTGTGGGATCAGCGTCAGGTTCTTCATTAAAGACATTATCAGGGCCTCTGTTAGGGAGAGCCTCAGGGCCTCATTTATGGACAGCATCAAGGCTTACTTTGGGTCAGTTTCAGGACCTTGGTAAGACCTGGGTCAGGATATTAACTCAGGATAGTATCAGGATTTTAGATATTGGCGGCAGCTGGGCTGTAGTTAGAAACAGTGTCAGGGCCTGAGTTAGGACTAGCATTATAGCCTTTGTTAGGTATAGTGTCAGGGACTGAGCTAGGAGTTGTGTCAGGGCCTGAGCTAGGATGAGCCTCCAGGCCTCAGTTTGGGAGGGGTTCACAGCCTTGGGAGGAGTTTCCTGAATTTAATTAGGGAAAACATCAGGGATTTAGCATAATAAGAGTTAGTTCGTTAGCATAAGAGGAGGTATTCCTACAAGCACCCTGAAAGCCAACACAGGCAAATGCAGAAGTAAACCAGGCAGGCTGGTATAAAGGAATATTCCACAGAAGTTGAGTACATTTTGTTTAAGTTCAGTAAGAGTTTAAACATTATTTTTTTCAGAAAACTCTATTCAGAAGATGAAAGAATTTCATCCTAAAGAATCTCTTTAGCTAAATTTAACATTAGCAAAAGAGAAGTTTACGTTCACGCCTAGGGCTAGTGTCAGGTAATGACCTAGGTTTGGAATCAAGCCCTTAGTTACTTATAGAATCAGGGCCTAATTTAGGATCTGTGCCAGGGCTTCGGGTAGGGACAGTGTCAGAGCCTGGTATAGGGAGAAAGTGAGGGCCTGAGTGAGGCCTAGCATCAGGCCCCTAGATGCAGACACTGTCAGGGCATGACTTAGGAGCAGCATCAGGGCGTTTGTGGAGTCAGCATTCGGGTCATAGTGAAAGACATGAGCAGGGCTTGAGTGAGTCACAGAATCAAGGCCTGGGTTAAGGAAAGCTTCAGGGCCTGAGTTAGGCACAGCCTCACGTCTTCAGTTAAGGAGAGCAACAGGGCTCTCTTTGGGACAGTGTCAGAACCTTGGATAGAAATGTGTCAGCATATTAGCTCAGGATAGTGTCCGGATTTTAGTTATTGATTGCAGCAGGACCCATGTTAGGGACAGATTCCAGGCCTTAGTGAGAGATAGTGTCAAGACCTTAGTTACTGAGAGCATCAGGGCCTTCTTTAGAAGCAATGTTAGGGCTTCATGTAAAAATCGCATCCCGGACTGGCTTGGGGTGAGCGACAGGGCCTGAGTGAGGCCTAGCGTCATTCCTGTAGGTGGGGACACTGTCAGGGCGTGACACAGGAGCAGCATCAGTGCCATTGTTGGATCAGCATTATGGTCTTCGTTAAAGACATGAGCAGGCCTTCTGTTAGGGACAGCGTCACGGCTTACTTAGCGATATTTTCAGGACCTTAGTAAGAGATGGGATAGTGAATTAGCTGAGGATAGTGTGAGGACTTTAGATATTGATGGCATCAGGGCCTTAGTTAGGGACAGTGTCAGGCCTTGAGTTAGGCCTAACATCCAGGCCTTAGTTAGGGACAGTGTCACGGCATGGGGACTCAATTCAGGTCCTGACATGGGCACAGCATAAGGGCTTCAGTTAGCATAAGAGGCAGGACATTAGCTAGGGACAGGGTTAGGGTAAAGTCTAGGGATTGTGTCAGCAAATGACCTCGGGATAGTGTCAAGACCTTAGTTACTGAGAACCTGAGGGCCTTATTTAGGACCAGCATCAGGACCGGACTTAGGGCAAGAAACAGGGCCTGAGTGAGGCCCAGCTTCAGGCCCCTAGCTGGAGACAGTGTCAGGGCATGACGTCGAAGCAGCATCCGGGCCTTGGTTGGGTCAGCATTCGGGTCATAGTTAAGGACATGAGCAGGGCCTGAGTGCGTCAGAGAATCGAGGCCTCCGTTAGGGAAAGCTTCAGGGCCTGAGTTAGGCACAGCCTCAGGTCTTCATTTAAGGACAGCGACAGGCCTTTCTTTGGGACTGTGTCAGGTCCGTGGATAGAAAAGTGTCAGCATATTAGCTCAGGATAGTGTCCGGATTTTCATTATTGATTGCAGCAGGGCCCATGTTAGGGATAGATTCTGGGCCTTAGTGAGAGATAGGGTCAATGCCTTAATTAGGATTAGTCCGGGCCTTAGTTAGGGAGAGTATTAGGGTTTCAATTAGGATAAGATGCAGGACATTACCTTGGGACAGAGTCATGATCCGAGCCAGGGATAGTGTCAGAAAATGACCTGGGTTGGTGTCAAGACCTTAGTTATTTAGAGAATCAGGGCCTAATTTAGGACCTGTGTCAGGGCTTCGGGTAGGGACATCGTCAGAGCCTGACTTAGGGAGAACGTCTAGGCCTGAGTGAGGCCTAGTGCCAGCCCACCTGCTGGAGACACAGTCAGGGCATGACGTAGGAACAGCATCAGGGCCTTTGTGGGGTCAGCATGCAGGTCATAGTGAAAGACATGAACAGGGCCTGTGTTAGTCACAGAATCAAGGCCTCAGTTAGGGAAAGCTGCAGGGCCTGAGTTAGGCACAGCCTCAGGTCTTCACTTAAGGACGGCAACAGGCTTTCTTTTGGAAAGTATCAGGACAGTGGCTAGAAATGTGTCAGGATATTAGCTCTGGACAGTGTCCTTTTTTTAGTTATTAATTGCAGCAGGGACCATTAGGGACAGATTCCGGGCGCTCGTGAGAGATAGTGTGAAGGCCTTTGTTCGGATTCGTCAGGGCTTAGTTAGGGATACTATTAGGGTTTCATTTAGGTTAAGATGCAGGACATGAGCTTGGGACAGAGTCAGGTTCCGGGCCAGGGATAGCGTCACGAAATGACCCAGGAAAAGCGTGAAGACCTTCGTTATTGAGAGCCTCAGGGCCTTACTTAGGACCAGCGTGAGGGCCTAAATCAGGACCACTGCCAGGGCTTCCTATACAGACAGCGTCAGAGCATAAGGAAGGTACAGCCAAAGGGCCTAAGTGAGGCTTATCTTTAGGGCCTGAGTTCGGGACACTGTCAGGGCATGACTTAGGAGCAGCAGAAGGGCCTCTGTGGGATCAGCGTCAGGTTCTTCATTAAAGACATTATCAGGGCCTCTGTTAGGGAGAGCCTCAGGGCCTCATTTATGGACAGCATCAAGGCTTACTTTGGGTCAGTTTCAGGACCTTGGTAAGACCTGGGTCAGGATATTAACTCAGGATAGTATCAGGATTTTAGATATTGGCGGCAGCTGGGCTGTAGTTAGAAACAGTGTCAGGGCCTGAGTTAGGACTAGCATTATAGCCTTTGTTAGGTATAGTGTCAGGGACTGAGCTAGGAGTTGTGTCAGGGCCTGAGCTAGGATGAGCCTCCAGGCCTCAGTTTGGGAGGGGTTCACAGCCTTGGGAGGAGTTTCCTGAATTTAATTAGGGAAAACATCAGGGACTTAGCATAATAAGAGTTAGTTCGTTAGCATAAGAGGAGGTATTCCTACAAGCACCCTGAAAGCCAACACAGGCAAATGCAGAAGTAAACCAGGCAGGCTGGTATAAAGGAATATTCCACAGAAGTTGAGTACATTTTGTTTAAGTTCAGTAAGAGTTTAAACATTATTTTTTTCAGAAAACTCTATTCAGAAGATGAAAGAATTTCATCCTAAAGAATCTCTTTAGCTAAATTTAACATTAGCAAAAGAGAAGTTTACGTTCACGCCTAGGGCTAGTGTCAGGTAATGACCTAGGTTTGGAATCAAGCCCTTAGTTACTTATAGAATCAGGGCCTAATTTAGGATCTGTGCCAGGGCTTCGGGTAGGGACAGTGTCAGAGCCTGGTATAGGGAGAAAGTGAGGGCCTGAGTGAGGCCTAGCATCAGGCCCCTAGATGCAGACACTGTCAGGGCATGACTTAGGAGCAGCATCAGGGCGTTTGTGGAGTCAGCATTCGGGTCATAGTGAAAGACATGAGCAGGGCTTGAGTGAGTCACAGAATCAAGGCCTGGGTTAAGGAAAGCTTCAGGGCCTGAGTTAGGCACAGCCTCACGTCTTCAGTTAAGGAGAGCGACAGGGCTCTCTTTGGGACAGTGTCAGAACCTTGGATAGAAATGTGTCAGCATATTAGCTCAGGATAGTGTCCGGATTTTAGTTATTGATTGCAGCAGGACCCATGTTAGGGACAGATTCCAGGCCTTAGTGAGAGATAGTGTCAAGACCTTAGTTACTGAGAGCATCAGGGCCTTCTTTAGAAGCAATGTTAGGGCTTCATGTAAAAATCGCATCCCGGACTGGCTTGGGGTGAGCGACAGGGCCTGAGTGAGGCCTAGCGTCATTCCTGTAGGTGGGGACACTGTCAGGGCGTGACACAGGAGCAGCATCAGTGCCGTTGTTGGATCAGCATTATGGTCTTCGTTAAAGACATGAGCAGGCCTTCTGTTAGGGACAGCGTCACGGCTTACTTAGCGATATTTTCAGGACCTTAGTAAGAGATGGGATAGTAAATTAGCTGAGGATAGTGTGAGGACTTTAGATATTGATGGCATCAGGGCCTTAGTTAGGGACAGTGTCAGGCCTTGAGTTAGGCCTAACATCCAGGCCTTAGTTAGGGACAGTGTCACGGCATGGGGACTCAATTCAGGTCCTGACATGGGCACAGCATAAGGGCTTCAGTTAGCATAAGAGGCAGGACATTAGCTAGGGACAGGGTTAGGGTAAAGTCTAGGGATTGTGTCAGCAAATGACCTCGGGATAGTGTCAAGACCTTAGTTACTGAGAACCTGAGGGCCTTATTTAGGACCAGCATCAGGACCGGACTTAGGGCAAGAAACAGGGCCTGAGTGAGGCCCAGCTTCAGGCCCCTAGCTGGAGACAGTGTCAGGGCATGACGTCGAAGCAGCATCCGGGCCTTGGTTGGGTCAGCATTCGGGTCATAGTTAAGGACATGAGCAGGGCCTGAGTGCGTCAGAGAATCGAGGCCTCCGTTAGGGAAAGCTTCAGGGCCTGAGTTAGGCACAGCCTCAGGTCTTCATTTAAGGACAGCGACAGGCCTTTCTTTGGGACTGTGTCAGGTCCGTGGATAGAAAAGTGTCAGCATATTAGCTCAGGATAGTGTCCGGATTTTCATTATTGATTGCAGCAGGGCCCATGTTAGGGATAGATTCTGGGCCTTAGTGAGAGATAGGGTCAATGCCTTAATTAGGATTAGTCCGGGCCTTAGTTAGGGAGAGTATTAGGGTTTCAATTAGGATAAGATGCAGGACATTACCTTGGGACAGAGTCATGATCCGAGCCAGGGATAGTGTCAGAAAATGACCTGGGTTGGTGTCAAGACCTTAGTTATTTAGAGAATCAGGGCCTAATTTAGGACCTGTGTCAGGGCTTCGGGTAGGGACATCGTCAGAGCCTGACTTAGGGAGAACGTCTAGGCCTGAGTGAGGCCTAGTGCCAGCCCACCTGCTGGAGACACAGTCAGGGCATGACGTAGGAACAGCATCAGGGCCTTTGTGGGGTCAGCATGCAGGTCATAGTGAAAGACATGAACAGGGCCTGTGTTAGTCACAGAATCAAGGCCTCAGTTAGGGAAAGCTGCAGGGCCTGAGTTAGGCACAGCCTCAGGTCTTCACTTAAGGACGGCAACAGGCTTTCTTTTGGAAAGTATCAGGACAGTGGCTAGAAATGTGTCAGGATATTAGCTCTGGACAGTGTCCTTTTTTTAGTTATTAATTGCAGCAGGGACCATTAGGGACAGATTCCGGGCGCTCGTGAGAGATAGTGTGAAGGCCTTTGTTCGGATTCGTCAGGGCTTAGTTAGGGATACTATTAGGGTTTCATTTAGGATAAGATGCAGGACATGAGCTTGGGACAGAGTCAGGTTCCGGGCCAGGGATAGCGTCACGAAATGACCCAGGAAAAGCGTGAAGACCTTCGTTATTGAGAGCCTCAGGGCCTTACTTAGGACCAGCGTGAGGGCCTAAATCAGGACCACTGCCAGGGCTTCCTATACAGACAGCGTCAGAGCATAAGGAAGGTACAGCCAAAGGGCCTAAGTGAGGCTTATCTTTAGGGCCTGAGTTCGGGACACTGTCAGGGCATGACTTAGGAGCAGCAGAAGGGCCTCTGTGGGATCAGCGTGAGGGTCTTCACTAAAGACATTATCAGGGCCTCTGTTAGGGAGAGCCTCAGGGCCTCATTTTCAGACAGCATCAAGGCTTACTTTGGGTCAGTTTCAGGACCTTGGTAAGACCTGGGTCAGGATATTAACTCAGGATAGCATCAAGACTTTAGATATTGGCGGCAGCAGGGCCTTAGTTAGAGTCAGTGTCAGGGTCTGAGTTAGGAATATCATTATGGGCTTTGTTAGGTAATAGTGTCAGGGAGTGAGCTAGGAGTAGTGTCAGGGTCCGAGTTACGTGTAATGTCAGGGTCTTGGTTAGGGACAGTGTCAGCGCCTGGGTTAGCACGAGTCTCCAGGCCGTAGTTAGGGAGCGGTTCACAGCATCGGGAGTAATTTCAGCGCCTTATTTATGTTCAGCATCAGGGATGATTTAGTTAGCATAAGAGGAGCCATTCCTGCAAGAACCCTGAAGGCCAACACACAAGAATGTAAAAGTGAACCATGCACGCTGCTATGAAGGAATATTCCACAGCAGTTGAGTACACTTTGTTTAAGGTTAACAAGAGTTTAAAAATTATTGTTTTAAGAAACCAATATTCATATGATGAAAGAATTTCATCGTAAAGAATCTCTTTCCCTAAACTTGACATTAGCTAAAGTCAAGATTAGATTAAGGTCTAGGGGTAGTGTCAGTTAATGACCTGGATTTGGTGTCAAGACCTTAGTTACTTAGAGAATCAAGGCCTAAAATTTAGGACCTGCGTCAAGATTTTCGGTAGGGACAGCGTCAGACCTGACTTATGGAGAACGTCAGGGCCTGAGTGAGGCCTAGCGTCAGCCCCCTAGCTGCAGACACAGTCAGGGTACGACTTAGGAGCAGCATAAACACCTTGGTTGGGTCAGCGAAAGGTCATAGTGAAAGACATGAGCAGGCCTTGAGTGAGTCACAGAATCAAGGCCTCACTTAGGGAAAGCTTCAGGGCCTGAGTTAGGCACAGTGTCAGGTCTTCACTTACAGACACCGACCGGTTTGGGACAGTGTCAGGATCGTGCATAGAAATGTGTTAGGAAATTACCTCAGGACAGTGTCCGGATTTTAGTTATTGATTGCAACAGGTGCCATGTTAGGGACAGATTCCGGGCTTTAGTGAGAGATAGTGTCAAGGCCTTTGTTCGGATTAGTCAGGGCTTAGTTAGGGATACTATTAGGGTTTCATTTAGGATAAGATGCAGGACATGAGCTTGGGACAGACTCATGATCCGAGCCAGGGATAGTGTCAGAAAATGACCTGGGTTGGTGTCAAGACCTTAGTTATTTAGAGAATCAGGGCCTAATTTAGGACCTGTGTCAGGGCTTCGGGTAGGGACAGCGTCAGAGCCTGACTTAGGGAGAACGTCTAGGCCTGAGTGAGGCCTAGTGCCAGCCCACCTGCTGGAGACACAGTCAGGGCATGACGTAGGAACAGCATCAGGGCCTTTGTGGGGTCAGCATGCAGGTCATAGTGAAAGACATGAACAGGGCCTGTGTTAGTCACAGAATCAAGGCCTCAGTTAGGGAAAGCTTCAGGGCCTGAGTTAGGAACAGCCTCAGGTCTTCACTTAAGGACGGCAACAGGCTTTCTTTTGGAAAGTATCAGAACAGTGGATAGAAATGAGTCAGGATATTAGCTCAGGACAGTGTCCGGATTTTAGTTATTGCAACAGGTCCCATGTTAGGGACAGATTCCGGGCTTTAGTGAGAGATAGTGTCAAGGCCTTTGTTCGGATTAGTCAGGGCTTAGTTAGGGATACTATTAGGGTTTCATTTAGGATAAGATGCAGGACATGAGCTTGGGACAGAGTCAGGTTCCGGGCCAGGGATAGCGTCACGAAATGACCCAGGAAAAGCGTGAAGACCTTCGTTATTGAGAGCCTCAGGGCCTTACTTAGGACCAGCGTGAGGGCCTAAATCAGGACCACTGCCAGGGCTTCCTATACAGACAGCGTCAGAGCATAAGGAAGGTACAGCCAAAGGGCCTAAGTGAGGCTTATCTTTAGGGCCTGAGTTCGGGACACTGTCAGGGCATGACTTAGGAGCAGCAGAAGGGCCTCTGTGGGATCAGCGTGAGGGTCTTCACTAAAGACATTATCAGGGCCTCTGTTAGGGAGAGCCTCAGGGCCTCATTTTCAGACAGCATCAAGGCTTACTTTGGGTCAGTTTCAGGACCTTGGTAAGACCTGGGTCAGGATATTAACTCAGGATAGCATCAAGACTTTAGATATTGGCGGCAGCAGGGCCTTAGTTAGAGTCAGTGTCAGGGTCTGAGTTAGGAATATCATTATGGGCTTTGTTAGGTAATAGTGTCAGGGAGTGAGCTAGGAGTAGTGTCAGGGTCCGAGTTACGTGTAATGTCAGGGTCTTGGTTAGGGACAGTGTCAGCGCCTGGGTTAGCACGAGTCTCCAGGCCGTAGTTAGGGAGCGGTTCAGAGCATCGGGAGTAATTTCAGCGCCTTATTTATGTTCAGCATCAGGGATGATTTAGTTAGCATAAGAGGAGCCATTCCTGCAAGAACCCTGAAGGCCAACACACAAAAATGTAAAAGTGAACCATGCACGCTGCTATGAAGGAATATTCCACAGCAGTTGAGTACACTTTGTTTAAGGTTAACAAGAGTTTAAAAATTATTGTTTTAAGAAACCAATATTCATATGATGAAAGAATTTCATCGTAAAGAATCTCTTTCCCTAAACTTGACATTAGCTAAAGTCAAGATTAGATTAAGGTCTAGGGGTAGTGTCAGTTAATGACCTGGATTTGGTGTCAAGACCTTAGTTACTTAGAGAATCAAGGCCTAAAATTTAGGAACTGCGTCAAGATTTTCGGTAGGGACAGATTCAGACCTGACTTATGGAGAACGTCAAGGCCTGAGTGAGGCCTAGCGTCAGCCTCCTAGCTGCAGACACAGTCAGGGTACGACTTAGGAGCAGCATAAACACCTTGGTTGGGTCAGCGAAAGGTCATAGTGAAAGACATGAGCAGGCCTTGAGTGAGTCACAGAATCAAGGCCTCCGTTAGGCAAAGCTTCAGGGCCTGAGTTAGGCACAGTGTCAGGTCTTCACTTAAAGACACCGACCGGTTTGGGACAGTGTCAGGATCGTGCATAGAAATGTGTCAGGAAATTATCTCAGGACAGTGTCCGGATTTTAGTTATTGATTGCAACAGGTGCCATGTTAGGGACAGATTCCGGGCTTTAGTGAGAGATAGTGTCAAGGCCTTTGTTCGGATTGGTCAGGGCTTAGTTAGGGATACTATTAGGGTTTCATTTATTATAAGATGCAGGACATGAGCTTGGGACAGAGTCAGGTTCCGGGCCAGGGATAGCGTCACGAAATGACCCAGGAAAAGCGTGAAGACCTTCGTTATTGAGAGCCTCAGGGCCTTACTTAGGACCAGCGTGAGGGCCTAAATCAGGACCACTGCCAGGGCTTCCTATACAGACAGCGTCAGAGCATAAGGAAGGTACAGCCAAAGGGCCTAAGTGAGGCTTATCTTTAGGGCCTGAGTTCGGGACACTGTCAGGGCATGACTTAGGAGCAGCAGAAGGGCCTCTGTGGGATCAGCGTCAGGTTCTTCATTAAAGACATTATCAGGGCCTCTGTTAGGGAGAGCCTCAGGGCCTCATTTATGGACAGCATCAAGGCTTACTTTGGGTCAGTTTCAGGACCTTGGTAAGACCTGGGTCAGGATATTAACTCAGGATAGTATCAGGATTTTAGATATTGGCGGCAGCTGGGCTGTAGTTAGAAACAGTGTCAGGGCCTGAGTTAGGACTAGCATTATAGCCTTTGTTAGGTATAGTGTCAGGGACTGAGCTAGGAGTTGTGTCAGGGCCTGAGCTAGGATGAGCCTCCAGGCCTCAGTTTGGGAGGGGTTCACAGCCTTGGGAGGAGTTTCCTGAATTTAATTAGGGAAAACATCAGGGACTTAGCATAATAAGAGTTAGTTCGTTAGCATAAGAGGAGGTATTCCTACAAGCACCCTGAAAGCCAACACAGGCAAATGCAGAAGTAAACCAGGCAGGCTGGTATAAAGGAATATTCCACAGAAGTTGAGTACATTTTGTTTAAGTTCAGTAAGAGTTTAAACATTATTTTTTTCAGAAAACTCTATTCAGAAGATGAAAGAATTTCATCCTAAAGAATCTCTTTAGCTAAATTTAACATTAGCAAAAGAGAAGTTTACGTTCACGCCTAGGGCTAGTGTCAGGTAATGACCTAGGTTTGGAATCAAGCCCTTAGTTACTTATAGAATCAGGGCCTAATTTAGGATCTGTGCCAGGGCTTCGGGTAGGGACAGTGTCAGAGCCTGGTATAGGGAGAAAGTGAGGGCCTGAGTGAGGCCTAGCATCAGGCCCCTAGATGCAGACACTGTCAGGGCATGACTTAGGAGCAGCATCAGGGCGTTTGTGGAGTCAGCATTCGGGTCATAGTGAAAGACATGAGCAGGGCTTGAGTGAGTCACAGAATCAAGGCCTGGGTTAAGGAAAGCTTCAGGGCCTGAGTTAGGCACAGCCTCACGTCTTCAGTTAAGGAGAGCGACAGGGCTCTCTTTGGGACAGTGTCAGAACCTTGGATAGAAATGTGTCAGCATATTAGCTCAGGATAGTGTCCGGATTTTAGTTATTGATTGCAGCAGGACCCATGTTAGGGACAGATTCCAGGCCTTAGTGAGAGATAGTGTCAAGACCTTAGTTACTGAGAGCATCAGGGCCTTCTTTAGAAGCAATGTTAGGGCTTCATGTAAAAATCGCATCCCGGACTGGCTTGGGGTGAGCGACAGGGCCTGAGTGAGGCCTAGCGTCATTCCTGTAGGTGGGGACACTGTCAGGGCGTGACACAGGAGCAGCATCAGTGCCGTTGTTGGATCAGCATTATGGTCTTCGTTAAAGACATGAGCAGGCCTTCTGTTAGGGACAGCGTCACGGCTTACTTAGCGATATTTTCAGGACCTTAGTAAGAGATGGGATAGTGAATTAGCTGAGGATAGTGTGAGGACTTTAGATATTGATGGCATCAGGGCCTTAGTTAGGGACAGTGTCAGGCCTTGAGTTAGGCCTAACATCCAGGCCTTAGTTAGGGACAGTGTCACGGCATGGGGACTCAATTCAGGTCCTGACATGGGCACAGCATAAGGGCTTCAGTTAGCATAAGAGGCAGGACATTAGCTAGGGACAGGGTTAGGGTAAAGTCTAGGGATTGTGTCAGCAAATGACCTCGGGATAGTGTCAAGACCTTAGTTACTGAGAACCTGAGGGCCTTATTTAGGACCAGCATCAGGACCGGACTTAGGGCAAGAAACAGGGCCTGAGTGAGGCCCAGCTTCAGGCCCCTAGCTGGAGACAGTGTCAGGGCATGACGTCGAAGCAGCATCCGGGCCTTGGTTGGGTCAGCATTCGGGTCATAGTTAAGGACATGAGCAGGGCCTGAGTGCGTCAGAGAATCGAGGCCTCCGTTAGGGAAAGCTTCAGGGCCTGAGTTAGGCACAGCCTCAGGTCTTCATTTAAGGACAGCGACAGGCCTTTCTTTGGGACTGTGTCAGGTCCGTGGATAGAAAAGTGTCAGCATATTAGCTCAGGATAGTGTCCGGATTTTCATTATTGATTGCAGCAGGGCCCATGTTAGGGATAGATTCTGGGCCTTAGTGAGAGATAGGGTCAATGCCTTAATTAGGATTAGTCCGGGCCTTAGTTAGGGAGAGTATTAGGGTTTCAATTAGGATAAGATGCAGGACATTACCTTGGGACAGAGTCATGATCCGAGCCAGGGATAGTGTCAGAAAATGACCTGGGTTGGTGTCAAGACCTTAGTTATTTAGAGAATCAGGGCCTAATTTAGGACCTGTGTCAGGGCTTCGGGTAGGGACATCGTCAGAGCCTGACTTAGGGAGAACGTCTAGGCCTGAGTGAGGCCTAGTGCCAGCCCACCTGCTGGAGACACAGTCAGGGCATGACGTAGGAACAGCATCAGGGCCTTTGTGGGGTCAGCATGCAGGTCATAGTGAAAGACATGAACAGGGCCTGTGTTAGTCACAGAATCAAGGCCTCAGTTAGGGAAAGCTGCAGGGCCTGAGTTAGGCACAGCCTCAGGTCTTCACTTAAGGACGGCAACAGGCTTTCTTTTGGAAAGTATCAGGACAGTGGCTAGAAATGTGTCAGGATATTAGCTCTGGACAGTGTCCTTTTTTTAGTTATTAATTGCAGCAGGGACCATTAGGGACAGATTCCGGGCGCTCGTGAGAGATAGTGTGAAGGCCTTTGTTCGGATTCGTCAGGGCTTAGTTAGGGATACTATTAGGGTTTCATTTAGGATAAGATGCAGGACATGAGCTTGGGACAGAGTCAGGTTCCGGGCCAGGGATAGCGTCACGAAATGACCCAGGAAAAGCGTGAAGACCTTCGTTATTGAGAGCCTCAGGGCCTTACTTAGGACCAGCGTGAGGGCCTAAATCAGGACCACTGCCAGGGCTTCCTATACAGACAGCGTCAGAGCATAAGGAAGGTACAGCCAAAGGGCCTAAGTGAGGCTTATCTTTAGGGCCTGAGTTCGGGACACTGTCAGGGCATGACTTAGGAGCAGCAGAAGGGCCTCTGTGGGATCAGCGTGAGGGTCTTCACTAAAGACATTATCAGGGCCTCTGTTAGGGAGAGCCTCAGGGCCTCATTTTCAGACAGCATCAAGGCTTACTTTGGGTCAGTTTCAGGACCTTGGTAAGACCTGGGTCAGGATATTAACTCAGGATAGCATCAAGACTTTAGATATTGGCGGCAGCAGGGCCTTAGTTAGAGTCAGTGTCAGGGTCTGAGTTAGGAATATCATTATGGGCTTTGTTAGGTAATAGTGTCAGGGAGTGAGCTAGGAGTAGTGTCAGGGTCCGAGTTACGTGTAATGTCAGGGTCTTGGTTAGGGACAGTGTCAGCGCCTGGGTTAGCACGAGTCTCCAGGCCGTAGTTAGGGAGCGGTTCAGAGCATCGGGAGTAATTTCAGCGCCTTATTTATGTTCAGCATCAGGGATGATTTAGTTAGCATAAGAGGAGCCATTCCTGCAAGAACCCTGAAGGCCAACACACAAGAATGTAAAAGTGAACCATGCACGCTGCTATGAAGGAATATTCCACAGCAGTTGAGTACACTTTGTTTAAGGTTAACAAGAGTTTAAAAATTATTGTTTTAAGAAACCAATATTCATATGATGAAAGAATTTCATCGTAAAGAATCTCTTTCCCTAAACTTGACATTAGCTAAAGTCAAGATTAGATTAAGGTCTAGGGGTAGTGTCAGTTAATGACCTGGATTTGGTGTCAAGACCTTAGTTACTTAGAGAATCAAGGCCTAAAATTTAGGACCTGCGTCAAGATTTTCGGTAGGGACAGATTCAGACCTGACTTATGGAGAACGTCAAGGCCTGAGTGAGGCCTAGCGTCAGCCTCCTAGCTGCAGACACAGTCAGGGTACGACTTAGGAGCAGCATAAACACCTTGGTTGGGTCAGCGAAAGGTCATAGTGAAAGACATGAGCAGGCCTTGAGTGAGTCACAGAATCAAGGCCTCACTTAGGGAAAGCTTCAGGGCCTGAGTTAGGCACAGTGTCAGGTCTTCACTTAAAGACACCGACCGGTTTGGGACAGTGTCAGGATCGTGCATAGAAATGTGTCAGGAAATTATCTCAGGACAGTGTCCGGATTTTAGTTATTGATTGCAACAGGTGCCATGTTAGGGACAGATTCCGGGCTTTAGTGAGAGATAGTGTCAAGGCCTTTGTTCGGATTGGTCAGGGCTTAGTTAGGGATACTATTAGGGTTTCATTTATTATAAGATGCAGGACATGAGCTTGGGACAGAGTCAGGTTCCGGGCCAGGGATAGCGTCACGAAATGACCCAGGAAAAGCGTGAAGACCTTCGTTATTGAGAGCCTCAGGGCCTTACTTAGGACCAGCGTGAGGGCCTAAATCAGGACCACTGCCAGGGCTTCCTATACAGACAGCGTCAGAGCATAAGGAAGGTACAGCCAAAGGGCCTAAGTGAGGCTTATCTTTAGGGCCTGAGTTCGGGACACTGTCAGGGCATGACTTAGGAGCAGCAGAAGGGCCTCTGTGGGATCAGCGTCAGGTTCTTCATTAAAGACATTATCAGGGCCTCTGTTAGGGAGAGCCTCAGGGCCTCATTTATGGACAGCATCAAGGCTTACTTTGGGTCAGTTTCAGGACCTTGGTAAGACCTGGGTCAGGATATTAACTCAGGATAGTATCAGGATTTTAGATATTGGCGGCAGCTGGGCTGTAGTTAGAAACAGTGTCAGGGCCTGAGTTAGGACTAGCATTATAGCCTTTGTTAGGTATAGTGTCAGGGACTGAGCTAGGAGTTGTGTCAGGGCCTGAGCTAGGATGAGCCTCCAGGCCTCAGTTTGGGAGGGGTTCACAGCCTTGGGAGGAGTTTCCTGAATTTAATTAGGGAAAACATCAGGGACTTAGCATAATAAGAGTTAGTTCGTTAGCATAAGAGGAGGTATTCCTACAAGCACCCTGAAAGCCAACACAGGCAAATGCAGAAGTAAACCAGGCAGGCTGGTATAAAGGAATATTCCACAGAAGTTGAGTACATTTTGTTTAAGTTCAGTAAGAGTTTAAACATTATTTTTTTCAGAAAACTCTATTCAGAAGATGAAAGAATTTCATCCTAAAGAATCTCTTTAGCTAAATTTAACATTAGCAAAAGAGAAGTTTACGTTCACGCCTAGGGCTAGTGTCAGGTAATGACCTAGGTTTGGAATCAAGCCCTTAGTTACTTATAGAATCAGGGCCTAATTTAGGATCTGTGCCAGGGCTTCGGGTAGGGACAGTGTCAGAGCCTGGTATAGGGAGAAAGTGAGGGCCTGAGTGAGGCCTAGCATCAGGCCCCTAGATGCAGACACTGTCAGGGCATGACTTAGGAGCAGCATCAGGGCGTTTGTGGAGTCAGCATTCGGGTCATAGTGAAAGACATGAGCAGGGCTTGAGTGAGTCACAGAATCAAGGCCTGGGTTAAGGAAAGCTTCAGGGCCTGAGTTAGGCACAGCCTCACGTCTTCAGTTAAGGAGAGCGACAGGGCTCTCTTTGGGACAGTGTCAGAACCTTGGATAGAAATGTGTCAGCATATTAGCTCAGGATAGTGTCCGGATTTTAGTTATTGATTGCAGCAGGACCCATGTTAGGGACAGATTCCAGGCCTTAGTGAGAGATAGTGTCAAGACCTTAGTTACTGAGAGCATCAGGGCCTTCTTTAGAAGCAATGTTAGGGCTTCATGTAAAAATCGCATCCCGGACTGGCTTGGGGTGAGCGACAGGGCCTGAGTGAGGCCTAGCGTCATTCCTGTAGGTGGGGACACTGTCAGGGCGTGACACAGGAGCAGCATCAGTGCCGTTGTTGGATCAGCATTATGGTCTTCGTTAAAGACATGAGCAGGCCTTCTGTTAGGGACAGCGTCACGGCTTACTTAGCGATATTTTCAGGACCTTAGTAAGAGATGGGATAGTGAATTAGCTGAGGATAGTGTGAGGACTTTAGATATTGATGGCATCAGGGCCTTAGTTAGGGACAGTGTCAGGCCTTGAGTTAGGCCTAACATCCAGGCCTTAGTTAGGGACAGTGTCACGGCATGGGGACTCAATTCAGGTCCTGACATGGGCACAGCATAAGGGCTTCAGTTAGCATAAGAGGCAGGACATTAGCTAGGGACAGGGTTAGGGTAAAGTCTAGGGATTGTGTCAGCAAATGACCTCGGGATAGTGTCAAGACCTTAGTTACTGAGAACCTGAGGGCCTTATTTAGGACCAGCATCAGGACCGGACTTAGGGCAAGAAACAGGGCCTGAGTGAGGCCCAGCTTCAGGCCCCTAGCTGGAGACAGTGTCAGGGCATGACGTCGAAGCAGCATCCGGGCCTTGGTTGGGTCAGCATTCGGGTCATAGTTAAGGACATGAGCAGGGCCTGAGTGCGTCAGAGAATCGAGGCCTCCGTTAGGGAAAGCTTCAGGGCCTGAGTTAGGCACAGCCTCAGGTCTTCATTTAAGGACAGCGACAGGCCTTTCTTTGGGACTGTGTCAGGTCCGTGGATAGAAAAGTGTCAGCATATTAGCTCAGGATAGTGTCCGGATTTTCATTATTGATTGCAGCAGGGCCCATGTTAGGGATAGATTCTGGGCCTTAGTGAGAGATAGGGTCAATGCCTTAATTAGGATTAGTCCGGGCCTTAGTTAGGGAGAGTATTAGGGTTTCAATTAGGATAAGATGCAGGACATTACCTTGGGACAGAGTCATGATCCGAGCCAGGGATAGTGTCAGAAAATGACCTGGGTTGGTGTCAAGACCTTAGTTATTTAGAGAATCAGGGCCTAATTTAGGACCTGTGTCAGGGCTTCGGGTAGGGACATCGTCAGAGCCTGACTTAGGGAGAACGTCTAGGCCTGAGTGAGGCCTAGTGCCAGCCCACCTGCTGGAGACACAGTCAGGGCATGACGTAGGAACAGCATCAGGGCCTTTGTGGGGTCAGCATGCAGGTCATAGTGAAAGACATGAACAGGGCCTGTGTTAGTCACAGAATCAAGGCCTCAGTTAGGGAAAGCTGCAGGGCCTGAGTTAGGCACAGCCTCAGGTCTTCACTTAAGGACGGCAACAGGCTTTCTTTTGGAAAGTATCAGGACAGTGGCTAGAAATGTGTCAGGATATTAGCTCTGGACAGTGTCCTTTTTTTAGTTATTAATTGCAGCAGGGACCATTAGGGACAGATTCCGGGCGCTCGTGAGAGATAGTGTGAAGGCCTTTGTTCGGATTCGTCAGGGCTTAGTTAGGGATACTATTAGGGTTTCATTTAGGATAAGATGCAGGACATGAGCTTGGGACAGAGTCAGGTTCCGGGCCAGGGATAGCGTCACGAAATGACCCAGGAAAAGCGTGAAGACCTTCGTTATTGAGAGCCTCAGGGCCTTACTTAGGACCAGCGTGAGGGCCTAAATCAGGACCACTGCCAGGGCTTCCTATACAGACAGCGTCAGAGCATAAGGAAGGTACAGCCAAAGGGCCTAAGTGAGGCTTATCTTTAGGGCCTGAGTTCGGGACACTGTCAGGGCATGACTTAGGAGCAGCAGAAGGGCCTCTGTGGGATCAGCGTGAGGGTCTTCACTAAAGACATTATCAGGGCCTCTGTTAGGGAGAGCCTCAGGGCCTCATTTTCAGACAGCATCAAGGCTTACTTTGGGTCAGTTTCAGGACCTTGGTAAGACCTGGGTCAGGATATTAACTCAGGATAGCATCAAGACTTTAGATATTGGCGGCAGCAGGGCCTTAGTTAGAGTCAGTGTCAGGGTCTGAGTTAGGAATATCATTATGGGCTTTGTTAGGTAATAGTGTCAGGGAGTGAGCTAGGAGTAGTGTCAGGGTCCGAGTTACGTGTAATGTCAGGGTCTTGGTTAGGGACAGTGTCAGCGCCTGGGTTAGCACGAGTCTCCAGGCCGTAGTTAGGGAGCGGTTCACAGCATCGGGAGTAATTTCAGCGCCTTATTTATGTTCAGCATCAGGGATGATTTAGTTAGCATAAGAGGAGCCATTCCTGCAAGAACCCTGAAGGCCAACACACAAGAATGTAAAAGTGAACCATGCACGCTGCTATGAAGGAATATTCCACAGCAGTTGAGTACACTTTGTTTAAGGTTAACAAGAGTTTAAAAATTATTGTTTTAAGAAACCAATATTCATATGATGAAAGAATTTCATCGTAAAGAATCTCTTTCCCTAAACTTGACATTAGCTAAAGTCAAGATTAGATTAAGGTCTAGGGGTAGTGTCAGTTAATGACCTGGATTTGGTGTCAAGACCTTAGTTACTTAGAGAATCAAGGCCTAAAATTTAGGACCTGCGTCAAGATTTTCGGTAGGGACAGATTCAGACCTGACTTATGGAGAACGTCAAGGCCTGAGTGAGGCCTAGCGTCAGCCTCCTAGCTGCAGACACAGTCAGGGTACGACTTAGGAGCAGCATAAACACCTTGGTTGGGTCAGCGAAAGGTCATAGTGAAAGACATGAGCAGGCCTTGAGTGAGTCACAGAATCAAGGCCTCACTTAGGGAAAGCTTCAGGGCCTGAGTTAGGCACAGTGTCAGGTCTTCACTTAAAGACACCGACCGGTTTGGGACAGTGTCAGGATCGTGCATAGAAATGTGTCAGGAAATTATCTCAGGACAGTGTCCGGATTTTAGTTATTGATTGCAACAGGTGCCATGTTAGGGACAGATTCCGGGCTTTAGTGAGAGATAGTGTCAAGGCCTTTGTTCGGATTGGTCAGGGCTTAGTTAGGGATACTATTAGGGTTTCATTTATTATAAGATGCAGGACATGAGCTTGGGACAGAGTCAGGTTCCGGGCCAGGGATAGCGTCACGAAATGACCCAGGAAAAGCGTGAAGACCTTCGTTATTGAGAGCCTCAGGGCCTTACTTAGGACCAGCGTGAGGGCCTAAATCAGGACCACTGCCAGGGCTTCCTATACAGACAGCGTCAGAGCATAAGGAAGGTACAGCCAAAGGGCCTAAGTGAGGCTTATCTTTAGGGCCTGAGTTCGGGACACTGTCAGGGCATGACTTAGGAGCAGCAGAAGGGCCTCTGTGGGATCAGCGTCAGGTTCTTCATTAAAGACATTATCAGGGCCTCTGTTAGGGAGAGCCTCGGGGCCTCATTTATGGACAGCATCAAGGCTTACTTTGGGTCAGTTTCAGGACCTTGGTAAGACCTGGGTCAGGATATTAACTCAGGATAGTATCAGGATTTTAGATATTGGCGGCAGCTGGGCTGTAGTTAGAAACAGTGTCAGGGCCTGAGTTAGGACTAGCATTATAGCCTTTGTTAGGTATAGTGTCAGGGACTGAGCTAGGAGTTGTGTCAGGGCCTGAGCTAGGATGAGCCTCCAGGCCTCAGTTTGGGAGGGGTTCACAGCCTTGGGAGGAGTTTCCTGAATTTAATTAGGGAAAACATCAGGGATTTAGCATAATAAGAGTTAGTTCGTTAGCATAAGAGGAGGTATTCCTACAAGCACCCTGAAAGCCAACACAGGCAAATGCAGAAGTAAACCAGGCAGGCTGGTATAAAGGAATATTCCACAGAAGTTGAGTACATTTTGTTTAAGTTCAGTAAGAGTTTAAACATTATTTTTTTCAGAAAACTCTATTCAGAAGATGAAAGAATTTCATCCTAAAGAATCTCTTTAGCTAAATTTAACATTAGCAAAAGAGAAGTTTACGTTCACGCCTAGGGCTAGTGTCAGGTAATGACCTAGGTTTGGAATCAAGCCCTTAGTTACTTATAGAATCAGGGCCTAATTTAGGATCTGTGCCAGGGCTTCGGGTAGGGACAGTGTCAGAGCCTGGTATAGGGAGAAAGTGAGGGCCTGAGTGAGGCCTAGCATCAGGCCCCTAGATGCAGACACTGTCAGGGCATGACTTAGGAGCAGCATCAGGGCGTTTGTGGAGTCAGCATTCGGGTCATAGTGAAAGACATGAGCAGGGCTTGAGTGAGTCACAGAATCAAGGCCTGGGTTAAGGAAAGCTTCAGGGCCTGAGTTAGGCACAGCCTCACGTCTTCAGTTAAGGAGAGCGACAGGGCTCTCTTTGGGACAGTGTCAGAACCTTGGATAGAAATGTGTCAGCATATTAGCTCAGGATAGTGTCCGGATTTTAGTTATTGATTGCAGCAGGACCCATGTTAGGGACAGATTCCAGGCCTTAGTGAGAGATAGTGTCAAGACCTTAGTTACTGAGAGCATCAGGGCCTTCTTTAGAAGCAATGTTAGGGCTTCATGTAAAAATCGCATCCCGGACTGGCTTGGGGTGAGCGACAGGGCCTGAGTGAGGCCTAGCGTCATTCCTGTAGGTGGGGACACTGTCAGGGCGTGACACAGGAGCAGCATCAGTGCCATTGTTGGATCAGCATTATGGTCTTCGTTAAAGACATGAGCAGGCCTTCTGTTAGGGACAGCGTCACGGCTTACTTAGCGATATTTTCAGGACCTTAGTAAGAGATGGGATAGTGAATTAGCTGAGGATAGTGTGAGGACTTTAGATATTGATGGCATCAGGGCCTTAGTTAGGGACAGTGTCAGGCCTTGAGTTAGGCCTAACATCCAGGCCTTAGTTAGGGACAGTGTCACGGCATGGGGACTCAATTCAGGTCCTGACATGGGCACAGCATAAGGGCTTCAGTTAGCATAAGAGGCAGGACATTAGCTAGGGACAGGGTTAGGGTAAAGTCTAGGGATTGTGTCAGCAAATGACCTCGGGATAGTGTCAAGACCTTAGTTACTGAGAACCTGAGGGCCTTATTTAGGACCAGCATCAGGACCGGACTTAGGGCAAGAAACAGGGCCTGAGTGAGGCCCAGCTTCAGGCCCCTAGCTGGAGACAGTGTCAGGGCATGACGTCGAAGCAGCATCCGGGCCTTGGTTGGGTCAGCATTCGGGTCATAGTTAAGGACATGAGCAGGGCCTGAGTGCATCAGAGAATCGAGGCCTCCGTTAGGGAAAGCTTCAGGGCCTGAGTTAGGCACAGCCTCAGGTCTTCATTTAAGGACAGCGACAGGCCTTTCTTTGGGACTGTGTCAGGTCCGTGGATAGAAAAGTGTCAGCATATTAGCTCAGGATAGTGTCCGGATTTTCATTATTGATTGCAGCAGGGCCCATGTTAGGGATAGATTCTGGGCCTTAGTGAGAGATAGGGTCAATGCCTTAATTAGGATTAGTCCGGGCCTTAGTTAGGGAGAGTATTAGGGTTTCAATTAGGATAAGATGCAGGACATTACCTTGGGACAGAGTCATGATCCGAGCCAGGGATAGTGTCAGAAAATGACCTGGGTTGGTGTCAAGACCTTAGTTATTTAGAGAATCAGGGCCTAATTTAGGACCTGTGTCAGGGCTTCGGGTAGGGACATCGTCAGAGCCTGACTTAGGGAGAACGTCTAGGCCTGAGTGAGGCCTAGTGCCAGCCCACCTGCTGGAGACACAGTCAGGGCATGACGTAGGAACAGCATCAGGGCCTTTGTGGGGTCAGCATGCAGGTCATAGTGAAAGACATGAACAGGGCCTGTGTTAGTCACAGAATCAAGGCCTCAGTTAGGGAAAGCTGCAGGGCCTGAGTTAGGCACAGCCTCAGGTCTTCACTTAAGGACGGCAACAGGCTTTCTTTTGGAAAGTATCAGGACAGTGGCTAGAAATGTGTCAGGATATTAGCTCTGGACAGTGTCCTTTTTTTAGTTATTAATTGCAGCAGGGACCATTAGGGACAGATTCCGGGCGCTCGTGAGAGATAGTGTGAAGGCCTTTGTTCGGATTCGTCAGGGCTTAGTTAGGGATACTATTAGGGTTTCATTTAGGTTAAGATGCAGGACATGAGCTTGGGACAGAGTCAGGTTCCGGGCCAGGGATAGCGTCACGAAATGACCCAGGAAAAGCGTGAAGACCTTCGTTATTGAGAGCCTCAGGGCCTTACTTAGGACCAGCGTGAGGGCCTAAATCAGGACCACTGCCAGGGCTTCCTATACAGACAGCGTCAGAGCATAAGGAAGGTACAGCCAAAGGGCCTAAGTGAGGCTTATCTTTAGGGCCTGAGTTCGGGACACTGTCAGGGCATGACTTAGGAGCAGCAGAAGGGCCTCTGTGGGATCAGCGTGAGGGTCTTCACTAAAGACATTATCAGGGCCTCTGTTAGGGAGAGCCTCAGGGCCTCATTTTCAGACAGCATCAAGGCTTACTTTGGGTCAGTTTCAGGACCTTGGTAAGACCTGGGTCAGGATATTAACTCAGGATAGCATCAAGACTTTAGATATTGGCGGCAGCAGGGCCTTAGTTAGAGTCAGTGTCAGGGTGTGAGTTAGGAATATCATTATGGGCTTTGTTAGGTAATAGTGTCAGGGACTGAGCTAGGAGTAGTGTCAGGGTCCGAGTTACGTGTAATGTCAGGGTCTTGGTTTGGGACAGTGTCAGGGCCTGGTTTAGCACGAGTCTCCAGGCCGTAGTTAGGGACAGGTTCAGAGCATCGGGAGTAATTTCAGCGCCTTATTTATGTTCAGCATCAGGGATGATTTAGTTAGCATAAGAGGAGCCATTCCTGCAAGAACACTGAAGGCCAACACACGAGAATGTAAAAGTAAACCATGCACGCTGCTATGAAGGAATATTCCACAGCAGTTGAGTACACTTTGTTTAAGGTTAACAAAAGTTTAAAAATTATTGTTTTAAGAAACCAATATTCATATGATGAAAGAATTTCATCGTAAAGAATCTCTTTCCCTAAACTTGACATTAGCTAAAGTCAAGATTAGATTAAGGTCTAGGGGTAGTGTCAGTTAATGACGTAGATTTGGTGTCAAGACCTTAGTTACTTAGAGAATCAAGGCCTAAAATTTAGGACCTGCGTCAAGATTTTCGGTAGGGACAGCGTCAGACCTGACTTATGGAGAACGTCAGGGCCTGAGTGAGGCCTAGCGTCAGCCCCCTAGCTGCAGACACAGTCAGGGTACGACTTAGGAGCAGCATAAACACCTTGGTTGGGTCAGCGAAAGGTCATAGTGAAAGACATGAGCAGGCCTTGAGTGAGTCACAGAATCAAGGCCTCACTTAGGGAAAGCTTCAGGGCCTGAGTTAGGCACAGTGTCAGGTCTTCACTTACAGACACCGACCGGTTTGGGACAGTGTCAGGATCGTGCATAGAAATGTGTCAGGAAATTACCTCAGGACAGTGTCCGGATTTTAGTTATTGATTGCAACAGGTGCCATGTTAGGGACAGATTCCGGGCTTTAGTGAGAGATAGTGTCAAGGCCTTTGTTCGGATTGGTCAGGGCTTAGTTAGGGATACTATTAGGGTTTCATTTAGGATAAGATGCAGGACATGAGCTTGGGACAGACTCATGATCCGAGCCAGGGATAGTGTCAGAAAATGACCTGGGTTGGTGTCAAGACCTTAGTTATTTAGAGAATCAGGGCCTAATTTAGGACCTGTGTCAGGGCTTCGGGTAGGGACAGCGTCAGAGCCTGACTTAGGGAGAACGTCTAGGCCTGAGTGAGGCCTAGTGCCAGCCCACCTGCTGGAGACACAGTCAGGGCATGACGTAGGAACAGCATCAGGGCCTTTGTGGGGTCAGCATGCAGGTCATAGTGAAAGACATGAACAGGGCCTGTGTTAGTCACAGAATCAAGGCCTCAGTCAGGGAAAGCTTCAGGGCCTGAGTTAGGAACAGCCTCAGGTCTTCACTTAAGGACGGCAACAGGCTTTCTTTTGGAAAGTATCAGAACAGTGGATAGAAATGAGTCAGGATATTAGCTCAGGACAGTGTCCGGATTTTAGTTATTGATTGCAACAGGTCCCATGTTAGGGACAGATTCCGGGCTTTAGTGAGAGATAGTGTCAAGGCCTTTGTTCGGATTAGTCAGGGCTTAGTTAGGGATACTATTAGGGTTTCATTTAGGATAAGATGCAGGACATGAGCTTGGGACAGAGTCAGGTTCCGGGCCAGGGATAACGTCACGAAATGACCCAGGAAAAGCGTGAAGACCTTCGTTATTGAGAGCCTCAGGGCCTTACTTAGGACCAGCGTGAGGGCCTAAATCAGGACCACTGCCAGGGCTTCCTATACAGACAGCGTCAGAGCATAAGGAAGGTACAGCCAAAGGGCCTAAGTGAGGCTTATCTTTAGTTCCTGAGTTCGGGACACTGTCAGGGCAAGACATAGGAGCTGCAGAAGAGCCTCTGTGGCATCAGCGTGAGGGTCTTCACTAAAGACATTATCAGGGCCTCTGTTACTGAGAGCCTCAGGGCCTCATTTTCAGACAGCATCAAGGCTTACTTTGGGTCAGTTTCAGGACCTTGGTAAGACCTGGGTCAGGATATTAACTCAGGATAATATCAGGACTTTAGATATTGGCGGCAGTAGGGCCTTAGTTAGTGTCAGTGTCAGGGTCTGAGTTAGGAATATCATTATGGGCTTTGTTAGGTAATAGTGTTAGGGAGTGAGCTAGGAGTAGTGTCAGGGTCCGAGTTACGTGTAATGTCAGGGTCTTGGTTTGGGACAGTGTCAGGGCCTGGTTTAGCACGAGTCTCCAGGCCGTAGTTAGGGACAGGTTCAGAGCATCGGGAGTAATTTCAGCGCCTTATTTATGTTCAGCATCAGGGATGATTTAGTTAGCATAAGAGGAGCCATTCCTGCAAGAACCTTGAAGGCCAACACACAAGAATGTAAAAGTGAACGATGCATGCTGCTATGAAGGAATATTCCACAGCAGTTGAGTACACTTTGTTTAAGGTTAACAAGAGTTTAAAAATTATTGTTTTAAGAAACCAATATTCATATGATGAAAGAATTTCATCGTAAAGAATCTCTTTCCCTAAACTTGACATTAGCTAAAGTCAAGATTAGATTAAGGTCTAGGGGTAGTGTCAGTTAATGACCTAGTTTTAGTGTCAAGACCTTACTTACTTAGAGAATCAAGGCCTAAAATTTAGGACCTGCGTCAAGATTTTCGGTAGGGACAGCGTCAGACCTGACTTATGGAGAACTTCAGGGCCTGAGTGAGGCCTAGCGTCATCCCCGTAGCTGTAGACACAGTCAGGGCATGACTTAGGAGCAGCATAAACACCTTGGTTGGGTCAGCGAAATGTCATAGTGAAAGACATGAGCAGGCCTTGAGTGAGTCACAGAATCAAGGCCTCACTTAGGGAAAGCTTCAGGGCCTGAGTTAGGCACAGTGTCTGGTCTTCACTTAAAGACACCGACCGGTTTGGGACAGTGTCAGGATCGTGCATAGAAATGTGTCAGGAAAGTATCTCAGGACAGTGTCCGGATTTTAGTTATTGATTGCAACAGGTGCCATGTTAGGGACAGATTCCGGGCTTTAGTGAGAGATAGTGTCAAGGCCTTTGTTCGGATTGGTTAGGGCTTAGTTAGGCATACTATTAGGGTTTCATTTAGGATAAGATGCAGGACATTAGCTTGGGACAGAGTCAGGTTCCGGGCCAGGGATAACGTCACGAAATGACCCAGGAAAAGCGTGAAGACCTTCGTTATTGCGAGCCTCAGGGCCTTACTTAGGACCAGCGTGAGGGCCTAAATCAGGACCACTGCCAGGGCTTCCTATACAGACAGCGTCAGAGCATAAGGAAGGTACAGCCAAAGGGCCTAAGTGAGGCTTATCTTTAGGGCCTGAGTTCGGGACACTGTCAGGGCATGACTTAGGAGCAGCAGAAGGGCCTCTTTGGGATCAGCGTCAGGTTCTTCATTAAAGACATTATCAGGGCCTCTGTTAGGGAGAGCCTCAGGGCCTTATTTATGGACAGCATCAAGGCTTAGTTTTAGTCAGTTTCAGGACCTTGGTAAGACCTGGGTCAGGATATTAACTCAGGATAGTATCAGGATTTTAGATATTGGCGGCAGCTGGGCTTTAGTTAGAAACAGTGTCAGGGCCTGAGTTAGGACTAGCATTATGGCCTTTGTTAGGTATAGTGTCAGGGACTGAGCTAGGAGTTGTGTGAGGGCCTTTGCTAGGGACAGTGTCAGGGCCTGAGCTAGGATGAGCCTCCAGGCCTCAGTTTGGGACAGGTTCACAGCCTTGAGACTAATTTCAGGACGTTATTTAGGGACAGCATCAGGGATTTAGTTAGCATAACAGTAGGCATTCCTACAAGCACCCTTTAAGCCAACACACGCAGATGCAGAAGGAAACCATACACGCTGGTATAAAGGAATATTCCGCAGAAGTTGAGTACATTTTGTTTAAGGTCGGTAAGAGTTTAAACATTATTTTTTTCAGAAAACTCTATTCAGAAGATGAAAGAATTTCATCCTAAAGAATCTCTTTAGATAAATTTGACATTAGCAACGGACAAGGTTACATTCAGGTCTAGGGCTAGTGTCAGGTAATGACCTAGGTTTGGAATCAAGCCCTTAGGTACTTAGAGAATCAGGGCCTAATTTAAGACCTGTGCCAGGGCTTCGGGTAGGGACAGCGTCAGAGCCTGATATAGGGAGAAGGTGAGGGCCTGAGTGAGGCCCCTAGATGCAGACACTGTCAGGGCATGACTTAAGAGCAGCATTCAGGGCGTTTGTGGAGTCAGCATTCGGGTCATAGTGAAAGACATGAGCAGGGCCTGAGTGAGTCAGAGAATCGAGGCCTCAGTTAGGGAAATCTTGAGGTCCTGAGTTAGGCACAGCCTCTCGTCTTCAGTTAAGGACAGCGACAGGCCTTTCTTTGGGACTGTGTCTGGTGGGTGGATAGAAATGTGTCAGGATATTAGCTCAGGATAGTGTCCGGATTTTCATTATTGACTGCAGAAGGTCCCATGTTAGGGACAGATTCTGGGCCTTAGTGAGAGATAGGGTGAAAGTCTTAGTTAGGATCAGTGAGCGACTTAGTTAGGGAGAGTATTAGGGTTTCAATTAGGATAAGATGCAGGACATTAGCTTGGGACAGAGTCACGATCCGAGCCAGGGATAGTGTCAGCCAATGACCTGGGTTGGTGTCAAGACCTTAGTTACTTAGAGAATCAGGGCCTAATTTAGGACCTGTGTCAGGGTTTCGGGTAGGGACAGCGTCAGAGCCTGACTTAGGGAGAACATCTAGGCCTGAGTGCGGCCTAGTGTCAGCCCACTAGCTGGAGTCACAGGGCATGACGTAGGAATAGCATCAGGGCCTTTGTTGGGTCAGCATTCGGGTCATAGTGAAAGAAATGAGCAGGGCCTGTGTTAGTCACAGAATCAAGGCCTCAGTTAGGGAAAGTTTCAGGGCCTGAGTTAGGCACAGCCTCAGGTCTTCACTTAAGGACGGCAACAGGCTTTCTTTTGGAAAGTATCAGGACAGTGGATAGAAAGGAGTCAGGGTAATAGCTCAGGACAGTGTCCGGATTTTAGTTATTGATTGCAGCAGGGACCATTAGGGATATATTCTGGGTGTTGGTGAGAGATAGTGTGAAGGCCCTTGTTAGGTTTAATCAGGGCTTAGTTAGGGATACTATTAGGGTTTCATTTAGGATAAGATGCAGGACATGAGCTTGGGACAGAGTCAGGTTCCGGGCCAGGGATAGCGTCGCGAAATGACCCAGGAAATGCGTGAAGACCTTCGTTATTGAGAGCATCAGGGCCTTACTTAGGACCAGCGTCAGGGCCTAAATCAGGACCACTGCCAGGTCTTCCTATACAGACAGCGTCAGAGCATAAGGAAGGTACAGCCAAAGGGCCTAAGTGAGGCTTATCTTTAGGGCCTGAGTTCGGGACACTGTCAGGGCATGACTTAGGAGCAGCAGAAGGGCCTCTGTGGGATCAGTGTCAGGTTCTTCATTAAAGACATTATCAGGGTCTCTGTTAGGGAGAGCCTCAGGGCCTCATTTATGGACAGCATCAAGGCTTACTTTTAGTCAGTTTCAGGACCTTGGTAAGACCTGGGTCAGGATATTAACTCAGGATAATATCAGGATTTTAGATATTGGCGGCAGCTGGGCTTTAGTTAGAAACAGTGTCAGGGCCTGAGTTAGGACTAGCATTATAGCCTTTGTTAGGTATAGTCAGGGCCTTTTCTAGGGACAATGTCAGGTTCCGGGCCTTAGTGAGAAGTCGTGTCAAGGCCTTAGGCAGGATTATTCAGGGCCCTAGTTACGGAGAGTGTTAGGGTTTCATTTAGGATAAGATGCAGGACATGAGCTTGGGACAGAGTCAGGTTCCGGGCCAGGGATAGTGTCAGGAAACGACCAAGAGAAAGCGTTAAAACCTTAGTTATTGAGAGCATCGGGGCCTGACTTAGGACCAGAGTCAGGCCCTAAATCACGACCACTGCCCTGGCTTCATATAAGGACAGCATCAGAGCCTAAGTAAGGTACAGCCCAAGTGCCTAAGTGAGGCCTATCTTTAGGATCTGAGTTAGGGAAAGTGTCAGGGCATGACTTAGGAGCAGCAGAAGGGCCTCTGTGGGATCAGCCTGAGGGTCTTCATTAAAGACATTATCAGGGCCTCTGTTAGGGAGAGCCTCAGGACCTCATTTTCGGACAGCATCAAGGCTTACTTTGGGTCAGTTTCAGGACCTTGGTAAGACCTGGGTCAGGATATTAACTCAGGATAGTATCAGGACTTTAGATATTGGCGGCAGTAGGGCCTTAGTTAGAGTCAGTGTCAGGGTCTGAGTTAGGAATATCATTATGGCCTTTGTCAGGTATAGTGTCAGGGAGTGAGCTAGGAGTAGTGTCAGGGTCCGAGTTACGTGTAATGTCAGGGTCTTGGTTAGGGACAGTGTCAGCGCCTGGGTTAGCACGAGTCTCCAGGCCGTAGTTAGGGAGCGGTTCACAGCATCGGGAGTAATTTCAGCGCCTTATTTATGTTCAGCATCAGGGATGATTTAGTTAGCATAAGAGGAGCCATTCCTGCAAGAACCCTGAAGGCCAACACACAAGAATGTAAAAGTGAACCATGCACGCTGCTATGAAGGAATATTCCACAGCAGTTGAGTACACTTTGTTTAAGGTTAACAAGAGTTTAAAAATTATTGTTTTAAGAAACCAATATTCATATGATGAAAGAATTTCATCGTAAAGAATCTCTTTCCCTAAACTTGACATTAGCTAAAGTCAAGATTAGATTAAGGTCTAGGGGTAGTGTCAGTTAATGACCTGGATTTGGTGTCAAGACCTTAGTTACTTAGAGAATCAAGGCCTAAAATTTAGGACCTGCGTCAAGATTTTCGGTAGGGACAGATTCAGACCTGACTTATGGAGAACGTCAAGGCCTGAGTGAGGCCTAGCGTCAGCCTCCTAGCTGCAGACACAGTCAGGGTACGACTTAGGAGCAGCATAAACACCTTGGTTGGGTCAGCGAAAGGTCATAGTGAAAGACATGAGCAGGCCTTGAGTGAGTCACAGAATCAAGGCCTCCGTTAGGCAAAGCTTCAGGGCCTGAGTTAGGCACAGTGTCAGGTCTTCACTTAAAGATACCGACCGGTTTGGGACAGTGTCAGGATCGTGCATAGAAATGTGTCAGGAAATTACCTCAGGACACTGTCCGGATTTTAGTTATTGATTGCAACAGGTGCCATGTTAGGGACAGATTCCGGGCTTTAGTGAGAGATAGTGTCAAGGCCTTTGTTCGGATTGGTCAGGGCTTAGTTAGGGATACTATTAGGGTTTCATTTAGGATAAGATGCAGGACATGAGCTTGGGACAGACTCATGATCCGAGCCAGGGATAGTGTCAGAAAATGACCTGGGTTGGTGTCAAGACCTTAGTTATTTAGAGAATCAGGGCCTAATTTAGGACCTGTGTCAGGGCTTCGGGTAGGGACAGCGTCAGAGCCTGACTTAGGGAGAACGTCTAGGCCTGAGTGAGGCCTAGTGCCAGCCCACCTGCTGGAGACACAGTCAGGGCATGACGTAGGAACAGCATCAGGGCCTTTGTGGGGTCAGCATGCAGGTCATAGTGAAAGACATGAACAGGGCCTGTGTTAGTCACAGAATCAAGGCCTCAGTCAGGGAAAGCTTCAGGGCCTGAGTTAGGAACAGCCTCAGGTCTTCACTTAAGGACGGCAACAGGCTTTCTTTTGGAAAGTATCAGAACAGTGGATAGAAATGAGTCAGGATATTAGCTCAGGACAATGTCCGGATTTTAGTTATTGATTGCAACAGGTCCCATGTTAGGGACAGATTCCGGGCTTTAGTGAGAGATAGTGTCAAGGCCTTTGTTCGGATTAGTCAGGGCTTAGTTAGGGATACTATTAGGGTTTCATTTAGGATAAGATGCAGGACATGAGCTTGGGACAGAGTCAGGTTCCGGGCCAGGGATAACGTCACGAAATGACCCAGGAAAAGCGTGAAGACCTTTGTTATTGAGAGCCTCAGGGCCTTACTTAGGACCAGCGTGAGGGCCTAAATCAGGACCACTGCCAGGGCTTCCTATACAGACAGCGTCAGAGCATAAGGAAGGTACAGCCAAAGAGCCTAAGTGAGGCTTATCTTTAGTTCCTGAGTTCGGGACACTGTCAGGGCATGACATAGGAGCTGCAGAAGGGCCTCTGTGGCATCAGCGTGAGGGTCTTCACTAAAGACATTATCAGGGCCTCTGTTACTGAGAGCCTCAGGGCCTCATTTTCAGACAGCATCAAGGCTTACTTTGGGTCAGTTTCAGGACCTTGGTAAGACCTGGGTCAGGATATTAACTCAGGATAATATCAGGACTTTAGATATTGGCGGCAGTAGGGCCTTAGTTAGAGTCAGTGTCAGGGTCTGAGTTAGGAATATCATTATGGGCTTTGTTAGGTAATAGTGTCAGGGATTGAGCTAGGAGTAGTGTCAGGGTCCGAGTTACGTGTAATGTCAGGGTCTTGGTTTGGGACAGTGTCAGGGCCTGGTTTAGCACGAATCTCCAGGCCATAGTTAGGGACAGGTTCAGAGCATCGGGAGTAATTTCAGCGCCTTATTTATGTTCAGCATCAGGGATGATTTAGTTAGCATAAGAGGAGCCATTCCTGCAAGAACCTTGAAGGCCAACACACAAGAATGTAAAAGTGAACCATGCATGCTGCTATGAAGGAATATTCCACAGCAGTTGAGTACACTTTGTTTAAGGTTAACAAGAGTTTAAAAATTATTGTTTTAAGAAACCAATATTCATATGATGAAAGAATTTCATCGTAAAGAATCTCTTTCCCTAAACTTGACATTAGCTAAAGTCAAGATTAGATTAAGGTCTAGGGGTAGTGTCAGTTAATGACCTAGTTTTAGTGTCAAGACCTTACTTACTTAGAGAATCAAGGCCTAAAATTTAGGACCTGCGTCAAGATTTTCGGTAGGGACAGCGTCAGACCTGACTTCTGGAGAACTTCAGGGCCTGAGTGAGGCCTAGCGTCATCCCCGTAGCTGTAGACACAGTCAGGGCATGACTTAGGAGCAGCATAAACACCTTGGTTGGGTCAGCGAAAGGTCATAGTGAAAGACATGAGCAGGCCTTGAGTGAGTCACAGAATCAAGGCCTCCGTTAGGGAAAGCTTCAGGGCCTGAGTTAGGCACAGTGTCTGGTCTTCACTTAAAGACACCGACCGGTTTGGGACAGTGTCAGGATCGTGCATAGAAATGTGTCAGGAAAGTATCTCAGGACAGTGTCCGGATTTTAGTTATTGATTGCAACAGGTGCCATGTTAGGGACAGATTCCGGGCTTTAGTGAGAGATAGTGTCAAGGCCTTTGTTCGGATTGGTCAGGGCTTAGTTAGGCATACTATTAGGGTTTCATTTAGGATAAGATGCAGGACATTAGCTTGGGACAGAGTCAGGTTCCGGGCCAGGGATAACGTCACGAAATGACCCAGGAAAAGCGTGAAGACCTTCGTTATTGCGAGCCTCAGGGCCTTACTTAGGACCAGCGTGAGGGCCTAAATCAGGACCACTGCCAGGGCTTCCTATACAGACAGCGTCAGAGCATAAGGAAGGTACAGCCAAAGGGCCTAAGTGAGGCTTATCTTTAGGGCCTGAGTTCGGGACACTGTCAGGGCATGACTTAGGAGCAGCAGAAGGGCCTCTTTGGGATCAGGTTCTTCATTAAAGACATTATCAGGGCCTCTGTTAGGGAGAGCCTCAGGGCCTTATTTATGGACAGCATCAAGGCTTAGTTTTAGTCAGTTTCAGGACCTTGGTAAGACCTGGGTCAGGATATTAACTCAGGATAGTATCAGGATTTTAGATATTGGCGGCAGCTGGGCTTTAGTTAGAAACAGTGTCAGGGCCTGAGTTAGGACTAGCATTATGGCCTTTGTTAGGTATAGTGTCAGGGACTGAGCTAGGAGTTGTGTGAGGGCCTTTGCTAGGGACAGTGTCAGGGCCTGAGCTAGGATGAGCCTCCAGGCCTCAGTTTGGGACAGGTTCACAGCCTTGAGACTAATTTCAGGACGTTATTTAGGGACAGCATCAGGGATTTAGTTAGCATAACAGTAGGCATTCCTACAAGCACCCTTTAAGCCAACACACGCAGATGCAGAAGGAAACCATACACGCTGGTATAAAGGAATATTCCGCAGAAGTTGAGTACATTTTGTTTAAGGTCGGTAAGAGTTTAAACATTATTTTTTTCAGAAAACTCTATTCAGAAGATGAAAGAATTTCATCCTAAAGAATCTCTTTAGATAAATTTGACATTAGCAACGGACAAGGTTACATTCAGGTCTAGGGCTAGTGTCAGGTAATGACCTAGGTTTGGAATCAAGCCCTTAGGTACTTAGAGAATCAGGGCCTAATTTAAGACCTGTGCCAGGGCTTCGGGTAGGGACAGCGTCAGAGCCTGATATAGGGAGAAGGTGAGGGCCTGAGTGAGGCCCCTAGATGCAGACACTGTCAGGGCATGACTTAAGAGCAGCATTCAGGGCGTTTGTGGAGTCAGCATTCGGGTCATAGTGAAAGACATGAGCAGGGCCTGAGTGAGTCAGAGAATCGAGGCCTCAGTTAGGGAAATCTTGAGGTCCTGAGTTAGGCACAGCCTCTCGTCTTCAGTTAAGGACAGCGACAGGCCTTTCTTTGGGACTGTGTCTGGTGGGTGGATAGAAATGTGTCAGGATATTAGCTCAGGATAGTGTCCGGATTTTCATTATTGACTGCAGAAGGTCCCATGTTAGGGACAGATTCTGGGCCTTAGTGAGAGATAGGGTGAAAGTCTTAGTTAGGATCAGTGAGCGACTTAGTTAGGGAGAGTATTAGGGTTTCAATTAGGATAAGATGCAGGACATTAGCTTGGGACAGAGTCACGATCCGAGCCAGGGATAGTGTCAGCCAATGACCTGGGTTGGTGTCAAGACCTTAGTTACTTAGAGAATCAGGGCCTAATTTAGGACCTGTGTCAGGGTTTCGGGTAGGGACAGCGTCAGAGCCTGACTTAGGGAGAACATCTAGGCCTGAGTGCGGCCTAGTGTCAGCCCACTAGCTGGAGTCACAGGGCATGACGTAGGAATAGCATCAGGGCCTTTGTTGGGTCAGCATTCGGGTCATAGTGAAAGAAATGAGCAGGGCCTGTGTTAGTCACAGAATCAAGGCCTCAGTTAGGGAAAGTTTCAGGGCCTGAGTTAGGCACAGCCTCAGGTCTTCACTTAAGGACGGCAACAGGCTTTCTTTTGGAAAGTATCAGGACAGTGGATAGAAAGGAGTCAGGGTAATAGCTCAGGACAGTGTCCGGATTTTAGTTATTGATTGCAGCAGGGACCATTAGGGATATATTCTGGGTGTTGGTGAGAGATAGTGTGAAGGCCCTTGTTAGGTTTAATCAGGGCTTAGTTAGGGATACTATTAGGGTTTCATTTAGGATAAGATGCAGGACATGAGCTTGGGACAGAGTCAGGTTCCGGGCCAGGGATAGCGTCGCGAAATGACCCAGGAAATGCGTGAAGACCTTCGTTATTGAGAGCATCAGGGCCTTACTTAGGACCAGCGTCAGGGCCTAAATCAGGACCACTGCCAGGTCTTCCTATACAGACAGCGTCAGAGCATAAGGAAGGTACAGCCAAAGGGCCTAAGTGAGGCTTATCTTTAGGGCCTGAGTTCGGGACACTGTCAGGGCATGACTTAGGAGCAGCAGAAGGGCCTCTGTGGGATCAGTGTCAGGTTCTTCATTAAAGACATTATCAGGGTCTCTGTTAGGGAGAGCCTCAGGGCCTCATTTATGGACAGCATCAAGGCTTACTTTTAGTCAGTTTCAGGACCTTGGTAAGACCTGGGTCAGGATATTAACTCAGGATAATATCAGGATTTTAGATATTGGCGGCAGCTGGGCTTTAGTTAGAAACAGTGTCAGGGCCTGAGTTAGGACTAGCATTATAGCCTTTGTTAGGTATAGTCAGGGCCTTTTCTAGGGACAATGTCAGGTTCCGGGCCTTAGTGAGAAGTCGTGTCAAGGCCTTAGGCAGGATTATTCAGGGCCCTAGTTACGGAGAGTGTTAGGGTTTCATTTAGGATAAGATGCAGGACATGAGCTTGGGACAGAGTCAGGTTCCGGGCCAGGGATAGTGTCAGGAAACGACCAAGAGAAAGCGTTAAAACCTTAGTTATTGAGAGCATCGGGGCCTGACTTAGGACCAGAGTCAGGCCCTAAATCACGACCACTGCCCTGGCTTCATATAAGGACAGCATCAGAGCCTAAGTAAGGTACAGCCCAAGTGCCTAAGTGAGGCCTATCTTTAGGATCTGAGTTAGGGAAAGTGTCAGGGCATGACTTAGGAGCAGCAGAAGGGCCTCTGTGGGATCAGCCTGAGGGTCTTCATTAAAGACATTATCAGGGCCTCTGTTAGGGAGAGCCTCAGGACCTCATTTTCGGACAGCATCAAGGCTTACTTTGGGTCAGTTTCAGGACCTTGGTAAGACCTGGGTCAGGATATTAACTCAGGATAGTATCAGGACTTTAGATATTGGCGGCAGTAGGGCCTTAGTTAGAGTCAGTGTCAGGGTCTGAGTTAGGAATATCATTATGGCCTTTGTCAGGTATAGTGTCAGGGAGTGAGCTAGGAGTAGTGTCAGGGTCCGAGTTACGTGTAATGTCAGGGTCTTGGTTAGGGACAGTGTCAGCGCCTGGGTTAGCACGAGTCTCCAGGCCGTAGTTAGGGAGCGGTTCACAGCATCGGGAGTAATTTCAGCGCCTTATTTATGTTCAGCATCAGGGATGATTTAGTTAGCATAAGAGGAGCCATTCCTGCAAGAACCCTGAAGGCCAACACACAAGAATGTAAAAGTGAACCATGCACGCTGCTATGAAGGAATATTCCACAGCAGTTGAGTACACTTTGTTTAAGGTTAACAAGAGTTTAAAAATTATTGTTTTAAGAAACCAATATTCATATGATGAAAGAATTTCATCGTAAAGAATCTCTTTCCCTAAACTTGACATTAGCTAAAGTCAAGATTAGATTAAGGTCTAGGGGTAGTGTCAGTTAATGACCTGGATTTGGTGTCAAGACCTTAGTTACTTAGAGAATCAAGGCCTAAAATTTAGGACCTGCGTCAAGATTTTCGGTAGGGACAGATTCAGACCTGACTTATGGAGAACGTCAAGGCCTGAGTGAGGCCTAGCGTCAGCCTCCTAGCTGCAGACACAGTCAGGGTACGACTTAGGAGCAGCATAAACACCTTGGTTGGGTCAGCGAAAGGTCATAGTGAAAGACATGAGCAGGCCTTGAGTGAGTCACAGAATCAAGGCCTCCGTTAGGCAAAGCTTCAGGGCCTGAGTTAGGCACAGTGTCAGGTCTTCACTTAAAGATACCGACCGGTTTGGGACAGTGTCAGGATCGTGCATAGAAATGTGTCAGGAAATTACCTCAGGACACTGTCCGGATTTTAGTTATTGATTGCAACAGGTGCCATGTTAGGGACAGATTCCGGGCTTTAGTGAGAGATAGTGTCAAGGCCTTTGTTCGGATTGGTCAGGGCTTAGTTAGGGATACTATTAGGGTTTCATTTAGGATAAGATGCAGGACATGAGCTTGGGACAGACTCATGATCCGAGCCAGGGATAGTGTCAGAAAATGACCTGGGTTGGTGTCAAGACCTTAGTTATTTAGAGAATCAGGGCCTAATTTAGGACCTGTGTCAGGGCTTCGGGTAGGGACAGCGTCAGAGCCTGACTTAGGGAGAACGTCTAGGCCTGAGTGAGGCCTAGTGCCAGCCCACCTGCTGGAGACACAGTCAGGGCATGACGTAGGAACAGCATCAGGGCCTTTGTGGGGTCAGCATGCAGGTCATAGTGAAAGACATGAACAGGGCCTGTGTTAGTCACAGAATCAAGGCCTCAGTCAGGGAAAGCTTCAGGGCCTGAGTTAGGAACAGCCTCAGGTCTTCACTTAAGGACGGCAACAGGCTTTCTTTTGGAAAGTATCAGAACAGTGGATAGAAATGAGTCAGGATATTAGCTCAGGACAATGTCCGGATTTTAGTTATTGATTGCAACAGGTCCCATGTTAGGGACAGATTCCGGGCTTTAGTGAGAGATAGTGTCAAGGCCTTTGTTCGGATTAGTCAGGGCTTAGTTAGGGATACTATTAGGGTTTCATTTAGGATAAGATGCAGGACATGAGCTTGGGACAGAGTCAGGTTCCGGGCCAGGGATAACGTCACGAAATGACCCAGGAAAAGCGTGAAGACCTTTGTTATTGAGAGCCTCAGGGCCTTACTTAGGACCAGCGTGAGGGCCTAAATCAGGACCACTGCCAGGGCTTCCTATACAGACAGCGTCAGAGCATAAGGAAGGTACAGCCAAAGAGCCTAAGTGAGGCTTATCTTTAGTTCCTGAGTTCGGGACACTGTCAGGGCATGACATAGGAGCTGCAGAAGGGCCTCTGTGGCATCAGCGTGAGGGTCTTCACTAAAGACATTATCAGGGCCTCTGTTACTGAGAGCCTCAGGGCCTCATTTTCAGACAGCATCAAGGCTTACTTTGGGTCAGTTTCAGGACCTTGGTAAGACCTGGGTCAGGATATTAACTCAGGATAATATCAGGACTTTAGATATTGGCGGCAGTAGGGCCTTAGTTAGAGTCAGTGTCAGGGTCTGAGTTAGGAATATCATTATGGGCTTTGTTAGGTAATAGTGTCAGGGATTGAGCTAGGAGTAGTGTCAGGGTCCGAGTTACGTGTAATGTCAGGGTCTTGGTTTGGGACAGTGTCAGGGCCTGGTTTAGCACGAATCTCCAGGCCATAGTTAGGGACAGGTTCAGAGCATCGGGAGTAATTTCAGCGCCTTATTTATGTTCAGCATCAGGGATGATTTAGTTAGCATAAGAGGAGCCATTCCTGCAAGAACCTTGAAGGCCAACACACAAGAATGTAAAAGTGAACCATGCATGCTGCTATGAAGGAATATTCCACAGCAGTTGAGTACACTTTGTTTAAGGTTAACAAGAGTTTAAAAATTATTGTTTTAAGAAACCAATATTCATATGATGAAAGAATTTCATCGTAAAGAATCTCTTTCCCTAAACTTGACATTAGCTAAAGTCAAGATTAGATTAAGGTCTAGGGGTAGTGTCAGTTAATGACCTAGTTTTAGTGTCAAGACCTTACTTACTTAGAGAATCAAGGCCTAAAATTTAGGACCTGCGTCAAGATTTTCGGTAGGGACAGCGTCAGACCTGACTTCTGGAGAACTTCAGGGCCTGAGTGAGGCCTAGCGTCATCCCCGTAGCTGTAGACACAGTCAGGGCATGACTTAGGAGCAGCATAAACACCTTGGTTGGGTCAGCGAAAGGTCATAGTGAAAGACATGAGCAGGCCTTGAGTGAGTCACAGAATCAAGGCCTCCGTTAGGGAAAGCTTCAGGGCCTGAGTTAGGCACAGTGTCTGGTCTTCACTTAAAGACACCGACCGGTTTGGGACAGTGTCAGGATCGTGCATAGAAATGTGTCAGGAAAGTATCTCAGGACAGTGTCCGGATTTTAGTTATTGATTGCAACAGGTGCCATGTTAGGGACAGATTCCGGGCTTTAGTGAGAGATAGTGTCAAGGCCTTTGTTCGGATTGGTCAGGGCTTAGTTAGGCATACTATTAGGGTTTCATTTAGGATAAGATGCAGGACATTAGCTTGGGACAGAGTCAGGTTCCGGGCCAGGGATAACGTCACGAAATGACCCAGGAAAAGCGTGAAGACCTTCGTTATTGCGAGCCTCAGGGCCTTACTTAGGACCAGCGTGAGGGCCTAAATCAGGACCACTGCCAGGGCTTCCTATACAGACAGCGTCAGAGCATAAGGAAGGTACAGCCAAAGGGCCTAAGTGAGGCTTATCTTTAGGGCCTGAGTTCGGGACACTGTCAGGGCATGACTTAGGAGCAGCAGAAGGGCCTCTTTGGGATCAGGTTCTTCATTAAAGACATTATCAGGGCCTCTGTTAGGGAGAGCCTCAGGGCCTTATTTATGGACAGCATCAAGGCTTAGTTTTAGTCAGTTTCAGGACCTTGGTAAGACCTGGGTCAGGATATTAACTCAGGATAGTATCAGGATTTTAGATATTGGCGGCAGCTGGGCTTTAGTTAGAAACAGTGTCAGGGCCTGAGTTAGGACTAGCATTATGGCCTTTGTTAGGTATAGTGTCAGGGACTGAGCTAGGAGTTGTGTGAGGGCCTTTGCTAGGGACAGTGTCAGGGCCTGAGCTAGGATGAGCCTCCAGGCCTCAGTTTGGGACAGGTTCACAGCCTTGAGACTAATTTCAGGACGTTATTTAGGGACAGCATCAGGGATTTAGTTAGCATAACAGTAGGCATTCCTACAAGCACCCTTTAAGCCAACACACGCAGATGCAGAAGGAAACCATACACGCTGGTATAAAGGAATATTCCGCAGAAGTTGAGTACATTTTGTTTAAGGTCGGTAAGAGTTTAAACATTATTTTTTTCAGAAAACTCTATTCAGAAGATGAAAGAATTTCATCCTAAAGAATCTCTTTAGATAAATTTGACATTAGCAACGGACAAGGTTACATTCAGGTCTAGGGCTAGTGTCAGGTAATGACCTAGGTTTGGAATCAAGCCCTTAGGTACTTAGAGAATCAGGGCCTAATTTAAGACCTGTGCCAGGGCTTCGGGTAGGGACAGCGTCAGAGCCTGATATAGGGAGAAGGTGAGGGCCTGAGTGAGGCCCCTAGATGCAGACACTGTCAGGGCATGACTTAAGAGCAGCATTCAGGGCGTTTGTGGAGTCAGCATTCGGGTCATAGTGAAAGACATGAGCAGGGCCTGAGTGAGTCAGAGAATCGAGGCCTCAGTTAGGGAAATCTTGAGGTCCTGAGTTAGGCACAGCCTCTCGTCTTCAGTTAAGGACAGCGACAGGCCTTTCTTTGGGACTGTGTCTGGTGGGTGGATAGAAATGTGTCAGGATATTAGCTCAGGATAGTGTCCGGATTTTCATTATTGACTGCAGAAGGTCCCATGTTAGGGACAGATTCTGGGCCTTAGTGAGAGATAGGGTGAAAGTCTTAGTTAGGATCAGTGAGCGACTTAGTTAGGGAGAGTATTAGGGTTTCAATTAGGATAAGATGCAGGACATTAGCTTGGGACAGAGTCACGATCCGAGCCAGGGATAGTGTCAGCCAATGACCTGGGTTGGTGTCAAGACCTTAGTTACTTAGAGAATCAGGGCCTAATTTAGGACCTGTGTCAGGGTTTCGGGTAGGGACAGCGTCAGAGCCTGACTTAGGGAGAACATCTAGGCCTGAGTGCGGCCTAGTGTCAGCCCACTAGCTGGAGTCACAGGGCATGACGTAGGAATAGCATCAGGGCCTTTGTTGGGTCAGCATTCGGGTCATAGTGAAAGAAATGAGCAGGGCCTGTGTTAGTCACAGAATCAAGGCCTCAGTTAGGGAAAGTTTCAGGGCCTGAGTTAGGCACAGCCTCAGGTCTTCACTTAAGGACGGCAACAGGCTTTCTTTTGGAAAGTATCAGGACAGTGGATAGAAAGGAGTCAGGGTAATAGCTCAGGACAGTGTCCGGATTTTAGTTATTGATTGCAGCAGGGACCATTAGGGATATATTCTGGGTGTTGGTGAGAGATAGTGTGAAGGCCCTTGTTAGGTTTAATCAGGGCTTAGTTAGGGATACTATTAGGGTTTCATTTAGGATAAGATGCAGGACATGAGCTTGGGACAGAGTCAGGTTCCGGGCCAGGGATAGCGTCGCGAAATGACCCAGGAAATGCGTGAAGACCTTCGTTATTGAGAGCATCAGGGCCTTACTTAGGACCAGCGTCAGGGCCTAAATCAGGACCACTGCCAGGTCTTCCTATACAGACAGCGTCAGAGCATAAGGAAGGTACAGCCAAAGGGCCTAAGTGAGGCTTATCTTTAGGGCCTGAGTTCGGGACACTGTCAGGGCATGACTTAGGAGCAGCAGAAGGGCCTCTGTGGGATCAGTGTCAGGTTCTTCATTAAAGACATTATCAGGGTCTCTGTTAGGGAGAGCCTCAGGGCCTCATTTATGGACAGCATCAAGGCTTACTTTTAGTCAGTTTCAGGACCTTGGTAAGACCTGGGTCAGGATATTAACTCAGGATAATATCAGGATTTTAGATATTGGCGGCAGCTGGGCTTTAGTTAGAAACAGTGTCAGGGCCTGAGTTAGGACTAGCATTATAGCCTTTGTTAGGTATAGTCAGGGCCTTTTCTAGGGACAATGTCAGGTTCCGGGCCTTAGTGAGAAGTCGTGTCAAGGCCTTAGGCAGGATTATTCAGGGCCCTAGTTACGGAGAGTGTTAGGGTTTCATTTAGGATAAGATGCAGGACATGAGCTTGGGACAGAGTCAGGTTCCGGGCCAGGGATAGTGTCAGGAAACGACCAAGAGAAAGCGTTAAAACCTTAGTTATTGAGAGCATCGGGGCCTGACTTAGGACCAGAGTCAGGCCCTAAATCACGACCACTGCCCTGGCTTCATATAAGGACAGCATCAGAGCCTAAGTAAGGTACAGCCCAAGTGCCTAAGTGAGGCCTATCTTTAGGATCTGAGTTAGGGAAAGTGTCAGGGCATGACTTAGGAGCAGCAGAAGGGCCTCTGTGGGATCAGCCTGAGGGTCTTCATTAAAGACATTATCAGGGCCTCTGTTAGGGAGAGCCTCAGGACCTCATTTTCGGACAGCATCAAGGCTTACTTTGGGTCAGTTTCAGGACCTTGGTAAGACCTGGGTCAGGATATTAACTCAGGATAGTATCAGGACTTTAGATATTGGCGGCAGTAGGGCCTTAGTTAGAGTCAGTGTCAGGGTCTGAGTTAGGAATATCATTATGGCCTTTGTCAGGTATAGTGTCAGGGAGTGAGCTAGGAGTAGTGTCAGGGTCCGAGTTACGTGTAATGTCAGGGTCTTGGTTAGGGACAGTGTCAGCGCCTGGGTTAGCACGAGTCTCCAGGCCGTAGTTAGGGAGCGGTTCACAGCATCGGGAGTAATTTCAGCGCCTTATTTATGTTCAGCATCAGGGATGATTTAGTTAGCATAAGAGGAGCCATTCCTGCAAGAACCCTGAAGGCCAACACACAAGAATGTAAAAGTGAACCATGCACGCTGCTATGAAGGAATATTCCACAGCAGTTGAGTACACTTTGTTTAAGGTTAACAAGAGTTTAAAAATTATTGTTTTAAGAAACCAATATTCATATGATGAAAGAATTTCATCGTAAAGAATCTCTTTCCCTAAACTTGACATTAGCTAAAGTCAAGATTAGATTAAGGTCTAGGGGTAGTGTCAGTTAATGACCTGGATTTGGTGTCAAGACCTTAGTTACTTAGAGAATCAAGGCCTAAAATTTAGGACCTGCGTCAAGATTTTCGGTAGGGACAGCGTCAGACCTGACTTATGGAGAACGTCAAGGCCTGAGTGAGGCCTAGCGTCAGCCTCCTAGCTGCAGACACAGTCAGGGTACGACTTAGGAGCAGCATAAACACCTTGGTTGGGTCAGCGAAAGGTCATAGTGAAAGACATGAGCAGGCCTTGAGTGAGTCACAGAATCAAGGCCTCACTTAGGGAAAGCTTCAGGGCCTGAGTTAGGCACAGTGTCAGGTCTTCACTTAAAGACACCGACCGGTTTGGGACAGTGTCAGGATCGTGCATAGAAATGTGTCAGGAAATTATCTCAGGACAGTGTCCGGATTTTAGTTATTGATTGCAACAGGTGCCATGTTAGGGACAGATTCCGGGCTTTAGTGAGAGATAGTGTCAAGGCCTTTGTTCGGAATGGTCAGGGCTTAGTTAGGGATACTATTAGGGTTTCATTTAGGATAAGATGCAGGACATGAGCTTGGGACAGAGTCAGGTTCCGGGCCAGGGATAGCGTCACGAAATGACCCAGGAAAAGCGTGAAGACCTTCGTTATTGAGAGCCTCAGGGCCTTACTTAGGACCAGCGTGAGGGCCTAAATCAGGACCACTGCCAGGGCTTCCTATACAGACAGCGTCAGAGCATAAGGAAGGTACAGCCAAAGGGCCTAAGTGAGGCTTATCTTTAGGGCCTGAGTTCGGGACACTGTCAGGGCATGACTTAGGAGCAGCAGAAGGGCCTCTGTGGGATCAGTGTCAGGTTCTTCATTAAAGACATTATCAGGGCCTCTGTTAGGGAGAGCCTCAGGGCCTCATTTATGGACAGCATCAAGGCTTACTTTGGGTCAGTTTCAGGACCTTGGTAAGACCTGGGTCAGGATATTAACTCAGGATAGTATCAGGATTTTAGATATTGGCGGCAGCTGGGCTGTAGTTAGAAACAGTGTCAGGGCCTGAGTTAGGACTAGCATTATAGCCTTTGTTAGGTATAGTGTCAGGGACTGAGCTAGGAGTTGTGTCAGGGCCTGAGCTAGGATGAGCCTCCAGGCCTCAGTTTGGGAGGGGTTCACAGCCTTGGGAGGAGTTTCCTGAATTTAATTAGGGAAAACATCAGGGATTTAGCATAATAAGAGTTAGTTCGTTAGCATAAGAGGAGGTATTCCTACAAGCACCCTGAAAGCCAACACAGGCAAATGCAGAAGTAAACCAGGCAGGCTGGTATAAAGGAATATTCCACAGAAGTTGAGTACATTTTGTTTAAGTTCAGTAAGAGTTTAAACATTATTTTTTTCAGAAAACTCTATTCAGAAGATGAAAGAATTTCATCCTAAAGAATCTCTTTAGCTAAATTTAACATTAGCAAAAGAGAAGTTTACGTTCACGCCTAGGGCTAGTGTCAGGTAATGACCTAGGTTTGGAATCAAGCCCTTAGTTACTTATAGAATCAGGGCCTAATTTAGGATCTGTGCCAGGGCTTCGGGTAGGGACAGTGTCAGAGCCTGGTATAGGGAGAAAGTGAGGGCCTGAGTGAGGCCTAGCATCAGGCCCCTAGATGCAGACACTGTCAGGGCATGACTTAGGAGCAGCATCAGGGCGTTTGTGGAGTCAGCATTCGGGTCATAGTGAAAGACATGAGCAGGGCTTGAGTGAGTCACAGAATCAAGGCCTGGGTTAAGGAAAGCTTCAGGGCCTGAGTTAGGCACAGCCTCACGTCTTCAGTTAAGGAGAGCGACAGGGCTCTCTTTGGGACAGTGTCAGAACCTTGGATAGAAATGTGTCAGCATATTAGCTCAGGATAGTGTCCGGATTTTAGTTATTGATTGCAGCAGGACCCATGTTAGGGACAGATTCCAGGCCTTAGTGAGAGATAGTGTCAAGACCTTAGTTACTGAGAGCATCAGGGCCTTCTTTAGAAGCAATGTTAGGGCTTCATGTAAAAATCGCATCCCGGACTGGCTTGGGGTGAGCGACAGGGCCTGAGTGAGGCCTAGCGTCATTCCTGTAGGTGGGGACACTGTCAGGGCGTGACACAGGAGCAGCATCAGTGCCGTTGTTGGATCAGCATTATGGTCTTCGTTAAAGACATGAGCAGGCCTTCTGTTAGGGACAGCGTCACGGCTTACTTAGCGATATTTTCAGGACCTTAGTAAGAGATGGGATAGTAAATTAGCTGAGGATAGTGTGAGGACTTTAGATATTGATGGCATCAGGGCCTTAGTTAGGGACAGTGTCAGGCCTTGAGTTAGGCCTAACATCCAGGCCTTAGTTAGGGACAGTGTCACGGCATGGGGACTCAATTCAGGTCCTGACATGGGCACAGCATAAGGGCTTCAGTTAGCATAAGAGGCAGGACATTAGCTAGGGACAGGGTTAGGGTAAAGTCTAGGGATTGTGTCAGCAAATGACCTCGGGATAGTGTCAAGACCTTAGTTACTGAGAACCTGAGGGCCTTATTTAGGACCAGCATCAGGACCGGACTTAGGGCAAGAAACAGGGCCTGAGTGAGGCCCAGCTTCAGGCCCCTAGCTGGAGACAGTGTCAGGGCATGACGTCGAAGCAGCATCCGGGCCTTGGTTGGGTCAGCATTCGGGTCATAGTTAAGGACATGAGCAGGGCCTGAGTGCGTCAGAGAATCGAGGCCTCCGTTAGGGAAAGCTTCAGGGCCTGAGTTAGGCACAGCCTCAGGTCTTCATTTAAGGACAGCGACAGGCCTTTCTTTGGGACTGTGTCAGGTCCGTGGATAGAAAAGTGTCAGCATATTAGCTCAGGATAGTGTCCGGATTTTCATTATTGATTGCAGCAGGGCCCATGTTAGGGATAGATTCTGGGCCTTAGTGAGAGATAGGGTCAATGCCTTAATTAGGATTAGTCCGGGCCTTAGTTAGGGAGAGTATTAGGGTTTCAATTAGGATAAGATGCAGGACATTACCTTGGGACAGAGTCATGATCCGAGCCAGGGATAGTGTCAGAAAATGACCTGGGTTGGTGTCAAGACCTTAGTTATTTAGAGAATCAGGGCCTAATTTAGGACCTGTGTCAGGGCTTCGGGTAGGGACATCGTCAGAGCCTGACTTAGGGAGAACGTCTAGGCCTGAGTGAGGCCTAGTGCCAGCCCACCTGCTGGAGACACAGTCAGGGCATGACGTAGGAACAGCATCAGGGCCTTTGTGGGGTCAGCATGCAGGTCATAGTGAAAGACATGAACAGGGCCTGTGTTAGTCACAGAATCAAGGCCTCAGTTAGGGAAAGCTGCAGGGCCTGAGTTAGGCACAGCCTCAGGTCTTCACTTAAGGACGGCAACAGGCTTTCTTTTGGAAAGTATCAGGACAGTGGCTAGAAATGTGTCAGGATATTAGCTCTGGACAGTGTCCTTTTTTTAGTTATTAATTGCAGCAGGGACCATTAGGGACAGATTCCGGGCGCTCGTGAGAGATAGTGTGAAGGCCTTTGTTCGGATTCGTCAGGGCTTAGTTAGGGATACTATTAGGGTTTCATTTAGGTTAAGATGCAGGACATGAGCTTGGGACAGAGTCAGGTTCCGGGCCAGGGATAGCGTCACGAAATGACCCAGGAAAAGCGTGAAGACCTTCGTTATTGAGAGCCTCAGGGCCTTACTTAGGACCAGCGTGAGGGCCTAAATCAGGACCACTGCCAGGGCTTCCTATACAGACAGCGTCAGAGCATAAGGAAGGTACAGCCAAAGGGCCTAAGTGAGGCTTATCTTTAGGGCCTGAGTTCGGGACACTGTCAGGGCATGACTTAGGAGCAGCAGAAGGGCCTCTGTGGGATCAGCGTGAGGGTCTTCACTAAAGACATTATCAGGGCCTCTGTTAGGGAGAGCCTCAGGGCCTCATTTTCAGACAGCATCAAGGCTTACTTTGGGTCAGTTTCAGGACCTTGGTAAGACCTGGGTCAGGATATTAACTCAGGATAGCATCAAGACTTTAGATATTGGCGGCAGCAGGGCCTTAGTTAGAGTCAGTGTCAGGGTGTGAGTTAGGAATATCATTATGGGCTTTGTTAGGTAATAGTGTCAGGGACTGAGCTAGGAGTAGTGTCAGGGTCCGAGTTACGTGTAATGTCAGGGTCTTGGTTTGGGACAGTGTCAGGGCCTGGTTTAGCACGAGTCTCCAGGCCGTAGTTAGGGACAGGTTCAGAGCATCGGGAGTAATTTCAGCGCCTTATTTATGTTCAGCATCAGGGATGATTTAGTTAGCATAAGAGGAGCCATTCCTGCAAGAACACTGAAGGCCAACACACGAGAATGTAAAAGTAAACCATGCACGCTGCTATGAAGGAATATTCCACAGCAGTTGAGTACACTTTGTTTAAGGTTAACAAAAGTTTAAAAATTATTGTTTTAAGAAACCAATATTCATATGATGAAAGAATTTCATCGTAAAGAATCTCTTTCCCTAAACTTGACATTAGCTAAAGTCAAGATTAGATTAAGGTCTAGGGGTAGTGTCAGTTAATGACGTAGATTTGGTGTCAAGACCTTAGTTACTTAGAGAATCAAGGCCTAAAATTTAGGACCTGCGTCAAGATTTTCGGTAGGGACAGCGTCAGACCTGACTTATGGAGAACGTCAGGGCCTGAGTGAGGCCTAGCGTCAGCCCCCTAGCTGCAGACACAGTCAGGGTACGACTTAGGAGCAGCATAAACACCTTGGTTGGGTCAGCGAAAGGTCATAGTGAAAGACATGAGCAGGCCTTGAGTGAGTCACAGAATCAAGGCCTCACTTAGGGAAAGCTTCAGGGCCTGAGTTAGGCACAGTGTCAGGTCTTCACTTACAGACACCGACCGGTTTGGGACAGTGTCAGGATCGTGCATAGAAATGTGTCAGGAAATTACCTCAGGACAGTGTCCGGATTTTAGTTATTGATTGCAACAGGTGCCATGTTAGGGACAGATTCCGGGCTTTAGTGAGAGATAGTGTCAAGGCCTTTGTTCGGATTGGTCAGGGCTTAGTTAGGGATACTATTAGGGTTTCATTTAGGATAAGATGCAGGACATGAGCTTGGGACAGCCTCATGATCCGAGCCAGGGATAGTGTCAGAAAATGACCTGGGTTGGTGTCAAGACCTTAGTTATTTAGAGAATCAGGGCCTAATTTAGGACCTGTGTCAGGGCTTCGGGTAGGGACAGCGTCAGAGCCTGACTTAGGGAGAACGTCTAGGCCTGAGTGAGGCCTAGTGCCAGCCCACCTGCTGGAGACACAGTCAGGGCATGACGTAGGAACAGCATCAGGGCCTTTGTGGGGTCAGCATGCAGGTCATAGTGAAAGACATGAACAGGGCCTGTGTTAGTCACAGAATCAAGGCCTCAGTCAGGGAAAGCTTCAGGGCCTGAGTTAGGAACAGCCTCAGGTCTTCACTTAAGGACGGCAACAGGCTTTCTTTTGGAAAGTATCAGAACAGTGGATAGAAATGAGTCAGGATATTAGCTCAGGACAGTGTCCGGATTTTAGTTATTGATTGCAACAGGTCCCATGTTAGGGACAGATTCCGGGCTTTAGTGAGAGATAGTGTCAAGGCCTTTGTTCGGATTAGTCTGGGCTTAGTTAGGGATACTATTAGGGTTTCATTTAGGATAAGATGCAGGACATGAGCTTGGGACAGAGTCAGGTTCCGGGCCAGGGATAACGTCACGAAATGACCCAGGAAAAGCGTGAAGACCTTCGTTATTGCGAGCCTCAGGGCCTTACTTAGGACCAGCGTGAGGGCCTAAATCAGGACCACTGCCAGGGCTTCCTATACAGACAGCGTCAGAGCATAAGGAAGGTACAGCCAAAGGGCCTAAGTGAGGCTTATCTTTAGGGCCTGAGTTCGGGACACTGTCAGGGCATGACTTAGGAGCAGCAGAAGGGCCTCTTTGGGATCAGCGTCAGGTTCTTCATTAAAGACATTATCAGGGCCTCTGTTAGGGAGAGCCTCAGGGCCTTATTTATGGACAGCATCAAGGCTTAGTTTTAGTCAGTTTCAGGACCTTGGTAAGACCTGGGTCAGGATATTAACTCAGGATAGTATCAGGATTTTAGATATTGGCGGCAGCTGGGCTTTAGTTAGAAACAGTGTCAGGGCCTGAGTTAGGACTAGCATTATGGCCTTTGTTAGGTATAGTGTCAGGGACTGAGCTAGGATGAGCCTCCAGGCCTCAGTTTGGGACAGGTTCACAGCCTTGAGACTAATTTCAGGACGTTATTTAGGGACAGCATCAGGGATTTAGTTAGCATAACAGTAGGCATTCCTACAAGCACCCTTTAAGCCAACACACGCAGATGCAGAAGGAAACCATACACGCTGGTATAAAGGAATATTCCGCAGAAGTTGAGTACATTTTGTTTAAGGTCGGTAAGAGTTTAAACATTATTTTTTTCAGAAAACTCTATTCAGAAGATGAAAGAATTTCATCCTAAAGAATCTCTTTAGATAAATTTGACATTAGCAACGGACAAGGTTACATTCAGGTCTAGGGCTAGTGTCAGGTAATGACCTAGGTTTGGAATCAAGCCCTTAGGTACTTAGAGAATCAGGGCCTAATTTAAGACCTGTGCCAGGGCTTCGGGTAGGGACAGCGTCAGAGCCTGATATAGGGAGAAGGTGAGGGCCTGAGTGAGGCCCCTAGATGCAGACACTGTCAGGGCATGACTTAAGAGCAGCATTCAGGGCGTTTGTGGAGTCAGCATTCGGGTCATAGTGAAAGACATGAGCAGGGCCTGAGTGAGTCAGAGAATCGAGGCCTCAGTTAGGGAAATCTTGAGGTCCTGAGTTAGGCACAGCCTCTCGTCTTCAGTTAAGGACAGCGACAGGCCTTTCTTTGGGACTGTGTCTGGTGGGTGGATAGAAATGTGTCAGGATATTAGCTCAGGATAGTGTCCGGATTTTCATTATTGACTGCAGAAGGTCCCATGTTAGGGACAGATTCTGGGCCTTAGTGAGAGATAGGGTGAAAGTCTTAGTTAGGATCAGTGAGCGACTTAGTTAGGGAGAGTATTAGGGTTTCAATTAGGATAAGATGCAGGACATTAGCTTGGGACAGAGTCACGATCCGAGCCAGGGATAGTGTCAGCCAATGACCTGGGTTGGTGTCAAGACCTTAGTTACTTAGAGAATCAGGGCCTAATTTAGGACCTGTGTCAGGGTTTCGGGTAGGGACAGCGTCAGAGCCTGACTTAGGGAGAACATCTAGGCCTGAGTGCGGCCTAGTGTCAGCCCACTAGCTGGAGTCACAGGGCATGACGTAGGAATAGCATCAGGGCCTTTGTTGGGTCAGCATTCGGGTCATAGTGAAAGAAATGAGCAGGGCCTGTGTTAGTCACAGAATCAAGGCCTCAGTTAGGGAAAGTTTCAGGGCCTGAGTTAGGCACAGCCTCAGGTCTTCACTTAAGGACGGCAACAGGCTTTCTTTTGGAAAGTATCAGGACAGTGGATAGAAAGGAGTCAGGGTAATAGCTCAGGACAGTGTCCGGATTTTAGTTATTGATTGCAGCAGGGACCATTAGGGATATATTCTGGGTGTTGGTGAGAGATAGTGTGAAGGCCCTTGTTAGGTTTAATCAGGGCTTAGTTAGGGATACTATTAGGGTTTCATTTAGGATAAGATGCAGGACATGAGCTTGGGACAGAGTCAGGTTCCGGGCCAGGGATAGCGTCGCGAAATGACCCAGGAAATGCGTGAAGACCTTCGTTATTGAGAGCATCAGGGCCTTACTTAGGACCAGCGTCAGGGCCTAAATCAGGACCACTGCCAGGTCTTCCTATACAGACAGCGTCAGAGCATAAGGAAGGTACAGCCAAAGGGCCTAAGTGAGGCTTATCTTTAGGGCCTGAGTTCGGGACACTGTCAGGGCATGACTTAGGAGCAGCAGAAGGGCCTCTGTGGGATCAGTGTCAGGTTCTTCATTAAAGACATTATCAGGGTCTCTGTTAGGGAGAGCCTCAGGGCCTCATTTATGGACAGCATCAAGGCTTACTTTTAGTCAGTTTCAGGACCTTGGTAAGACCTGGGTCAGGATATTAACTCAGGATAATATCAGGATTTTAGATATTGGCGGCAGCTGGGCTTTAGTTAGAAACAGTGTCAGGGCCTGAGTTAGGACTAGCATTATAGCCTTTGTTAGGTATAGTCAGGGCCTTTTCTAGGGACAATGTCAGGTTCCGGGCCTTAGTGAGAAGTCGTGTCAAGGCCTTAGGCAGGATTATTCAGGGCCCTAGTTACGGAGAGTGTTAGGGTTTCATTTAGGATAAGATGCAGGACATGAGCTTGGGACAGAGTCAGGTTCCGGGCCAGGGATAGTGTCAGGAAACGACCAAGAGAAAGCGTTAAAACCTTAGTTATTGAGAGCATCGGGGCCTGACTTAGGACCAGAGTCAGGCCCTAAATCACGACCACTGCCCTGGCTTCATATAAGGACAGCATCAGAGCCTAAGTAAGGTACAGCCCAAGTGCCTAAGTGAGGCCTATCTTTAGGATCTGAGTTAGGGAAAGTGTCAGGGCATGACTTAGGAGCAGCAGAAGGGCCTCTGTGGGATCAGCCTGAGGGTCTTCATTAAAGACATTATCAGGGCCTCTGTTAGGGAGAGCCTCAGGACCTCATTTTCGGACAGCATCAAGGCTTACTTTGGGTCAGTTTCAGGACCTTGGTAAGACCTGGGTCAGGATATTAACTCAGGATAGTATCAGGACTTTAGATATTGGCGGCAGTAGGGCCTTAGTTAGAGTCAGTGTCAGGGTCTGAGTTAGGAATATCATTATGGCCTTTGTCAGGTATAGTGTCAGGGAGTGAGCTAGGAGTAGTGTCAGGGTCCGAGTTACGTGTAATGTCAGGGTCTTGGTTAGGGACAGTGTCAGCGCCTGGGTTAGCACGAGTCTCCAGGCCGTAGTTAGGGAGCGGTTCACAGCATCGGGAGTAATTTCAGCGCCTTATTTATGTTCAGCATCAGGGATGATTTAGTTAGCATAAGAGGAGCCATTCCTGCAAGAACCCTGAAGGCCAACACACAAGAATGTAAAAGTGAACCATGCACGCTGCTATGAAGGAATATTCCACAGCAGTTGAGTACACTTTGTTTAAGGTTAACAAGAGTTTAAAAATTATTGTTTTAAGAAACCAATATTCATATGATGAAAGAATTTCATCGTAAAGAATCTCTTTCCCTAAACTTGACATTAGCTAAAGTCAAGATTAGATTAAGGTCTAGGGGTAGTGTCAGTTAATGACCTGGATTTGGTGTCAAGACCTTAGTTACTTAGAGAATCAAGGCCTAAAATTTAGGACCTGCGTCAAGATTTTCGGTAGGGACAGATTCAGACCTGACTTATGGAGAACGTCAAGGCCTGAGTGAGGCCTAGCGTCAGCCTCCTAGCTGCAGACACAGTCAGGGTACGACTTAGGAGCAGCATAAACACCTTGGTTGGGTCAGCGAAAGGTCATAGTGAAAGACATGAGCAGGCCTTGAGTGAGTCACAGAATCAAGGCCTCACTTAGGCAAAGCTTCAGGGCCTGAGTTAGGCACAGTGTCAGGTCTTCACTTAAAGACACCGACCGGTTTGGGACAGTGTCAGGATCGTGCATAGAAATGTGTCAGGAAATTATCTCAGGACAGTGTCCGGATTTTAGTTATTGATTGCAACAGGTGCCATGTTAGGGACAGATTCCGGGCTTTAGTGAGAGATAGTGTCAAGGCCTTTGTTCGGATTGGTCAGGGCTTAGTTAGGGATACTATTAGGGTTTCATTTAGGATAAGATGCAGGACATGAGCTTGGGACAGACTCATGATCCGAGCCAGGGATAGTGTCAGAAAATGACCTGGGTTGGTGTCAAGACCTTAGTTATTTAGAGAATCAGGGCCTAATTTAGGACCTGTGTCAGGGCTTCGGGTAGGGACAGCGTCAGAGCCTGACTTAGGGAGAACGTCTAGGCCTGAGTGAGGCCTAGTGCCAGCCCACCCGCTGGAGACACAGTCAGGGCATGACGTAGGAACAGCATCAGGGCCTTTGTGGGGTCAGCATGCAGGTCATAGTGAAAGACATGAACAGGGCCTGTGTTAGTCACAGAATCAAGGCCTCAGTCAGGGAAAGCTTCAGGGCCTGAGTTAGGAACAGCCTCAGGTCTTCACTTAAGGACGGCAACAGGCTTTCTTTTGGAAAGTATCAGAACAGTGGATAGAAATGAGTCAGGATATTAGCTCAGGACAGTGTCCGGATTTTAGTTATTGATTGCAACAGGTCCCATGTTAGGGACAGATTCCGGGCTTTAGTGAGAGATAGTGTCAAGGCCTTTGTTCGGATTAGTCAGGGCTTAGTTAGGGATACTATTAGGGTTTCATTTAGGATAAGATGCAGGACATGAGCTTGGGACAGAGTCAGGTTCCGGGCCAGGGATAACGTCACGAAATGACCCAGGAAAAGCGTGAAGACCTTCGTTATTGCGAGCCTCAGGGCCTTACTTAGGACCAGCGTGAGGGCCTAAATCAGGACCACTGCCAGGGCTTCCTATACAGACAGCGTCAGAGCATAAGGAAGGTACAGCCAAAGGGCCTAAGTGAGGCTTATCTTTAGTTCCTGAGTTCGGGACACTGTCAGGGCATGACATAGGAGCTGCAGAAGGGCCTCTGTGGCATCAGCGTGAGGGTCTTCACTAAAGACATTATCAGGGCCTCTGTTACTGAGAGCCTCAGGGCCTCATTTTCAGACAGCATCAAGGCTTACTTTGGGTCAGTTTCAGGACCTTGGTAAGACCTGGGTCAGGATATTAACTCAGGATAATATCAGGACTTTAGATATTGGCGGCAGTAGGGCCTTAGTTAGAGTCAGTGTCAGGGTCTGAGTTAGGAATATCATTATGGGCTTTGTTAGGTAATAGTGTTAGGGATTGAGCTAGGAGTAGTGTCAGGGTCCGAGTTACGTGTAATGTCAGGGTCTTGGTTTGGGACAGTGTCAGGGCCTGGTTTAGCACGAGTCTCCAGGCCGTAGTTAGGGACAGGTTCAGAGCATCGGGAGTAATTTCAGCGCCTTATTTATGTTCAGCATCAGGGATGATTTAGTTAGCATAAGAGGAGCCATTCCTGCAAGAACCTTGAAGGCCAACACACAAGAATGTAAAAGTGAACCATGCATGCTGCTATGAAGGAATATTCCACAGCAGTTGAGTACACTTTGTTTAAGGTTAACAAGAGTTTAAAAATTATTGTTTTAAGAAACCAATATTCATATGATGAAAGAATTTCATCGTAAATAATCTCTTTCCCTAAACTTGACATTAGCTAAAGTCAAGATTAGATTAAGGTCTAGGGGTAGTGTCAGTTAATGACCTAGTTTTAGTGTCAAGACCTTACTTACTTAGAGAATCAAGGCCTAAAATTTAGGACCTGCGTCAAGATTTTCGGTAGGGACAGCGTCAGACCTGACTTATGGAGAACTTCAGGGCCTGAGTGAGGCCTAGCGTCATCCCCGTAGCTGTAGACACAGTCAGGGCATGACTTAGGAGCAGCATAAACACCTTGGTTGGGTCAGCGAAAGGTCATAGTGAAAGACATGAGCAGGCCTTGAGTGAGTCACAGAATCAAGGCCTCCGTTAGGGAAAGCTTCAGGGCCTGAGTTAGGCACAGTGTCTGGTCTTCACTTAAAGACACCGACCGGTTTGGGACAGTGTCAGGATCGTGCATAGAAATGTGTCAGGAAAGTATCTCAGGACAGTGTCCGGATTTTAGTTATTGATTGCAACAGGTCCCATGTTAGGGACAGATTCCGGGCTTTAGTGAGAGATAGTGTCAAGGCCTTTGTTCGGATTGGTCAGGGCTTAGTTAGGCATACTATTAGGGTTTCATTTAGGATAAGATGCAGGACATTAGCTTGGGACAGAGTCAGGTTCCGGGCCAGGGATAACGTCACGAAATGACCCAGGAAAAGCGTGAAGACCTTCGTTATTGCGAGCCTCAGGGCCTTACTTAGGACCAGCGTGAGGGCCTAAATCAGGACCACTGCCAGGGCTTCCTATACAGACAGCGTCAGAGCATAAGGAAGGTACAGCCAAAGGGCCTAAGTGAGGCTTATCTTTAGGGCCTGAGTTCGGGACACTGTCAGGGCATGACTTAGGAGCAGCAGAAGGGCCTCTTTGGGATCAGCGTCAGGTTCTTCATTAAAGACATTATCAGGGCCTCTGTTAGGGAGAGCCTCAGGGCCTTATTTATGGACAGCATCAAGGCTTAGTTTTAGTCAGTTTCAGGACCTTGGTAAGACCTGGGTCAGGATATTAACTCAGGATAGTATCAGGATTTTAGATATTGGCGGCAGCTGGGCTTTAGTTAGAAACAGTGTCAGGGCCTGAGTTAGGACTAGCATTATGGCCTTTGTTAGGTATAGTGTCAGGGACTGAGCTAGGAGTTGTGTGAGGGCCTTTGCTAGGGACAGTGTCAGGGCCTGAGCTAGGATGAGCCTCCAGGCCTCAGTTTGGGACAGGTTCACAGCCTTGAGACTAATTTCAGGACGTTATTTAGGGACAGCATCAGGGATTTAGTTAGCATAACAGTAGGCATTCCTACAAGCACCCTTTAAGCCAACACACGCAGATGCAGAAGGAAACCATACACGCTGGTATAAAGGAATATTCCGCAGAAGTTGAGTACATTTTGTTTAAGGTCGGTAAGAGTTTAAACATTATTTTTTTCAGAAAACTCTATTCAGAAGATGAAAGAATTTCATCCTAAAGAATCTCTTTAGATAAATTTGACATTAGCAACGGACAAGGTTACATTCAGGTCTAGGGCTAGTGTCAGGTAATGACCTAGGTTTGGAATCAAGCCCTTAGGTACTTAGAGAATCAGGGCCTAATTTAAGACCTGTGCCAGGGCTTCGGGTAGGGACAGCGTCAGAGCCTGATATAGGGAGAAGGTGAGGGCCTGAGTGAGGCCCCTAGATGCAGACACTGTCAGGGCATGACTTAAGAGCAGCATTCAGGGCGTTTGTGGAGTCAGCATTCGGGTCATAGTGAAAGACATGAGCAGGGCCTGAGTGAGTCAGAGAATCGAGGCCTCAGTTAGGGAAATCTTGAGGTCCTGAGTTAGGCACAGCCTCTCGTCTTCAGTTAAGGACAGCGACAGGCCTTTCTTTGGGACTGTGTCTGGTGGGTGGATAGAAATGTGTCAGGATATTAGCTCAGGATAGTGTCCGGATTTTCATTATTGACTGCAGAAGGTCCCATGTTAGGGACAGATTCTGGGCCTTAGTGAGAGATAGGGTGAAAGTCTTAGTTAGGATCAGTGAGCGACTTAGTTAGGGAGAGTATTAGGGTTTCAATTAGGATAAGATGCAGGACATTAGCTTGGGACAGAGTCACGATCCGAGCCAGGGATAGTGTCAGCCAATGACCTGGGTTGGTGTCAAGACCTTAGTTACTTAGAGAATCAGGGCCTAATTTAGGACCTGTGTCAGGGTTTCGGGTAGGGACAGCGTCAGAGCCTGACTTAGGGAGAACATCTAGGCCTGAGTGCGGCCTAGTGTCAGCCCACTAGCTGGAGTCACAGGGCATGACGTAGGAATAGCATCAGGGCCTTTGTTGGGTCAGCATTCGGGTCATAGTGAAAGAAATGAGCAGGGCCTGTGTTAGTCACAGAATCAAGGCCTCAGTTAGGGAAAGTTTCAGGGCCTGAGTTAGGCACAGCCTCAGGTCTTCACTTAAGGACGGCAACAGGCTTTCTTTTGGAAAGTATCAGGACAGTGGATAGAAAGGAGTCAGGGTAATAGCTCAGGACAGTGTCCGGATTTTAGTTATTGATTGCAGCAGGGACCATTAGGGATATATTCTGGGTGTTGGTGAGAGATAGTGTGAAGGCCCTTGTTAGGTTTAATCAGGGCTTAGTTAGGGATACTATTAGGGTTTCATTTAGGATAAGATGCAGGACATGAGCTTGGGACAGAGTCAGGTTCCGGGCCAGGGATAGCGTCGCGAAATGACCCAGGAAATGCGTGAAGACCTTCGTTATTGAGAGCATCAGGGCCTTACTTAGGACCAGCGTCAGGGCCTAAATCAGGACCACTGCCAGGTCTTCCTATACAGACAGCGTCAGAGCATAAGGAAGGTACAGCCAAAGGGCCTAAGTGAGGCTTATCTTTAGGGCCTGAGTTCGGGACACTGTCAGGGCATGACTTAGGAGCAGCAGAAGGGCCTCTGTGGGATCAGTGTCAGGTTCTTCATTAAAGACATTATCAGGGTCTCTGTTAGGGAGAGCCTCAGGGCCTCATTTATGGACAGCATCAAGGCTTACTTTTAGTCAGTTTCAGGACCTTGGTAAGACCTGGGTCAGGATATTAACTCAGGATAATATCAGGATTTTAGATATTGGCGGCAGCTGGGCTTTAGTTAGAAACAGTGTCAGGGCCTGAGTTAGGACTAGCATTATAGCCTTTGTTAGGTATAGTCAGGGCCTTTTCTAGGGACAATGTCAGGTTCCGGGCCTTAGTGAGAAGTCGTGTCAAGGCCTTAGGCAGGATTATTCAGGGCCCTAGTTACGGAGAGTGTTAGGGTTTCATTTAGGATAAGATGCAGGACATGAGCTTGGGACAGAGTCAGGTTCCGGGCCAGGGATAGTGTCAGGAAACGACCAAGAGAAAGCGTTAAAACCTTAGTTATTGAGAGCATCGGGGCCTGACTTAGGACCAGAGTCAGGCCCTAAATCACGACCACTGCCCTGGCTTCATATAAGGACAGCATCAGAGCCTAAGTAAGGTACAGCCCAAGTGCCTAAGTGAGGCCTATCTTTAGGATCTGAGTTAGGGAAAGTGTCAGGGCATGACTTAGGAGCAGCAGAAGGGCCTCTGTGGGATCAGCCTGAGGGTCTTCATTAAAGACATTATCAGGGCCTCTGTTAGGGAGAGCCTCAGGACCTCATTTTCGGACAGCATCAAGGCTTACTTTGGGTCAGTTTCAGGACCTTGGTAAGACCTGGGTCAGGATATTAACTCAGGATAGTATCAGGACTTTAGATATTGGCGGCAGTAGGGCCTTAGTTAGAGTCAGTGTCAGGGTCTGAGTTAGGAATATCATTATGGCCTTTGTCAGGTATAGTGTCAGGGAGTGAGCTAGGAGTAGTGTCAGGGTCCGAGTTACGTGTAATGTCAGGGTCTTGGTTAGGGACAGTGTCAGCGCCTGGGTTAGCACGAGTCTCCAGGCCGTAGTTAGGGAGCGGTTCACAGCATCGGGAGTAATTTCAGCGCCTTATTTATGTTCAGCATCAGGGATGATTTAGTTAGCATAAGAGGAGCCATTCCTGCAAGAACCCTGAAGGCCAACACACAAGAATGTAAAAGTGAACCATGCACGCTGCTATGAAGGAATATTCCACAGCAGTTGAGTACACTTTGTTTAAGGTTAACAAGAGTTTAAAAATTATTGTTTTAAGAAACCAATATTCATATGATGAAAGAATTTCATCGTAAAGAATCTCTTTCCCTAAACTTGACATTAGCTAAAGTCAAGATTAGATTAAGGTCTAGGGGTAGTGTCAGTTAATGACCTGGATTTGGTGTCAAGACCTTAGTTACTTAGAGAATCAAGGCCTAAAATTTAGGACCTGCGTCAAGATTTTCGGTAGGGACAGATTCAGACCTGACTTATGGAGAACGTCAAGGCCTGAGTGAGGCCTAGCGTCAGCCTCCTAGCTGCAGACACAGTCAGGGTACGACTTAGGAGCAGCATAAACACCTTGGTTGGGTCAGCGAAAGGTCATAGTGAAAGACATGAGCAGGCCTTGAGTGAGTCACAGAATCAAGGCCTCACTTAGGGAAAGCTTCAGGGCCTGAGTTAGGCACAGTGTCAGGTCTTCACTTAAAGACACCGACCGGTTTGGGACAGTGTCAGGATCGTGCATAGAAATGTGTCAGGAAATTATCTCAGGACAGTGTCCGGATTTTAGTTATTGATTGCAACAGGTGCCATGTTAGGGACAGATTCCGGGCTTTAGTGAGAGATAGTGTCAAGGCCTTTGTTCGGATTGGTCAGGGCTTAGTTAGGGATACTATTAGGGTTTCATTTATTATAAGATGCAGGACATGAGCTTGGGACAGAGTCAGGTTCCGGGCCAGGGATAGCGTCACGAAATGACCCAGGAAAAGCGTGAAGACCTTCGTTATTGAGAGCCTCAGGGCCTTACTTAGGACCAGCGTGAGGGCCTAAATCAGGACCACTGCCAGGGCTTCCTATACAGACAGCGTCAGAGCATAAGGAAGGTACAGCCAAAGGGCCTAAGTGAGGCTTATCTTTAGGGCCTGAGTTCGGGACACTGTCAGGGCATGACTTAGGAGCAGCAGAAGGGCCTCTGTGGGATCAGCGTCAGGTTCTTCATTAAAGACATTATCAGGGCCTCTGTTAGGGAGAGCCTCAGGGCCTCATTTATGGACAGCATCAAGGCTTACTTTGGGTCAGTTTCAGGACCTTGGTAAGACCTGGGTCAGGATATTAACTCAGGATAGTATCAGGATTTTAGATATTGGCGGCAGCTGGGCTGTAGTTAGAAACAGTGTCAGGGCCTGAGTTAGGACTAGCATTATAGCCTTTGTTAGGTATAGTGTCAGGGACTGAGCTAGGAGTTGTGTCAGGGCCTGAGCTAGGATGAGCCTCCAGGCCTCAGTTTGGGAGGGGTTCACAGCCTTGGGAGGAGTTTCCTGAATTTAATTAGGGAAAACATCAGGGATTTAGCATAATAAGAGTTAGTTCGTTAGCATAAGAGGAGGTATTCCTACAAGCACCCTGAAAGCCAACACAGGCAAATGCAGAAGTAAACCAGGCAGGCTGGTATAAAGGAATATTCCACAGAAGTTGAGTACATTTTGTTTAAGTTCAGTAAGAGTTTAAACATTATTTTTTTCAGAAAACTCTATTCAGAAGATGAAAGAATTTCATCCTAAAGAATCTCTTTAGCTAAATTTAACATTAGCAAAAGAGAAGTTTACGTTCACGCCTAGGGCTAGTGTCAGGTAATGACCTAGGTTTGGAATCAAGCCCTTAGTTACTTATAGAATCAGGGCCTAATTTAGGATCTGTGCCAGGGCTTCGGGTAGGGACAGTGTCAGAGCCTGGTATAGGGAGAAAGTGAGGGCCTGAGTGAGGCCTAGCATCAGGCCCCTAGATGCAGACACTGTCAGGGCATGACTTAGGAGCAGCATCAGGGCGTTTGTGGAGTCAGCATTCGGGTCATAGTGAAAGACATGAGCAGGGCTTGAGTGAGTCACAGAATCAAGGCCTGGGTTAAGGAAAGCTTCAGGGCCTGAGTTAGGCACAGCCTCACGTCTTCAGTTAAGGAGAGCGACAGGGCTCTCTTTGGGACAGTGTCAGAACCTTGGATAGAAATGTGTCAGCATATTAGCTCAGGATAGTGTCCGGATTTTAGTTATTGATTGCAGCAGGACCCATGTTAGGGACAGATTCCAGGCCTTAGTGAGAGATAGTGTCAAGACCTTAGTTACTGAGAGCATCAGGGCCTTCTTTAGAAGCAATGTTAGGGCTTCATGTAAAAATCGCATCCCGGACTGGCTTGGGGTGAGTGACAGGGCCTGAGTGAGGCCTAGCGTCATTCCTGTAGGTGGGGACACTGTCAGGGCGTGACACAGGAGCAGCATCAGTGCCGTTGTTGGATCAGCATTATGGTCTTCGTTAAAGACATGAGCAGGCCTTCTGTTAGGGACAGCGTCACGGCTTACTTAGCGATATTTTCAGGACCTTAGTAAGAGATGGGATAGTGAATTAGCTGAGGATAGTGTGAGGACTTTAGATATTGATGGCATCAGGGCCTTAGTTAGGGACAGTGTCAGGCCTTGAGTTAGGCCTAACATCCAGGCCTTAGTTAGGGACAGTGTCACGGCATGGGGACTCAATTCAGGTCCTGACATGGGCACAGCATAAGGGCTTCAGTTAGCATAAGAGGCAGGACATTAGCTAGGGACAGGGTTAGGGTAAAGTCTAGGGATTGTGTCAGCAAATGACCTCGGGATAGTGTCAAGACCTTAGTTACTGAGAACCTGAGGGCCTTATTTAGGACCAGCATCAGGACCGGACTTAGGGCAAGAAACAGGGCCTGAGTGAGGCCCAGCTTCAGGCCCCTAGCTGGAGACAGTGTCAGGGCATGACGTCGAAGCAGCATCCGGGCCTTGGTTGGGTCAGCATTCGGGTCATAGTTAAGGACATGAGCAGGGCCTGAGTGCGTCAGAGAATCGAGGCCTCCGTTAGGGAAAGCTTCAGGGCCTGAGTTAGGCACAGCCTCAGGTCTTCATTTAAGGACAGCGACAGGCCTTTCTTTGGGACTGTGTCAGGTCCGTGGATAGAAAAGTGTCAGCATATTAGCTCAGGATAGTGTCCGGATTTTCATTATTGATTGCAGCAGGGCCCATGTTAGGGATAGATTCTGGGCCTTAGTGAGAGATAGGGTCAATGCCTTAATTAGGATTAGTCCGGGCCTTAGTTAGGGAGAGTATTAGGGTTTCAATTAGGATAAGATGCAGGACATTACCTTGGGACAGAGTCATGATCCGAGCCAGGGATAGTGTCAGAAAATGACCTGGGTTGGTGTCAAGACCTTAGTTATTTAGAGAATCAGGGCCTAATTTAGGACCTGTGTCAGGGCTTCGGGTAGGGACATCGTCAGAGCCTGACTTAGGGAGAACGTCTAGGCCTGAGTGAGGCCTAGTGCCAGCCCACCTGCTGGAGACACAGTCAGGGCATGACGTAGGAACAGCATCAGGGCCTTTGTGGGGTCAGCATGCAGGTCATAGTGAAAGACATGAACAGGGCCTGTGTTAGTCACAGAATCAAGGCCTCAGTTAGGGAAAGCTGCAGGGCCTGAGTTAGGCACAGCCTCAGGTCTTCACTTAAGGACGGCAACAGGCTTTCTTTTGGAAAGTATCAGGACAGTGGCTAGAAATGTGTCAGGATATTAGCTCTGGACAGTGTCCTTTTTTTAGTTATTAATTGCAGCAGGGACCATTAGGGACAGATTCCGGGCGCTCGTGAGAGATAGTGTGAAGGCCTTTGTTCGGATTCGTCAGGGCTTAGTTAGGGATACTATTAGGGTTTCATTTAGGATAAGATGCAGGACATGAGCTTGGGACAGAGTCAGGTTCCGGGCCAGGGATAGCGTCACGAAATGACCCAGGAAAAGCGTGAAGACCTTCGTTATTGAGAGCCTCAGGGCCTTACTTAGGACCAGCGTGAGGGCCTAAATCAGGACCACTGCCAGGGCTTCCTATACAGACAGCGTCAGAGCATAAGGAAGGTACAGCCAAAGGGCCTAAGTGAGGCTTATCTTTAGGGCCTGAGTTCGGGACACTGTCAGGGCATGACTTAGGAGCAGCAGAAGGGCCTCTGTGGGATCAGCGTGAGGGTCTTCACTAAAGACATTATCAGGGCCTCTGTTAGGGAGAGCCTCAGGGCCTCATTTTCAGACAGCATCAAGGCTTACTTTGGGTCAGTTTCAGGACCTTGGTAAGACCTGGGTCAGGATATTAACTCAGGATAGCATCAGGACTTTAGATATTGGCGGCAGCAGGGCCTTAGTTAGAGTCAGTGTCAGGGTGTGAGTTAGGAATATCATTATGGGCTTTGTTAGGTAATAGTGTCAGGGACTGAGCTAGGAGTAGTGTCAGGGTCCGAGTTACGTGTAATGTCAGGGTCTTGGTTTGGGACAGTGTCAGGGCCTGGTTTAGCACGAGTCTCCAGGCCGTAGTTAGGGACAGGTTCAGAGCATCGGGAGTAATTTCAGCGCCTTATTTATGTTCAGCATCAGGGATGATTTAGTTAGCATAAGAGGAGCCATTCCTGCAAGAACACTGAAGGCCAACACACGAAAATGTAAAAGTAAACCATGCACGCTGCTATGAAGGAATATTCCACAGCAGTTGAGTACACTTTGTTTAAGGTTAACAAGAGTTTAAAAATTATTGTTTTAAGAAACCAATATTCATATGATGAAAGAATTTCATCGTAAAGAATCTCTTTCCCTAAACTTGACATTAGCTAAAGTCAAGATTAGATTAAGGTCTAGGGGTAGTGTCAGTTAATGACCTGGATTTGGTGTCAAGACCTTAGTTACTTAGAGAATCAAGGCCTAAAATTTAGGACCTGCGTCAAGATTTTCGGTAGGGACAGCGTCAGACCTGACTTATGGAGAACGTCAGGGCCTGAGTGAGGCCTAGCGTCAGCCCCCTAGCTGCAGACACAGTCAGGGTACGACTTAGGAGCAGCATAAACACCTTGGTTGGGTCAGCGAAAGGTCATAGTGAAAGACATGAGCAGGCCTTGAGTGAGTCACAGAATCAAGGCCTCACTTAGGGAAAGCTTCAGGGCCTGAGTTAGGCACAGTGTCAGGTCTTCACTTACAGACACCGACCGGTTTGGGACAGTGTCAGGATCGTGCATAGAAATGTGTCAGGAAATTACCTCAGGACAGTGTCCGGATTTTAGTTATTGATTGCAACAGGTGCCATGTTAGGGACAGATTCCGGGCTTTAGTGAGAGATAGTGTCAAGGCCTTTGTTCGGATTGGTCAGGGCTTAGTTAGGGATACTATTAGGGTTTCATTTAGGATAAGATGCAGGACATGAGCTTGGGACAGACTCATGATCCGAGCCAGGGATAGTGTCAGAAAATGACCTGGGTTGGTGTCAAGACCTTAGTTATTTAGAGAATCAGGGCCTAATTTAGGACCTGTGTCAGGGCTTCGGGTAGGGACAGCGTCAGAGCCTGACTTAGGGAGAACGTCTAGGCCTGAGTGAGGCCTAGTGCCAGCCCACCTGCTGGAGACACAGTCAGGGCATGACGTAGGAACAGCATCAGGGCCTTTGTGGGGTCAGCATGCAGGTCATAGTGAAAGACATGAACAGGGCCTGTGTTAGTCACAGAATCAAGGCCTCAGTCAGGGAAAGCTTCAGGGCCTGAGTTAGGAACAGCCTCAGGTCTTCACTTAAGGACGGCAACAGGCTTTCTTTTGGAAAGTATCAGAACAGTGGATAGAAATGAGTCAGGATATTAGCTCAGGACAGTGTCCGGATTTTAGTTATTGATTGCAACAGGTCCCATGTTAGGGACAGATTCCGGGCTTTAGTGAGAGATAGTGTCAAGGCCTTTGTTCGGATTAGTCAGGGCTTAGTTAGGGATACTATTAGGGTTTCATTTAGGATAAGATGCAGGACATGAGCTTGGGACAGAGTCAGGTTCCGGGCCAGGGATAACGTCACGAAATGACCCAGGAAAAGCGTGAAGACCTTCGTTATTGCGAGCCTCAGGGCCTTACTTAGGACCAGCGTGAGGGCCTAAATCAGGACCACTGCCAGGGCTTCCTATACAGACAGCGTCAGAGCATAAGGAAGGTACAGCCAAAGGGCCTAAGTGAGGCTTATCTTTAGTTCCTGAGTTCGGGACACTGTCAGGGCAAGACATAGGAGCTGCAGAAGAGCATCTGTGGCATCAGCGTGAGGGTCTTCACTAAAGACATTATCAGGGCCTCTGTTACTGAGAGCCTCAGGGCCTCATTTTCAGACAGCATCAAGGCTTACTTTGGGTCAGTTTCAGAACCTTGGTAAGACCTGGGTCAGGATATTAACTCAGGATAATATCAGGACTTTAGATATTGGCGGCAGTAGGGCCTTAGTTAGAGTCAGTGTCAGGGTCTGAGTTAGGAATATCATTATGGGCTTTGTTAGGTAATAGTGTCAGGGAGTGAGCTAGGAGTAGTGTCAGGGTCCGAGTTACGTGTAATGTCAGGGTCTTGGTTTGGGACAGTGTCAGGGCCTGGTTTAGCACGAGTCTCCAGGCCGTAGTTAGGGACAGGTTCAGAGCATCGGGAGTAATTTCAGCGCCTTATTTATGTTCAGCATCAGGGATGATTTAGTTAGCATAAGAGGAGCCATTCCTGCAAGAACCTTGAAGGCCAACACACAAGAATGTAAAAGTGAACCATGCATGCTGCTATGAAGGAATATTCCACAGCAGTTGAGTACACTTTGTTTAAGGTTAACAAGAGTTTAAAAATTATTGTTTTAAGAAACCAATATTCATATGATGAAAGAATTTCATCGTAAAGAATCTCTTTCCCTAAACTTGACATTAGCTAAAGTCAAGATTAGATTAAGGTCTAGGGGTAGTGTCAGTTAATGACCTAGTTTTAGTGTCAAGACCTTACTTACTTAGAGAATCAAGGCCTAAAATTTAGGACCTGCGTCAAGATTTTCGGTAGGGACAGCGTCAGACCTGACTTATGGAGAACTTCAGGGCCTGAGTGAGGCCTAGCGTCATCCCCGTAGCTGTAGACACAGTCAGGGCATGACTTAGGAGCAGCATAAACACCTTGGTTGGGTCAGCGAAAGGTCATAGTGAAAGACATGAGCAGGCCTTGAGTGAGTCACAGAATCAAGGCCTCCGTTAGGGAAAGCTTCAGGGCCTGAGTTAGGCACAGTGTCTGGTCTTCACTTAAAGACACCGACCGGTTTGGGACAGTGTCAGGATCGTGCATAGAAATGTGTCAGGAAAGTATCTCAGGACAGTGTCCGGATTTTAGTTATTGATTGCAACAGGTCCCATGTTAGGGACAGATTCCGGGCTTTAGTGAGAGATAGTGTCAAGGCCTTTGTTCGGATTGGTCAGGGCTTAGTTAGGCATACTATTAGGGTTTCATTTAGGATAAGATGCAGGACATTAGCTTGGGACAGAGTCAGGTTCCGGGCCAGGGATAACGTCACGAAATGACCCAGGAAAAGCGTGAAGACCTTCGTTATTGCGAGCCTCAGGGCCTTACTTAGGACCAGCGTGAGGGCCTAAATCAGGACCACTGCCAGGGCTTCCTATACAGACAGCGTCAGAGCATAAGGAAGGTACAGCCAAAGGGCCTAAGTGAGGCTTATCTTTAGGGCCTGAGTTCGGGACACTGTCAGGGCATGACTTAGGAGCAGCAGAAGGGCCTCTTTGGGATCAGCGTCAGGTTCTTCATTAAAGACATTATCAGGGCCTCTGTTAGGGAGAGCCTCAGGGCCTTATTTATGGACAGCATCAAGGCTTAGTTTTAGTCAGTTTCAGGACCTTGGTAAGACCTGGGTCAGGATATTAACTCAGGATAGTATCAGGATTTTAGATATTGGCGGCAGCTGGGCTTTAGTTAGAAACAGTGTCAGGGCCTGAGTTAGGACTAGCATTATGGCCTTTGTTAGGTATAGTGTCAGGGACTGAGCTAGGAGTTGTGTGAGGGCCTTTGCTAGGGACAGTGTCAGGGCCTGAGCTAGGATGAGCCTCCAGGCCTCAGTTTGGGACAGGTTCACAGCCTTGAGACTAATTTCAGGACGTTATTTAGGGACAGCATCAGGGATTTAGTTAGCATAACAGTAGGCATTCCTACAAGCACCCTTTAAGCCAACACACGCAGATGCAGAAGGAAACCATACACGCTGGTATAAAGGAATATTCCGCAGAAGTTGAGTACATTTTGTTTAAGGTCGGTAAGAGTTTAAACATTATTTTTTTCAGAAAACTCTATTCAGAAGATGAAAGAATTTCATCCTAAAGAATCTCTTTAGATAAATTTGACATTAGCAACGGACAAGGTTACATTCAGGTCTAGGGCTAGTGTCAGGTAATGACCTAGGTTTGGAATCAAGCCCTTAGGTACTTAGAGAATCAGGGCCTAATTTAAGACCTGTGCCAGGGCTTCGGGTAGGGACAGCGTCAGAGCCTGATATAGGGAGAAGGTGAGGGCCTGAGTGAGGCCCCTAGATGCAGACACTGTCAGGGCATGACTTAAGAGCAGCATTCAGGGCGTTTGTGGAGTCAGCATTCGGGTCATAGTGAAAGACATGAGCAGGGCCTGAGTGAGTCAGAGAATCGAGGCCTCAGTTAGGGAAATCTTGAGGTCCTGAGTTAGGCACAGCCTCTCGTCTTCAGTTAAGGACAGCGACAGGCCTTTCTTTGGGACTGTGTCTGGTGGGTGGATAGAAATGTGTCAGGATATTAGCTCAGGATAGTGTCCGGATTTTCATTATTGACTGCAGAAGGTCCCATGTTAGGGACAGATTCTGGGCCTTAGTGAGAGATAGGGAGAAAGTCTTAGTTAGGATCAGTGAGCGACTTAGTTAGGGAGAGTATTAGGGTTTCAATTAGGATAAGATGCAGGACATTAGCTTGGGACAGAGTCACGATCCGAGCCAGGGATAGTGTCAGCCAATGACCTGGGTTGGTGTCAAGACCTTAGTTACTTAGAGAATCAGGGCCTAATTTAGGACCTGTGTCAGGGTTTCGGGTAGGGACAGCGTCAGAGCCTGACTTAGGGAGAACATCTAGGCCTGAGTGCGGCCTAGTGTCAGCCCACTAGCTGGAGTCACAGGGCATGACGTAGGAATAGCATCAGGGCCTTTGTTGGGTCAGCATTCGGGTCATAGTGAAAGAAATGAGCAGGGCCTGTGTTAGTCACAGAATCAAGGCCTCAGTTAGAGAAAGTTTCAGGGCCTGAGTTAGGCACAGCCTCAGGTCTTCACTTAAGGACGGCAACAGGCTTTCTTTTGGAAAGTATCAGGACAGTGGATAGAAAGGAGTCAGGGTAATAGCTCAGGACAGTGTCCGGATTTTAGTTATTGATTGCAGCAGGGACCATTAGGGATATATTCTGGGTGTTGGTGAGAGATAGTGTGAAGGCCCTTGTTAGGTTTAATCAGGGCTTAGTTAGGGATACTATTAGGGTTTCATTTAGGATAAGATGCAGGACATGAGCTTGGGACAGAGTCAGGTTCCGGGCCAGGGATAGCGTCGCGAAATGACCCAGGAAATGCGTGAAGACCTTCGTTATTGAGAGCATCAGGGCCTTACTTAGGACCAGCGTCAGGGCCTAAATCAGGACCACTGCCAGGTCTTCCTATACAGACAGCGTCAGAGCATAAGGAAGGTACAGCCAAAGGGCCTAAGTGAGGCTTATCTTTAGGGCCTGAGTTCGGGACACTGTCAGGGCATGACTTAGGAGCAGCAGAAGGGCCTCTGTGGGATCAGTGTCAGGTTCTTCATTAAAGACATTATCAGGGTCTCTGTTAGGGAGAGCCTCAGGGCCTCATTTATGGACAGCATCAAGGCTTACTTTTAGTCAGTTTCAGGACCTTGGTAAGACCTGGGTCAGGATATTAACTCAGGATAATATCAGGATTTTAGATATTGGCGGCAGCTGGGCTTTAGTTAGAAACAGTGTCAGGGCCTGAGTTAGGACTAGCATTATAGCCTTTGTTAGGTATAGTCAGGGCCTTTTCTAGGGACAATGTCAGGTTCCGGGCCTTAGTGAGAAGTCGTGTCAAGGCCTTAGGCAGGATTATTCAGGGCCCTAGTTACGGAGAGTGTTAGGGTTTCATTTAGGATAAGATGCAGGACATGAGCTTGGGACAGAGTCAGGTTCCGGGCCAGGGATAGTGTCAGGAAACGACCAAGAGAAAGCGTTAAAACCTTAGTTATTGAGAGCATCGGGGCCTGACTTAGGACCAGAGTCAGGCCCTAAATCACGACCACTGCCCTGGCTTCATATAAGGACAGCATCAGAGCCTAAGTAAGGTACAGCCCAAGTGCCTAAGTGAGGCCTATCTTTAGGATCTGAGTTAGGGAAAGTGTCAGGGCATGACTTAGGAGCAGCAGAAGGGCCTCTGTGGGATCAGCCTGAGGGTCTTCATTAAAGACATTATCAGGGCCTCTGTTAGGGAGAGCCTCAGGACCTCATTTTCGGACAGCATCAAGGCTTACTTTGGGTCAGTTTCAGGACCTTGGTAAGACCTGGGTCAGGATATTAACTCAGGATAGTATCAGGACTTTAGATATTGGCGGCAGTAGGGCCTTAGTTAGAGTCAGTGTCAGGGTCTGAGTTAGGAATATCATTATGGCCTTTGTCAGGTATAGTGTCAGGGAGTGAGCTAGGAGTAGTGTCAGGGTCCGAGTTACGTGTAATGTCAGGGTCTTGGTTAGGGACAGTGTCAGCGCCTGGGTTAGCACGAGTCTCCAGGCCGTAGTTAGGGAGCGGTTCACAGCATCGGGAGTAATTTCAGCGCCTTATTTATGTTCAGCATCAGGGATGATTTAGTTAGCATAAGAGGAGCCATTCCTGCAAGAACCCTGAAGGCCAACACACAAGAATGTAAAAGTGAACCATGCACGCTGCTATGAAGGAATATTCCACAGCAGTTGAGTACACTTTGTTTAAGGTTAACAAGAGTTTAAAAATTATTGTTTTAAGAAACCAATATTCATATGATGAAAGAATTTCATCGTAAAGAATCTCTTTCCCTAAACTTGACATTAGCTAAAGTCAAGATTAGATTAAGGTCTAGGGGTAGTGTCAGTTAATGACCTGGATTTGGTGTCAAGACCTTAGTTACTTAGAGAATCAAGGCCTAAAATTTAGGACCTGCGTCAAGATTTTCGGTAGGGACAGATTCAGACCTGACTTATGGAGAACGTCAAGGCCTGAGTGAGGCCTAGCGTCAGCCTCCTAGCTGCAGACACAGTCAGGGTACGACTTAGGAGCAGCATAAACACCTTGGTTGGGTCAGCGAAAGGTCATAGTGAAAGACATGAGCAGGCCTTGAGTGAGTCACAGAATCAAGGCCTCACTTAGGGAAAGCTTCAGGGCCTGAGTTAGGCACAGTGTCAGGTCTTCACTTAAAGACACCGACCGGTTTGGGACAGTGTCAGGATCGTGCATAGAAATGTGTCAGGAAATTATCTCAGGACAGTGTCCGGATTTTAGTTATTGATTGCAACAGGTGCCATGTTAGGGACAGATTCCGGGCTTTAGTGAGAGATAGTGTCAAGGCCTTTGTTCGGATTGGTCAGGGCTTAGTTAGGGATACTATTAGGGTTTCATTTAGGATAAGATGCAGGACATGAGCTTGGGACAGACTCATGATCCGAGCCAGGGATAGTGTCAGAAAATGACCTGGGTTGGTGTCAAGACCTTAGTTATTTAGAGAATCAGGGCCTAATTTAGGACCTGTGTCAGGGCTTCGGGTAGGGACAGCGTCAGAGCCTGACTTAGGGAGAACGTCTAGGCCTGAGTGAGGCCTAGTGCCAGCCCACCTGCTGGAGACACAGTCAGGGCATGACGTAGGAACAGCATCAGGGCCTTTGTGGGGTCAGCATGCAGGTCATAGTGAAAGACATGAACAGGGCCTGTGTTAGTCACAGAATCAAGGCCTCAGTCAGGGAAAGCTTCAGGGCCTGAGTTAGGAACAGCCTCAGGTCTTCACTTAAGGACGGCAACAGGCTTTCTTTTGGAAAGTATCAGAACAGTGGATAGAAATGAGTCAGGATATTAGCTCAGGACAGTGTCCGGATTTTAGTTATTGATTGCAACAGGTCCCATGTTAGGGACAGATTCCGGGCTTTAGTGAGAGATAGTGTCAAGGCCTTTGTTCGGATTAGTCAGGGCTTAGTTAGGGATACTATTAGGGTTTCATTTAGGATAAGATGCAGGACATTAGCTTGGGACAGAGTCAGGTTCCGGGCCAGGGATAACGTCACGAAATGACCCAGGAAAAGCGTGAAGACCTTCGTTATTGAGAGCCTCAGGGCCTTACTTAGGACCAGCGTGAGGGCCTAAATCAGGACCACTGCCAGGGCTTCCTATACAGACAGCGTCAGAGCATAAGGAAGGTACAGCCAAAGGGCCTAAGTGAGGCTTATCTTTAGTTCCTGAGTTCGGGACACTGTCAGGGCATGACATAGGAGCTGCAGAAGGGCCTCTGTTGCATCAGCGTGAGGGTCTTCACTAAAGACATTATCAGGGCCTCTGTTACGGAGAGCCTCAGGGCCTCATTTTCAGACAGCATCAAGGCTTACTTTGGGTCAGTTTCAGGACCTTGGTAAGACCTGGGTCAGGATATTAACTCAGGATAGCATCAGGACTTTAGATATTGGCGGCAGCAGGGCCTTAGTTAGAGTCAGTGTCAGGGTCTGATTTAGGAATATCATTATGGGCTTTGTTAGGTAATAGTGTCAGGGACTGAGCTAGGAGTAGTGTCAGGGTCCGAGTTACGTGTAATGTCATGGTCTTGGTTTGGGACAGTGTCAGGGCCTGGTTTAGCACGAGTCTCCAGGCCGTAGTTAGGGACAGGTTCAGAGCATCGGGAGTAATTTCAGCGCCTTATTTATGTTCAGCATCAGGGATGATTTAGTTAGCATAAGAGGAGCCATTCCTGCAAGAACCTTGAAGGCCAACACACAAGAATGTAAAAGTGAACCATGCATGCTGCTATGAAGGAATATTCCACAGCAGTTGAGTACACTTTGTTTAAGGTTAACAAGAGTTTAAAAATTATTGTTTTAAGAAACCAATATTCATATGATGAAAGAATTTCATCGTAAAGAATCTCTTTCCCTAAACTTGACATTAGCTAAAGTCAAGATTAGATTAAGGTCTAGGGGTAGTGTCAGTTAAAGACCTAGTTTTAGTGTCAAGACCTTACTTACTTAGAGAATCAAGGCCTAAAATTTAGGACCTGCGTCAAGATTTTCGGTAGGGACAGTGTCAGACCTGACTTATGGAGAACTTCAGGGCCTGAGTGAGGCCTAGCGTCATCCCCGTAGCTGTAGACACAGTCAGGGCATGACTTAGGAGCAGCATAAACACCTTGGTTGGGTCAGCGAAAGGTCATAGTGAAAGACATGAGCAGGCCTTGAGTGAGTCACAGAATCAAGGCCTCCGTTAGGGAAAGCTTCAGGGCCTGAGTTAGGCACAGTGTCTGGTCTTCACTTAAAGACACCGACCGGTTTGGGACAGTGTCAGGATCGTGCATAGAAATGTGTCAGGAAAGTATCTCAGGACAGTGTCCGGATTTTAGTTATTGATTGCAACAGGTCCCATGTTAGGGACAGATTCCGGGCTTTAGTGAGAGATAGTGTCAAGGCCTTTGTTCGGATTGGTCAGGGCTTAGTTAGGCATACTATTAGGGTTTCATTTAGGATAAGATGCAGGACATTAGCTTGGGACAGAGTCAGGTTCCGGGCCAGGGATAACGTCACGAAATGACCCAGGAAAAGCGTGAAGACCTTCGTTATTGCGAGCCTCAGGGCCTTACTTAGGACCAGCGTGAGGGCCTAAATCAGGACCACTGCCAGGGCTTCCTATACAGACAGCGTCAGAGCATAAGGAAGGTACAGCCAAAGGGCCTAAGTGAGGCTTATCTTTAGGGCCTGAGTTCGGGACACTGTCAGGGCATGACTTAGGAGCAGCAGAAGGGCCTCTTTGGGATCAGCGTCAGGTTCTTCATTAAAGACATTATCAGGGCCTCTGTTAGGGAGAGCCTCAGGGCCTTATTTATGGACAGCATCAAGGCTTAGTTTTAGTCAGTTTCAGGACCTTGGTAAGACCTGGGTCAGGATATTAACTCAGGATAGTATCAGGATTTTAGATATTGGCGGCAGCTGGGCTTTAGTTAGAAACAGTGTCAGGGCCTGAGTTAGGACTAGCATTATGGCCTTTGTTAGGTATAGTGTCAGGGACTGAGCTAGGAGTTGTGTGAGGGCCTTTGCTAGGGACAGTGTCAGGGCCTGAGCTAGGATGAGCCTCCAGGCCTCAGTTTGGGACAGGTTCACAGCCTTGAGACTAATTTCAGGACGTTATTTAGGGACAGCATCAGGGATTTAGTTAGCATAACAGTAGGCATTCCTACAAGCACCCTTTAAGCCAACACACGCAGATGCAGAAGGAAACCATACACGCTGGTATAAAGGAATATTCCGCAGAAGTTGAGTACATTTTGTTTAAGGTCGGTAAGAGTTTAAACATTATTTTTTTCAGAAAACTCTATTCAGAAGATGAAAGAATTTCATCCTAAAGAATCTCTTTAGATAAATTTGACATTAGCAACGGACAAGGTTACATTCAGGTCTAGGGCTAGTGTCAGGTAATGACCTAGGTTTGGAATCAAGCCCTTAGGTACTTAGAGAATCATGGCCTAATTTAAGACCTGTGCCAGGGCTTCGGGTAGGGACAGCGTCAGAGCCTGATATAGGGAGAAGGTGAGGGCCTGAGTGAGGCCCCTAGATGCAGACACTGTCAGGGCATGATTTAAGAGCAGCATTCAGGGCGTTTGTGGAGTCAGCATTCGGGTCATAGTGAAAGACATGAGCAGGGCCTGAGTGAGTCAGAGAATCGAGGCCTCCGTTAGGGAAAGCTTCAGGGCCTGAGTTAGGCACAGCCTCAGGTCTTCACTTAAGGATACCGACAGGGATTTTTTTGGGACAGTCAGGATGGTGCATAGAAATGTGTCAGGAAATTTTCTCAGGACAGTGTCCGCATTTTAGTTATTGTTTGCAGCAGGGACCATTAGGGACAGATTCTGGGCCGTAGTGAGATATAGTGTTAAGGCCTTAGTTAGGATTAGTCTGTGCCTTTGTCATGGAGTGTATTAGGGTTTCAGTTAGGAAAAGATGCAGGACATTAGCTTGGGACAGAGTTAGGTCCGTTCCAGGCATAGTGCCAGAAAATTATTGAGAGCATCAGGACCTTAGTTAGGCCCAGTGACAGGGCCCTAAATCCGGACGTCTTCCAGCGTTTTGTATACAGATAGCGTCAGAGCCTATCTAAAGTACAGCTAAAGGGCCTAAGTGAGGCCTGTCTTTAGGGCCTGAGTTAGTGCCACTGTCAGGACATGTCTTAGGATCAGCATAAGGGCCTCTGTGGGATCAATGTGAGGATCTTTGAAGACATTATCAGGGATTCTATTAGGGGTAGCCTCATGCCCCCATTTATGGACAGCATCAAGGCTTACTTTGGGTCAGTTTCAGGAGCTTGGTAAGACCTGGGTCAGGATATTAGCTCAGGATAATGTCAGGACTTTAGATATTGTTGGCATCTGGGCCTTAGTTAGAGACAGCGTCAGGGACTGAGTTAGGGAGAATTTCAGGGCCTTAGTTATGCTAGAGACTCCAAGACCTTCCCTGAGTTCTAAAGGGCTGATTCGAACAGTTGCTAATCATGGAAAGGAGGGACTGCACAGACCAAAGAAGAACAGAATAGAATGAACAGTGCAGCCTTGGGCCAAGATTCTGGTTTTGCCTCAAGGGATACAGTTAAGAGCATCTTTGGGCTCTTTAGCAACCTAAACCCCCCCACAAAATAGAAGATTTTAGTCTTCATTCCAGAGAAGGTCCTCAAGAGACCATCTGAGGTCAGGTTATATTTAGTTAAGGCCCTGTACACACAGTAATCCTTAGGATACCTGTCTCCTTAAACCATTGCTGTAAAACTCCTCACCAGATCCTCCTGCATTGGGACACACGGTTTTTGAGGGTCGGAGTTTTCTGTGTCCCCCTTTGGCTGCCAAAGGAGTAAAGCTATTCTTCTCTACTTCCTGCAAACCTCTCTCTCTGAGATTTGATTTGGCACTGGTGCACAGAGGTTGAGTTTTCGACATCAAATTTAGTACCCAATGTGGGGCTGACTTGGGGATCCCCCTGTGGGTCCCCTGACTTGATCGGACACTGAGATTTTCTCCACACTAGTCTCTTTCGAGAGAGTGTAAGGTTGGAGAATTCCTTTAGAGGCCAAACCACCTGGGACCCTTGCCTGGAAAGGCCAAGCCCCAGTCATCCCAGCAGTTAGAACTCTAGGGCAGGAGTAGATGGTGGAAGAGGAACCACCCTAGCAGCTGCCGAGGCCGTCTTTGCCTTGAGGACGTTCCTCTGTTCCTCCTGCCTGGACTGCCCTGAATGTCCTACTCCAAGGGATTATTTTGGGGAACCAGAAAAATAGCATTTGGGATGTTGCAGCACCTCAGCCAGTGTGTGGTAACTCCCCTGGCAAGCAGTCTGAGGTCCTTTTAGCCCTGTACATTTGGGGGAACCTTGGTTCCCATTTGGGTGACTTTTCATTCCAGGAAATCTCATTTGGAAGGTGAACCACTTGGACAGAGGTCACAGGCTAAGTTGAGACTTGGAAGCTGATTTGAGTCTTGTGCTGTTTGGTTGTTGGTTTCTCTTTGGTTTCTGGTTCCTTTGGTGTGAGGCTTCCATTGGTGTTTAGGATTTTGTTGTGTTCTTAGTCCGTGGTGTGAGTGTTCCATGGTTCAAACGTAAGAAGTGCTTCTTCTTCAGTTCCATCTGAGAGCCAATGGGCAAAATCCTGGCAGACTGGTCAACCTATAGTTGTAAACCTAAGAGTAAGAAAAGAATGAAATTCTATTGTAATTTTGTCTGGCCAATGTATGGATACATTCTTGAAAAATGAGGAAAGGTGGTCTTTGAATGATAGCCTAAATGACTATACTATCCTTCAGCTAGAGTTATTTTGTCACAGGAGGAGAAAGACAAAAGAAATTCCATACGTTCAAGCATTTATGAAACTACGTAATAAAGGAGGTGAGCGGCTAGGTAACAGGCTGATGGTACAAAGAGAAAAGAAAGTCACTTTGTACTAGAGCTCGTTGTGTCTGAATGCAGAAAAAAATAAGGGACAACATAAGATGGATACAGAAGGTGGTGAACATTTGTGAAAAGGGAACATGGAGGGAAGAGTTGTGCCTGACCACGATATTCTAAGATGGATTTTGTTGGAAGTGGGTTAGGGCAAGCCTGCATTTTGTTTCTCCCTCCAAAGTTTTCTTAGAATGCTGCTTTTGATTGTGAACAGCTGGTGAGTTCCTTTGCCTGTGTCTGTGATCTGTATTTTTGTTTGAAATCTCTTTACTTTGGTTCAGTGAATAAGTGTTTTTTGGCCAATTCTAACCGTTCTTTTGATCTCCAGCTAACTTTGGGATGCTTTAGAAGGCCCTTGAGCTATCTCAGAGAGAAATGTTTGATTAGTATATTAAATTACATGGAATTCCTAAAAATCTAGTATGTCCTGGTAAAATTGGAAGTCCTTCCCCTCAAGCTACTTAGGACTTGGAGCAATTGGATAAATGACACCTCTGTATTGAAGTGTGTATTTATGAAAGTTACTGTGTTGGCTTCATTTTGCCCCGATGTTTAAGAGGAAAGGAAAATTACATAGTGAAGTTATCAGAATGTAATGACTCATGATGTATCACTGTTTGCTTTAGGTCTACTGCTAAAAGCACATGTACAATGCTTGTGTGACAATTGGGTATGAATAATAAAATGTATGGCCTATATAAAGCGTTTTGTCATTAACATACCTCTGAGCATGTTCACGATACCTGATCAGTATTCCCCCAAAGTGGATTAACTAGGCAAATAACAAGGAGGCCTAGCACTGAGGGACATGATCTACACCAGGGCCAAACAGCTGAATCATTCTGGCACTGAGGGATTGACATTTTGATCATCAGTGCTTTCTATTGAAAGACTTGGAATCAAAAGGAAAAAAACTTCACGTATTGAGGTGTGAGGAAATCTCTCTGGCTTATACATGGTTTAACTTAAATTATACTGACCAGAGTGGCCTGTTTTGTGGCCTTTTAGATACGAATTGTACATCTGCTTTGGCATTGAGGAAGGGAATGCATTTTACAGTCAAAAAGGAGTAGTAACTATGGTTCAGACATCCAAGATAAACCTAAGTGACCTTTGTAGATGTGATTTAGATGCATTCCTGAATTCTTTTTCTGTTTTCTTTTTAAGTTTTTTTTGGATGTGGACCATTTTTTAAGTCTATTGAATTTGTTACAATATTGTTTCTGTTTCATGTTTTGGTTTTTAGGCCACGAGGCATGTGAGATCTTAGCTCCCTGCCCAGGGCTCAAACCGGCACCCTCTGTGTTAGAAGGCGAAGTCTTAACCATTGAGCCACCAGGTAAGTCCCCGCATAACTGTATTGTTGAAATTGAATTTCTGAGCTACATCAGACTCAGGATGCCACTAGCCATTCTGAAAACAATGTCTGCTGGTAGCTGCAACCGTACGTTTTCAAGGACTCCTATCTTAACTATTAAATTTCAAACAGTGACTTTAGATCAGATACTATTAGAAAGATGAGACATATGTGTAGTGTTCAGTAGCTCCTGTTATGGATATGTCAATACTACATCACAAGTTAAAACCTACTTAGGTAGAATTAGACAACTTGCTACGAAATCTCTCTGAAGTGCCAGTTCCAGACCAGGTTTCAGGCTTATTCTGCTGAATTCCTAAGGGGATGCACACTTTGGGATGGCATCAGGACTTTAGTAAGGACAGTGTCAGGACCATGGTAAGAGATGGATCAAGATATTAGCTCAGGATAGTGTCAGCACGTTAGTTATTGGCGGCAGCAAGGCTGATGTTAGGGACAGCTTTAGGGCCTTAGTTAGGGACAGCATCAGAACCTGAGATAGACCAAATATCAAGGCCTAGGCTAAGACTAGGGTCAGGGCCTTTGTTAGGGACAATGACAAGGCCAGGGTTAGGCCTAGCATGAGGATGTGAGTTAGGGACAACCTCAGGGCCTCACTTCGGGACAGTGTCAGCGCTTACTTAGGGAAAGGGTCAGTTAGGGTTAGGGTTAGGGCACAGGTTAGGATTAGGGTAAAGATTAGGCTATGGCTACCGGTTAGGGTTTTAAGGGTTAGGGCACGGTTTAGGACTAGGGTATGGCTTAGGTTTAAGCATTTGGGTTAGGGTTAGGGCACAGGTTAGGATTAGGGTAAAGATTGGGGTATGGATACGTGTTAGTGTACGAGTTAGGATTAGCGTACAGGTTAGAGTTAAGTTTAGGGTTAGGGCACGGGTTAGGATTAGGGTATAGTTTAAGGTATGTCGATGGGTTAGAGTTAGTGTATGGGTTAGGTTTAGGGTATGCTTTAGGGTTGGGGTATTTATGAAACCTCTCCCACTCTCCCGATATCACTTAGCAGGTAAAGTAATATTATTTCGACTCCAGGAATGGAGAAGAATATAGACGCTAGGATAAGACAAATAACACACACATTATAAATAAATCTCATTAGGATTTTGTTTGTAACCTGTACATTAAAACACTAGTGCTTAGGAAATCTATTGGAGGCAGAAGCAGTAAAGGGTAGTTTTATGGGAATAACATCACAGATTTTCTGTAGAATACACAGATTTTGACTGGTTAGCAAGTCAAGGAGGCATGCTTTTGTTCTGAAGATATAAACCCTCTTCTAAATTGAGCTCTTATTGGAAGTTAGACATTTTCTCTTGCTGTTGTATTGTTTTGTATTTGCATGATTATTCTGCTTCCATCTCCCTTGTTAAACCGTTGATTTGGGGAAGAGTGCCATTACTGAAAGGAGGTAACAGAATTTTTCTCAAAAACAGAAGGAAATGGTTCTCACCTAACTATTAAGAAATAATCTCTATACTGGTGTACTGACAGAATTATGATTCAGGGATAATAATCCTATGTTGTAACAAGGGAAATTTAAAAAGATTAAGGGAAAAGATAATATTTTACCACTTGCCATCCTTTCCCACTCTCTGAAATGACTAGTATAATGTGGAGAATTCTCATTTCATCTGTAAGGAATGCATGAATTAGGATATGGGGGTTAACAGATAAGTACTGATACATATGAAAGACATAATCAAAAAACACCTAAGGAATACAGAGAGAGGTCTACTCAACACTCTGTAATAACCTACACGGGAAAGGATCCAAAGATGAATAGATTGATACATACATATGATGAACCAGATGCAGTACACCTAGAACACACACCACATTTTTATCCAATTGGCTGTGATACTAGATAACAATTAAATTTTAAAAAACACACAAGAAGTAAGGAGATATAAGCTCTTGGGGGTTTGCCCTGACACACTGCACTCTCATTTGCAGCCTACTAACACAATTTCCAGGAAGCCTCTGTTGCAGGAAAACCCAGAGTTGGAAATGGAGAAATGCTGCCGCCTTGTGGCCGTTTCCCGCAAGAGCGGCTTCAAACGCATAGCTATGGGTCACTTAACATTCACAAGGACTCAGGCCTCTAAAAGACACCTGCCCTCAAAAAAAAAAAAAATGTCCTGAGCTCGGCCGTGGCCAAAAAAATTCAAAGCAGGCAAATGTGTCAAAGAGATAGTATGATAGAGGTAAGTTTTACTCACTCTTTATCAAAAAAAGGAAAATGGAGAAAAGCTCAACCTCAGGAATGATCAGACTCCTCTAAGCTACAAAAAGCTTTCAGCTCACCCAAGTTAACTACCGTCAGCCAAAAGACTACAAACAATAAATGCTGAAGGGGTTTTAGAGAACTCTGTTCCCTCTGTCTGCGGAGGACATGTCTAGTTGTAACAGCCAATAATGAGAACAGAAAGGAGCTGCGTTTTCAATTAAAAATTGAGCCACCCTTCCATCCAGAACACCCACAGCCGAGCCTCTCACCTGAGAAGACGGGCTGCAAGAGCTGCACTCCACGAGTTTTCACAGTAGCCAAGACACCGAAGCAACCCAAATGTCCATCAACAGATGAATGGATAAGAAGAGCTGGTCCGTGGACACAGTGGACTATTAGCCATGGAAAACAAGGAAACACTGCTCTTTGAGGCACCCGAGATGAGCCTAGAGATCATCACAGAACATGAGTTAAGTCGGAAAGCAAAAGGCATACCGTATGACATCACCTATAGGCGTTATCTAACAGCTGACACAAATGAACATATTTCCACAAAGAAAGACACTCACACACTTAGAAAACAAACTAAGCTTAAGTAAAATGAAAGGTGGGGGGAATGGATAACTTAAGATTAGTGTCACCATATGTGTACAAATACGTATTAAATATATATATCAAACAGACCGACCATATAGCAAGGGAGGTCACCAGAACACTCTGCAATAATTTACATGGGAAGAGGATCTGTACAAGAATATATATATATATATATATATATATATATACATATAAAACGTACAAATGAACCAGATTCTGTACATATAGGACCAACAGTATTCTAATCATTACCCCGATTTAAACAAATTAAAAGAGCGAACAAGAAGTAATGTGACATACACTTCTGGGGTTTTTTCCTGGCACATTCCATTCTAATTGACAACCTGGGAACAGGACTTCCAGAAGGCTCTGCTGCCCTAGTAACCAGATGTGGGAATGTAGCAATGCTGACGCCTTGTGGCCGTTTCCCACAGCAGCAGCTTTAAAGTCAGTGCTAATGGTCACTCAATATTCACACCCATTGCAGGCTTGTAAATGACACCTGCCCTCCAAAACAAAATCCTGGGGTCGAAAATCGACCAAAAAAGTCGAAAGAGGGCAACCTTCCAAGAAGACAATTTCGAGAGGTTTATTGTACTCACGGTTTTTTTTTTTCTGTTTTTGTTTAACAGAATAAAAAAAGGCGTGGAAAAATGCTGAACCTTAGGAATTATTAGACACGAAAATACACGTTACAAAAACCTATCATGTCAGCCGACTCAGCATGGCCAGCAGCAAAACTTCTGCAAACAAGAAATGCTGACGGGGTGGTGAAGAAATACGTACCCTCGGTTCTAAGTGGGACGTGGTAAGAGCCCCTAAGGAAAACACAGTGGAGTTGCCTGGAAAGGGTCAACATTGAGCGACCGTTCAATCAAGCATAGCCACTGCTGGGTCTATCACCTGAGAGGATGAGAATCAAAAAGACACGGGCTGGCAATCCTGCAATCCAGCAATGTTTACCATAGCCAACACTTGGAAGCAATGAAAATGCCCAGCCACAGAGGAATGCAGAAAGGAGCAGTGGTCCATGGACACAATGGAAGAGTACTCCAGTGAAAAGTAGAAATTCCATTTTAAAAACAGATATAAGTAAGGAGACATCAGCTTTGGGGGGTTTCTCCAGACACATCCCACCGTCATTGATAACCGAGGAACACCACTGGCAGGAAGGTCTGTTTCACTAGTTACCAGAGTGGGAAACGCAGAAATGCTGCAGCCCTCTGGCCGTTACCTGCAACGGCAGCTTGAAAACCCGTGCTAATGGTCACTTCGTGTGCACAAGTCCTGGAGGGCTGTCAATGAAACCTGCCCTCAAAATGTCTTGAGGGAGGTAGTGGCCAAAATATTTCAAAAGGCGGCACATACTTCAAGAAAAGAATGTGATGAGGTAAGCTACACACACAGTTTGAAGAAAAAAAGGACATCCCTGAAAGCTCAATTTCAAGGCTTTATGAGACGCATGCAAATCCAACCACAGAGGTATCGGCTCACACCAGTCAGAAGAACCATCAGCAACAAGACTACCAACAATTCATGCTGAAGGGGTTGTGGAGAAGTGCATACCCTCTAGGTTAAGTGGGACTTTGCCGCCAGCCGCGGCGGGTCCTCAAAGTGTAGCAACAACCGACGAGAGGGGGTAGGGAACTGAACGCACCAAGGTATGGGATCAGAAGGGCACAAGCAACTGACGCTTGCAAGGCAAGTTTAATAACAAAGCCTAGCCGTATATATACCCCTAAAGCAGGGACTTTGCTTCGTCACGCCTTATCGGCATCAGCTGGTTGGTTGGCTTCTCGGCTTAGTCACACCTTATCAGCATCAGCTGGTTGGTTGGCTGCTCGGCTTCTCCCTCAAAGGCACCAATTTCCCCTCCAGGGTTGCTTTTCCTAGCTTTAGGGAACAACCAGGGACTCCCAGTAACTGAGCAGGTCCCTGGAGCGATTTGGCCAAAGGCCATCTCCTTTTGTATGTTCATACCATAAAGTCCAGGATGCATACCAAGGAGAGTACAGTCGGGCCCTGAGGCTTAGGAGGGTCTTAGTGGCGCCTTCCTCAGAGGGCAATGCTCGCCACAGGACTTCACCTGGTAAGAGGCACTAATGGGAACAGAATGGAGGTGCCTTTACAAGGTAAACACTGAGTTACGATATGATCCAGCAGGCCCACTCGTGGGCCTATAACCTAAGAAAGAAGACAGAAGTGGAAAGACACAGGCAGGCAAATCTGCATTGCAGGAGTATTACAATAGCCAGGACATGGAAGCAAGCAGAAAGTCCATCAACAGATGAGTGGACAAAGAAGAACAGGGACCTGAACAGATGGAATATTAGCCAAGGAACAAAAGGAAACAATGCCATCAACAGCACCATCGGTGAGGCTAGAGTTCATCACGCACCTTGCAGTAAGTCACAGAGCGAAAGATACATAGCCTACGATATCACTTATAGGTGTTCCCTAAAAATTGATATCACTGAAGATATTTCCACAGAGAAAGGCAATCACAGATGCAATAAACAGATTTATGGTTCACCCATGGACAGGTGTGAGAATTGTGTACATTAGGAAATTGGGTTTAAGAGAGAGATACAAACACAGGTGAAATACAAAATCACCAAAGGCCTACGGAATACCAAGAGAAGAGTACTCAACATTGTGTCATAAGCTACATGGGAAAAGGATCCAAAGAAGACTAGATACATGTTTATGTGTAAAAGAGCCACATCTTTCACACCCACAACAAGCAAAACATTGTAATCAAACTTGCTGTGAGAAACAATAAACATTGAATTAAAAAACGAACAAGTCAGTCGTGAGGCACAAACATAAGGGGCTTTTTCCTGGCACAGTCCATTCTAATTGACAACCTAGAATACGACTTCCACGGAGGCTCTGTTGCCCGAGTAACCAGGTTTGGTAAAGGAGACCTGCTGCCGCCTTGTGGCCGTTTCTCAAAACAGCAGCTTTAAACCCAGTGCTAATGGTCACTTGATATTCAAAATCATTGCAGGCCTATAAATGACACCTGCCCTCAAAAACGATTCTTGGGTCGTCCATCGAGGAAAACAACTCAAAAGACGTGCACATTTCAAAACGACAATTTCAAGAGGCATATTTTGTGCACATTTTGTCTTCTCTTTCTTTCTTTCTCTTGTGATAAATAAAAGGGCATGGAAAAATGCTCAACATCAGGAATTAATAAAGCCATGCAAATCCAGTCGACAGAAACGTTCACCCACCGTCGTCAGAATGATCATCAGCCACAGAGTCTACAAAGAATAAATGCTCAAGGTGTTTTAGAGAACTCTGTGCCCTCTAGCGGCCGCTGGGACGTAACCTGGTAACAGCTAGTAGTGAGAACACCGTGGAGGTGCGTTGAAAGGTAAAAATTGAGCTAACCTGTAATCGGGTAGGCCCACTGATGGGCCTATCTCCCGAGTAGACCAAAATCAAAAAGACACAGGCTGGCCATCCTGCACTGCAGCAACATGTACCATAGCCAAGACTTGGAAGAAACCCAAATGTCCATCAACAGAACAATGCACCAAGAAGAAGGGGGCCCATGTGCACAATGGAACATGAGCCACGGAAGAGCATGCAACAGGTGCCTCTGGCACCACCGTAGAAGGATCTAGAGATACCCACCCAAAAGGAAGTACGAAAGAAACCGAAATAGAAATATCCTATGACATCACTTATAGCTGTTACTTCAACATTGATACCCATGAAGTCATTTCCAAGAGAAGGCCGTGCATAGATGCAGAAAACCAACTATGCTTAACCAAGTGGAAAGGTGTAAGGAATGTATGAATTTGGATATGGGGGTTTACAGACATGTACTGATACATATGAAATATATAATCACAAAATACCTAAGGAATACCAAGAGAGGTCGACTCAACACTCTGTAATAACCTACACGGGAAAGGATCCAAAGATGAATAGATTGACACATACATATGATGAACCAGATGCAGTACACCTAGAACACACACCACATTTTTATCCAATTGGCTGTGATACTAGATAACAATTAAATTTTAAAAAACACACAAGAAGTAAGGAGATATAAGCTCTTGGGGGTTTGCCCTGACACACTGCACTCTCATTTGCAGCCTACTAACACAATTTCCAGGAAGCCTCTGTTGCAGGAAAACCCAGAGTTGGAAATGGAGAAATGCTGCCGCCTTGTGGCCGTTTCCCGCAAGAGCGGCTTTAAACGGATAGCTATGGGTCACTTAACATTCACAAGGACTCCGGCCTCTAAAAGACACCTGCCCTCAAAAAAAAAAAAAAATGTCCTGAGCTCGGCAGTGGTGAAAAAAATTCAAAGCAGGCAAATGTGTCAAAGAGATAGTATGAAGAGGTAAGTTTTACTCACTCTTTATCAAAAAAGCAAAATGGAGAAAAGCTCAACCTCAGGAATGATCAGACTCCTCTAAGCTACAAAAAGCTTTCAGCTCACCCAAGTTAACTACCGTCAGCCAAAAGACTACAAACAATAAATGCTGAAGGGGTTTTAGAGAACTCTGTTCCCTCTGTCTGCGGAGGACATGTCTAGTTGTAACAGCCAATAATGAGAACAGAAAGGAGCTGCGTTTTCAATTAAAAATTGAGCCACCCTTCCATCCAGAACACCCACAGCCGAGCCTCTCACCTGAGAAGACGGGCTGCAAGAGCTGCACTCCACGAGTTTTCACAGTAGCCAAGACACCGAAGCAACCCAAATGTCCATCAACAGATGAATGGATAAGAAGAGCTGGTCCGTGGACACAGTGGACTATTAGCCATGGAAAACAAGGAAACACTGCTCTTTGAGGCACCCGAGATGAGCCTAGAGATCATCACAGAACATGAGTTAAGTCGGAAAGCAAAAGGCATACCGTATGACATCACCTATAGGCGTTATCTAACAGCTGACACAAATGAACATATTTCCACAAAGAAAGACACTCACACACTTAGAAAACAAACTAAGCTTAAGTAAAATGAAAGGTGGGGGGAATGGATAACTTAAGATTAGTGTCACCATATGTGTACAAATACGTATTAAATATATATATCAAACAGACCGACCATATAGCAAGGGAGGTCACCAGAACACTCTGCAATAATTTACATGGGAAGAGGATCTGTACAAGAATATATATATATATATATATATAAAACGTACAAATGAACCAGATTCTGTACATATAGGACCAACAGTATTCTAATCATTACCCCGATTTAAACAAATTAAAAGAGCGAACAAGAAGTAATGTGACATACACTTCTGGGGTTTTTTCCTGGCACATTCCATTCTAATTGACAACCTGGGAACAGGACTTCCAGAAGGCTCTGCTGCCCTAGTAACCAGATGTGGGAATGTAGCAATGCTGACGCCTTGTGGCCGTTTCCCACAGCAGCAGCTTTAAAGTCAGTGCTAATGGTCACTCAATATTCACACCCATTGCAGGCTTGTAAATGACACCTGCCCTCCAAAACAAAATCCTGGGGTCGAAAATCGACCAAAAAAGTCGAAAGAGGGCAACCTTCCAAGAAGACAATTTCGAGAGGTTTATTGTACTCACGGTTTTTTTTTTTCTGTTTTTGTTTAACAGAATAAAAAAAGGCGTGGAAAAATGCTGAACCTTAGGAATTATTAGACACGAAAATACACGTTACAAAAACCTATCATGTCAGCCGACTCAGCATGGCCAGCAGCAAAACTTCTGCAAACAAGAAATGCTGACGGGGTGGTGAAGAAATACGTACCCTCGGTTCTAAGTGGGACGTGGTAAGAGCCCCTAAGGAAAACACAGTGGAGTTGCCTGGAAAGGGTCAACATTGAGCGACCGTTCAATCAAGCATAGCCACTGCTGGGTCTATCACCTGAGAGGATGAGAATCAAAAAGACACGGGCTGGCAATCCTGCAATCCAGCAATGTTTACCATAGCCAACACTTGGAAGCAATGAAAATGCCCAGCCACAGAGGAATGCAGAAAGGAGCAGTGGTCCATGGACACAATGGAAGAGTACTCCAGTGAAAAGTAGAAATTCCATTTTAAAAACAGATATAAGTAAGGAGACATCAGCTTTGGGGGGTTTCTCCAGACACATCCCACCGTCATTGATAACCGAGGAACACCACTGGCAGGAAGGTCTGTTTCACTAGTTACCAGAGTGGGAAACGCAGAAATGCTGCAGCCCTCTGGCCGTTACCTGCAACGGCAGCTTGAAAACCCGTGCTAATGGTCACTTCGTGTGCACAAGTCCTGGAGGGCTGTCAATGAAACCTGCCCTCAAAATGTCTTGAGGGAGGTAGTGGCCAAAATATTTCAAAAGGCGGCACATACTTCAAGAAAAGAATGTGATGAGGTAAGCTACACACACAGTTTGAAGAAAAAAAGGACATCCCTGAAAGCTCAATTTCAAGGCTTTATGAGACGCATGCAAATCCAACCACAGAGGTATCGGCTCACACCAGTCAGAAGAACCATCAGCAACAAGACTACCAACAATTCATGCTGAAGGGGTTGTGGAGAAGTGCATACCCTCTAGGTTAAGTGGGACTTTGCCGCCAGCCGCGGCGGGTCCTCAAAGTGTAGCAACAACCGACGAGAGGGGGTAGGGAACTGAACGCACCAAGGTATGGGATCAGAAGGGCACAAGCAACTGACGCTTGCAAGGCAAGTTTAATAACAAAGCCTAGCCGTATATATACCCCTAAAGCAGGGACTTTGCTTCGTCACGCCTTATCGGCATCAGCTGGTTGGTTGGCTTCTCGGCTTAGTCACACCTTATCAGCATCAGCTGGTTGGTTGGCTGCTCGGCTTCTCCCTCAAAGGCACCAATTTCCCCTCCAGGGTTGCTTTTCCTAGCTTTAGGGAACAACCAGGGACTCCCAGTAACTGAGCAGGTCCCTGGAGCGATTTGGCCAAAGGCCATCTCCTTTTGTATGTTCATACCATAAACTCCAGGATGCATACCAAGGAGAGTACAGTCGGGCCCTGAGGCTTAGGAGGGTCTTAGTGGCGCCTTCCTCAGAGGGCAATGCTCGCCACAGGACTTCACCTGGTAAGAGGCACTAATGGGAACAGAATGGAGGTGCCTTTACAAGGTAAACACTGAGTTACGATATGATCCAGCAGGCCCACTCGTGGGCCTATAACCTAAGAAAGAAGACAGAAGTGGAAAGACACAGGCAGGCAAATCTGCATTGCAGGAGTATTACAATAGCCAGGACATGGAAGCAAGCAGAAAGTCCATCAACAGATGAGTGGACAAAGAAGAACAGGGACCTGAGCAGATGGAATATTAGCCAAGGAACAAAACGAAACAATGCCATCAACAGCACCATCGGTGAGGCTAGAGTTCATCACGCACCTTGCAGTAAGTCACAGAGCGAAAGATACATAGCCTACGATATCACTTATAGGTGTTCCCTAAAAATTGATATCACTGAAGATATTTCCACAGAGAAAGGCAATCACAGATGCAATAAACAGATTTATGGTTCACCCATGGACAGGTGTGAGAATTGTGTACATTAGGAAATTGGGTTTAAGAGAGAGATACAAACACAGGTGAAATACAAAATCACCAAAGGCCTACGGAATACCAAGAGAAGAGTACTCAACATTGTGTCATAAGCTACATGGGAAAAGGATCCAAAGAAGACTAGATACATGTTTATGTGTAAAAGAGCCACATCTTTCACACCCACAACAAGCAAAACATTGTAATCAAACTTGCTGTGAGAAACAATAAACATTGAATTAAAAAACGAACAAGTCAGTCGTGAGGCACAAACATAAGGGGCTTTTTCCTGGCACAGTCCATTCTAATTGACAACCTAGAATACGACTTCCACGGAGGCTCTGTTGCCCGAGTAACCAGGTTTGGTAAAGGAGACCTGCTGCCGCCTTGTGGCCGTTTCTCAAAACAGCAGCTTTAAACCCAGTGCTAATGGTCACTTGATATTCAAAATCATTGCAGGCCTATAAATGACACCTGCCCTCAAAAACGATTCTTGGGTCGTCCATCGAGGAAAACAACTCAAAAGACGTGCACATTTCAAAACGACAATTTCAAGAGGCATATTTTGTGCACATTTTGTCTTCTCTTTCTTTCTTTCTCTTATGATAAATAAAAGGGCATGGAAAAATGCTCAACATCAGGAATTAATAAAGCCATGCAAATCCAGTCGACAGAAACGTTCACCCACCGTCGTCAGAATGATCATCAGCCACAGAGTCTACAAAGAATAAATGCTCAAGGTGTTTTAGAGAACTCTGTGCCCTCTAGCGGCCGCTGGGACGTAACCTGGTAACAGCTAGTAGTGAGAACACCGTGGAGGTGCGTTGAAAGGTAAAAATTGAGCTAACCTGTAATCGGGTAGGCCCACTGATGGGCCTATCTCCCGAGTAGACCAAAATCAAAAAGACACAGGCTGGCCATCCTGCACTGCAGCAACATGTACCATAGCCAAGACTTGGAAGAAACCCAAATGTCCATCAACAGAACAATGCACCAAGAAGAAGGGGGCCCATGTGCACAATGGAACATGAGCCACGGAAGAGCATGCAACAGGTGCCTCTGGCACCACCGTAGAAGGATCTAGAGATACCCACCCAAAAGGAAGTACGAAAGAAACCGAAATAGAAATATCCTATGACATCACTTATAGCTGTTACTTCAACATTGATACCCATGAAGTCATTTCCAAGAGAAGGCCGTGCATAGATGCAGAAAACCAACTATGCTTAACCAAGTGGAAAGGTGTAAGGAATGTATGAATTTGGATATGGGGGTTTACAGACATGTACTGATACATATGAAATATATAATCACAAAATACCTAAGGAATACCAAGAGAGGTCGACTCAACACTCTGTAATAACCTACACGGGAAAGGATCCAAAGATGAATAGATTGACACATACATATGATGAACCAGATGCAGTACACCTAGAACACACACCACATTTTTATCCAATTGGCTGTGATACTAGATAACAATTAAATTTTAAAAAACACACAAGAAGTAAGGAGATATAAGCTCTTGGGGGTTTGCCCTGACACACTGCACTCTCATTTGCAGCCTACTAACACAATTTCCAGGAAGCCTCTGTTGCAGGAAAACCCAGAGTTGGAAATGGAGAAATGCTGCCGCCTTGTGGCCGTTTCCCGCAAGAGCGGCTTTAAACGGATAGCTATGGGTCACTTAACATTCACAAGGACTCCGGCCTCTAAAAGACACCTGCCCTCAAAAAAAAAAAAAAAATGTCCTGAGCTCGGCAGTGGTGAAAAAAATTCAAAGCAGGCAAATGTGTCAAAGAGATAGTATGAAGAGGTAAGTTTTACTCACTCTTTATCAAAAAAGCAAAATGGAGAAAAGCTCAACCTCAGGAATGATCAGACTCCTCTAAGCTACAAAAAGCTTTCAGCTCACCCAAGTTAACTACCGTCAGCCAAAAGACTACAAACAATAAATGCTGAAGGGGTTTTAGAGAACTCTGTTCCCTCTGTCTGCGGAGGACATGTCTAGTTGTAACAGCCAATAATGAGAACAGAAAGGAGCTGCGTTTTCAATTAAAAATTGAGCCACCCTTCCATCCAGAACACCCACAGCCGAGCCTCTCACCTGAGAAGACGGGCTGCAAGAGCTGCACTCCACGAGTTTTCACAGTAGCCAAGACACCGAAGCAACCCAAATGTCCATCAACAGATGAATGGATAAGAAGAGCTGGTCCGTGGACACAGTGGACTATTAGCCATGGAAAACAAGGAAACACTGCTCTTTGAGGCACCCGAGATGAGCCTAGAGATCATCACAGAACATGAGTTAAGTCGGAAAGCAAAAGGCATACCGTATGACATCACCTATAGGCGTTATCTAACAGCTGACACAAATGAACATATTTCCACAAAGAAAGACACTCACACACTTAGAAAACAAACTAAGCTTAAGTAAAATGAAAGGTGGGGGGAATGGATAACTTAAGATTAGTGTCACCATATGTGTACAAATACGTATTAAATATATATATCAAACAGACCGACCATATAGCAAGGGAGGTCACCAGAACACTCTGCAATAATTTACATGGGAAGAGGATCTGTACAAGAATATATATATATATATATATATAAAACGTACAAATGAACCAGATTCTGTACATATAGGACCAACAGTATTCTAATCATTACCCCGATTTAAACAAATTAAAAGAGCGAACAAGAAGTAATGTGACATACACTTCTGGGGTTTTTTCCTGGCACATTCCATTCTAATTGACAACCTGGGAACAGGACTTCCAGAAGGCTCTGCTGCCCTAGTAACCAGATGTGGGAATGTAGCAATGCTGACGCCTTGTGGCCGTTTCCCACAGCAGCAGCTTTAAAGTCAGTGCTAATGGTCACTCAATATTCACACCCATTGCAGGCTTGTAAATGACACCTGCCCTCCAAAACAAAATCCTGGGGTCGAAAATCGACCAAAAAAGTCGAAAGAGGGCAACCTTCCAAGAAGACAATTTCGAGAGGTTTATTGTACTCAGGGGTTTTTTTTTTCTGTTTTTGTTTAACAGAATAAAAAAAGGCGTGGAAAAATGCTGAACCTTAGGAATTATTAGACACGAAAATACACGTTACAAAAACCTATCATGTCAGCCGACTCAGCATGGCCAGCAGCAAAACTTCTGCAAACAAGAAATGCTGACGGGGTGGTGAAGAAATACGTACCCTCGGTTCTAAGTGGGACGTGGTAAGAGCCCCTAAGGAAAACACAGTGGAGTTGCCTGGAAAGGGTCAACATTGAGCGACCGTTCAATCAAGCATAGCCACTGCTGGGTCTATCACCTGAGAGGATGAGAATCAAAAAGACACGGGCTGGCAATCCTGCAATCCAGCAATGTTTACCATAGCCAACACTTGGAAGCAATGAAAATGCCCAGCCACAGAGGAATGCAGAAAGGAGCAGTGGTCCATGGACACAATGGAAGAGTACTCCAGTGAAAAGTAGAAATTCCATTTTAAAAACAGATATAAGTAAGGAGACATCAGCTTTGGGGGGTTTCTCCAGACACATCCCACCGTCATTGATAACCGAGGAACACCACTGGCAGGAAGGTCTGTTTCACTAGTTACCAGAGTGGGAAACGCAGAAATGCTGCAGCCCTCTGGCCGTTACCTGCAACGGCAGCTTGAAAACCCGTGCTAATGGTCACTTCGTGTGCACAAGTCCTGGAGGGCTGTCAATGAAACCTGCCCTCAAAATGTCTTGAGGGAGGTAGTGGCCAAAATATTTCAAAAGGCGGCACATACTTCAAGAAAAGAATGTGATGAGGTAAGCTACACACACAGTTTGAAGAAAAAAAGGACATCCCTGAAAGCTCAATTTCAAGGCTTTATGAGACGCATGCAAATCCAACCACAGAGGTATCGGCTCACACCAGTCAGAAGAACCATCAGCAACAAGACTACCAACAATTCATGCTGAAGGGGTTGTGGAGAAGTGCATACCCTCTAGGTTAAGTGGGACTTTGCCGCCAGCCGCGGCGGGTCCTCAAAGTGTAGCAACAACCGACGAGAGGGGGTAGGGAACTGAACGCACCAAGGTATGGGATCAGAAGGGCACAAGCAACTGACGCTTGCAAGGCAAGTTTAATAACAAAGCCTAGCCGTATATATACCCCTAAAGCAGGGACTTTGCTTCGTCACGCCTTATCGGCATCAGCTGGTTGGTTGGCTTCTCGGCTTAGTCACACCTTATCAGCATCAGCTGGTTGGTTGGCTGCTCGGCTTCTCCCTCAAAGGCACCAATTTCCCCTCCAGGGTTGCTTTTCCTAGCTTTAGGGAACAACCAGGGACTCCCAGTAACTGAGCAGGTCCCTGGAGCGATTTGGCCAAAGGCCATCTCCTTTTGTATGTTCATACCATAAACTCCAGGATGCATACCAAGGAGAGTACAGTCGGGCCCTGAGGCTTAGGAGGGTCTTAGTGGCGCCTTCCTCAGAGGGCAATGCTCGCCACAGGACTTCACCTGGTAAGAGGCACTAATGGGAACAGAATGGAGGTGCCTTTACAAGGTAAACACTGAGTTACGATATGATCCAGCAGGCCCACTCGTGGGCCTATAACCTAAGAAAGAAGACAGAAGTGGAAAGACACAGGCAGGCAAATCTGCATTGCAGGAGTATTACAATAGCCAGGACATGGAAGCAAGCAGAAAGTCCATCAACAGATGAGTGGACAAAGAAGAACAGGGACCTGAGCAGATGGAATATTAGCCAAGGAACAAAACGAAACAATGCCATCAACAGCACCATCGGTGAGGCTAGAGTTCATCACGCACCTTGCAGTAAGTCACAGAGCGAAAGATACATAGCCTACGATATCACTTATAGGTGTTCCCTAAAAATTGATATCACTGAAGATATTTCCACAGAGAAAGGCAATCACAGATGCAATAAACAGATTTATGGTTCACCCATGGACAGGTGTGAGAATTGTGTACATTAGGAAATTGGGTTTAAGAGAGAGATACAAACACAGGTGAAATACAAAATCACCAAAGGCCTACGGAATACCAAGAGAAGAGTACTCAACATTGTGTCATAAGCTACATGGGAAAAGGATCCAAAGAAGACTAGATACATGTTTATGTGTAAAAGAGCCACATCTTTCACACCCACAACAAGCAAAACATTGTAATCAAACTTGCTGTGAGAAACAATAAACATTGAATTAAAAAACGAACAAGTCAGTCGTGAGGCACAAACATAAGGGGCTTTTTCCTGGCACAGTCCATTCTAATTGACAACCTAGAATACGACTTCCACGGAGGCTCTGTTGCCCGAGTAACCAGGTTTGGTAAAGGAGACCTGCTGCCGCCTTGTGGCCGTTTCTCAAAACAGCAGCTTTAAACCCAGTGCTAATGGTCACTTGATATTCAAAATCATTGCAGGCCTATAAATGACACCTGCCCTCAAAAACGATTCTTGGGTCGTCCATCGAGGAAAACAACTCAAAAGACGTGCACATTTCAAAACGACAATTTCAAGAGGCATATTTTGTGCACATTTTGTCTTCTCTTTCTTTCTTTCTCTTATGATAAATAAAAGGGCATGGAAAAATGCTCAACATCAGGAATTAATAAAGCCATGCAAATCCAGTCGACAGAAACGTTCACCCACCGTCGTCAGAATGATCATCAGCCACAGAGTCTACAAAGAATAAATGCTCAAGGTGTTTTAGAGAACTCTGTGCCCTCTAGCGGCCGCTGGGACGTAACCTGGTAACAGCTAGTAGTGAGAACACCGTGGAGGTGCGTTGAAAGGTAAAAATTGAGCTAACCTGTAATCGGGTAGGCCCACTGATGGGCCTATCTCCCGAGTAGACCAAAATCAAAAAGACACAGGCTGGCCATCCTGCACTGCAGCAACATGTACCATAGCCAAGACTTGGAAGAAACCCAAATGTCCATCAACAGAACAATGCACCAAGAAGAAGGGGGCCCATGTGCACAATGGAACATGAGCCACGGAAGAGCATGCAACAGGTGCCTCTGGCACCACCGTAGAAGGATCTAGAGATACCCACCCAAAAGGAAGTACGAAAGAAACCGAAATAGAAATATCCTATGACATCACTTATAGCTGTTACTTCAACATTGATACCCATGAAGTCATTTCCAAGAGAAGGCCGTGCATAGATGCAGAAAACCAACTATGCTTAACCAAGTGGAAAGGTGTAAGGAATGTATGAATTTGGATATGGGGGTTTACAGACATGTACTGATACATATGAAATATATAATCACAAAATACCTAAGGAATACCAAGAGAGGTCGACTCAACACTCTGTAATAACCTACACGGGAAAGGATCCAAAGATGAATAGATTGACACATACATATGATGAACCAGATGCAGTACACCTAGAACACACACCACATTTTTATCCAATTGGCTGTGATACTAGATAACAATTAAATTTTAAAAAACACACAAGAAGTAAGGAGATATAAGCTCTTGGGGGTTTGCCCTGACACACTGCACTCTCATTTGCAGCCTACTAACACAATTTCCAGGAAGCCTCTGTTGCAGGAAAACCCAGAGTTGGAAATGGAGAAATGCTGCCGCCTTGTGGCCGTTTCCCGCAAGAGCGGCTTTAAACGGATAGCTATGGGTCACTTAACATTCACAAGGACTCCGGCCTCTAAAAGACACCTGCCCTCAAAAAAAAAAAAAAAATGTCCTGAGCTCGGCAGTGGTGAAAAAAATTCAAAGCAGGCAAATGTGTCAAAGAGATAGTATGAAGAGGTAAGTTTTACTCACTCTTTATCAAAAAAGCAAAATGGAGAAAAGCTCAACCTCAGGAATGATCAGACTCCTCTAAGCTACAAAAAGCTTTCAGCTCACCCAAGTTAACTACCGTCAGCCAAAAGACTACAAACAATAAATGCTGAAGGGGTTTTAGAGAACTCTGTTCCCTCTGTCTGCGGAGGACATGTCTAGTTGTAACAGCCAATAATGAGAACAGAAAGGAGCTGCGTTTTCAATTAAAAATTGAGCCACCCTTCCATCCAGAACACCCACAGCCGAGCCTCTCACCTGAGAAGACGGGCTGCAAGAGCTGCACTCCACGAGTTTTCACAGTAGCCAAGACACCGAAGCAACCCAAATGTCCATCAACAGATGAATGGATAAGAAGAGCTGGTCCGTGGACACAGTGGACTATTAGCCATGGAAAACAAGGAAACACTGCTCTTTGAGGCACCCGAGATGAGCCTAGAGATCATCACAGAACATGAGTTAAGTCGGAAAGCAAAAGGCATACCGTATGACATCACCTATAGGCGTTATCTAACAGCTGACACAAATGAACATATTTCCACAAAGAAAGACACTCACACACTTAGAAAACAAACTAAGCTTAAGTAAAATGAAAGGTGGGGGGAATGGATAACTTAAGATTAGTGTCACCATATGTGTACAAATACGTATTAAATATATATATCAAACAGACCGACCATATAGCAAGGGAGGTCACCAGAACACTCTGCAATAATTTACATGGGAAGAGGATCTGTACAAGAATATATATATATATATATATATATATATATATATATATATATATATATATATATATATATATATATATACATATAAAACGTACAAATGAACCAGATTCTGTACATATAGGACCAACAGTATTCTAATCATTACCCCGATTTAAACAAATTAAAAGAGCGAACAAGAAGTAATGTGACATACACTTCTGGGGTTTTTTCCTGGCACATTCCATTCTAATTGACAACCTGGGAACAGGACTTCCAGAAGGCTCTGCTGCCCTAGTAACCAGATGTGGGAATGTAGCAATGCTGACGCCTTGTGGCCGTTTCCCACAGCAGCAGCTTTAAAGTCAGTGCTAATGGTCACTCAATATTCACACCCATTGCAGGCTTGTAAATGACACCTGCCCTCCAAAACAAAATCCTGGGGTCGAAAATCGACCAAAAAAGTCGAAAGAGGGCAACCTTCCAAGAAGACAATTTCGAGAGGTTTATTGTACTCAGGGGTTTTTTTTTTCTGTTTTTGTTTAACAGAATAAAAAAAGGCGTGGAAAAATGCTGAACCTTAGGAATTATTAGACACGAAAATACACGTTACAAAAACCTATCATGTCAGCCGACTCAGCATGGCCAGCAGCAAAACTTCTGCAAACAAGAAATGCTGACGGGGTGGTGAAGAAATACGTACCCTCGGTTCTAAGTGGGACGTGGTAAGAGCCCCTAAGGAAAACACAGTGGAGTTGCCTGGAAAGGGTCAACATTGAGCGACCGTTCAATCAAGCATAGCCACTGCTGGGTCTATCACCTGAGAGGATGAGAATCAAAAAGACACGGGCTGGCAATCCTGCAATCCAGCAATGTTTACCATAGCCAACACTTGGAAGCAATGAAAATGCCCAGCCACAGAGGAATGCAGAAAGGAGCAGTGGTCCATGGACACAATGGAAGAGTACTCCAGTGAAAAGTAGAAATTCCATTTTAAAAACAGATATAAGTAAGGAGACATCAGCTTTGGGGGGTTTCTCCAGACACATCCCACCGTCATTGATAACCGAGGAACACCACTGGCAGGAAGGTCTGTTTCACTAGTTACCAGAGTGGGAAACGCAGAAATGCTGCAGCCCTCTGGCCGTTACCTGCAACGGCAGCTTGAAAACCCGTGCTAATGGTCACTTCGTGTGCACAAGTCCTGGAGGGCTGTCAATGAAACCTGCCCTCAAAATGTCTTGAGGGAGGTAGTGGCCAAAATATTTCAAAAGGCGGCACATACTTCAAGAAAAGAATGTGATGAGGTAAGCTACACACACAGTTTGAAGAAAAAAAGGACATCCCTGAAAGCTCAATTTCAAGGCTTTATGAGACGCATGCAAATCCAACCACAGAGGTATCGGCTCACACCAGTCAGAAGAACCATCAGCAACAAGACTACCAACAATTCATGCTGAAGGGGTTGTGGAGAAGTGCATACCCTCTAGGTTAAGTGGGACTTTGCCGCCAGCCGCGGCGGGTCCTCAAAGTGTAGCAACAACCGACGAGAGGGGGTAGGGAACTGAACGCACCAAGGTATGGGATCAGAAGGGCACAAGCAACTGACGCTTGCAAGGCAAGTTTAATAACAAAGCCTAGCCGTATATATACCCCTAAAGCAGGGACTTTGCTTCGTCACGCCTTATCGGCATCAGCTGGTTGGTTGGCTTCTCGGCTTAGTCACACCTTATCAGCATCAGCTGGTTGGTTGGCTGCTCGGCTTCTCCCTCAAAGGCACCAATTTCCCCTCCAGGGTTGCTTTTCCTAGCTTTAGGGAACAACCAGGGACTCCCAGTAACTGAGCAGGTCCCTGGAGCGATTTGGCCAAAGGCCATCTCCTTTTGTATGTTCATACCATAAACTCCAGGATGCATACCAAGGAGAGTACAGTCGGGCCCTGAGGCTTAGGAGGGTCTTAGTGGCGCCTTCCTCAGAGGGCAATGCTCGCCACAGGACTTCACCTGGTAAGAGGCACTAATGGGAACAGAATGGAGGTGCCTTTACAAGGTAAACACTGAGTTACGATATGATCCAGCAGGCCCACTCGTGGGCCTATAACCTAAGAAAGAAGACAGAAGTGGAAAGACACAGGCAGGCAAATCTGCATTGCAGGAGTATTACAATAGCCAGGACATGGAAGCAAGCAGAAAGTCCATCAACAGATGAGTGGACAAAGAAGAACAGGGACCTGAGCAGATGGAATATTAGCCAAGGAACAAAACGAAACAATGCCATCAACAGCACCATCGGTGAGGCTAGAGTTCATCACGCACCTTGCAGTAAGTCACAGAGCGAAAGATACATAGCCTACGATATCACTTATAGGTGTTCCCTAAAAATTGATATCACTGAAGATATTTCCACAGAGAAAGGCAATCACAGATGCAATAAACAGATTTATGGTTCACCCATGGACAGGTGTGAGAATTGTGTACATTAGGAAATTGGGTTTAAGAGAGAGATACAAACACAGGTGAAATACAAAATCACCAAAGGCCTACGGAATACCAAGAGAAGAGTACTCAACATTGTGTCATAAGCTACATGGGAAAAGGATCCAAAGAAGACTAGATACATGTTTATGTGTAAAAGAGCCACATCTTTCACACCCACAACAAGCAAAACATTGTAATCAAACTTGCTGTGAGAAACAATAAACATTGAATTAAAAAACGAACAAGTCAGTCGTGAGGCACAAACATAAGGGGCTTTTTCCTGGCACAGTCCATTCTAATTGACAACCTAGAATACGACTTCCACGGAGGCTCTGTTGCCCGAGTAACCAGGTTTGGTAAAGGAGACCTGCTGCCGCCTTGTGGCCGTTTCTCAAAACAGCAGCTTTAAACCCAGTGCTAATGGTCACTTGATATTCAAAATCATTGCAGGCCTATAAATGACACCTGCCCTCAAAAACGATTCTTGGGTCGTCCATCGAGGAAAACAACTCAAAAAACGTGCACATTTCAAAACGACAATTTCAAGAGGCATATTTTGTGCACATTTTGTCTTCTCTTTCTTTCTTTCTCTTATGATAAATAAAAGGGCATGGAAAAATGCTCAACATCAGGAATTAATAAAGCCATGCAAATCCAGTCGACAGAAACGTTCACCCACCGTCGTCAGAATGATCATCAGCCACAGAGTCTACAAAGAATAAATGCTCAAGGTGTTTTAGAGAACTCTGTGCCCTCTAGCGGCCGCTGGGACGTAACCTGGTAACAGCTAGTAGTGAGAACACCGTGGAGGTGCGTTGAAAGGTAAAAATTGAGCTAACCTGTAATCGGGTAGGCCCACTGATGGGCCTATCTCCCGAGTAGACCAAAATCAAAAAGACACAGGCTGGCCATCCTGCACTGCAGCAACATGTACCATAGCCAAGACTTGGAAGAAACCCAAATGTCCATCAACAGAACAATGCACCAAGAAGAAGGGGGCCCATGTGCACAATGGAACATGAGCCACGGAAGAGCATGCAACAGGTGCCTCTGGCACCACCGTAGAAGGATCTAGAGATACCCACCCAAAAGGAAGTACGAAAGAAACCGAAATAGAAATATCCTATGACATCACTTATAGCTGTTACTTCAACATTGATACCCATGAAGTCATTTCCAAGAGAAGGCCGTGCATAGATGCAGAAAACCAACTATGCTTAACCAAGTGGAAAGGTGTAAGGAATGTATGAATTTGGATATGGGGGTTTACAGACATGTACTGATACATATGAAATATATAATCACAAAATACCTAAGGAATACCAAGAGAGGTCGACTCAACACTCTGTAATAACCTACACGGGAAAGGATCCAAAGATGAATAGATTGACACATACATATGATGAACCAGATGCAGTACACCTAGAACACACACCACATTTTTATCCAATTGGCTGTGATACTAGATAACAATTAAATTTTAAAAAACACACAAGAAGTAAGGAGATATAAGCTCTTGGGGGTTTGCCCTGACACACTGCACTCTCATTTGCAGCCTACTAACACAATTTCCAGGAAGCCTCTGTTGCAGGAAAACCCAGAGTTGGAAATGGAGAAATGCTGCCGCCTTGTGGCCGTTTCCCGCAAGAGCGGCTTTAAACGGATAGCTATGGGTCACTTAACATTCACAAGGACTCCGGCCTCTAAAAGACACCTGCCCTCAAAAAAAAAAAAAAAATGTCCTGAGCTCGGCAGTGGTGAAAAAAATTCAAAGCAGGCAAATGTGTCAAAGAGATAGTATGAAGAGGTAAGTTTTACTCACTCTTTATCAAAAAAGCAAAATGGAGAAAAGCTCAACCTCAGGAATGATCAGACTCCTCTAAGCTACAAAAAGCTTTCAGCTCACCCAAGTTAACTACCGTCAGCCAAAAGACTACAAACAATAAATGCTGAAGGGGTTTTAGAGAACTCTGTTCCCTCTGTCTGCGGAGGACATGTCTAGTTGTAACAGCCAATAATGAGAACAGAAAGGAGCTGCGTTTTCAATTAAAAATTGAGCCACCCTTCCATCCAGAACACCCACAGCCGAGCCTCTCACCTGAGAAGACGGGCTGCAAGAGCTGCACTCCACGAGTTTTCACAGTAGCCAAGACACCGAAGCAACCCAAATGTCCATCAACAGATGAATGGATAAGAAGAGCTGGTCCGTGGACACAGTGGACTATTAGCCATGGAAAACAAGGAAACACTGCTCTTTGAGGCACCCGAGATGAGCCTAGAGATCATCACAGAACATGAGTTAAGTCGGAAAGCAAAAGGCATACCGTATGACATCACCTATAGGCGTTATCTAACAGCTGACACAAATGAACATATTTCCACAAAGAAAGACACTCACACACTTAGAAAACAAACTAAGCTTATGTAAAATGAAAGGTGGGGGGAATGGATAAATTAAGATTAGTGTCACCATATGTGTACAAATACGTATTAAATATATATATCAAACAGACCGACCATATAGCAAGGGAGGTCACCAGAACACTCTGCAATAATTTACATGGGAAGAGGATCTGTACAAGAATATATATATATATATATATATATATATAAAACGTACAAATGAACCAGATTCTGTACATATAGGACCAACAGTATTCTAATCATTACCCCGATTTAAACAAATTAAAAGAGCGAACAAGAAGTAATGTGACATACACTTCTGGGGTTTTTTCCTGGCACATTCCATTCTAATTGACAACCTGGGAACAGGACTTCCAGAAGGCTCTGCTGCCCTAGTAACCAGATGTGGGAATGTAGCAATGCTGACGCCTTGTGGCCGTTTCCCACAGCAGCAGCTTTAAAGTCAGTGCTAATGGTCACTCAATATTCACACCCATTGCAGGCTTGTAAATGACACCTGCCCTCCAAAACAAAATCCTGGGGTCGAAAATCGACCAAAAAAGTCCAAAGAGGGCAACCTTCCAAGAAGACAATTTCGAGAGGTTTATTGTACTCAGGGGTTTTTTTTTTCTGTTTTTGTTTAACAGAATAAAAAAAGGCGTGGAAAAATGCTGAACCTTAGGAATTATTAGACACGAAAATACACGTTACAAAAACCTATCATGTCACACGACTCAGCATGGCCAGCAGCAAAACTTCTGCAAACAAGAAATGCTGACGGGGTGGTGAAGAAATGCGTACCCTCGGTTCTAAGTGGGACGTGGTAAGAGCCCCTAAGGAAAACACAGTGGAGTTGCCTGGAAAGGGTCAACATTGAGCGACCGTTCAATCAAGCATAGCCACTGCTGGGTCTATCACCTGAGAGGATGAGAATCAAAAAGACACGGGCTGGCAATCCTGCAATCCAGCAATGTTTACCATAGCCAACACTTGGAAGCAATGAAAATGCCCAGCCACAGAGGAATGCAGAAAGGAGCAGTGGTCCATGGACACAATGGAAGAGTACTCCAGTGAAAAGTAGAAATTCCATTTTAAAAACAGATATAAGTAAGGAGACATCAGCTTTGGGGGGTTTCTCCAGACACATCCCACCGTCATTGATAACCGAGGAACACCACTGGCAGGAAGGTCTGTTTCACTAGTTACCAGAGTGGGAAACGCAGAAATGCTGCAGCCCTCTGGCCGTTACCTGCAACGGCAGCTTGAAAACCCGTGCTAATGGTCACTTCGTGTGCACAAGTCCTGGAGGGCTGTCAATGAAACCTGCCCTCAAAATGTCTTGAGGGAGGTAGTGGCCAAAATATTTCAAAAGGCGGCACATACTTCAAGAAAAGAATGTGATGAGGTAAGCTACACACACAGTTTGAAGAAAAAAAAGGACATCCCTGAAAGCTCAATTTCAAGGCTTTATGAGACGCATGCAAATCCAACCACAGAGGTATCGGCTCACACCAGTCAGAAGAACCATCAGCAACAAGACTACCAACAATTCATGCTGAAGGGGTTGTGGAGAAGTGCATACCCTCTAGGTTAAGTGGGACTTTGCCGCCAGCCGCGGCGGGTCCTCAAAGTGTAGCAACAACCGACGAGAGGGGGTAGGGAACTGAACGCACCAAGGTATGGGATCAGAAGGGCACAAGCAACTGACGCTTGCAAGGCAAGTTTAATAACAAAGCCTAGCCGTATATATACCCCTAAAGCAGGGACTTTGCTTCGTCACGCCTTATCGGCATCAGCTGGTTGGTTGGCTTCTCGGCTTAGTCACACCTTATCAGCATCAGCTGGTTGGTTGGCTGCTCGGCTTCTCCCTCAAAGGCACCAATTTCCCCTCCAGGGTTGCTTTTCCTAGCTTTAGGGAACAACCAGGGACTCCCAGTAACTGAGCAGGTCCCTGGAGCGATTTGGCCAAAGGCCATCTCCTTTTGTATGTTCATACCATAAAGTCCAGGATGCATACCAAGGAGAGTACAGTCGGGCCCTGAGGCTTAGGAGGGTCTTAGTGGCGCCTTCCTCAGAGGGCAATGCTCGCCACAGGACTTCACCTGGTAAGAGGCACTAATGGGAACAGAATGGAGGTGCCTTTACAAGGTAAACACTGAGTTACGATATGATCCAGCAGGCCCACTCGTGGGCCTATAACCTAAGAAAGAAGACAGAAGTGGAAAGACACAGGCAGGCAAATCTGCATTGCAGGAGTATTACAATAGCCAGGACATGGAAGCAAGCAGAAAGTCCATCAACAGATGAGTGGACAAAGAAGAACAGGGACCTGAACAGATGGAATATTAGCCAAGGAACAAAAGGAAACAATGCCATCAACAGCACCATCGGTGAGGCTAGAGTTCATCACGCACCTTGCAGTAAGTCACAGAGCGAAAGATACATAGCCTACGATATCACTTATAGGTGTTCCCTAAAAATTGATATCACTGAAGATATTTCCACAGAGAAAGGCAATCACAGATGCAATAAACAGATTTATGGTTCACCCATGGACAGGTGTGAGAATTGTGTACATTAGGAAATTGGGTTTAAGAGAGAGATACAAACACAGGTGAAATACAAAATCACCAAAGGCCTACGGAATACCAAGAGAAGAGTACTCAACATTGTGTCATAAGCTACATGGGAAAAGGATCCAAAGAAGACTAGATACATGTTTATGTGTAAAAGAGCCACATCTTTCACACCCACAACAAGCAAAACATTGTAATCAAACTTGCTGTGAGAAACAATAAACATTGAATTAAAAAACGAACAAGTCAGTCGTGAGGCACAAACATAAGGGGCTTTTTCCTGGCACAGTCCATTCTAATTGACAACCTAGAATACGACTTCCACGGAGGCTCTGTTGCCCGAGTAACCAGGTTTGGTAAAGGAGACCTGCTGCCGCCTTGTGGCCGTTTCTCAAAACAGCAGCTTTAAACCCAGTGCTAATGGTCACTTGATATTCAAAATCATTGCAGGCCTATAAATGACACCTGCCCTCAAAAACGATTCTTGGGTCGTCCATCGAGGAAAACAACTCAAAAGACGTGCACATTTCAAAGAGACAATTTCAAGAGGCATATTTTGTGCACATTTTGTCTTCTCTTTCTTTCTTTCTCTTGTGATAAATAAAAGGGCATGGAAAAATGCTCAACATCAGGAATTAATAAAGCCATGCAAATCCAGTCGACAGAAACGTTCACCCACCGTCGTCAGAATGATCATCAGCCACAGAGTCTACAAAGAATAAATGCTCAAGGTGTTTTAGAGAACTCTGTGCCCTCTAGCGGCCGCTGGGACGTAACCTGGTAACAGCTAGTAGTGAGAACACCGTGGAGGTGCGTTGAAAGGTAAAAATTGAGCTAACCTGTAATCGGGTAGGCCCACTGATGGGCCTATCTCCCGAGTAGACCAAAATCAAAAAGACACAGGCTGGCCATCCTGCACTGCAGCAACATGTACCATAGCCAAGACTTGGAAGAAACCCAAATGTCCATCAACAGAACAATGCACCAAGAAGAAGGGGGCCCATGTGCACAATGGAACATGAGCCACGGAAGAGCATGCAACAGGTGCCTCTGGCACCACCGTAGAAGGATCTAGAGATACCCACCCAAAAGGAAGTACGAAAGAAACCGAAATAGAAATATCCTATGACATCACTTATAGCTGTTACTTCAACATTGATACCCATGAAGTCATTTCCAAGAGAAGGCCGTGCATAGATGCAGAAAACCAACTATGCTTAACCAAGTGGAAAGGTGTAAGGAATGTATGAATTTGGATATGGGGGTTTACAGACATGTACTGATACATATGAAATATATAATCACAAAATACCTAAGGAATACCAAGAGAGGTCGACTCAACACTCTGTAATAACCTACACGGGAAAGGATCCAAAGATGAATAGATTGACACATACATATGATGAACCAGATGCAGTACACCTAGAACACACACCACATTTTTATCCAATTGGCTGTGATACTAGATAACAATTAAATTTTAAAAAACACACAAGAAGTAAGGAGATATAAGCTCTTGGGGGTTTGCCCTGACACACTGCACTCTCATTTGCAGCCTACTAACACAATTTCCAGGAAGCCTCTGTTGCAGGAAAACCCAGAGTTGGAAATGGAGAAATGCTGCCGCCTTGTGGCCGTTTCCCGCAAGAGCGGCTTTAAACGGATAGCTATGGGTCACTTAACATTCACAAGGACTCCGGCCTCTAAAAGACACCTGCCCTCAAAAAAAAAAAAAAAATGTCCTGAGCTCGGCAGTGGTGAAAAAAATTCAAAGCAGGCAAATGTGTCAAAGAGATAGTATGAAGAGGTAAGTTTTACTCACTCTTTATCAAAAAAGCAAAATGGAGAAAAGCTCAACCTCAGGAATGATCAGACTCCTCTAAGCTACAAAAAGCTTTCAGCTCACCCAAGTTAACTACCGTCAGCCAAAAGACTACAAACAATAAATGCTGAAGGGGTTTTAGAGAACTCTGTTCCCTCTGTCTGCGGAGGACATGTCTAGTTGTAACAGCCAATAATGAGAACAGAAAGGAGCTGCGTTTTCAATTAAAAATTGAGCCACCCTTCCATCCAGAACACCCACAGCCGAGCCTCTCACCTGAGAAGACGGGCTGCAAGAGCTGCACTCCACGAGTTTTCACAGTAGCCAAGACACCGAAGCAACCCAAATGTCCATCAACAGATGAATGGATAAGAAGAGCTGGTCCGTGGACACAGTGGACTATTAGCCATGGAAAACAAGGAAACACTGCTCTTTGAGGCACCCGAGATGAGCCTAGAGATCATCACAGAACATGAGTTAAGTCGGAAAGCAAAAGGCATACCGTATGACATCACCTATAGGCGTTATCTAACAGCTGACACAAATGAACATATTTCCACAAAGAAAGACACTCACACACTTAGAAAACAAACTAAGCTTATGTAAAATGAAAGGTGGGGGGAATGGATAAATTAAGATTAGTGTCACCATATGTGTACAAATACGTATTAAATATATATATCAAACAGACCGACCATATAGCAAGGGAGGTCACCAGAACACTCTGCAATAATTTACATGGGAAGAGGATCTGTACAAGAATATATATATATATATATATATAAAACGTACAAATGAACCAGATTCTGTACATATAGGACCAACAGTATTCTAATCATTACCCCGATTTAAACAAATTAAAAGAGCGAACAAGAAGTAATGTGACATACACTTCTGGGGTTTTTTCCTGGCACATTCCATTCTAATTGACAACCTGGGAACAGGACTTCCAGAAGGCTCTGCTGCCCTAGTAACCAGATGTGGGAATGTAGCAATGCTGACGCCTTGTGGCCGTTTCCCACAGCAGCAGCTTTAAAGTCAGTGCTAATGGTCACTCAATATTCACACCCATTGCAGGCTTGTAAATGACACCTGCCCTCCAAAACAAAATCCTGGGGTCGAAAATCGACCAAAAAAGTCCAAAGAGGGCAACCTTCCAAGAAGACAATTTCGAGAGGTTTATTGTACTCAGGGGTTTTTTTTTTCTGTTTTTGTTTAACAGAATAAAAAAAGGCGTGGAAAAATGCTGAACCTTAGGAATTATTAGACACGAAAATACACGTTACAAAAACCTATCATGTCACACGACTCAGCATGGCCAGCAGCAAAACTTCTGCAAACAAGAAATGCTGACGGGGTGGTGAAGAAATGCGTACCCTCGGTTCTAAGTGGGACGTGGTAAGAGCCCCTAAGGAAAACACAGTGGAGTTGCCTGGAAAGGGTCAACATTGAGCGACCGTTCAATCAAGCATAGCCACTGCTGGGTCTATCACCTGAGAGGATGAGAATCAAAAAGACACGGGCTGGCAATCCTGCAATCCAGCAATGTTTACCATAGCCAACACTTGGAAGCAATGAAAATGCCCAGCCACAGAGGAATGCAGAAAGGAGCAGTGGTCCATGGACACAATGGAAGAGTACTCCAGTGAAAAGTAGAAATTCCATTTTAAAAACAGATATAAGTAAGGAGACATCAGCTTTGGGGGGTTTCTCCAGACACATCCCACCGTCATTGATAACCGAGGAACACCACTGGCAGGAAGGTCTGTTTCACTAGTTACCAGAGTGGGAAACGCAGAAATGCTGCAGCCCTCTGGCCGTTACCTGCAACGGCAGCTTGAAAACCCGTGCTAATGGTCACTTCGTGTGCACAAGTCCTGGAGGGCTGTCAATGAAACCTGCCCTCAAAATGTCTTGAGGGAGGTAGTGGCCAAAATATTTCAAAAGGCGGCACATACTTCAAGAAAAGAATGTGATGAGGTAAGCTACACACACAGTTTGAAGAAAAAAAAGGACATCCCTGAAAGCTCAATTTCAAGGCTTTATGAGACGCATGCAAATCCAACCACAGAGGTATCGGCTCACACCAGTCAGAAGAACCATCAGCAACAAGACTACCAACAATTCATGCTGAAGGGGTTGTGGAGAAGTGCATACCCTCTAGGTTAAGTGGGACTTTGCCGCCAGCCGCGGCGGGTCCTCAAAGTGTAGCAACAACCGACGAGAGGGGGTAGGGAACTGAACGCACCAAGGTATGGGATCAGAAGGGCACAAGCAACTGACGCTTGCAAGGCAAGTTTAATAACAAAGCCTAGCCGTATATATACCCCTAAAGCAGGGACTTTGCTTCGTCACGCCTTATCGGCATCAGCTGGTTGGTTGGCTTCTCGGCTTAGTCACACCTTATCAGCATCAGCTGGTTGGTTGGCTGCTCGGCTTCTCCCTCAAAGGCACCAATTTCCCCTCCAGGGTTGCTTTTCCTAGCTTTAGGGAACAACCAGGGACTCCCAGTAACTGAGCAGGTCCCTGGAGCGATTTGGCCAAAGGCCATCTCCTTTTGTATGTTCATACCATAAAGTCCAGGATGCATACCAAGGAGAGTACAGTCGGGCCCTGAGGCTTAGGAGGGTCTTAGTGGCGCCTTCCTCAGAGGGCAATGCTCGCCACAGGACTTCACCTGGTAAGAGGCACTAATGGGAACAGAATGGAGGTGCCTTTACAAGGTAAACACTGAGTTACGATATGATCCAGCAGGCCCACTCGTGGGCCTATAACCTAAGAAAGAAGACAGAAGTGGAAAGACACAGGCAGGCAAATCTGCATTGCAGGAGTATTACAATAGCCAGGACATGGAAGCAAGCAGAAAGTCCATCAACAGATGAGTGGACAAAGAAGAACAGGGACCTGAACAGATGGAATATTAGCCAAGGAACAAAAGGAAACAATGCCATCAACAGCACCATCGGTGAGGCTAGAGTTCATCACGCACCTTGCAGTAAGTCACAGAGCGAAAGATACATAGCCTACGATATCACTTATAGGTGTTCCCTAAAAATTGATATCACTGAAGATATTTCCACAGAGAAAGGCAATCACAGATGCAATAAACAGATTTATGGTTCACCCATGGACAGGTGTGAGAATTGTGTACATTAGGAAATTGGGTTTAAGAGAGAGATACAAACACAGGTGAAATACAAAATCACCAAAGGCCTACGGAATACCAAGAGAAGAGTACTCAACATTGTGTCATAAGCTACATGGGAAAAGGATCCAAAGAAGACTAGATACATGTTTATGTGTAAAAGAGCCACATCTTTCACACCCACAACAAGCAAAACATTGTAATCAAACTTGCTGTGAGAAACAATAAACATTGAATTAAAAAACGAACAAGTCAGTCGTGAGGCACAAACATAAGGGGCTTTTTCCTGGCACAGTCCATTCTAATTGACAACCTAGAATACGACTTCCACGGAGGCTCTGTTGCCCGAGTAACCAGGTTTGGTAAAGGAGACCTGCTGCCGCCTTGTGGCCGTTTCTCAAAACAGCAGCTTTAAACCCAGTGCTAATGGTCACTTGATATTCAAAATCATTGCAGGCCTATAAATGACACCTGCCCTCAAAAACGATTCTTGGGTCGTCCATCGAGGAAAACAACTCAAAAGACGTGCACATTTCAAAACGACAATTTCAAGAGGCATATTTTGTGCACATTTTGTCTTCTCTTTCTTTCTTTCTCTTGTGATAAATAAAAGGGCATGGAAAAATGCTCAACATCAGGAATTAATAAAGCCATGCAAATCCAGTCGACAGAAACGTTCACCCACCGTCGTCAGAATGATCATCAGCCACAGAGTCTACAAAGAATAAATGCTCAAGGTGTTTTAGAGAACTCTGTGCCCTCTAGCGGCCGCTGGGACGTAACCTGGTAACAGCTAGTAGTGAGAACACCGTGGAGGTGCGTTGAAAGGTAAAAATTGAGCTAACCTGTAATCGGGTAGGCCCACTGATGGGCCTATCTCCCGAGTAGACCAAAATCAAAAAGACACAGGCTGGCCATCCTGCACTGCAGCAACATGTACCATAGCCAAGACTTGGAAGAAACCCAAATGTCCATCAACAGAACAATGCACCAAGAAGAAGGGGGCCCATGTGCACAATGGAACATGAGCCACGGAAGAGCATGCAACAGGTGCCTCTGGCACCACCGTAGAAGGATCTAGAGATACCCACCCAAAAGGAAGTACGAAAGAAACCGAAATAGAAATATCCTATGACATCACTTATAGCTGTTACTTCAACATTGATACCCATGAAGTCATTTCCAAGAGAAGGCCGTGCATAGATGCAGAAAACCAACTATGCTTAACCAAGTGGAAAGGTGTAAGGAATGTATGAATTTGGATATGGGGGTTTACAGACATGTACTGATACATATGAAATATATAATCACAAAATACCTAAGGAATACCAAGAGAGGTCGACTCAACACTCTGTAATAACCTACACGGGAAAGGATCCAAAGATGAATAGATTGACACATACATATGATGAACCAGATGCAGTACACCTAGAACACACACCACATTTTTATCCAATTGGCTGTGATACTAGATAACAATTAAATTTTAAAAAACACACAAGAAGTAAGGAGATATAAGCTCTTGGGGGTTTGCCCTGACACACTGCACTCTCATTTGCAGCCTACTAACACAATTTCCAGGAAGCCTCTGTTGCAGGAAAACCCAGAGTTGGAAATGGAGAAATGCTGCCGCCTTGTGGCCGTTTCCCGCAAGAGCGGCTTTAAACGGATAGCTATGGGTCACTTAACATTCACAAGGACTCCGGCCTCTAAAAGACACCTGCCCTCAAAAAAAAAAAAAAAATGTCCTGAGCTCGGCAGTGGTGAAAAAAATTCAAAGCAGGCAAATGTGTCAAAGAGATAGTATGAAGAGGTAAGTTTTACTCACTCTTTATCAAAAAAGCAAAATGGAGAAAAGCTCAACCTCAGGAATGATCAGACTCCTCTAAGCTACAAAAAGCTTTCAGCTCACCCAAGTTAACTACCGTCAGCCAAAAGACTACAAACAATAAATGCTGAAGGGGTTTTAGAGAACTCTGTTCCCTCTGTCTGCGGAGGACATGTCTAGTTGTAACAGCCAATAATGAGAACAGAAAGGAGCTGCGTTTTCAATTAAAAATTGAGCCACCCTTCCATCCAGAACACCCACAGCCGAGCCTCTCACCTGAGAAGACGGGCTGCAAGAGCTGCACTCCACGAGTTTTCACAGTAGCCAAGACACCGAAGCAACCCAAATGTCCATCAACAGATGAATGGATAAGAAGAGCTGGTCCGTGGACACAGTGGACTATTAGCCATGGAAAACAAGGAAACACTGCTCTTTGAGGCACCCGAGATGAGCCTAGAGATCATCACAGAACATGAGTTAAGTCGGAAAGCAAAAGGCATACCGTATGACATCACCTATAGGCGTTATCTAACAGCTGACACAAATGAACATATTTCCACAAAGAAAGACACTCACACACTTAGAAAACAAACTAAGCTTATGTAAAATGAAAGGTGGGGGGAATGGATAAATTAAGATTAGTGTCACCATATGTGTACAAATACGTATTAAATATATATATCAAACAGACCGACCATATAGCAAGGGAGGTCACCAGAACACTCTGCAATAATTTACATGGGAAGAGGATCTGTACAAGAATATATATATATATATATATATATATATATATATATAAAACGTACAAATGAACCAGATTCTGTACATATAGGACCAACAGTATTCTAATCATTACCCCGATTTAAACAAATTAAAAGAGCGAACAAGAAGTAATGTGACATACACTTCTGGGGTTTTTTCCTGGCACATTCCATTCTAATTGACAACCTGGGAACAGGACTTCCAGAAGGCTCTGCTGCCCTAGTAACCAGATGTGGGAATGTAGCAATGCTGACGCCTTGTGGCCGTTTCCCACAGCAGCAGCTTTAAAGTCAGTGCTAATGGTCACTCAATATTCACACCCATTGCAGGCTTGTAAATGACACCTGCCCTCCAAAACAAAATCCTGGGGTCGAAAATCGACCAAAAAAGTCGAAAGAGGGCAACCTTCCAAGAAGACAATTTCGAGAGGTTTATTGTACTCACGGTTTTTTTTTTTCTGTTTTTGTTTAACAGAATAAAAAAAGGCGTGGAAAAATGCTGAACCTTAGGAATTATTAGACACGAAAATACACGTTACAAAAACCTATCATGTCAGCCGACTCAGCATGGCCAGCAGCAAAACTTCTGCAAACAAGAAATGCTGACGGGGTGGTGAAGAAATACGTACCCTCGGTTCTAAGTGGGACGTGGTAAGAGCCCCTAAGGAAAACACAGTGGAGTTGCCTGGAAAGGGTCAACATTGAGCGACCGTTCAATCAAGCATAGCCACTGCTGGGTCTATCACCTGAGAGGATGAGAATCAAAAAGACACGGGCTGGCAATCCTGCAATCCAGCAATGTTTACCATAGCCAACACTTGGAAGCAATGAAAATGCCCAGCCACAGAGGAATGCAGAAAGGAGCAGTGGTCCATGGACACAATGGAAGAGTACTCCAGTGAAAAGTAGAAATTCCATTTTAAAAACAGATATAAGTAAGGAGACATCAGCTTTGGGGGGTTTCTCCAGACACATCCCACCGTCATTGATAACCGAGGAACACCACTGGCAGGAAGGTCTGTTTCACTAGTTACCAGAGTGGGAAACGCAGAAATGCTGCAGCCCTCTGGCCGTTACCTGCAACGGCAGCTTGAAAACCCGTGCTAATGGTCACTTCGTGTGCACAAGTCCTGGAGGGCTGTCAATGAAACCTGCCCTCAAAATGTCTTGAGGGAGGTAGTGGCCAAAATATTTCAAAAGGCGGCACATACTTCAAGAAAAGAATGTGATGAGGTAAGCTACACACACAGTTTGAAGAAAAAAAGGACATCCCTGAAAGCTCAATTTCAAGGCTTTATGAGACGCATGCAAATCCAACCACAGAGGTATCGGCTCACACCAGTCAGAAGAACCATCAGCAACAAGACTACCAACAATTCATGCTGAAGGGGTTGTGGAGAAGTGCATACCCTCTAGGTTAAGTGGGACTTTGCCGCCAGCCGCGGCGGGTCCTCAAAGTGTAGCAACAACCGACGAGAGGGGGTAGGGAACTGAACGCACCAAGGTATGGGATCAGAAGGGCACAAGCAACTGACGCTTGCAAGGCAAGTTTAATAACAAAGCCTAGCCGTATATATACCCCTAAAGCAGGGACTTTGCTTCGTCACGCCTTATCGGCATCAGCTGGTTGGTTGGCTTCTCGGCTTAGTCACACCTTATCAGCATCAGCTGGTTGGTTGGCTGCTCGGCTTCTCCCTCAAAGGCACCAATTTCCCCTCCAGGGTTGCTTTTCCTAGCTTTAGGGAACAACCAGGGACTCCCAGTAACTGAGCAGGTCCCTGGAGCGATTTGGCCAAAGGCCATCTCCTTTTGTATGTTCATACCATAAAGTCCAGGATGCATACCAAGGAGAGTACAGTCGGGCCCTGAGGCTTAGGAGGGTCTTAGTGGCGCCTTCCTCAGAGGGCAATGCTCGCCACAGGACTTCACCTGGTAAGAGGCACTAATGGGAACAGAATGGAGGTGCCTTTACAAGGTAAACACTGAGTTACGATATGATCCAGCAGGCCCACTCGTGGGCCTATAACCTAAGAAAGAAGACAGAAGTGGAAAGACACAGGCAGGCAAATCTGCATTGCAGGAGTATTACAATAGCCAGGACATGGAAGCAAGCAGAAAGTCCATCAACAGATGAGTGGACAAAGAAGAACAGGGACCTGAACAGATGGAATATTAGCCAAGGAACAAAAGGAAACAATGCCATCAACAGCACCATCGGTGAGGCTAGAGTTCATCACGCACCTTGCAGTAAGTCACAGAGCGAAAGATACATAGCCTACGATATCACTTATAGGTGTTCCCTAAAAATTGATATCACTGAAGATATTTCCACAGAGAAAGGCAATCACAGATGCAATAAACAGATTTATGGTTCACCCATGGACAGGTGTGAGAATTGTGTACATTAGGAAATTGGGTTTAAGAGAGAGATACAAACACAGGTGAAATACAAAATCACCAAAGGCCTACGGAATACCAAGAGAAGAGTACTCAACATTGTGTCATAAGCTACATGGGAAAAGGATCCAAAGAAGACTAGATACATGTTTATGTGTAAAAGAGCCACATCTTTCACACCCACAACAAGCAAAACATTGTAATCAAACTTGCTGTGAGAAACAATAAACATTGAATTAAAAAACGAACAAGTCAGTCGTGAGGCACAAACATAAGGGGCTTTTTCCTGGCACAGTCCATTCTAATTGACAACCTAGAATACGACTTCCACGGAGGCTCTGTTGCCCGAGTAACCAGGTTTGGTAAAGGAGACCTGCTGCCGCCTTGTGGCCGTTTCTCAAAACAGCAGCTTTAAACCCAGTGCTAATGGTCACTTGATATTCAAAATCATTGCAGGCCTATAAATGACACCTGCCCTCAAAAACGATTCTTGGGTCGTCCATCGAGGAAAACAACTCAAAAGACGTGCACATTTCAAAACGACAATTTCAAGAGGCATATTTTGTGCACATTTTGTCTTCTCTTTCTTTCTTTCTCTTGTGATAAATAAAAGGGCATGGAAAAATGCTCAACATCAGGAATTAATAAAGCCATGCAAATCCAGTCGACAGAAACGTTCACCCACCGTCGTCAGAATGATCATCAGCCACAGAGTCTACAAAGAATAAATGCTCAAGGTGTTTTAGAGAACTCTGTGCCCTCTAGCGGCCGCTGGGACGTAACCTGGTAACAGCTAGTAGTGAGAACACCGTGGAGGTGCGTTGAAAGGTAAAAATTGAGCTAACCTGTAATCGGGTAGGCCCACTGATGGGCCTATCTCCCGAGTAGACCAAAATCAAAAAGACACAGGCTGGCCATCCTGCACTGCAGCAACATGTACCATAGCCAAGACTTGGAAGAAACCCAAATGTCCATCAACAGAACAATGCACCAAGAAGAAGGGGGCCCATGTGCACAATGGAACATGAGCCACGGAAGAGCATGCAACAGGTGCCTCTGGCACCACCGTAGAAGGATCTAGAGATACCCACCCAAAAGGAAGTACGAAAGAAACCGAAATAGAAATATCCTATGACATCACTTATAGCTGTTACTTCAACATTGATACCCATGAAGTCATTTCCAAGAGAAGGCCGTGCATAGATGCAGAAAACCAACTATGCTTAACCAAGTGGAAAGGTGTAAGGAATGTATGAATTTGGATATGGGGGTTTACAGACATGTACTGATACATATGAAATATATAATCACAAAATACCTAAGGAATACCAAGAGAGGTCGACTCAACACTCTGTAATAACCTACACGGGAAAGGATCCAAAGATGAATAGATTGACACATACATATGATGAACCAGATGCAGTACACCTAGAACACACACCACATTTTTATCCAATTGGCTGTGATACTAGATAACAATTAAATTTTAAAAAACACACAAGAAGTAAGGAGATATAAGCTCTTGGGGGTTTGCCCTGACACACTGCACTCTCATTTGCAGCCTACTAACACAATTTCCAGGAAGCCTCTGTTGCAGGAAAACCCAGAGTTGGAAATGGAGAAATGCTGCCGCCTTGTGGCCGTTTCCCGCAAGAGCGGCTTTAAACGGATAGCTATGGGTCACTTAACATTCACAAGGACTCCGGCCTCTAAAAGACACCTGCCCTCAAAAAAAAAAAAAAATGTCCTGAGCTCGGCAGTGGTGAAAAAAATTCAAAGCAGGCAAATGTGTCAAAGAGATAGTATGAAGAGGTAAGTTTTACTCACTCTTTATCAAAAAAGCAAAATGGAGAAAAGCTCAACCTCAGGAATGATCAGACTCCTCTAAGCTACAAAAAGCTTTCAGCTCACCCAAGTTAACTACCGTCAGCCAAAAGACTACAAACAATAAATGCTGAAGGGGTTTTAGAGAACTCTGTTCCCTCTGTCTGCGGAGGACATGTCTAGTTGTAACAGCCAATAATGAGAACAGAAAGGAGCTGCGTTTTCAATTAAAAATTGAGCCACCCTTCCATCCAGAACACCCACAGCCGAGCCTCTCACCTGAGAAGACGGGCTGCAAGAGCTGCACTCCACGAGTTTTCACAGTAGCCAAGACACCGAAGCAACCCAAATGTCCATCAACAGATGAATGGATAAGAAGAGCTGGTCCGTGGACACAGTGGACTATTAGCCATGGAAAACAAGGAAACACTGCTCTTTGAGGCACCCGAGATGAGCCTAGAGATCATCACAGAACATGAGTTAAGTCGGAAAGCAAAAGGCATACCGTATGACATCACCTATAGGCGTTATCTAACAGCTGACACAAATGAACATATTTCCACAAAGAAAGACACTCACACACTTAGAAAACAAACTAAGCTTAAGTAAAATGAAAGGTGGGGGGAATGGATAACTTAAGATTAGTGTCACCATATGTGTACAAATACGTATTAAATATATATATCAAACAGACCGACCATATAGCAAGGGAGGTCACCAGAACACTCTGCAATAATTTACATGGGAAGAGGATCTGTACAAGAATATATATATATATATATATATAAACGTACAAATGAACCAGATTCTGTACATATAGGACCAACAGTATTCTAATCATTACCCCGATTTAAACAAATTAAAAGAGCGAACAAGAAGTAATGTGACATACACTTCTGGGGTTTTTTCCTGGCACATTCCATTCTAATTGACAACCTGGGAACAGGACTTCCAGAAGGCTCTGCTGCCCTAGTAACCAGATGTGGGAATGTAGCAATGCTGACGCCTTGTGGCCGTTTCCCACAGCAGCAGCTTTAAAGTCAGTGCTAATGGTCACTCAATATTCACACCCATTGCAG